>NC_135232.1:678811749-679418795 GCF_051348905.1 Ranitomeya variabilis | reverse complement strand
TAAGAAAGGACACGAAGCGAAGTTTATTGTGGAGAGTGAGAACCGAAGTCACAGCACAAGGAGATAATACCGGGAGGAGTCCTGCCCCGAGATCGGCAGCCTCCTTCTGAGGCGCGTAGCCGGTGGCCGGAACACCGAGGGAGTACTGACTCTACGCATTACTCCAGACAACGGCAGGACAGTCAATTCCACGTTGGCTGCCCAACCTAAATACCTAAGAAAACATGGAGGCAACTGTGGGAGAGGGGTGTCTCTAGGGTCCCTATAAATTAACTCCAGGCCTACCCTGTCATACGGGTTGTCCTATCCATATCACCTGGGGGACAGAGAGAGAGAACATCAGAAACATCTACAAAGGTTGTGAGGACTTTCCGTGGTGCTCAGCAGGGAGGTACTAAAACACACAGGCGCTAGTAGGAAGGCTACTGATTTCCTCCTGGCTAAGGGAACTCTGGATGTGCCTTCGGACCGGCCGGACTCAGCCAGCCCTGTGAGCGGTACTCTGGACTGTGGACTCTGAAGTCTTCAGTAAAAGGTAAAGAGACTGCAACCTTTGTGTCCTCGTTATTCATCACGCCTTACAACGACCACTATCATCATCCACACACTGTGGGAAGCCCTGGGGACATACTTCACCTGTGGGAAGGTATACCATCTGGCTGCCATTCCATCACTCCAGCGGACCCCCAACAGCATCGGTCACCCTGACCGAATACCACAGGTGGCGTCACAAACACCGTACAAACTTACATCTTTAATTGGGTGCCCCTCAGCAGGGCCACGGACCGGGTCGGGCCACCGTGACATCCCCAGAACCGAGACTGAGGGACCCGGTGCCGAGTACCCCATTGCCCTGCGCCTGGGGGCGATTCAACTTTGGCGTCACGAACAGGATCTACTTAAGCCTGAAAAATTGGGTCATGTGTGCCTAAGAACTGTGCCAGAATTGTGATTGGAACTGTGATTTGCTTAAAGACTGTGTATTGCCATTTGCAGCCAAAAATTCCCTCCAAAACTGCCGCCATTATAGCGCCACGAGGAGCGCAGGAGAAGAAGAAGGGCGTGGAGTTGTGTGCGTGAACGAACTGGGAAGCGCGAAGAATAATGGCCGCCCAGTCTAAATATTTTTGTACCTTGAGGACATGTCCGTCAGCAGCCGAGATCCGCCTCCTGATCCTCAATGGTGGGCGGAGACAACGAAAACGAAACCGCCCACGAAGGAGAGAGCGGGAAAAGGACAAAGAAGAAGTCAGCCACGTGGAGGACGCCATGGCTAGCCGCCCGGGACCAGAGCGTGTGTTCGGAGCAGAGGACTCCCCCAGCCACCTGGAGAGACACCGCGGCCAGGCATCACCCGTTGGCCCTGACTTCCTGCCGGCCAGCATGGAAGAGCTCAGCGACCAACTCCTGCGGACGCAGCTGAGCACTGAGGCCGGGCGGAAGAAGACCTTCATCGAGAGCCTCAACAGACATCCATCAGCAGCCTCGTCTAGTCTGGAGCAAGAAAGAAGTTCCAGTGCTCCGAAGCCAGAAAGCGAGGCCCTGCCGGAAAGCAAGATGCTGCGAACAGAGATGACAACGCCGCAGCACCAAGCCCTGCAACCAGCATTCCAGACCCCAGCAGAGACGTAGCAGACCGGCACCGGAGGGACCGCATCTGAAGCAGGTATGAGGAACAACCCTGCCATGATGACCGACACCACTCCAGTGACTGCTCCTGCCCCAGCTACTGGCCCCGCTGCAGTGACCAATCTTACCGCAACCCCCCAAACTAACACAACTACCACTGAGACAACAGCCGCAGCCCCTACTGTAGTGAATGCCCATACTCAAGCTACACAAACTTCCATCGCTGCGCATGATATGACTATTCATGAAAGACAGACTAACGGCTTTTATTTGGCACCTGGTGTAACCCTGGATCCAACCCTTCCCAGGCCAGGACGGATTCAGTGCCAAGTGAAGCCCTGGAAGCTATCCAACTAAGCCTCGGAAACCTGAAAACTGTAAATAGTTAACTGTTTGTTTTCCTGCTTTTTGCTGCTTTAAACCCGTCTAGGGTTAATTCTTAAAGTGATCCCTTCGTTTACCCGGGATCCCTATTGTTTCAAGTTTTGCTATTTTTCTACTAAAGAACATTTGGAGCGCCCCCACTGCCGCAGGGCCGAGGGGCACCCGGTACCGGGCCGCTGCGTCTCAGTTCTGGGGTTGTCACGGTGGCTAGGCCCGGTCCGTGACCCTGCTGAGGGGCGTCCAGTGAAAGTTGAGAACGTGATGATGTTGGGGTGTGGGGTGCGATGAATAACGAGGACACAGAGTTGCAGTCTCTTTACCTCTTTACTGAAGGTCTCGAGGTACTCAATCCAAAGCACTGTTAACAGGGCTGTCTGAGACCGGCCGGTCCGAAGGCACATCAGGAGTCCCCTTAACAGGTGGGAATCAGCGTCTACCTTCTAGCGCCTGTGTGTTGTAGTCCTTCCCTGCTGAGCACCCCGGGATAGTCCTCACAACTGATTCTGTCTGTCTCTGATGTTCGTTCTCTCCGTCCCCCAGATGATATGGTTAGGACGCACCCGTATGACGGGGTAGGCCTGGAGTTCTTCCGGGACCCTAGAGTCGCCCCTCTCCCACAGCTGCCTCCGTTGTCTGCTTAGGTGATTTGGGTGAGACAGCCAACCTATAATTGGCTATCCTGACGTGGTTTGCAGTAATGCTTAGAGTTTCTTACTTGCTCGGCATTCCGGCCACCGACTGTTTGCGCCTCAGAAGGATGTTGCCTCGATCTTACAGCACGACTCCTTCTGGTCCTATCGCCTCTTTGCTGTATTCCCGTTTCCTCACTTTTTGTCTTTTCTTAGGAATCTGTCAGGATCCCATCCCTGACAGGTCCTCTCGCTAGCTCTTCCCAGTTACTTCTCTCCGTCTTCCTGTCCAACCCCCAGTTTTACCAGAGTGTGAGGAGTGGCCTACTAGATAGAACCACTCCCCCTGGTGGCCGGAGTGTGAAGTGTAGGTGTGTGTTACCTGGTCAGGTGAACTCCTTTAGTGCAATCAGACGTAACATCACTCCCCTTAGTGGCAGAGCGATGTTACTGCAACGACCAGGACTCTGGGGCGCTGCACTCCCCCCGGTTAAATCCAGTACTCCCGGACTGGGAAAACAAGAACAACAATACATGTTAACAGAAAACACACAAAATTTTGAAATATCATAACAGTTAAATGTAACAGTGCTTCCCTTTATGGGAGGTGAAGACTCTTGAACGTTGCGAAAGTTAGGTCATGCACAGTTTATGACTCTCAGTTCAGTGGTTGAAACAACGGGAACCCCGGGTAAACAAAGGGGTCCCCTTTAGAAGTTTTTGGAGCAATTCACTGTCCATTACTCCGTTTGTCCATTTTAAAACCTGTAACAAAAGATATGCACACAAACATTTTCAACTAAATAGCAGCCCTCATTAATACCTCCAAGTTTTGTAGGGGAGTTTAATTCTGGGTGCTTCGTGTGAACCTTCGCAGCGCAGGGGTTGCTATTGACCTAACAGGGCCCGCTATGCTTGCTACTGCTGGTGTAGTGCACTGTCTTCTAGCTACGCTTCTAGTGAGTCTGGGTAGCTCTGGCAGGCTGGAGCTCTCAGAGCTGCTGTTACCAACAGTAGGTATGGCAGGTTGGCCAATAGCAGAGGGAGGATTTGCCGGTTCAACGATTGGCATGGCATCTTCGGGCGGGATCTGCTGAGGTTGCGGGCCTGGACGATCCGGCACCACCGTTAGTTCTAGTGGATTTGGTTGATGGAACGTTAGGACAGGTACCACGATGGCCTGATTTATCTGAGTCCAGGACTGGGGAAAATCACCAAGAACAGTGTGTATCATCTTCTCTTCTACAGGTGGGGAGGTTCCTGGATCCGTTTCCCTCTCTCTCAACTTATCAGTTCAGACTTTAAGGTGGTCCCAGGATATCGCTGTCGAGGTCTCTCCTCCATCCTTGCTGATGAGACAAACCTTCGTGTTGTCAAAATCGGATGGCAGGACGGTATACGGTTCCGCTTCCCATTGGTCATCAAGTTTGTGTAGCCTCCTCTTTCGTTTGAGTACGTGCTCACCGGGTGACAAGGGAATCACAGGAGCATGCTGGTTGTAATCTCTTTCTTGTTTTTGTCTAGCCTGGGCGAGACTTCTTTCCACGCATTCCTGTACTTTGCGGTACTTTCGCTGCCTTTCTGCATCCCAATCTGCATCCGGCGAGGTATCTTCGGGGACTAGGACCCCCATGTCCAGGTCAACGGGTAACTTGCTAGATCTTCCTCGCATCAGGTACGCTGGAGTGCAGTTGGTGGAATTTACTGGGATATGATTGTATATGTCCACCAAGTCAGGTAACTTTGTTGGCCACAGGTTCCGCTCCTCTGCGGGTAAGGTCTTCAGTAAGTCGATCACCACTTGGTTCATCTTTTCACACATCCCGTTGGTTTGGGGATGGTACGGTGTGGTTCTGATCTTCTTACACCCGTACAGATGGCAGAACTCTTGGAACACCTCTGCTTCGAATGCTGGTCCCTGATCGGTCAGTACCTTCTCCGGGTACCCATGGGGCCTACAAAAGTACTGCTGGAAGGCCTTGGCAGCCGTCCTGGCAGTTAGATCCTTGACAGGTACAACCACCAAAAATCTGGAGTAGTGATCTACGATGGTAAGAGCGTAGATATAGCCTGACCGGCTAGGTGTCAGCTTCACATGATCCAGCGCGACCAGTTCGAGCGGCCGTTTGGTGATGATGGGCTGCAAGGGAGCCCGTTGGCTGTCACGGTCCTTCCTGCGTAGGCTACATGGACCGCACTCCCGACACCACTTCTCAATGGCTCCCTTCATGCCAATCCAATAGAACCTCCCTCGGAGTAGCCTCTCCAGCATCTTCCATCCGAAGTGTCCGGCTCCATCGTGGTAGGCTCCCAGAACCATGGGCGCATCTCGCCTCGGCACCACTATCTGCCATACCAATTCATGAGTACGCGGGTCGATACTCCTCCGGCACAGCTTGCCATCATGGATAAACAGTTGGCTTCTCCCCTTCCACAGCTGTCGTGTCTCCTGTGGATCATCTGGGCTGGGATGCAACCCTGCCTGCGTCAGGAGCTCTTTCACCCGACGGACCGCAGGGTCACCATCCTGGGTCTCCGCCCATCCGTGATGGGGCAGGGGATTCAGCGTGGCATCCTGTTGGTTCTTGTACCGGTTCTTCACATGATGGGAGTACTGAGCGGCTTTGGGGCGATGGAACGCAGGCAACTCTACCTCTTCAAGTGCCTCCGGGTCCTCCCCCGTTTCTGGCAAATTGGGCATCCGGGACAAGGCATCGGCGTTCGCATTCTTGCGTCCTGCCCGGTACTTGATGGTGAAGTCGTAGTTGGACAGCCGGGCCATCCACCGCTGTTCCAAGGCCCCGAGTTTGGCTGTACCTAAGTGCGTCAGCGGATTATTATCCGTGAAGACGGTGAATTTCGCCGAGGCCAGGTAGTGTTTGAACCTCTCTGTCACTGCCCAGACGATGGCAAGGAACTCCAGTTTAAAGGAACTGTAGTTGTCAGGGTTCCTTTCCATGGGACGGAGCTTCCTGCTGGCGTAAGCGATCACCTTCTCCTTGCCTTTCTGGACCTGGGACAGCACGGCTCCCAATCCCACATTGCTGGCATCCGTGTATAACACAAATGGTTGGTCGTATTTGGGGTAGGCCAGCACCTCTTCTCCCGTCAGTGCCGACTTCAAACAAGTGAAGGATCCTTCCAGCCCCTCGTTACAGTCAAATGGGGCGTTCTTCCCCTTGGTCTTCTTTGATTGGCCCACCAACAGGTCTTGCAAGGGCGCGGCCTTCTTGGTAAAGTCCTTGATGAACCTTCGGTAATAGCCGACCAGCCCGAGGAACTGCCGGACTTCGTGGAGGTTGCTGGGCTTCGGCCAGTCTTGGATCACCGTGACCTTGTCGGGGTCTGGGGCTACTCCTTCAGCGCTCACCACATGGCCCAGGTACTGCACTTTGAGTTTCAGCAGATGACATTTGGACGGTTTCACCTTTAAGCCAAAGTTGGACAGGGCTTCAAACACCTCAGCCAGGTGCTTCAGATGGTCTTCATAGGTTTTAGAGAAGACAATGACGTCATCCAAATACAGCAGTACGGTTTCAAAGTTCTTGTGCCCCAGACAGCACTCCATCATCCTCCGGAACATCCCCGGGGCATTGCACAATCCGAAGGGCATGTAGTTGAATTCGCAGAGACCCATCGGTGTCGTGAAGGCCGTCTTCTCTTTGTCCGCCTCCGCCACGGGAACCTGCCAGTACCCAATGGTGAGATCTAAGGTGGAGAAGTAGTTAGCAGATTTTAAGGCAGCCAGAGACTCTTCTATCCTGGGCAGTGGGTATGCATCCTTATGTGTAATGCGATTCAACTGCCTGTAATCAACGCACATCCTCATTGTGCCATCTTTCTTTTTAACAAGGACTAATGGAGCTGCCCAGGGGCTACAACTGTCTCTCACCAACCCAGCCTCCTTCATTTCTCGCAACATGTCCTTGGCACACTGGTAATGAGCTGGGGGTACAGGGCGGTATCTCTCCTTTATGGGCCGATGATCTCCCGTGGGGATATGATGTTGGATCCCTTTCACCTGTCCAAAATCTAAGGGGTGTTTGCTAAATACCCGCTCGTACTCGTGAACCACCCTGTAGGCCCCCTGTTTCTGGTGGGATGGGGTGGAGTCAGTGCCCACATGCAATTCCCAACACCAATCTTTCGAGTGCCCTGCAGAACCGTTGTCCTCCGCCAGGTTAGACGGGGCCAAGGGTCCAGGTGTCTGTATCACACTATTATTGACAGCGAACAGTTTGGCAAGCGTGGCATACTTGGTGAGGTGGACCTCTTCCTCTCCACAATTAAGGACACGTACGGGCACCCTCCCCTGTCGGACGTCGACCACCCCCCTGGCTGTCAGGAGAGTAGGCCTACTGTCTGAATACACGGGTTCTACCAGGGCCTGGTAGTCCTTACCCCTGAGGCTGCCTGACACCATATTAACATCTCACTCCTGGGGGGAATCGCGATAGGGTTTGAATCACTCACAGTGACACGACCAATTTCACCACCAGTCAGCTCTACCTGCTGTCTCTGCATCAGAGCTCTGATTTCTTTTTGCAGGGCGCGTTGTTCACTGTAGCCAGCGATTTCTGCTACCTGTTGTAACAAGACAATAACTTCTGCAAGACAATTTTCTATAACATTGGTACCGATAGTCATCATGGGATTACATTCACGGCGGTCAATATCAACGATTACAATCCCTTGGGCCTTCAATTCCACCCGCCCCACCTTGATGGTGACCTCTTTATACCCCACTTGTGGCTACGGCTGACCATTACTGGCTATGATGGTGAAATCGTCATCGGGGCCACGAGTAATATCGGTGTCCTCCCAATACCGTTTATAAAGCACGTAAGGCATAGTCGTCACCTGAGAACCAGTGTCCAGCAGAGCGTTCATGGGGATACCGTCGATCACAACAGGAAGAACTGGCCGCCCTCCAACGTATTTGGCTCTCCAATGCTGCGGGCCTGATCGTCCTACTCCTGGGGGTTGGCCCTTTGCCCCAGGGGTTGCTCGTTTAAAGGACAGTACCTTGCCAGGTGGCCCACCTGGTGACAGCGGCGGCAGATGGGTCGTCCGTCCCGATGGAAGCGATCGTCGTCCCGGCCTCTGGTCGGCGGAGTCCTCCTCTGTCGCATCCAGGGGACATCTTCTGGTCTGGAGGCCAGCTGGATCTTCTCCTTGGGGGCCTCCTGTAGGGACTGCACCGTCCGGGCTAGAGCAGCAACGCTCCTGGTCAGCTCCTGCATCTGGAGGCGGAGTCCTGCAGGGGAGTCGTCCTCTAGGCTCTGGGCGTCGGCCTCGGTGGCGACTGGGGCATCCAGCGCCACCTCCTGGTGGTATGTGAGAGCGGGACGCCTGGGTGGTATTGCACAGCTGGGCTGTCGCTCCTGCAGCGCCTGGATAGCTTTATCCTTGAATTGCGCAAAAGTCAAGTCTGGATTCTGCATGGCCAAGAAGTGTAATTGGCCCCTTTGGTGACTGCACAGGAGCCCCTCAATGAACCTCTCTTTCAGGAGTTTATCCTCATCTTGCATGCTGCCGGGATCACTCTGCTTAATGGCCTGCAGCGCCTCCTGGAGATTAAGGGCATAGTCCCGTAAGCTATCCTGCGGTCTCTGTTTGCATCCATAGAAAGTCAGTTTAATTTCTGTAGCAGTACGGGTATCGAAGGTGGCTTTAAGCATTGCAAAAACCTGCTGTGCCGTTCCCTTATCCGCGGCGGGCCAGGACTTCACTTCTCTCAGAGCCACCCCAAAGAGTTGGCCGATTATCATATGAACCTTCTGAGGCTCTGTCAGGGGATAGAACTCAAGCAGGCTGCAGATCCCTTCTTTAAAGTCAGTGAACGTATGCGACTCCCCGGAGTATCGTGGGAGCCAGGCCGCTCCGGGCAGGTACGGCATAGAGAAGGGCATTATGGCGTTTGTGGTAGCGGCAGTGTCCGACTGGCTGATGGGGGGCAGCGGGTTCCGCGGCAACCATTGGTGGTATTAGGGCCGCGGCTGCGTCCGCTGCGGGGACCGGAGCTGCCCCTGTGTCCACGGCTGCGACCGCCGCCTCCGCTCCTCCCGACTCGGACATGGCTGTCCCTTCCTCCCACTAACCTGCTGGAGGTCGGAGTTCCTCTTCCGGAGTTGGCACTTTACCGCACTTCCTCGTTCCGCGCTTCTCTCGACCGGTTCCGCCCACGAAGCTAAGGCTCCTCCCTCCGTGCACGGCAATGGCTAATTTTGGTGGGAACTCTTGGCGGCAATTAGCAATGCACAGTCTTTGCAATAAGTCACAGTCCAAGCACAACAAATCACAATTCCAAGGCACACATGACCTGATTCTTCAGGCTTAAGTAGATCCTGTTCGTGACGCCAAATTGGAGCGCCCCCACTGCCGCAGGGCCGAGGGGCACCCGGTACCGGGCTGCTGCATCTCAGTTCTGGGGTTGTCACGGTGGCTAGGCCCGGTCCGTGACCCTGCTGAGGGGCGTCCAGTGAAAGTTGAGAACGTGATGATGTTGGGGTGTGGGGTGCGATGAATAACGAGGACACAGAGTTGCAGTCTCTTTACCTCTTTACTGAAGGTCTCGAGGTACTCAATCCAGAGCACTGTTAACAGGGCTGTCTGAGACCGGCCGGTCCGAAGGCACATCAGGAGTCCCCTTAACAGGTGGGAATCAGCGTCTACCTTCTAGCGCCTGTGTGTTGTAGTCCTTCCCTGCTGAGCACCCCGGGATAGTCCTCACAACTGATTCTGTCTGTCTCTGATGTTCGTTCTCTCCGTCCCCCAGATGATATGGTTAGGACGCACCCGTATGACGGGGTAGGCCTGGAGTTCTTCCGGGACCCTAGAGTCGCCCCTCTCCCACAGCTGCCTCCGTTGTCTGCTTAGGTGATTTGGGTGAGACAGCCAACCTATAATTGGCTATCCTGCCGTGGTTTGCAGTAATGCTTAGAGTCTCTTACTTGCTCGGCGTTCCGGCCACCGACTGTTTGCGCCTCAGAAGGATGTTGCCTCGATCTTACAGCACGACTCCTTCTGGTCCTATCGCCTCTTTGCTGTATTCCCGTTTCCTCGCTTTTTGTCCTTTCTTAGGAATCTGTCAGGATCCCATCCCTGACAGGTCCTCTCTCTAGCTCTTCCCAGTTACTTCTCTCCGTCTTCCTGTCCAACCCCCAGTTTTACCAGAGTGTGAGGAGTGGCCTACTAGATAGAACCACTCCCGTTGGTGGCCGGAGTGTGAAGTGTAGGTGTGTGTTACCTGGTCAGGTGAACTCCTTTAGTGCAATCAGACGTAACATCACTCCCCTTAGTGGCAGAGCGTGGTTACTGCAACGACCAGGACTCTGGGGCGCTGCACATTTGAATCATGGACTGCGCATGATTACAAACTGCTTGTACATAGTTTGCACCTTCTTAAGGGTGCTCTCTACTGGTTTTACAAAGAGCTTTTTTAAGAGACTGTTCCTGCTTTAAACTGACTTGCAAACTGATTGTTTGGACTACCTCAGAAGAGACTTGATTTCCTCTTAAAGGGAATGTTTCGTTGTTGCACTTCGCCTAAAAGTGATAATGTTGCTTTAAATAGTTAGATAGTAATAATGTTCTTACATAGAGATAGGATGTAGTTAGAAGTAGAAATGTTTAATGATGCTATTTGAATAAAAATTGAAGTTAAAGTGATTATTAGAATTTTATGAGAGAAAGCTAAAGAAAGATGCAGTAGGCTCGTAGGGGTAGACAGATAGTCCTGCATACTTGAAAGTGAAAGAGAAATGAAGAGAATATTGATTTGCACTTTTGAAGTTTTATAGTATACCTTTAGTGGGTACACGCACTTAAAGGAAAGAAATTGTTTTGTCTTTACACTTAGTAGATAGCATACCCGTATGGGTAATAATGGTTATTTATGGTTAGTTAATTAATAAGCGTTATTTAAAGTCATATGCACAATGTAAATATGTTCTTGTTTCCAACGTTCAAGTGTTCTTACCTCCCATAAAGGGAAGCACTGTTATATTTGTTTGTTTCTGGCATTTCAAAGATGTTGTATGTCTTTTGCTAACATGTATTGCTGTTCTTCTTTTCCCAGTCTGGGAGTACTGGATTTAACGGGGGGGAGTGCAGCGCCCCAGAGTCCTGGTCGTTGCAATAATGTCGCTCTTCCACCTGGGGGAGTGATGTTACGTCTGATGGTACTAAAGGAGTTCACCTTGCCAGGTATCACAGTCACACACTACACTTTACACTCCAGTCCACCAGGGGGAGCAAAGCTTCTATCTACTAGGGCACTCCTCACACACGGGTAAAACTGGTGGGTTGGATAGGAAGTTAGAGAGAGAAGCAGACTGGGCTTCAACCCAGAGAGGTCCTGTCAGGGGTGGGATCCTGACAGAGGCCTAGCAAGAGATAGAACGTTACGGAGCTGCGCCTGCACATCATTGCGGCAGCATCCTAAGAAAGGACACGAAGCAAAGTATATTGTGGAGAGTGAGAACCGAAGTCACAGCACAAGGAGATAACACCGGGAGGAGTCCTGCCCCGAGATCGGCAGCCTCCTTCCGAAGCGCGTAGCCGGTGGCCGGAACACCGAGGGAGTACTGACTCTACGCATTACTCCAGACAACGGCAGGACAGTCAATTCCAAGTTGGCTGCCCAACCTAAATACCTAAGAAGACACGGAGGCAACTGTGGGAGGGGGGCGTCTCTACTGTCCCTATAAATTAACTCCAGGCCTACCCTGTCATACGGGTTGTCCTATCCATATCATCCGGGGGACAGAGAGAGAACATCAGAAACATCTACAAAGGTTGTGAGGACTTTCCCGTGGTGCTCAGCAACGAGGTACTACAACACACAGGCGCTAGTAGGAAGGCTACTGATTTCCTCCTGGCTAAGGGAACTCTGGATGTGCCTTCGGACCGGCCGGACTCAGCCAGCCCTGTGAGCGGTACTCTGGACTGTGGACTCTGAAGTCTTCAGTAAAAGGTAAAGAGACTGCAACCTTTGTGTCCTCGTTATTCATCACGCCTTACAACGACCACTATCATCATCCACACACTGTGGGAAGCCCTGGGGACATACTTCACCTGTGGGAAGGTATACCATCTGGCTGCCATTCCATCACCCCAACGGACCCCCAGCAGCGTCGGTCACCCTGACCGAATACCACAGGTGGCGTCACGAACATCGTACAAACTTACATCTTTAATTGGGCGCCCCTCAGCAGGGCCATGGACCGGGTCGGGCCACCGTGACATCCCCAGAACCGAGACCGAGGGACCCGGTGCCGAGTACCCCATTGCCCTGCGCCTGGGGGCGATTCACATACAGGGACGTGGAGCCATTCATGCATGGATAGGGATGGGGAGCCATGCATACCAGGATAGGGATGAGGAGCCATGCATACCAGGATAGGGATGAGGGGAAAATGCATATCCGGCTTATACTCGAGTCAATACATTTTCCCAGTTTTGCGTGGCCAAATTAGGTGCCTTGGCTGATATTTGGGTCGGCTTATAAATGAGTTTATACAGAAATTGTATTTTTTGTGGTCAGATCTACAGATATTTTAGTACAGATATTTTAGTTTTTGCTTATTTTTAGTTCTCTATAATAACGGTTATTACTAATATGATAATGATGATGATCTTGTATATCTGAACAGATTGCAGTTCATATGCTACATCAGTTTGAGAAAGACCATGGGTAAGACATATTCTCTGTAATATCCATCACTTGCCATTTTGGCTTAACAATTAAATTCCAGACAGAAAATATTTCCACAAATACTTGCAGGTGCGCTATATTTTATGTCATTCCTATAACTTAGGCTTGTGCATGGGTGATAACTTTAGTTAAGTACCTTGGACTTAAATAAATGGAAAACTTGTAAGTTTGCAATGCAAACGTTTATGATTGTTATTGTCATGTTGTTACTTTAGAGTTATAATCCTCTGAGATGACGCTCTGGTTTATGCAAGTCACATTATATAAACTGGATTGAATCTGGTTGTTTAAAAGGTTTGACAACCATTGTCCTTTTACCATATTAGGACATATGGACATCACAGAAGGAAATCCCTGCTGAGAACCCCAATCTACCAGATGCACCAATTTTCAGATGGCAGCATGGTGGCTCAATGGTTAGCATTGTTGCTTTGCAGCTCTGGTGTCCTGGGTTGAAACCCCACCAAGGACAACATTTGCAAGGAGTTTGAGTGAGTTGTAAAAAGTTTAAAACCCCGTATTTGCGTGGGTTTCCTCAGGGTTCTCTGGTTTCTTCCCACACTCCAAAGACATAATGTATTATGGCCTGAACTGAGTATGAGTAGCGATATTGCAACCACTAGGGGCAGCACCAGCAGGTAGCATAATCAGGGAATCGTCAGAGGTTGGTAATGGAGCAGCAGTGTAGTTGGGAGGATAAGCAGGAAATGTAGTCAGGATATAGCCAGAAGTCGGTACACGGAGCAGAAGTAGTTGGGAGGATAAGCAGGTAACGTAGTCAGGATATAGCCAGAGGTTGGCACACAAAGCAGCAGTATAGTTGGCAGGATAAGCAGGTATCGTAATCAGGATATAGTCAGAGTTTGGTACACAGAGCAGCAGTATAGTTGAGAGGTTAAGCAGGAATCGTAGTCAGGATATAGCCAGAGGTCGGTACACGGAGCAGCAGTATAGTTGGGAGGATAAGCAGGTAACGTAGTCAGGATATAACCAGAGGTCGGTGCACGGAGCAGCAGTATAGCCATATAGTATCGTAGTCAGGGAATTGTCAGATGTCGGTAATAGAGCAGCAGTATAGTTGGGAGAATATGCAGTTATCGTAGTCAGGGAATCGTCAGAGCTCAGTAATGCAGTTTAGTTGGGATGATAAGCAGGTAACGTAATCAGGATATAGCCAGAGGCCGGTACTCGGAGAAGCAGTGTAGTTGAGAGGATAAGCAGGAATCATAGTCAGGGAATCGTCAGAGCTTGGTAATGAAGTAGCAGTGTAGTTGGGAGGATAAGTAGGAATCATAGTCAGGATATAGCCAGAGGTTGACACACAAAGCAGCAGTATAGTTGGCAGGATAAACAGGTATCGTAGTCAGGATATAGCCAGAGGACGGTACACGGAGCAGCAGTGTAGTTGGAAAGATAAGCAGGAATCGTAGTCAGGCTATAGCCAGAGGTCGGTACACGGATCAGCAGTATATTTAGGAGGATAAGCAGGTAACATAGTCAGGATATAGCCAGAGGTCGATACACGGGGCAGGAGTATAGTTGGGAGGATAAGCAGGTATCGTAGTCAGGGAATCGTCAGAGGTCGGTAATGGAGCAGCAGTGTAGTTGGGAGGATAAGCAGGTAACATAGTCAGGATATAGCCAGGGGTTGGTAAACGGAGCAGCAGTGTAGTTGGGAAGATAAGCAGCAGATGGGAAGAAGCTAGACTATATCTGGTTTAGCATGGAACTGTCCAGCGAGCTGAATATCTCAGAGGGAAGAGCTGCCGCCTGGTGCACAAGAACTGCTTGGTTCGAGTCCTGACATACTAATAGGGAAGAGCTGCGGAACATGTTACTGCTATACAAGTAAGCAGAATAAATAAAGTATAAGGATATACATTCATCTGAAAATGGGCAAAATTGGTCCAGGTGGGGTTTAATATGAGGGGTCTTAACCTTCTACAATTAAATTTCATGTCATGTAACTGCTACAGCAAATCGGATGCTTTTGTCTTTGTGCAGCGCCCCAGGGACCTGGATGTTGCAGTAATGTCATTTTCCTCTAGGGGAGAGTGATATTACATTTGGAGGCTAAGAAGAACAACCGAATCCAGGTATCACAAACATGCAACACATTTTGCACTCCAGGCCACCAGGGGGAGCTATGCTCCTATTTATTAGGGCACTCTTCACACTTAGGTAAAACTGGTTGCCTGGGGAGGAAGTTAGGCAGTTGCTGGCTGAGCTTGGCTCAGGTAGTTGGTCCCTGGCAGGAGTGGGAGCCTGTCAGAGAGCCAGACAGAAGGACACAGAGCTGCGCCTGCCCTAAGTGCGGCAGTTCCTAAGAAAGGACACGAACAGAGAACTGTATTGTAGAGAGGGTAAAGAAGTCATAGCAAAGGAGAAGATACCAGGAGGAGTTCTTCCCTACACAGGATGCCTCCTTCTGAGGCGCAGGATCCGGGTAGCCGGAACACCAAGGGACCAACAGTCCTTTATGCCTTGCTCCAGAGACCAGCAGGACAGCTAATTGCAAGTTACTAATCCACCCCTACACCCAGAGGCAAGGTGGCACCCACGAGAGTCCGGGGCATGATAGAGTCCCTGTAAAAAGCCTCAAGCCACCGGTCATATGGGTTTGTCCTATCCATCTGGGGGACAGAGAGAGAGAGAGAGATAACATCAATAACATCTACGACATCTGTGAGGACCTTATGAGAGGCTTAGCAGTAAGGTACTACAACACCAAGGTGCTAGAGGAAGGCTACTGATTTCTACCTGGATAAGGGGACTCTGGATTTGCCTCCAAACCGGCTGGACTCTGCCTGCCCTGTGGTCTGGTGCTCTGGACTGTGGATGCTGAAGCCTTCAGTAAAAGGTAAAGAGACTGCAACCTTGTGTCCTTGTTCTTCACTGCACCTCACACCATCCACCATCTACACACTGGAAATCTCTGGGGACATACTTCACATGTGGAAGGTATACCATCTAGCTGCCATAACATCACCCTAGCGGACCCCTCAAAGCAGCGTCGGTCACCCTGACCGAATACCACAGGTGGCATCACGAACACTTCCCCTTTAAAGACCTTTCTCTTTTACACTGATGTCCCTAGGGCCATGGACCGGGTCAGCCACCGTGACATCCCCCTGTGAACCGAAGGACCCGGTACCAAGTACCCCACGGCCCCATGGGGGCACTCCATTTGCATTGGATGAAATGTCACCACAAAAGGCAGAAATACACAGTGACGAACAAAAAAACCCTTTTTTGTCTTTTTGCGGCATAAAACTCATGATCGCAGCGTTCCGGTGGTACAGGAAAGCATCGCGCAGGGAGGGGGCTCCCTGCGTGCTTCCCTGAGACCCTCGGTACAAGGCGATGTGCTCACCTTGTACCGAGCGTCTCCTCCCTGCAGGCCCTGGATCCAAAATGGCCGTGGGGCTACACCCGTTTCCTGCAGGGAGGTGGCTTACCAGCGCCTGCTCAGAGCAAGCGCTGGTAAGCCTGCAGCCCTGCATGTCAGATCGCTGATCTGACACAGTGATCTGCAAAGTGTCAGATCAGCGATCTGACCCTATAACATGATGCCCCCCCGGGGCAATGTTATAAAGTAAAAAATAAATAATCACATGTGTAAAAAAAATAAATAAATTCCTAAATAAAGAAAAAATATATATATTGTTCCCATAAATACATTTCTTTATATAAGAAAAAAAATGACACATATTTACTATCACCGCGTCCGTAATGACCCCACCTAAAAAACTGTCCCGCTAGTTAACCCCTTCAGTGAACGCGGTAAAAAAAAAAAAAAAAAAACGAGGCAAAAAACAACGCTTTATTATCATACCGCCGAACAAAAAGTGGAATAACACGAGATAAAAAAGACGTATATAAATAACCTTGGTACCGCTGAAAACATAATCTTGTCCCGCAAAAAACGAGCCACATTACAGCATCATCAGCGAAAAAATAAAAAAGTTATAATCCTCAGAATAAAGCGATGCAAAAATAATTATTTTTTCTATAAAATAGTTTTTCTTGTATAAAAGCGCCAAAACATAAAAAAAATATAAATGCGGTATCGCTGTAATCGTACTGAGCCGAAGAATAAAACTGCTTTATCAAGTTTACCAAACGTGGAACGGTATAAACGCCCCCCACAAAAGAAATTCATGAATAGCTGGTTTTTGGTCATTCTGCCTCACAAAAATCGGACTAAAAAGCGATCAAAAAAGTCACATGCCCGAAAATGGTATCAGTAAAAACGTCAACTCGTCCCGCAAAAAACAAGACCTCACTTGACTCTGTGGACCAAAATATGGAAAAATTATAGCTCTCAAAATGTGGAGAAGCAAAAACTATTTTTTGGAATAAAAAGAGTCTTTTAGTGTGTGATGGCTGCCAATCATAAAAATCCGCTAAAAAAAGCTATAAATAGTAAATCAAACCCCCCTTCATCACCCCCTTAGTTAGGGAAAAATAATAGAATTAAAAAAAGTATTTAATTCCATTTTCCCATTAGGGTTAGGGCTAGGGTTAGGGCTAGGGTAAGGATTAGGGCTAGGGTTAGGGCTAGGGTTAGGGTTTGGGTTAGGGTTAAGGCTAGGGTTAGGGTTAGGGCTAGTGTTATGGCTAGGGTTAGGGTTAGGGCTAGGGTTAGGGATAGGGTTGGGGTAAAACAGTGCTCCTTCCCTTCCGAGCTCTCCCGTGCGCCCAAACAGGGGTTTACTCCAACATATGTGGTATCAGCGTACTCAGGACAAATACTATTGGGGTCCAATTTCTCTTGTTACCCTTGGGAAAATAAAAACTCCGGGGGCTAAAAATAAATTTTTATGGGAAAAAATTATTTTTTATTTTCACGGCTCTGCGTTATAAACTGTAGTGAAACACTTGGGGGTTCAAAGTTCTCACAACACATCTATGTAAGTTCCTTGAGGGGTCTAGTTTCCAATATGGGGTCACTTATGGGAGGTTTCTACTGTTTAGTTACATCAGGGGCTCTGCAAATGCAACGTGATGCCTGCAGAGCAATCCATCTAAGTCTGCATTCCAAATGGCACTCCTTCCCTTCCGAGCTCTGCCATGCGCCCAAACGGTGGTTCCTCCCCACATATGGGGTATCAGCGTACTCAGGACAAATTGGACAACAACGTTTGGGGTCCAATTTCTCCTGTTACCCTTGGAAAAATGCAAAACTGGGGTCTAAAAATAATTTTTGTGGAAAAAAATGATTTTTTATTTTCACGGCTCTGCGTTATAAACTGTAGTGAAACACTTGGGGGTTCAAAGTTCTCACAACACATCTAGATAAGTACCTTGGTGGTCTAGTTTCCAATATGGGGTCACTTGTGGGGGGTTTCTACTGTTTAGGTACATTAGGGGCTCTGCAAATGCAATGTGATGCCTACAGACCATTCCATCTAAGTCTGCATTCCAAATGGCACTCCTTCCCTTTCGAGCTCTGCCATGCGCCCAAAGAGTGGTTCCCCCCACATATGGGGTATCAGCGTACTCAGGACAAATTGGACAACAAGTGTTGGGGTCCAATTTCTCCTGTTACCCTTGGGAAAATACAAAACTGGGGGCTAAAAAATAATTTTTGTGGGAAAAAAATAATTTTTATTTTCACGGCTCTGCGTTATAAACTGTAGTTAAACACTTGGGGGTTCAAAGCTCTCACAAAACATCTAGATAAGTTCATTAAGGGGTCTACTTTCCAAAATTGTGTCAGTTTTGGGGGGTTTCAATGTTTAGGCATATCAGTGGCTCTCCAAACGTAACATGGCGTCCCATCTCAATTCCAGTAAATTTTGCATTGAGAAGTCAAACTGCGCTCCTTCCCTTCCGAGCTCTGCCATGCGCCCAAACAGTGGTTTACCCCCACATATGGAGTATCAGCGTACTCAGGACAAATTGCACAACAACGTTTGGTGTCCAATTTCTTCTCTTACCCTTGGGAAAATAAAAGATTGGGGGCGAAAAGATCATTTTTGTGAAAAAATATAATTTTTTATTTTTACGGCTCTGCATTATAAACTTCTGTGAAGCACTTGGTGGGTCAAAGTGCTCACCACACATCTAGATAAGTTCCTTAGGGGGTCTACTTTCCAAAATAGTGTCAATTGTGGGGGGTTTCAATGCTTAGGCACATCAGGGGCTCTCCAAACACAACATGGCGTCCCTTCTCAATTCCACTCAATTTTGCATTGAAAAGTCAAATAGTGCTCCTTCCCTTCCGAGCTTTGCCATGCGCCCAAACAGTGGTTTGCCCCCACAAATGGGGTGTCGGCATACTCAGGACAAATAGTATAACTTTTGGGGTCTATTTTCTCCTGTTACCCTTTGGTAAAATAAAACAATTTGGAGCTGAAGTAAATTTTGTGTGAAAAAAAGTTAAATGCTCTTTTTTATTTAAACATTCCAAAAATTCCTGTGAAACACCTGAAGGGTTAATAAACTTCTTGAATGTGGTTTTGAGCACCTTGAGGGGTGCAGTTTTTGGAATGGTGTCACACTTGGTTATTTTCTATCATATAGACCCCTCAAAATTACTTCAAATGAGATGTGGTCCCTAAAAAAAAATGGTGTTGTAAAAATGAGAAATTGCTGGTCAACTTTTAACCCTTATAACTCCCTAACAAAAAAAAATTTTGGTTCCAAGATTGTGCTGATGTAAAGTAGACATGTGGGAAATGTTAGTTATTAAGTATTTTGTGTGACATATCTCTGTCTGTGACATATTTCAGCTGGAAAATTGCGAAATTTTCAAAATTTTCGCCAAATTTTCATTTTTTTTTACAAATAAACGCAAGTCTTATCGAAGAAATTTTACGACTATCATGAAGTACAATATGTCATGAGAAAACACTGTCAGAATGATCAGGATCTGTTGAAGCGTTCCAGAGTTATAACCTCATAAAGGGACAGTAGTCAGAATTGTAAAAATTGGCCCTGTCATTAACGTGCAAACCACCCTTGGGGCCTAAGGGGTTAATGACCTACTCTAACACCAGGTCATCAATATCATTGGCCTGGACAGCACCTTTTTCGCATTGTATGACAGTATCTGGATCAAATTTGCAGTATGCGTTATGGAAGAATTTTTCAAGGCTTTTGCAGCAATTTTCTGATGTCAGTAAGTTTCAAATTTGTCCTTTTTCTGATGATGCCGACTGGGCGTTATGTGGCTCTCTCGGCAATGTGTTCACTATTTGTCCATGGACGGTATGCCACAAGAGCAGGCTATTTTATATACCGTAACTAAATATTCCCTTAGGCAGTTTCACAGATAACAACCTTACGTGACATGAGGACTACCAATATCACAGATGCCTCTAGTTCCCTGCAACCAGCTGATAAGTCCTCAGGGCTTAAGTATGGCCACACCTAAAGTTAGTTTCCAGTACTGTGTTTCACTGTCATTGTAATGTATAGTTGTATATTAATACCTATACATCTATCATTGACTCGTCATATCTACTTGTGGATTATAACCTGCCTCTCATCACTGCGATACGTGTCTCCAGACCTCATGATTACTGAGGATCTACTTGCCACTCTCTCCACCATTGTGAGTAGCGTTTTGTGTGATACCTTTTAACTGTTTAGTTTATCTTTCTTACTTCACTTTACTATGAGGTGCCATCCTTCTCTTCTGCATGAACATGTAAGATTTGTCCGACATCACTGTCTGTCTCCCAAAATACCCTTCTAGGGTAACCTTAAGTGTGCGTGTGCTTCATGTTGCTTACCCCATTCCGGGCTACAAGTGTTAGGATGTAATGGGTACCTTGCATTCATGCAATGAATCACGAAGGCCAACACCTGTTTTAAAAAGTTAAAAACAGCTTTACTGAGATTCTTGAAAACCTTCTCCAACATCTGGTAGACGACATGCCTTTCTTTAAGGGGAACCTGTCACTAGTTTTTAGTATCCCAACAAATGCCACCACCTTTTTCTGCTGTTATGCATTTCACAAATGATTACAATACTGGTCCCGCGCAGTATTAAAATGAGGCTGATCTGGTCCGATGGGCATCCTCCTCTCTTCTAGTAAAAGCCATCCTTCAGCTCTGATTGAGGTGGATGACGTGTCCTGCGTCACCACATAGCTGAAAGAAGTCTCGCGCCTGTGCAGTAGCATCATCGGCTGCACAAGCACACTTTGCCCTTCCCTACTGCGGGAAGAGCAAAGGACATCAATGTGCTTGCCTGCAGTAGGGCAGAGCAAAGTGCACCTGCACAACTGAAGAAATGCTGGTTTAATGTTGCAACAAGGTGGCACGGGGTGGTAGTTGTGGGCGAGTCTAGTAAGTCACAGTCAGTGAGCACCCTGGCACCTTGTACATGGAGAGATGGGTACAGTAGAGTACTCACTTCCCAGGTTCCATGAAACACCACAAAATCACAGTTCTTTTCTAACAGTTGAACTTTACTAAACAGCAAGGCATCCTTCACATTGGCAGCACAGTTCACACAGGTCAACATTTCTTGGCCTTTCCCTGCCTTCCTGGCAGACTCTACTATCTTTGTCATTTCTCTCTCTTTATCTCTGTCATTTCTCTCTCTGTCCTGTCTGCGCTTTCCTTTCCTCTGCCATCCGGGCAGCATCTTTGGACAGTTCGTGTCCCATTTGTACCTTCAGCATTACCAGCTCCCTGTCAGCCCATTGTCCTTCCTGGGGATGATCCTGTGAGCTGGTGCCCGACTGCACTATTCTTCAGCCAGGGGTCCCTTACTGCCATCCGCAGCTTTATCCCCACGGCCTGTATCTGTCTCACTGTATGCTTCCTTCCCGGTGTCTGATTCTAAACAGAAAATCCCTTTCCTATATATCCCTGCTCTGTGCTGCTCTGCTCTGACCCCTCCCCACTGAATAACCATTGCTGCCTATGCCTAAACTAACATTCTTAGCTATCCTATTCTCTATCTCTAATGTGCCCCCCTCTATTTTAACCCTGCTATTAATCTATGCTAACTTTTATCCCTAATCCTAAACATATACACAGTACATCGCAGATACAAGACATCACAGTACATAAACATTACACTACACATTAATAACAATGAGATGCCGCAGGTAATCATGTGGATGGATTGCCCCCAGAGTAGGGCAATAGGGTACTTGGCACCGGTTCCTACGGTTCGGGGGATGTCACGGTGGCTGACCCGGTCCGTGGCACTCAGGGGTGTCCAGTAAAAGAGTTTATATATGGGCAAGGTGCAGTAAAGAACGAGGAGACAGGTTTGCAGTCTTTTACCTTGTTTACTGAAGACTTCAGATGGTATCCTCAGCCCGGAGCGCCAGATGACAGGGCAGGCAGAGTCCGGCCGGTCTGAAGGCAAATCCAGAGTCCCCTTATCCAGGTGGAAATCAGTAGCCTTCCTACTAGCGCCTGTGTGTTGTAGTACCTCCCTGCTGAGCTTCTCGGTAAGGTCCTCACAACTCTTGTAGATGTTCTAGATGTTATTTCTTCCTCTCTGTCCCCCAGATGGTATGGATAGGACAAACCCGTATGACTGATGGCCTGAGGCTTTTTATAGGGACCCTTGAGACGCCCCAGCTCCCGCAAGTTGCCACTGTGTCTTCTTAGGTATTAACCCCTTAAGCCCCGAGGATGGTTTGCACGTTAATGACCGGGCCAATTTTTACAATTCTGACCACTGTCTCTTTATGAGGTTATAACTCTGGAACGCTTCAACGGATCTTAGCGATTCTGACATTATTTTCTCGTGACATATTGTACTTCATGATAGTGGTAAAATTTATTCGATATAACTTACGTTTATTTGTGAAAAAAATGGAAATTTGGCGAAAATTTTGAAAATTTCACAATTTTCCAACTTTGAATTTTTACCCCCAAGTGTTTCACTACAGTTTATAACGTAGAGTCGAGAAAATAAAAAATATTTTTTTTTCACAAAAATGATTTTTTAGCCCCCAGTTTTGTATTTTCACAAGGGTAACAGGAGAAACTGGACCCCAAAAGTTGTTGTCCAATTTGTCCTGAGTACGCTGATACCCCATATGTGGGGGGGAACCACTGTTTGGGCGCATGGCAGAGCTCGGAAGGGAAGGAGCGCCATTTGGAATGCAGACTTAGATGGATTGGTCTGCAGGCGTCACGTTGCATTTGTAGAGCCCCTGATGTACCCAAACAGTAGAAACCCCCCACAAGTGACCCCATATTGGAAACTAGACCTCCCAAGGAACTTATCTAGATATGTTGTGAGAACTTTGAACCCCCAAATGTTTCACTACAGTTTACAGCGCAGAGCCGCGAAAATAAAAATCTTTTTTTTCTCACAAAAATGATTTTTAGCCCCCCAAATTATTATTTTCCCAAGGATAACAAGAGAACCCAAAAGTTGTTGTCCAATTTGTCCCGAGTACGCTGATACCCCATATGTTGGGGTAAACCCCTGTTTGGGCGCACGGGAGAGCTCAGAAGGGAAGGAGCACTGTTTTACGTTTTCAACGCAGAATTGGCTGGAATTGAGATCGGGCGCCATGTCGCGTTTGGAGAGCCCCTGATGTGCCTGAACAGTGGAAACTCCCCAATTCTACCTGAAACCCTAATCCAAACACACCCTTAACTCTAATCCCAACGGTAACCCTAACCACACCCCGAACCCTGACACACCCCTAACCCTAATCCCAACCGTAAATGTAATCCAAACCCTAACCCTAACTTTAGCCCCAACCCTAACCCTAACTTTAGCCCCAACCCTAACCCTAACTTTAGCCCCAACCCTAACCCTAACTTTAGCCCCAACCCTAACCCTAACTTTAGCTCCAAACCTAGCCCCAACCCTAACCCTAGCCCTAACCCTAGCCCTATCCCTAGCCCTAACCCTAGCCCTAACCCTAGCCCTAACCCTAACCCCAGCCCTAACCCTAGCCCTAACCCTAACCCTAACTCTAGCCCCAATCTTAACCCTAGCCCTAACCCTAACCCTAGCCCTAATCCTAATGGGAAAATGGAAATAAAAAAAAAAAATAATAATTTTATTATTTTTCCCTAACTAAGGGGGTGATGAAGGGGGGTTTGATTTACTTTTATAGCGTTTTTTTTATATAGGATTTTTATGATTGGCAGCTGTCACACTAAAAGACGCATTTTATAGCAAAAAAGTTTTTGCGTCTCCACATTTTGAGACCTATAATTTTTCCATACTTTGGTCCACAGAGTAATGTTAGGTCTTGGTTTTTGCAGGACGAGTTGACATTTTTATTGGTAACATTTTCGGGCACATGACATTTTTTGATCGCTTTTCATTCCGATTTTTGTGAGGCAGAATGACCAAAAACCAGCTATTCATGAATTTCTTTTGGGGGAGGCGTTTATACCGTTCCACGTTTGGTAAAATTGATAAAGCAGTTTTATTCGTCGGGTCAGTATGATTACAGCGATATCTCATTTATATAATTTTTTTATGTTTTGGAGCTTTTATACGATAAAAGCTATTTTATAGAAAAAATAATTATTTTGGCATCGCTTTATTCTGAGGACTATAACTTTTTTATTTTTTTGCTTATGATGCTGTATGGCAGCTTGTTTTTTGTGGGACAAGATGACGTTTTCAGCGGTACCATGGTTATTTATATCCATCTTTTTGATCGCATGTTATTCCACTTTTTGTTCAGCGGTATGATAATAAAGCGTTGTTTTTTTTTTCTCGTTTTTTTTTTTTTTTTTTTACGTGTTCACTGAAGGGGTTAACTAGTGGGACAGTTTTATAGGTTGGGTCGTTACGGACACGGCAATACTAAATATATGTACTTTTATTGTTTGTTTTTTTTATTTAGATAAAGAAATGTATTTATGGGAATAATATTTTTTTTTTCTTTATTTAGGAATTTTTTTTTTTTTTTTACACATGTGGAATTTTTTTTTTTTACTTTTTTACTTTGTCCCAGGGGGAACATCACAGATCGCTGATCTGACAGTTTGCACAGCACTCTGTCAGATCAGCGATCTGACTGACAGCGCTGCAGGCTTACCAGCGCCTGCACTGGACCCGGAAGTAATCCCTGCAGGACCCGGATGCAGCCCCGCTGCCATTTTGGATCTGGGGCCTGCAGGGATAGGAGGTAAGAGACGCTCGGAGCAACGCGATCACATCGCGTTGCTCCGGGGGGCTCAGGGAAGCCCGCAGGGAGCCCCCTCCCTGCGCGATGCTTCCCTATACCACCGGGACACTGCGATCATGTTTGATCACAGTGTGCCGGGGGTTAATGTGTCAGGGGCAGTCCATGACCACTCCTGGCACATAGTGCCGGATGTCAGCTGTGATAGTCAGCTGACACCTGGCCGCGATCGGCCGCGCTCCCCCCGAGAGCGCGGCCGATCGCATATGACGTACTATCCCGTCGGTGGGAATTATGGTCCATCCCACCTCGATGGGATAGTACGTCATATGGGATTAAGGGGTTAAGGTCGGGCAGCCAACTTGGAATTGACTGTCCTGCCGGTCTCTGGAGCAAGGCTTGGAGACAGTTACTCCATCGGTGTTTCTGGCTACCGGCTTCTGCGCCTCAGAAAGGAGCAGCTTGTTCCTGGCTGATCTCCCTCTGGTATTCCTCTCCTGTGCTCTGCTTTCCTGCACACTCTCTGCAGTATGTTCACCTTTTAGTATCTTTTCCCAGGAGTTGCAGCACTTCATGCCAGCAGAGCTCCTCTCCTTCTCTCTGCCTGACAGGAACTGAACCCTGAACCCTTTTTCCCTCCAGATCAGGATGTAAATAGGGGAGTTCACCCTAAACAGGCTTACAGCTCCCCCTTCTGGTCTGGAGTGTGAACATGTTGTATGTGTGTGATACCTGAATGCGGTTGTCTTTCATTGCCTTCAGACATGACATCACTTCTCCCCTGAAAGGATAATGACATCACTGCGACGACCAGGACACTGGGGCGCCGCACTCCCCCCCGTTAAATCCAGTACTCCGGGACTGGGAAAAGAAGAACAACAATACATATTAGCAACAAAAGACATACAATTTTGAAATGCTATGAACAACTTATGCAAAAGTAGTGCATCCCTTTATGGGAGGTGAGGACACTTGAACGTTGTGAAAGTCTTGGTCATGCACAGTTCATGACTCCCAGTTCAGTGAGTGCAAACTTGAAACAGCAAGGATCCCGGGTAAACAAAGGGATCCCTTTAAATGTATAATGAAAGTTTTGGAGAAATTCACTGTCCATTACTCCATTGTCCATTTTAAACCTGTAACAAAGATATATATACAAACATTTTCAAATAAACAGCAGCAACCATTAATATTTCCACGTTTTGTAGCGAATTGGGGTTTGATTCTTGGTGCTACGTGTAGACCTCCGCAGTGCAGGGGTTGCTCGTTTAAATGACAGTACCTTGCAATGTGGCCCACCTGGTTGCAGCGGCGGCAGATGGGTTGTCCGTCCTGATGAAAGCGATCGTCGTCTCTGCCTCTGGTCGGCGGGACCCTCCTCTGTCGTCGCCAGGGAACAGCCAGCTTGATCTTCTCCTTGGGGGCCTCCTGCAGGGACTGCACCATCTGCGCTAAGGCAGCAACGCTCTTGGTCAGCTCCTGCATCTGGAGGCGTAGTCCTGCAGGGGAATCGTCTTCCAGGATCTGGGCATTGGCCTCGGCAGAAACTTGAGGATCTGGTGCCACCTCTTGGTGGTACGTGAGGGCTTGACGCCTAGGAAGTACTGTACGGCTGGGCTGTCGCTCCTGTAGCACTTGAATGGCCTTGTCTTTAAATTGCTCAAAAGTCAGGATACTGCATGGCCAGGAGGTGCAGTTGGGCCCTTTGGTGACTGCACAGGAGCCCCTTAATGAACCGCTCCTTTAAGAGTTTATCCTGATCTTGCATGCTGTTTGGATCATCCTGCTTGATTGCCCGCAGTGCCTCCTGGAGATTAAGGGCATAGTCCAGTAAGCTATCCTGCGGCCTCTGCTTGCACCCATAGAACGTCAATTTAATTTCTGTAGCGCTGCGGGTGTCAAAGGTGGTTTTAAGCTTTGCAAAGACCTGCTGCGCAGTTCTCTTATCCGCAGCGGGCCAGGACTTCACTTCTCTCAGAGCCGCTCCAAACAGTTGGCCTGTTACCATGTGAACTTTCTGAGGCTCTGTCAGGGGATAAAACTCAAGCAGGCTGCAGATCCCTTCTTTAAAGTCAGTTAATGTATGCGATTCTCCAGAGTATCGCGGGAGCCAGGCTGCTCCAGGCATGTATGGCATGGAGAAGGGCATTATGGCCGCTGTAGCCGTGGCAGTGTCCGGCTGGCTGATGGGAGCGGCAAGCTCTGCGGGACCCGATGGCAGTACAAGGTCTGCGGCTGCGTCTATTGCGGGGACTGGAGGCGTTTCCAAGTCCGCGGCTGTGACCGCCGCTACTTCCCCTCCCGGATCAGACATGGCCGCTCCTCCCCTCTGCTAACCTGGTGGAAGTCAAGGTTCCTCTCCGGAATCGGCACTTTGCAGCGTCTCTCCTGGTGGCTCTGCTGCACGGCGTCTCCACTTCCAGCTTTCCAGGCAGCAGCACGGCACCCGTCTTCTTGCTTTGCGCTCTTTTCAGCTGGCTCCGCCCGCTAAGCTATGGCTCCTCCCCTCACGCTACACACGGCGCGGCAATGGCGGATTTTGGCGGCAATTTGCAACACATAGTCTTTAAGCAAATCGCAGTTCACATACAGTTCTGGCACAGTTCTTAGGCGCACATGACCCGATTTTTCAGGCTTAAGTAGATCCTGTTCGTGACGCCAAAAATGGATCGCCCCCAGAGTAGGGCAATGGGGTACTCGGCACCGGGTCCTACAGTTCGGGGG
This sequence comes from Ranitomeya variabilis, assembly GCF_051348905.1. Taxonomy (NCBI): domain Eukaryota; kingdom Metazoa; phylum Chordata; class Amphibia; order Anura; family Dendrobatidae; genus Ranitomeya; species Ranitomeya variabilis. The sequence goes on along the minus strand of NC_135232.1, from coordinate 679,391,628 downwards.
ATGTCACGGTGGCTGACCCGGTCCGTGGCCCTCAGGGGTGTCCAGTAAAAGAGTTTATATATGGGCAAGGTGCAGTAAAGAACGAGGAGACAGGTTTGCAGTCTTTTACCTTGTTTACTAAAGACTTCAGATGGTATCCTCAGCCCGGAGCGCCAGATGACAGGGCAGGCAGAGTCCGGCCGGTCTGAAGGCAAATCCAGAATCCCCTTATCCAGGTGGAAATCAGTAGCCTTCCTACTAGCGCCAGTGTGTTGTAGTACCTCCCTGCTGAGCTCCTCAGTAAGGTCTTCACAACTCTTGTAGATGTTCTAGATGTTATTTCTTCCTCTCTGTCCCCCAGATGGTATGGATAGGACAAACCCATATGACTGATGGCCTGAGGCTTTTTATAGGGACCCTAGAGACGCCCCGGCCCCCGCAAGTTGCCACTGTGTCTTCTTAGGTATTAAGGTCGGGCAGCCAACTTGGAATTGACTGTCCTGCCGGTCTCTGGAGCAAGGCTTGGAGACAGTTACTCCCTCGGTGTTTCTGGCTATCGGCTTCTGCGCCTCAGAAAGGAGCAGCTTGTTCCTGGCTGATCTCCCTCTGGTATTCCTCTCCTGTGCTCTGCTTTTCTGCACACTCTCTGCAGTATGTTCACCTTTTAGTGTCTTTTCCCAGGAGTTGCAGCACTTCATGCCAGCAGAGCTCCTCTCCTTCTCTCTGCCTGACAGGAACTGAACCCTGAACCCCTTTTCCCTCCAGATCAGGATGTAAATAGGGGAGTTCACCCTAAACAGGCTTACAGCTCCCCCTTCTGGTCTGGAGTGTGAATGGAGCGCCCCCACTGCCGCAGGGCCGAGGGGCACCCGGTACCGGGCCTCTACGTCTCGGTTCTGGGGTTGTCACTGTGGCTGGGCCCGGTCCGTGACCCTGCTGAGGGGCGTCCAGTGAAAGTTGAGAATGTGATGAGGTTGTGGTGTGGTGCAGGTCGCGGTGAATAACGAGGACACCAGGTAGCAGTCTCTTTACCTCTTTACTGAAGGCTTCAGGATCCTCAGTCTGGAATACGGTTAACCAGGCTACCTGAGTCCGGCCGGTCCGATGGCACCTCCAGAGTTCCCTTTGCAGGTGGAAATCTGTGCCTACCTTCTAGCGCTTGTGTGTTGTGGTCCTCCCCTGCTGTGCTTACGGGATAGTCCCCACAACTGTTGTGTCTCTTTCTGAAGTTCCCTCACAACTCGATTATGATGTTCTTCTTCGTCCCCCCAGATGTTATTTCTTCCTCTCTGTCCCCCAAATGGTATGGGTAGGACAAACCCATATGACTGATGGCCTGAGGCTTTTTATAGGGACCCTAGAGACGCCCCGGCCCCCGCAAGTTGCCACTGTGTCTTCTTAGGTATTAAGGTCGGGCAGCCAACTTGGAATTGACTGTCCTGCCGGTCTCTGGAGCAAGGCTTGGAGACAGTTACTCCCTCGGTGTTTCTGGCTATCGGCTTCTGCGCCTCAGAAAGGAGCAGCTTGTTCCTGGCTGATCTCCCTCTGGTATTCCTCTCCTGTGCTCTGCTTTTCTGCACACTCTCTGCAGTATGTTCACCTTTTAGTGTCTTTTCCCAGGAGTTGCAGCACTTCATGCCAGCAGAGCTCCTCTCCTTCTCTCTGCCTGACAGGAACTGAACCCTGAACCCCTTTTCCCTCCAGATCAGGATGTAAATAGGGGAGTTCACCCTAAACAGGCTTACAGCTCCCCCTCCTGGTCTGGAGTGTGAATGGAGCGCCCCCACTGCCGCAGGGCCGAGGGGTACCCGGTACCGGGCCTCTCTGTCTCAGTTCTGGGGTTGTCACGGTGGCTAGACCCGGCCCGTGACCCTGCTGAGGGGCGTGCAATGAAGGTGGAGAGTGATGACGTTGTGGTGTGGTGCAGGTCGCGGTGAATAACGAGGACACCAGGTAGCAGTCTCTTTACCTCTTTACTGAAGGCTTCAGGATCCTCCGTCCGGAATACGGTTAACCAGGCTACCTGAGTCCGGCCGGTCCGATGGCACCTCCAGAGTTCCCTTTGCAGGTGGAAATCTGTGCCTACCTTCTAGCGCTTGTGTGTTGTGGTCCTCCCCTGCTGTGCTTACGGGATAGTCCCCACAACTGTTGTGTCTGTTTCTGAAGTTCCCTCACAACTCGATTATGATGTTCTTCTTCGTCCCCCCAGATGATATGGCTAGGACGCACCCGTATGACGAGTAGGCTCGGAGCTCTTCCGGGACCCTAGTGTCGCCCCTCTCCAAATGTTGCCCCCTATGTCTTCTTAGGTGATTTGAGTGAGACAGCCCGGCTATAACTGACTGTCCTGCCGTAGGTTTGAAGTAAGGCCTGGAGCTCAATACTTCCTCGGAGTTTCCGGCCACCAGCTACGCGCCTCAGTAGGATGTTGCCTAGTCTTACAGCACGACTCCTACTGGTGTTTCTCCTTGTTGCATTGATCTCGTTTCTCACTCAGCACAATAAACCTCGCTTCTTGTCCTTTCTTGGGGTACCGCCGCGATGAAGTGCAGGCGCGGTCCCGTAACATTCTTTCCTGTTCGCTAGGCCTCTGTCAGGATCCCACCCCTGACAGGGACCCCCCTGAATCTTCCCCTGCAACACCCTCTGCCACAGGATGTTGCCTGGTTCCAACCCAGTCAGCTTCTGTCTAACTTCCTACCTAACCCCCAGTTTTACCAGATTGTGAGGAGTGGCCTAATAAATAGCACCCTTAGCTCCCCCTGGAGGCCAGACTGTGAAGTGTATTGGTGTCTGTGATACCTGGTCAGGTGAACTCCTTCAGTGCCATCAGACGTACCATAGCCCCCCTTAGCGGCGGAGCATCAGTACTGCAACGACCAGGACTCCGGGGCGCTGCATGAACATGTTGTATGTGTGTGATACCTGAATGTGGTTGTCTTTCATTGCCTTCAGACATGACATCACTTCTCCCCTGAAAGGATAATGACATCACTGCGATGACCAGGACACTGGGGCGCCACACTGACAGTGTCCAGGGAAGCGGAGGCACTTGAGGTTCCCCGCCACCTCCTTACAATGTCAAAGTGTTTCGGAGTTACTCCAACTCCTTCTTCTGGACAACTACAAAATGACAAGTCTTATGGTGTCTTTTTATATGCAAAATTGTTGTGTATCTACGTTTTTGTTCTGCTGTTTAAAGGCCCCGTCTCACATAGCGAGATCGCTAGCGAGATCGCTGCTGAGTCACAAGTTTTGTGACGCAACAGCGACCTCCATAGCGATCTCGCTATGTGTGACACGTACCAGCGATCAGGCCCCTGCTGCGAGATCGCTGGTCGTGTCGGAATGGCCTGGACCTTTTTTTGGTCGTTGAGGCCCCGCTGACATCGCTGAATCGGTGTGTGTGAGACCGATCCAGCGATGTCTTCACTGGTAACCAGGGTAAACATCGGGTTACTAAGCGCAGGGCCGCGCTTAGTAACCCGATGTTTACCCTGGTTACCAGCGTAAATGTAAAAAAAAAAAAACAGTACATACTCGCCTTCTGATGTCCGTCAGGTCCCTTGCCGTCTGCTTCCTGCTGTGACTGACTGCCGGCCGTACAGTGAGAAGTGAGAGCACAGCAGTGACGTCACCGCTGCGCTCTGCTCTCACTGTACGGCGGCTCAGTCAGAGCAGGAAGCAGACGGCAAGGGACCTGACGGACACCGAAAGGCGAGTATGTACTGTTTGTTTTTTTTGGTAACCAGGGTAAACATCGGGTTACTAAGCGCGGCCCTGCGCTTAGTAACCCGATGTTTACCCTGGTTACCCGGGTGCTGCAGGGGGACTTCGGCATCGTTGAAGACAGTTTCAACGATGCCGAAGTCGTTCCCCTGATCGTTGGTCGCTGGAGAGAGCTGTCTGTGTGACAGCTCCCCAGCGACCACACAGCGACTTACCAACGATCACGGCCAGGTCGTATCGCTGGTCGTGATCGTTGGTAAATCGCTTAGTGAGACGGGGCCTTAACATTGAAATTATTTTAATAATTTTCTGATATTTTAGGAATATAGTTTTTTTTTTCACTACATGTTGTTATACCCATATTGCTTGGATATACAGTTGTTACTATAATACATTTTCTAGTTGGGTCTTGTCAGTCAAGCCATGATGATATAAAGGCACCGCTGGAAAAAAATATTACTGTATGGTGCTCATATTACTTCTACTTCTGCCACCTACAGTGGCAAGCATAAAATTACAGTGTAAGTTATTATGAATCCGTAAGTAGGTAAATATATTACATTTGACATAACTTGCTTGTTCTGTCATAGTTGTGTGACAAAAAGGCCAAAACTGCCCATATATCAGGATTTACGGTATATATATATATATATATATATATATATATATATATATATATATATATATATTACAGAGCTAGATAGCATAAAAGCCGGTAATTCAATTGCTGGCTTTTGCTAACTCCTTACCAAACCATTTCATATCCGTTATATTTTTACATATTCCTCACTAATAATGTTAGTAGTTTGTGTGTGCAAAAGTTTGGAGCTCTACGTGTTAAAATAAAGGGTTACATCACGGAAAAAACTGGCGTGGGCTCCCAAATTTTTGGTCTGTACTGTACATACACACTCGAAAAAAAGGCGGGTATTGCCGTACCCTAATTGAGCCTAGTGTTATTTGCATAAAGGGCCCAAATCTCTCGCATGAGAAAATCAACGGCTGTGTGGCCGAGCCCTGTAGTGTGTAAGCTCTTATGGTCAGCAAGGTCCTCGTTCTCTCATGTAGTGTGTAAATTCTTATGGTCAGCAAGGTCCTCTTGCTCTCCTGTTGAGTGTAAGCTCTTATGGTCAGCATGGCCTCTTTCTCCTGTAGAGTGTAAGCTTTTATGGTCAGCAGGGTCCTCTCTCTTTCTCTCCTGTAGAGTGTAAGCTCCTATAGTCAGCATGTCCTCTCTCTCTCTCCTGTAGAATGTAAATTCTTATGATCAGCAGTGTACTCTCTCTCCTGCAGAGTGCAAGCTCTTATGGTCAGCAGGGTCCTCTCTCTTTCCTGTATAGTATAAGCTATTATGGTCAGGTGGGATCCTCTCTCTCCTGTAGAGTGTAAACTCTTATGGTCAGCAGGGTCCTCTCTCCTGTAGAGTATAAGTGCTTATGATCAGCGGTGTACGCTCTCTCTCCTGCAGAGTGTAAGCTCTTATGGTCAGCAGTGTTCTCTCTCTCCTGTAAAGTATAATCTCTTATAATCAGCAGGGTTCTCTCTCTCCTGTAGAGTGTAAGCTCTTATGGTCAGGTGGGGTCCTCTTTCCTGTAGAGTGCAAGCTCTTATGGTCAGCAGGGTCCTCTCTCTCCTGTATAGTGTAAGCTCTTATGGTCAGGTGGGGTCCTCTCTCTCCTGTAGAGTGTAAGCTCTTATGGTCAGCAGGGCCCTCTCTCTCCTGTAGAGTGTAAGCTCTTAAGATCAGCGGGTTCTCTCTCTCTCCTGTAGAGTGCAAACTCTTATGGTCAGCAGGGTTCTTGTTATCTCCTGTAGAATGTAAGCGCTTATGATCAGCAGGGTCCTATCTCTCTCTCCTGTAGAGTGTAAGCTCCTATGGTCAGCAGGGTCCTCTCTCTCTCCTGTAGAGTGTAAGTTCTTATGATCAGTAGTGTACTCTCTCTCCTGCAGAGTGCAAGCTCTTATGGTCAGCAGGGTCCCCTCTCTCTCTCCTGTATAGTGCAAGCTCTTATGGTCAGGAAGGGTCCTCTCTCTCTTGTAGAGTGTAATCTCTTATGGTCAGCAGGGTCCTCTCTCCTGTAGAGTATAAGCGCTTATGATCAGCGGTGTACTCTCTCCTGCAGAGTGCAAGCTCTTATGGTCAACAGGGTCCTCTCTCTCTCTCCTGTAGAGTGTAAGGCTCTTATGGTCAGCATGGTTCTCTCTCTCCTGTAGAGTGTAAGCTCTTACGGTCAGCAGGGTTCTCTCTCTCCTGTAGAGTGTAAGCTCTTATGGTTAGCGGGGTTCTCTCTCTCCTGTAGAGTGTAAGCGCTTATGATCAGCGGGGTTCTCTCTCTCCCCTGTAGAGTGTAAACTCTTATGGTCAGCAGGGTTCTAGTTATCTCCTGTAGAGTGTAAGCGCTTATGATCAGCAGGGTCCTATCTCTCTCTTCTGTAGAGTGCAAGCTCCTATGGTCAGCAGGGTCCTCTCTCTCTCCTGTAGAGTGTAAGTTCTTATGATCAGTAGTGTACTCTCTCTCCTGCAGAGTCCAAGCTCTTATGGTCAGCAGGGTTCTCTCTCTCCTGTATAGTGTAAGCTCTTATGGTCAGGTGGGGTCCTCTCTCTCCTGTAGAGTGTAAACTCTTATGGTCAGCAGTGTCCTCTCTCCTGTACAGTGCAAGCTCTTATGGTCAGCAGGGTCCCCTATCTCTCCTGTATAGTGTAAGCTCTTATGGTCAGGTGGGGTCCTCTATCTCCGGTAGAGTGTAAGTAAGCTCTTATGGTTAGCGCGGGTTCTCTCTCTCCTGTACAGTGTAAGCGCTTTTGATCATCGGGGTTCTCTCTCTCTCTCCTGTGAAGTGTAAGCTCCTATGGTCAGCAGGGTCCTCTCTCTCCTGTAGAGTGTAAGTTCTTATGATCAGTAGTGTACTCTCTCTCCTGAAGAGTGCAAGCTCTTATGGTCAACAGGGTTCTCTCTCTCCTGTAAAGTATAATCTCTTATAGTCAGCAGGGTTCTCTCTCTCCTGTAGAGTGTAAGCTCTTATGGTCAGGTGGGGTCCTCTCTCCTGTAGAGTGCAAGCTCTTATGGTCAGCATGGTTCTCTCTCTCCTGTAGAGTATAAGCTCTTCGGTCAGCAGGGTTTTCTCTCCCCTGTAAAGTGTAAGCTCTTATGGTTAGCAGGGTCCTCTCTCTTTCTTCTGTAGAGTGTAAGCTCTTATGGTCAGCAGGGTTGTCTCTCTCCTGTAGAGTGTAAGCTCTTATGGTCAGCAGGGTTCTCTCTCTCTCTCCTGTAGAGTGCAAGCTCTTATGATCAGCGGGGCCCTCTCTCGCTCTCTCTCCTGTAGAATGTAAGCTCTTATGGTTAACGGGGTTCTCTCCCTGCTGTAGAGTGTAAGCTCTTATGATCAGCGGGGTTCTCTCTCTCTCCTGTAGAGTGTAAACTCTTATGGTCAGCAGGGTTCTCGTTCTCTCCGGTAGAGTGTATACTCTTATGATCAGAAGGGTCCTATCTCTCTCTCCTGTAGAGTGTAAGCTCCTATGGTCAGCAGGGTTCTCATTCTCTCCTGTAGAGTGTAAGCTCTTATGATCAGAAGGGTCCTATCTCTCTCTCCTGTAGAGTGTAAGCTCTTATGATCAGCAGTGTACTCTCTCTCCTTGCGAGTGCAAGCTCTTATGGCCAGCAGGGTCCCCTCTCTCTCCTGTATAGTGTAAGCTCTTATGATCAGCTGGGTTCTTTCTCTCTCCTGTAGAGTGTAAGCTCTTATGATCAGCATGGTCCTCTCTCGCTCTCTCTCCTGTAGAGTATTAGTCTTATGATCAGCATGGTCCTCTCTCGCTCTCTCTCCTGTAGAGTATGTCTTATGATCAGCGGGGTCCTCTCTATCCTGTAGAATGTAATCTCTAAAGGTCAGCAGGGTCCTCTCTCTCCTGTAGAGTGTAAGCTCTTATGGTCACAGGGGTCCTTTCTCTCTACTCTCCCCTATGTTTTTTAAGCAATTACAAGCTTTCCAGAATTGAGACTCTTGTGAATATACAGGTGCATCTCACAAAATTAGAATATCATCAAAAAGTTTATTTATTTCAGTTCTTCAATACAAAAAGTGAAACTCATATATTAGATAAAGTAATTACAAATAGAGTGATGTACTTAAAGTATTTATTTCTGTTAATGTTGATGATTATCGTTTACAGCCAATGAAAACCCAAAAGTCATTTTCTCAGTAAATTAGAATACTTTATAATACCTGCTTGAAAAAATTATTTTAACATCTGAAATGTTGGCCTACTGAAATGTATGTTCAGTAAATGCACTCAATACTTGGTCGGGGCTCCTTTTGTATCAATTACTGCTTCAATGCGGTGTGGCATGGAGGAGATCAGCCTGTGGCATTGCTGAGGTGTTATGGAAGCCCAGGTTGCTTTAATAGCAGCCTTCAGCTCGTCTGCATTATTGGGTCTGGTGTCTCTCATCTTCCTCTTGACAATGCTCCATAGATTCTCTATGGGGTTAAGGTCATACAAATTTGCTGGCTAATCAAGCACAGTGATAATGTTTTTTTTAAACCAGGTATTGGTACTTTTGGCAGTGTGGACAGGTGCCAAGTCCTGATAGAAAATTAAATTTCCATCTCCAGAAAGCTTGTTGACAGAGGGAATCATGAAGTGCTCTAAAATTTCGTGGTAGACGGCTGCGCTGACTTTGGTTTTGATGAAACACAGTGGACCTACACCAGCAGATGACATGGCTCCCGAAGCCATCACTGATTGTGATTGCGTCGAAACGTGTTGTGTTTAAACTCTATCCTTTGTCAGAGTTTCCTTTCAGCGCTCCTGTGACCGATTCCTGTTATGATCCGGTGACCTTGGAGCCGCATGAGAGACTTTCTCAGGAGTAGGTTGTACCTGTACTGACCGCAAACCCTAAACTAACACCGCAACTAGAAGTAGCCGTGGGATGTACCTAACACATCCTAGACACCTCGACACAGCCGGAGGACTAAATACCCCTATAGATGGAAATGGGAATTCTATCTTGCCTCAGAGCAGAACCCCAAAGGATAGGCAGCCCCCCACAAATATTGACTGTGAGTATAAGAGGAAAAACACACGCAGGCAGAAAAACAGGATTTAGCAAAAGAGGCACTTCTAGCTAATTAGAAAGGGATAGGACAGAATTCTAAGCGGTCAGTATTAAAATCCTAAAAATATCCACAGCATCCACAGCAGATAATACAAATATTCTACATCTAACTAAAGACATGGAATGTATATCTGCATCTCCTGAGAATCCAGCATGACTGAAAAATCCAAACAAAGTCTAAGCTGGACAAAAACACAATGAATTGCACTGAATTGCAAGCACACTGCATGTGTGCACAGAGACAAAAAACCAGACACTTATCTTAGCTGAATTGGCAGCAGGGCATGAGGAGCCAGAGAGAGATGCAATCCCTCCAAGTACAATGGACAACTGGCATGGACTCATGGATCCTGCACACCTAAATACCTAATAGAGCTGCAATCAGCAGAAACACCTGCCTGGATTACAACCCCAAGACAACTGCACTACCACCAACAACCACCGGAGGGAGCCCAAGAGCAGAATTCACAACAGTACCCCCCCTTGAAGAGGGGTCACCGAACACTCACCAGAGCCCCCAGGCCGATCAGGACGAGCCAGATGAAAGGCACGGACCAAATCAGCAGCATGGACATCAGAGGCAAAAACCCAAGAATTATCCTCCTGGCCATAACCCTTCCATTTGACAAGGTACTGAAGCCTCCGCCTCGAAAAGCGAAAATCCAAAATCTTCTCAACCACATACTCCAACTCCCCATCAACCAACACAGGAGCATCAACCGAGGGAACAACGGGCACCACATATTTCCGCAATAAAGATCTATGGAAAACATTATGGATGGCAAAAGAGGCCGGAAGGGCCAAACGAAAAGACACAGGATTGATAATCTCAGAAATCCTATAAGGACCAATAAACCGAGGCTTAAACTTAGGGGAAGAAACCTTCATAGGAACATGACGGGAAGACAACCAGACCAAATCCCCAACCCGAAGCCGGGAACCAACACACCGACGACGGTTAGCAAAACGCTGAGCCTCTTCCTGAGACAACACCAAATTGTCCACCACATGAGCCCAAATCTACTGCAACCTGTCAACCACAGAATCCACACCAGGACAATCAGAAGGTTCAACTTGCCCCGAAGAAAAACGAGGATGAAAACCAAAATTACAAAAGAAGGGCGAAACCAAGGTAGCCGAACTAGCCCGATTATTAAGGGCAAACTCGGCCAATGGCAAGAAAGCCACCCAATCATCCTGATCAGCAGACACAAAGCATCTCAAATAAGTTTCCAAAGTCTGATTAGTTCGCTCGGTCTGGCCATTTGTCTGAGGATGAAATGCGGAAGAAAAAGACAAATCAATGCCCAGCCTAGCACAAAAGGCCTGCCAAAACCTAGAAACAAACTGGGAACCTCTGTCGGACACAATATTCTCTGGAATACCATGCAAACGAACCACATGCTGAAAAAACAACGGAACCAAATCAGAAGAGGAAGACAATTTAGGCAAAGGCACCAAATGAACCATCTTAGAAAACCGGTCACAAACCACCCAGATAACCGACATCCTCTGGGAAACCGGAAGATCTGAAATAAAATCCATAGAAATATGCGTCCAGGGCCTCTCAGGGACCGGCAAAGGCAAAAGCAACCCACTAGCACGGGAACAACAAGGCTTGGCCCGCGCACAAGTCCCACAGGACTGCACAAAAGAACGCACATCACGCGACAAAGAAGGCCACCAAAAGGACCTACCAACCAAATCTCTGGTACCAAAAATACCAGGATGACCAGCCAACACAGAACAGTGAACCTCAGAAATCACTCTACTAGCCCATCTATCAGGAACAAACAGTTTCCCCACAGGACAGCGGTCAGGTTTGTCAGCCTGAAATTCCTGCAGAACCCGTCGCAAATCAGGGGAAATGGACCACCCCTTCCTTCAGAATGCCGACCGGGTCAAATACCTCATGAGAATCAGGCAAAAAACTCCTAGAGAGGGCATCAGCCTTAACATTCTTAGAACCCGGAAGATACAAGACCACAAAATCAAAACGGGAGAAAAACAGGGACCATCGAGCCTGTCTAGGATTCAGCCGCTTGGCAGATTCGAGGTAAATCAGATTTTTATGATCGGTCAAGACCACAATACGGTGCTTGGCTCCCTCAAGCCAATGTCGCCATTCCTCAAACGCCCACTTCATAGCCAACAACTCCCGATTGCCGACATCATAATTGCGTTCAGCAGGCGAAAACTTACGGGAAAAGAAGGCACACGGTTTCATCAAGGAACCATCAGAATTCCTCTGAGACAAAACGGCCCCTGCCCCAATCTCAGAAGCATCAACCTCAACCTGAAAAGGAAGAGAAACATCTGGCTGACGCAACACCGGGGCAGAAGTAAATCGGCGTTTAAGCTCCTGAAAGGCAGAGGCAGCCACCGGGGACCAATTCGTTACATCAGCGCCTTTCTTCGTCAAATCGGTCAGGGGTTTAACCACACTGGAGAAGTTAGCAATGAAACGGCGATAAAAATTAGCAAAGCCCAAAAATTCTGAAGGCTCTTCACAGATGTGGGTTGAATCCAATCATGAATGGCCTGAACCTTAACCGGATCCATCTCTATAGATGAGGGAGAAAAAATAAAGCCCAAAAAAGAAACCTTCTGCACTCCAAAGAGACACTTAGACCCCTTCACAAACAAAGCATTATCACAAAGGTTCTGAAATACCATCCTGACCTGTTTCACATGAGACTCCCAATCATCGGAAAAAATTAAGATGTCATCCAAATATACAATCATGAATTTATCAAGATAATTCCGGAAGATATCATGCATGAAGGACTGAAAAACAGATGGAGCATTAGAGAGCCCGAATGGCATCACAAGGTATTCAAAATGGCCTTCGGGCGTATTAAACGCAGTTTTCCATTCGTCACCCTGCTTAATACGAACAAGATTATATGCCCCCCGAAGGTCAATTTTAGTAAACCAACTAGCCCCCTTAAACCTGGCAAACAAATCGGAAAGCAAAGGTAAAGGGTATTGAAACTTGACCGTGATCTTATTCAAGAGGCGATAATCAATACAGGGTCTCAAGGAGCCATCCTTCTTAGCAACAAAAAAAATCCCGCTCCCAATGGTGAAGAAGATGGCCGAATATGCCCTTTCTCCAAAGACTCCTTAACATAACTCCGCATGGCGGTATGTTCCGGCACAGACAGGTTGAAAAGTCGGCCCTTAGGAAACTTACAGCCTGGGATCAAGTCAATAGCACAATCACCGTCCCTATGCGGTGGAAGGGAACTGGACTTGGGCTCATCGAATACATCCGGAAAATCAGACAAAAACTCTGGAACTTCAGAAGAGGAGGAAGAGGAGATTGACATCACAGGAACGTCATTATGAACCCCCTGACAACCCCAACTAGTCACAGACATAGACTTCCAATCCAACACAGGATTATGTATCTGCAACCATGGAAAACCCAGCACAATAGCATCATGCAAATTATGCAACACCAGAAAACGACAATCTTCCTGATGGGCTGGCGCCATGCACATGGTCACCTGTGTCCAAAACTGGGGTTTATTTTTAGCCAAAGGTGTAGCATCAATCCCCCTTAAAGGAATAGGGTTCTGCAAAGACTGCAAGGGCAAACCACAACGCCTGGCAAATTCAAAGTCCATTAAGTTCAAAGCGGCGCCTGAATCCACAAACGCCATGACAGAAAATGACGACAATGAGCAAATCAAGGTCACAGATAACAGAAATTTAGGTTGTGCAGTTCCGATGGTAACTGAACTAGCGATTCTCTTTGTACGCTTTGGGCAGACTGAAATGACATGAGAAGCATCGCCACAATAAAAACACAACCTATTCTGACGTCTGAATCCTTGTTATTCCGTTCTAGACAGAATCCTATCACACTGCATAGGCTCAGGCATCTGCTCTGAGGACAACGCCACAGCGCGCACAGTTCTGCGCTTCCACAAGCGCCGATCAATCTGAATGGCCAGAGACATAGAATCACTCAGACCAACAGGCGTGGGAAACCCCACCATAACATCTTTAACAGATTCAGAAAGACCCTTTCTGAAAATTGCCGCCAAAGCATCCTCATTCCATTTAGTCAGCACAGACCATTTTCTAAATTTCTGACAATACAATTCTGCCGCTTCTTGACCCTGAGACAGGGCCAACAAGGTCTTCTCCGCTTGATCCACAGAATTTGGTTCATCATATAATAATCCTAGAGCCTGAAAAAAGGCATCTACATTAAGCAAGGCCGGATTCCCAGATTCCAGGGAAAATGCCCAATCCTGAGGGTCGCCACGCAGCAGGGAGATGACAATTTTAACCTGCTGAATGGGATCACCAGAGGAACGAGGCTTCAGAGCAAAAAAAAGTTTACAATTGTTTTTAAAACTCAAAAATTTGGACCTGTCCCCAAAAAACAAATCAGGAGTAGGAATCCTAGGTTCTAAAAGCGGAGTCTGAACAATATAATCAGAAATACCCTGTACCTTAGCAGCAAGCTGGTCTATCCCTGAACATCCATGCTAGCACAAGACTCCTCAGTCACCCAGAGGAAAAGAGGGAAGAAAAGACAAAGCAGGCTACAGAAAGAAAAAAAAAAGGCTCTTTCTTCCCTTCTTCTGAGATGCATTTAACTCATTGTCGGCCAGTTGTACTGTTATGATCCGGTGACCTTGGAGCCGCATGAGAGACTTTCTCAGGAGTAGGTGGTACCTGTACTGACCGCAAACCCTAAACTAACACCGCAACTAGAAGTAGCCGTGGGATGTACCTAACACGTCCTAGACACCTCGACACAGCCGGAGGACTAAATACCCCTATAGATGGAAATGGGAATTCTATCTTGCCTCAGAGCAGAACCCCAAAGGATAGGCAGCCTGTTATGACCCCAATGGCGAGGGTCTCAGAGAAATAGGTAAGTCTGCGAAGTACAAAAATCCAGCTCATAGGGCAGTGGTAACTGGGTTGACCATATATCTACTCCTAACGCCAACACTAGAAGTAGCCGGGGAACATGCCTACGTTGGTTGCTAGATGTCTCGCGCCAGCCGGAGAACTAACTACCCCTAGAAGAGGAAAACAAAGACCTCTCTTGCCTCCAGAGAAAGGACCCCAAAAGTAGGATACAAGCCCCCCACAAATAATAACGGTGAGGTAAGAGGAAATGACAAACATAGAAATGAACTAGGTTTAGCAAAGAGAGGCCCGCTTACTAATAGCAGAATGTAGTAAGATAACTTATATGGTCAACAAAAACCCTATCAAACATCCACGCTGGAAATTCAAGAACCCCCGAACCGTCTAACGGCCCGGGGGGAGAACACCAGCTCCCTAGAGCTTCCAGCAAGGACAGGATACAGATTAAGTACAAGCTGGACAAAAATGCAAACAAAAAAAAATAGCAAAAAGCAAGAAAGCAGACTTAGCTTAATCTAGCAGGAACCAGGATCAGTAGACAAGAGCACAACAGATTAGCTCTGATTACAACGTTGCCAGGCATTGAACTGAAGGTCCAGGGAGCTTATATAGCAACACCCCTGAACTAACGGCCCAGGTGAGCATACAAGGGATGACTGACATACCCAGAGTCAAATCACTAGTAACCACTAGAGGGAGCCAAAAAGCAAATTCACAACAGTACCCCCCCCTTAGTGAGGGGTCACCGAACCCTCACCAAGACCACCAGGGCGATCAGGATGAGCGGCGTGAAAGGCCCTCTGAGACAAAACGGCCCCTGCCCCAATCTCCGAAGCATCCACCTCAACCTGAAAGGGCAGTGAGACATCAGGCTGGCACAAAACAGGCGCCGAAGTAAACCGGCGTTTCAACTCCTGGAAAGCCTCCACGGCAGCAGGAGCCCAGTTAGCTACATCAGAGCCTTTCTTGGTCATATCCGTCAAAGGTTTAACAACGCTAGAAAAATTAGCGATAAAACGACGGTAAAAGTTAGCAAAACCCAAGAACTTCTGAAGACTCTTAACTGACGAGGGCTGAGTCCAATCATGAATAGCTCGGACCTTGACTGGGTCCATCTCCACAGCAGAAGGGGAAAAAATGAACCCTAAAAAGGGAACCTTCTGTACACCAAAGAGACACTTTGAGCCTTTAACAAACAAAGAATTTTCACGCAAAATCTTGAAAACCATCCTGACCTGTTCTACATGCGAGTCCCAATCATCAGAAAAAACCAGAATATCGTCTGTCATGATCTCTGCAGGCAGAGATCATAGCAAGCCTATAGAGGGACAAGCTCTCGGAAGATGGAACTATACTGACCATGAACTAAGCCTGCCGCGCAACTAGAAATAGCCAGGTAGCATTTCCTATTTATCGCTAGATGCCCAGCTCTGGCCTAAGACCTAAATAGCTAGCAGAGGGAAATATAAGACCTGGCTCACCTCTAGAGAAATATTCCAAAGAAGACAGTAGCCCCCCACATATAATGACGGTGAGTTCAGATGAAACAACAAACGCAGCAGGAAAATAGTCTTAGCAAATTTGAGGTCCGCTTACTAGATAGCAGAAGACAGATAGTATACTTTCATGGTCAGCAGAAAAACACTAACAAAACACCATCCAGAGATTACCTTAAACTCTGGCATTAACTCATAACGCCAGAGTAGCAATCCCTGATCAACGAGAGCTTTCCAGACACAGTAACAAAACTTCAGCTGTGAACTGGAACAAATAGGCAAAACAAAACATGGACAAAAGTCCAACTTATCTAGTAGTAGTCTAGAAGCAGGAACAAGCACTGAGAGGCATCAGATAACATTGTTGACCGGCAAGAAACCACCAGAGAAATGAGCTTAAATAGCGACACCCACTACTGATGGAACCAGGTGAAACAGGAAAGAGGATGACAAGTCCAATTCCACAAGCGGCCACCGGGGGAGCCCAGAATCCAAATTCACAACAGTACCCCCCCCTCAAGGAGGGGGCACCGAACCCTCACCAGATCCACCAGGGCGACCAGGATGAGCCCTATGGAAGGCACGAACAAGATCAGAAGCATGAACATCAGATGCATTGACCCAAGAATTATCCTCCTGGCCGTAACCCTTCCAGTTGACCAGATACTGGAGTTTCCGTCTGGAAACACGAGAGTCCAAAATTTTCTCCACAACGTACTCCAACTCACCCTCAACCAACACCGGAGCAGGAGGCTCAACTGAAGGTACAACAGGTACCTCATACCTGCGCAATAACGACCGATGAAAAACGTTATGAATGGAAAAGGACGCAGGGAGGTCCAAACGGAAAGAAACAGGATTAAGAATCTCCAATATTCTATAAGGGCCGATGAACCGAGGTTTAAACTTAGGAGAAGAGACCCTCATAGGGACAAAACGAGAAGACAACCACACTAAATCTCCAACACAAAGCCGAGAACCAACACGACGATGACGGTTGGCAAAACGCTGAGTCTTCTCCTGGGACAACTTCAAATTGTCCATAACCTGCCCCCAGATGTGATGCAATCTCTCCACCACCGCATCCACTCCAGGACAATCCGAGGATTCCACCTGACCGGAGGAAAATCGAGGGTGAAACCCCGAATTACAGAAAAACGGGGACACCAAGGTGGAAGAGCTGGCCCGATTATTGAGGGCGAACTCTGCCAATGGCAAAAAAGCAACCCAATCATCCTGGTCAGCAGAGACAAAACACCTCAGATATGTCTCAAGGGTCTGATTAGTCCGCTCGGTCTGGCCATTAGTCTGAGGGTGAAAAGCAGATGAAAAAGACAAATCTATGCCCATCCTAGCACAGAATGCCCGCCAAAATCTAGACACAAATTGGGTACCTCTGTCAGAAACAATATTCTCAGGAATACCGTGCAATCGGACAACATTCTGAAAAAACAGAGGAACCAACTCAGAAGAAGAAGGCAACTTGGGCAGAGGAACCAAATGGACCATTTTAGAGAAACGGTCACAGACCACCCAGATGACAGACATCTTCTGGGAAACAGGCAGATCTGAAATAAAATCCATCGAGATGTGTGTCCAAGGCCTCTTAGGAATAGGCAAGGGCAACAGCAGTCCGCTAGCCCGAGAACTACAAGACTTGGCCCGAGCACAAACGTCACATGACTGCACAAAGACTCGCACATCTCGTGACAGGGAAGGCCACCAGAAGGATCTTGCCACCAAATCCCTGGTACCAAAAATTCCGGGATGACCTGCCAATGCAGAAGAATGTACCTCAGAGATGACTCTGCTGGTCCAATCATCCGGAACAAACAGTCTATCAGGCGGACAACGATCCGGTCTATCCGCCTGAAACTCTTGCAAGGACCGCCGCAGATCAGGAGAAACGGCCGACAAAATTACTCCCTCCCTAAGGATACCTGTGGGTTCAGAATTACCAGGAGAGTCCGGGTCAAAACTCCTAGAAAGGGCATCTGCCTTAACATTCTTAGAACCCGGTAGGTATGACACCACAAAATTAAAGCGAGAAAAAAAATAAAGACCAGCGCGCCTGTCTAGGATTCAGGCGTCTGGCAGTCTCAAGATAAATCAAATTTTTGTGGTCAGTCAATACCACCACCTGATGCCTAGCCCCCTCGAGCCAATGGCGCCACTCCTCAAACGCCCACTTCATGGCCAAAAGCTCCCGATTCCCAACATCATAATTCCGCTCTGCGGGCGAAAATTTGCGAGAAAAGAAGGCACAAGGCCTAATGACGGAGCAGTCGGAACCTTTCTGCGACAACACTGCCCCAGCTCCGATCTCCGAAGCGTCAACCTCAACCTGAAAAGGCAGATTCACATCAGGCTGACGCAACACAGGGGCAGAGGCAAAACGGCGCTTAAGCTCCTGAAAGGCCTCTACAGCATGAGGGGACCAATTAGCAACATCAGCGCCTTGTCTGGTCAAATCAGTCAGTGGTTTAACGACATCCGAAAAACCAGCAATAAATCGGCGGTAAAAGTTGGCAAAGCCCAAAAATCTCTGAAGACCCTTAAGAGAGGAGGGCTGAGTCCAGTCACAAATAGCTTGCACCTTGACGGGATCCATCTCAATGGAAGAGGGAGAAAAAATATACCCCAAAAAGGAAATTTTCTGGACCCCAAAAACGCACTTAGACCCCTTCACACATAAAGAATTAGACCGCAGAACCTGAAAAACTCTCCTGACCTGCTGGACATGAGAGTCCCAGTCATCAGAAAAAATCAGAATATCATCCAGATATATTATCATAAATTTATCCAGAAAATCGCGGAAAATATCATGCATAAAAGACTGGAAAACTGAAGGGGCATTAGAAAGACCAAAAGGCATGACCAAATACTCAAAGTGGCCCTCGGGCGTATTAAATGCGGTCTTCCACTCATCCCCCTGCCTGATCCGCACCAAATTATACGCCCCACGAAGATCAATTTTAGAGAACCACTTAGCACCCTCTATACGAGCAAACAAATCAGTAAGCAATGGCAATGGGTATTGATACTTAACAGTGATCTTATTCAGAAGCCGATAATCAATACATGGTCTCAAAGAGCCGTCTTTTTTTTGAGACAAAGAAAAACCCAGCTCCCAAGGGAGAAGAAGATGGACGAATATGTCCCTTTTCCAAAGACTCCTTTATATATTCCCGCATAGCAGCATGTTCCGGCACAGACAAATTAAACAAACGACCCTTTGGATATTTACAACCCGGTATCAAATCTATGGCACAATCGCACTCACGGTGCGGAGGTAACGACCCAAGCTTGGGTTCGTCAAAGACGTCTTGATAATCAGAGAGGAACTCAGGGACTTCAGAGGGAATAGACGACGAAATAGAAACCAAAGGTAAGTCCCCATGAATACCCTTACATCCCCAGCTCAACACAGACATTGCTCTCCAGTCCAAGACTGGGTTGTGAGACTGCAACCATGGCAATCCCAGTACCAAATCGTCATGTAAATTATACAGCACCAGGAAACGAATAATCTCCTGGTGATCCGGATTGATACGCATGGTTACTTGTGTCCAGTATTGTGGTTTATTATTAGCCAATGGGGTGGAGTCAATCCCCTTCAGAGGAATAAGAGTCTCCAAAGGCTCTAAATCAAAACCACAACGATTGGCAAAGGACCAATCCATAAGACTCAGAGCGGCGCCAGAGTCAACATAGGCGTCCGTGGCAATGGATGACAAAGAGCAAATCAGGGTTACAGACAAAATAAACTTAGACTGAATGGTGCCAATGGAAACAGACTTATCAAGCTTCTTTGTACGCCTAGAGCATGCTGATATAACATGAGTAGAATCCCCACAATAGAAACACAATCCATTCTTCCGTCTAAAATTCTGTCGCTCGCTCCTGGACAGAATTCTATCACACTGCATACTTTCTGGCGTCTTTTCCATAGACACCGCCAGATGGTGCACCGGTTTGCGCTCCCGCAGACGCCTATCAATCTGAATAGCCATTGTCATGGACTCATTCAGACCTGCAGGCACAGGGAACCCCACCATAACATCCTTAACGGCATCAGAGAGACCTTCTCTGAAAGTTGCCGCCAAGGCGCACTCATTCCACTGAGTAAGCACAGACCATTTACGGAATTTTTGGCAGAAAACTTCAGCTTCGTCTTGCCCCTGAGATAGTGCCATCAAAGTTTTTTCTGCCTGAAGTTCCAAATGAGGTTCCTCATAAAGCAAGCCCAAGGCCAGAAAAAACGCATCCACATCGCGTAACGCAGGATCCCCTGCTGGCAATGAGAAGGCCCAATCTTGAGGGTCACCCCTGAGCAAGGAAATCACAATCCTAACCTGCTGAGCAGGGTCTCCAGCTGAACGAGACTTCAGGGACAAATAAAGCTTACAATTATTTCGGAAATTCTGGAAGCTAGCTCTATTCCCTGTGAAGAACTCCGGCAAAGGAATTCTCGGCTCAGATACCGGAGCATGTACCACAAAATCTTGTAAATTTTGTACTTTCGTGATGAGATTATTCAAACCCGCAGTTACACTCTGGAGATCCATTATTGTCAGGTGCACACAGAGCCATACAGAGATTAGGAGGAGAGAGAGAAAAAAGACTGCAGCAAGGCAGACTGGAGGAAAAAAAAAAAAAAAAAATTCCAGCAGACTTCTTATAACTCTCCTTTCTCAACCTGGGTCTTTAACACTTTATTGGCCGGTCAAACTGTCATGATCTCTGCAGGCAGAGATCATAGCAAGCCTATAGAGGGACAAGCTCTCGGAAGATGGAACTATACTGACCATGAACTAAGCCTGCCGCGCAACTAGAAATAGCCAGGTAGCATTTCCTATTTATCGCTAGATGCCCAGCTCTGGCCTAAGACCTAAATAGCTAGCAGAGGGAAATATAAGACCTGGCTCACCTCTAGAGAAATATTCCAAAGAAGACAGTAGCCCCCCACATATAATGACGGTGAGTTCAGATGAAACAACAAACGCAGCAGGAAAATAGTCTTAGCAAATTTGAGGTCCGCTTACTAGATAGCAGAAGACAGATAGTATACTTTCATGGTCAGCAGAAAAACACTAACAAAACACCATCCAGAGATTACCTTAAACTCTGGCATTAACTCATAACGCCAGAGTAGCAATCCCTGATCAACGAGAGCTTTCCAGACACAGTAACAAAACTTCAGCTGTGAACTGGAACAAATAGGCAAAACAAAACATGGACAAAAGTCCAACTTATCTAGTAGTAGTCTAGAAGCAGGAACAAGCACTGAGAGGCATCAGATAACATTGTTGACCGGCAAGAAACCACCAGAGAAATGAGCTTAAATAGCGACACCCACTACTGATGGAACCAGGTGAAACAGGAAAGAGGATGACAAGTCCAATTCCACAAGCGGCCACCGGGGGAGCCCAGAATCCAAATTCACAACAATCGTCCAGATAAACGATCAAAAATTTATCCAGATACTTCCGGAAAATGTCATGCATAAAGGACTGAAAAACTGAAGGCGCATTAGAGAACCCAAAAGGCATCACCAAGTACTCAAAATGACCTTCGGGCGTATTGAATGCGGTTTTCCATTCATCTCCTTGCTTAATGCGCACAAGGTTGTACGCACCACGAAGATCTATCTTGGTGAACCACTTGGCACCTTTAATCCGGGCAAACAAGTCTGACAACAGCGGCAAAGGATACTGAAATTTGACAGTGATCTTATTTAAGAGCCGATAGTCAATACAAGGCCTCAAAGATCCGTCCTTTTTGGCCACAAAAAAGAATCCCGCACCAAGAGGGGAAGAAGAAGGACGGATATGCCCCTTCTCCAGAGACTCTCTAATATATGAACGCATAGCGGTATGTTCAGGTACCGACAGGTTAAATAATCTTCCCTTAGGAAACTTACTGCCTGGAATCAACTCTATTGCGCAGTCACACTCTCTATGAGGAGGCAGTGCACTGGACCTGGACTCGCTGAAAACATCCTGATAATCAGACAAATACTCCGGAGCTTCCGAAGGCGTAGAAGAAGCAATAGACACGGGCAGGGAATCCCCATGATTTCCACGGCATCCCCAACTTGACACTGACATGGCCTTCCAATCCAAGACTGGATTATGGGTCTGCAACCATGGCAACCCCAAAACAACCAAATCATGCATTTTATGCAAAACAAGAAAACGTATAACCTCCCGATGTTCAGGAGTCATACACATGGTAACCTGTGTCCAAAACTGCGGTTTATTTTCTGCCAACGGCGTAGCATCAATACCCCTAAGAGGGATAGGATTTTCTAATGGCTCAAGAACAAAACCACAGCGCTTGGCAAATGACAGATCCATAAGACTCAGGGCAGCACCTGAATCTACAAACGCCATGGCAGGATAAGATGACAGTGAACAAATCAAAGTTACAGATAGAATAAATTTAGGTTGCAAATTACCAACGGTGACAGGACTAACAACCTTAGTTAGACGTTTAGAGCATGCTGAGATAACATGTGTAGAATCACCACAGTAGTAACACAAGCCATTCTGGCGTCTATGAATTTTCCGCTCATTTCTAGTCAGGATTCTAACACATTGCATTAAATCAGGTGTTTGTTCAGACAGCACCATAGGTGAATTTGCGGTTTTTCTATCACATTGCCTTAAATCAGGTGCCTGTTCAGACAACACCATAAGGGAATTTGCGGTTTTGCGCTCCCGCAACCGCCGGTCAATTTGAATAGCCAGGGCCAGGGAATCATTTAGACCTGTGGGAATAGGGAAACCCACCATCACATTCTTAATGGCTTCAGAAAGGCCATTTCTAAAATTTGCGGCCAGTGCACACTCGTTCCACTGAGTCAGCACGGACCATTTCCGAAATTTTTGGCAATACACTTCAGCCTCGTCCTGGCCCTGAGACATAGCCAGCAAGGCTTTTTCTGCCTGAATCTCAAGATTGGGTTCCTCATAAAGTAAACCGAGCGCCAGAAAAAACGCATCAATATCCGCCAATGCCGGATCTCCTGGCGCCAGCGAGAAGGCCCAATCCTGAGGGTCGCCCCGTAAAAAAGAAATAACAATTTTCACTTGCTGAGCGGAGTCTCCAGATGAACAGGGTCTCAGGGACAAAAATAATTTACAATTATTCCTGAAATTTCTAAACTTAAATCGGTCTCCGAAAAACAATTCAGGAATCGGTATCTTAGGTTCTGACATAGGATTTCTGGTAACATAATCTTGTATGCCCTGCACGCGAGCAGCAAGCTG
Organism: Ranitomeya variabilis; assembly: GCF_051348905.1. Classification (NCBI taxonomy): domain Eukaryota; kingdom Metazoa; phylum Chordata; class Amphibia; order Anura; family Dendrobatidae; genus Ranitomeya; species Ranitomeya variabilis. The sequence continues at coordinate 679,369,131 of NC_135232.1, read as the reverse complement.
GTCCACACTTGTAATCAAGGTCTGGACATTCATGTCTACAGCAAGCTTGAGCCACTCAGAGGTAAAGGGGAAAAGAAAAAAAAAAATGAGAGAGAGGAAAAAAAAAAACTCAGAATTTTCTTTCTTATAATCCCGCTTCTGCAATGCATTTAACATTTAATACTGGCCTGGCAAACTGTTATGACCCCAATGGCGAGGGTCTCAGAGAAATAGGTAAGTCTGCGAAGTACAAAAATCCAGCTCATAGGGCAGTGGTAACTGGGTTGACCATATATCTACTCCTAACGCCAACACTAGAAGTAGCCGGGGAACATGCCTACGTTGGTCGCTAGATGTCTCGCGCCAGCCGGAGAACTAACTACCCCTAGAAGAGGAAAACAAAGACCTCTCTTGCCTCCAGAGGAAGGACCCCAAAAGTAGGATACAAGCCCCCCACAAATAATAACGGTGAGGTAAGAGGAAATGACAAACATAGAAATGAACTAGGTTTAGCAAAGAGAGGCCCGCTTACTAATAGCAGAATGTAGTAAGATAACTTATATGGTCAACAAAAACCCTATCAAACATCCACGCTGGAAATTCAAGAACCCCCGAACCGTCTAACGGCCCGGGGGGAGAACACCAGCTCCCTAGAGCTTCCAGCAAGGACAGGATACAGATTAAGTACAAGCTGGACAAAAATGCAAACAAAAACAAATAGCAAAAAGCAAGAAAGCAGACTTAGCTTAATCTAGCAGGAACCAGGATCAGTAGACAAGAGCACAACAGATTAGCTCTGATTACAACGTTGCCAGGCATTGAACTGAAGGTCCAGGGAGCTTATATAGCAACACCCCTGAACTAACGGCCCAGGTGAGCATACAAGGGATGACTGACATACCCAGAGTCAAATCACTAGTAACCACTAGAGGGAGCCAAAAAGCAAATTCACAACAGCAGCCCCCCACAAATATTGACTGTGAGTATAAGAGGAAAAACACACGCAGGCAGAAAAACAGGATTTAGCAAAAGAGGCACTTCTAGCTAATTAGAAAAGGATAGGACAGAATTCTAAGCGGTCAGTATTAACCCCTCTCTGACCTTCGACGTACTATCCCGTCGAGGTGCCCTGGGCCTATCTGACCCTCGACGGGATAGTACGTCATGCCCTTTAATGCGATACCGCGACTTAAGTCGCGGTGATCGCATTAAAATTCCGACGCCATCTCACCTGGGGGAAGATGGCCTCGGCATCCAGGGCATTGGCGACGCCCACCCACCCTCCAGATCGCTGTGATTGGCTGTTAAATTCTGAACAGCCAATCACAGCCATTCTCATTGTTTCAGCCAATCGGAGTGGCTGAAACAATGAGGTGACAGGCTAGGATCGAGTACCGATGTACTCGATCCTAGGTCCGGTGCCTAGCAACGCCAGGCACCGGCAAGAACACCCCGGATTGGCGCGATCGCCGATCGCATCGATCGCGCCAATCGCAGGGCACCGCGCGGTATTACCGCGCTGTGCCCTGCCGGAACCTGCATGGATCGGTGCTCTAATAGCACCGATCCTAGGACAGAACATAGTACAGGCCCAGCAGGGCCTGCAGAAGCTGATTGGCGCGATCAATGTCATCGTCGATCGCGCCAATCACAGGGCACAGCAGCGGTCCCGCTGTGACGGCGCTGTGCCCTGCCTGTGACCTGCCTAGGATCGGCGCGAATAGCTCCGATCCTAGGCAGGTCACATTCAGGTCACCAGGAAAGCTCTGATTGGTGGGATCGATGTTATGGTCGATCCCACCAATGACAGGTCACAGCAGCAGCATGACCGCTCTGTGACCTGTCTGTGTCACCTGCCTGACCTGTGTATGACCGCTCTGCAGGGGTCCTCACTCTAGCTGAGGATTCCTACAGAGCGGTCATACTGCTGGATCTCCCTGCTGGATTTTGTGCCTGGATCTACCTGCTGGGTATTGTGGTGCCACAGCAGCCTGTAGCACCACAATCCCTGCTAAAGAAAGAAGACTACTAAACGTAAGTTTTATCCCTGCCCAATCCCCGTTCATCCACCCCAATCCCTGTTCATCCACCCCAATCCCTGTTCATCCACCCCAATCCCCACATCCACCCTTCCCCCTCTTTTTACCCCCTCCACCCCCATTTGTGCCGCCTCCGTGCGCACATTTAGTAGCCGCCGAGCGTTGCTTGGTGACGCAGTTCACCGATCAACGCTCGCGCTCGCTTTTTTTCCCTCACCCCCGTTGCGCCAACTCCGTACACACATCCCGCAGCTGCCAAACTTTGATAAGTGACGCAGTTCACTTATCAAAGTTTGTGCCTGCCGTTTTCCTTTTTTTTTTTTTTTTTTTTTCAACCCCCCTTTGCGCCACCTGACTACAACTGTACGTTTTGATCACTGATCCCTGCCCAATCCCCACTTCCACCCCCATCTCCCTTCCCCCTCTTTTTACCCCCCTTTGCACCTCCTTCCGTGCGCCCATTTAACAGCCACCGAGCGTTGATTGGTGACGCAGTTCACCCATCAACTCTCGCGCTCGCTTTTTTTCCCTCAGCCCCGTTGCGCCAACTCCGTACACACATCCCGCAGCCGGCAAACTTTGATAAGTGACGCAGTTCACTTATCAAAGTTTGTGCCTGCCGTTTTCCTTTTTTTTTTTTTTTTTTTTCTTTAACCCCCCTTTGCGCCACCTGACTACAACTGTACGTTTTGATCACTGATCCCTGCCCAATCCCCACTTCCACCCCCATCTCACTTCCCCCTCTTTTTACCCCCTTTTGCACCTCCTTCCGTGCGCCCATTTAACAGCCACCGAGCGTTGATTGGTGACGCAGTTCACCCATCAACTCTCGCGCTCGCTTTTTTTGCCTCAGCCCCGCTGCGCCAACTCCGTACACACATCCCGCAGCCGGCAAACTTTGATAAGTGACGCAGTTCACTTATCAAAGTTTGTGCCTGCCGTTTTCCTTTTTTTTTTTCTTTTTTTTTCAACCCCCCTTTGCGCCACCTGACTACAACTGTACGTTTTGATCACTGATCCCTGCCCAATTCCCACTTCCACCCCCATCTCCCTTCCCCCTCTTTTTACCCCCTTTTGCACCTCCTTCCGTGCGCCCATTTAACAGCCACCGAGCGTTGATTGGTGACGCAGTTCACCCATCAACTCTCGCGCTCGCTTTTTTTCCCTCAGCCCCGTTGCGCCAACTCCGTACACACATCCCGCAGCCGGCAAACTTTGATAAGTGACGCAGTTCACTTATCAAAGTTTGTGCCTGCCGTTTTCCTTTTTTTTTTTTTTTCACCCCCCCTTTGCGCCACCTGACTACAACCGTACGTTTTGATCACTGACCCCTGCCCAATCCCCACTTCCACCCCCATCTCCCTTCCCCCCCTTTTTACCCCCTTTTGCACCTCCTTCCGTGCGCCCATTTAACAGCCACCGAGCGTTGATTGGTGACGCAGTTCACCCATCAACTCTCGAGCTCGCTTTTTTTCCCTCAGCCCCGTTGCGCCAACTCCGTACACACATCCCGCAGCCGGCAAACTTTGATAAGTGACGCAGTTCACTTATCAAAGTTTGTGCCTGCCGTTTTCCTTTTTTTTTTTTTTTTCTCACCCCCCCTTTGCGCCACCTGACTACAACCGTACGTTTTGATCACTGATCCCTGCCCAATCCCCACTTCCACCCCCATCTCCCTTCCCCCTCTTTTTACCCCCCTTTGCACCTCCTTCCGTGCGCCCATTTAACAGCCGCCGAGCGTTGATTGGTGACGCAGTTCACCGATCAACTCTCGCGCTCGCTTTTTTTCCCTCAGCCCCTTTGCGCAACCTCCGTACACACATCCCGCAGACGCCAAACTTTGATAAGTGACGCAGTTCTCTTATCAGAGTTTGTGCCTGCCGTTTTCCTTTTTTTTTTTTTTCCTCCCCTTGCCCGACCTTCGTGCGCACATCAAGCAGCGGCCAAATTTTGATAAGTGAAACAGTTCATTTATCAGAGCTGGGCCTGCTGTTTTAGACACTTTTACTTTTTTTCTCATCTCCGTGCACACATCCAGCAGCCGCTGAATTTTGATAAGTGACGCAAGTTCACTTATCAGAGCTAGGGCCTGCTGTTTTAGACTTTTCTTTTTGCAGGTTTTTTTTTCTCCTTTTAGCGTTTTCTTTTCAGATAAGTTTGCACAAATCACTATCCCCCCACACATACACATACAGTTATCAATAAAGTGCACCCAATCACCATATTCACACAAAAATGTCCCGCTCGTCCCGTTCGTCCCAACAGCGCTATTCATTGGAGGAGGCATATGCTTTCCTTGCCTCCGACACTGATAGCGAGGGAGAGGATCCCACTTTTCTTTACTTTTCTGATTCTTCATCCTCTTCTTCATCCTCCTCCTCCTCCTCCTCTTCCTCCTCATCTTCCTCCTCGGGTCCTGCGGAACCGCCACGCAGACGCCCCAGGACAGAAGATGAGGCAGCCCCCACCACTCCTGAACCAGCGCTCCCCACTGCGGACCCCATATGGACCTCGCCCCCCGAAAATTACGAGCCACTGATTCCTGATTTTGTGGCAGACTCAGGAATCAAGTTTGACACCGCCGGCCTCACAGAAACAGACTTTTTCAAAGTCTTTTTCTCTGAGGATTTTATTAACCTCATGGTGGAGCAAACTAATTTGTATGCTCGTCAATTTTTGGAGCAAAACCCCGGTACATCATTTTCCAACTGGTCTCCTGTAGACGCAGTTGAAATGATGCAGTTTTGGGGCCTGGTCCTCCACATGGGGATCGTGAAGAAGCCAGAAATTCGGCAATATTGGAGTGTAGATATTTTATATAACACTCCAGTGTTCCGAATGGTCATGGTTCGGAAGCGTTTTGAGGCCATCCATAAGTTCCTGCATTATTCCGATAATGCACAGTGTCCCGCACGAGATGACCCCAACTTTGACCGTCTGTTCAAAGTTCGGCCGGTCATCGAACACTTCAACAAAAAGTTTTCTGAAGTGTACGTGCCCAAAAGGGACATCTGCGTGGATGAGTCCTTGGTCCATTTTAAGGGGTGGCTCGGATTCCGTCAATACCTGCCCAACAAAAGGGCCAGGTACGGAATCAAACTCTACAAGCTGTGTGAGAGTGCCTCAGGGTACATCCACAGGTTTAGAGTGTATGAAGGGAAGGACAGCAGGATTGAACCCCCTGAGTGTCCTCCTGTCCTGGGAGTGAGTGGGAAGATCGTGTGGGATTTGGTGCACCCACTGCTGGATAAAGGTTATCACCTCTATACTGATAACTTTTATACCAGCATCCCACTCTACAAATCCCTCTCTGCGCGAGGTACCGCAGCCTGCGGTACTGTCCGCAAAAATCAGAGAGGCCTGCCAAAGACGCTACTTGGGCAGATGCTCAGAAAAGGTGAGAGCAAAGCCCAATGTAGCGACCACCTGCTGGTGGTCAAGTACAAGGACAAGAGGGATGTCCTTCTCTTGACCACCGTACACGGTGATGGCAGAGCCCTCAGCACTGTACGGGGTACCTCTACACAGGTCAGCAAACCGGACTGTGTACTGGGCTACAACAAAAGCATGGGGGGGGTTGATCTCTCTGATCAACTCCTCCAACCGTACAGTGCTTTGAGAAAGGCCAAGGTGTGGTACAAAAAGCTGGCTATGCACATTGTACAAATGGCAATGCTTAACGCTTTCCTGCTGTTGCGATGTGCACGCCACACCGATACGTCGTACCTTCAGTTCCAGGAGGTAGTGGTTAAGGCCCTGATATTTGGCACTCCGGAAGGAGAGGGCCCCAGTACTTCCGGAACTGAAGGTGCTCGTATCCTACCAGGTCAGCATTTTCCGGGGGTGGTCCCGCCAACCGGAAGAAAAGGTAAGCCACAAAAAAGGTGCCGAGTGTGTTACAAAAGGGGAATACGCAAGGACACCATTTATCAATGCGACACCTGCCCCGAAAAACCTGGCCTGTGTATGAAGGATTGCTTCAAATTGTACCACACCTCCATGCACTACTAATTTACTTTACAAGAAAGCGTACATTAGTTCCAAAAAGGGGGCACATCTAGATAAGTTCCTTGGGGGGGGTCTAGGTTCCAAAATGATGTCACTTGTGTTTTTTTTTTACTGTTTAGGCACATCAGGGGCTCTGCAAACGGAACATGACGACCGCAGACCATTCCATCAAAGTCTGCATTCCAAAACGTCACTATTTCCCTTTCGAGCCCCAACGTATGCCTAAACAGTTTTTTCCCACATATGGCATACCAGTGTAATCAGGACAATTTGGACAACAACTTTTGATGTCCAATTTCTCCTGTTACCTTTGGGTAAATTAAAAATTGGGGACTAAAAGATCATTTTTGTGGGAAAAAATAGGATTTTTTATTTTCACGCCTGGGCATTACAAACTTTAGTGAAGCACGTGGGGGTTCAAAATTCTCACCACACACCTAGATAAGTTCCTTAGGGGGTACAGTTTCCAAAATGGGGTCACTTGTGGGGGTTTTCACTGTTTAGGCACATCAGGGGCTCTGCAAACGGAACATGATGCCCACAGAACATTCCATCAAAGTCTGCATTCCAAAACGTCACTACTTCACTTTCAAGCCCCAACGTATGCCCAAACAGTAGTTCCTCCCCACATATGGGGTATCAGCGTACTCAGGACAAATTGGACAACTTCTTTTGGTGTCCAATTTCTCCTTTTACCCTTGAGAAAATAAAAAATTGGGGACTAAACGATCATGTTTGTGGAAAAAAATAGGAATTTTTTTTTTCACGCCCGGGCGTTATAAACTTTCGTGAAGCACTTGGGGGATAAAAGTGCTCATGACACATCTAGATAAGTTCCTTAGGGGGTCTAGTTTCCAAAATGGGGTCACTTGTGGGGGGTTTCCACTGTTTAGGCACATCAGGGGCTCACCAAACGCGACATGGCGTCCGATCTCAATTCCAGCCAAATTTAGCTTGAAAAAGTCAAACGGCGCTCCTTTCCTTCTGAGCCCTGCCATGTGCCCAAACAGTGGTTCCCCCCCACATATGAGGTATCAGCGTACTCAGTACAATTTGGACAACAACTTTTGGGGTCCAATTTCTCCTTTTACCCTTGAGAAAATAAAAAATTGGGGACTAAACGATCATGTTTGTGGAAAAAATAGGAATTTTTTTTTTCACGCCCGGGCGTTATAAACTTTCGTGAAGCACTTGGGGGATAAAAGTGCTCATGACACATCTAGATAAGTTCCTTAGGGGGTCTAGTTTCCAAAATGGGGTCACTTGTGGGGGTTTCCACTGTTTAGGCACATCAGGGGCTCACCAAATGCGACATGGCATCCGATCTCAATTCCAGCCAAATTTAGCTTGAAAAAGTCAAACGGCGCTCCTTTCCTTCTGAGCCCTGCCATGTGCCCAAACAGTGGTTCCCCCCACATATGGGGTATCCGCGTACTCAGGACAAATTGGACAACAACTTTTGGGGTCCAATTTCTCCTTTTACCCTTGAGAAAATAAAAAATTGGGGACTAAACGATCATGTTTGTGGAAAAAATAGGAATTTTTTTTTTCACGCCCGGGCGTTATAAACTTTCGTGAAGCACTTGGCACTTGGGGGATAAAAGTGCTCATGACACATCTAGATAAGTTCCTTAGGGGGTCTAGTTTACAAAATGGGGTCACTTGTGGGGGGTTTCCACTGTTTAGGCACATCAGGGGCTCACCAAACGCGACATGGCGTCCGATCTCAATTCCAGCCAAATTTAGCTTGAAAAAGTCAAACGGCGCTCCTTTCCTTCTGAGCCCTGCCATGTGCCCAAACAGTGGTTCCCCCCCACATATGGGGTATCCGCGTACTCAGGACAAATTGGACAACAATTTTTGGGGTCCAATTTCTCCTTTTACCCTTGAGAAAATAAAAAATTGGGGACTAAACGATCATGTTTGTGGAAAAAATAGGATTTTTTTTTTTCACGCCCGGGCGTTATAAACTTTCGTGAAGCACTTGGGGGATAAAAGTGCTCATGACACATCTAGATAAGTTCCTTAGGGGGTCTAGTTTCCAAAATGGGGTCACTTGTGGGGGGTTTCCATTGTTTAGGCACATCAGGGGCTCACCAAACGCGACATGACGTCCGATCTCAATTCCAGCCAAATTTAGCTTGAAAAAGTCAAACGGCGCTCCTTTCCTTCTGAGCCCTGCAATGTGCCCAAACAGTGGTTCCCCCCCACATATGGGGTATCCGCGTACTCAGGACAAATTGGACAACAAATTTTGGGGTTCAATTTCTCCTTTTACCCTTGAGAAAATAAAAAATTGGGGACTAAACGATCATGTTTGTGGAAAAAATAGGAATTTTTTTTTTCACGCCCGGGCGTTATAAACTTTCGTGAAGCACTTGGGGGATAAAAGTGCTCATGACACATCTAGATAAGTTCCTTAGGGGGTCTAGTTTCCAAAATGGGGTCACTTGTGGGGGGTTTCCACTGTTTAGGCACATCAGGGGCTCGCCAAATGCGACGTGGCGTCCGATCTCAATTCCAGCCAAATTTAGCTTGAAAATGTCAAACGACGCTCCTTTCCTTCTGAGCCCTGCCATGCGCCCATAAAGTGGTTCCCCCTCACATGTGGGGTATCAGCGTACTCAGGACAAATTGGACAACAACTTTTGAGGTCCATTTTCTCTTTTTACCCTTGGGAAATTAAAAAGATTATTGCTGAAAGATCATTTTTGTGACTAAAAAGTAAAATGTTAATTTTTTCCTTCCATGTTGCTTCTGCTGCTGTGAATCACCTGAAGGGTTAATAAACTTCTTGAATGTGGTTTTGAGCACCTTGAGGGGTGCAGTTTTTAGAATGGTGTCACTTTTGGGTATTTTCTGCCATATAGACCCCTCAAAATGACTTCAAATGTGAGGTGGTCCCTAAAAAAAATGGTTTTGTAAATTTTGTTGTAAAAATGAGAAATTGCTGGTCAAATTTTAACCCTTATAACTTCCTAGAAAAAAAAATTTTGTTTCCAAAATTGTGCTGATGTAAAGTAGACATGTGGTAAATGTTATTTATTAACTATATTGTGTCACATAACTCTCTGGTTTAACAGAATAAAAATTCAAAGTTGAAAAATTGTGAAATTTTCAAAATTTTCACCAAATTTCTGTTTTTTTCACAAATAAACGCAAGTTATATTGAAGAAATTTTAGCACTATCATGAAGTACAATATGTCACAAGAAAACAATGTCAGAATCGCTAAGATCCGTTGAAGCATTTAGGAGTTATAACCTCATAAAGAGACAGTGGTCAGAAATGTAAAAATTGGCCTGGTCATTAACGTGCAAACCACCCTTGGGGGTAAAGGGGTTAAAATCCTAAAAATATCCACAGCAGATAATACAAATATTCTACATCTAACTAAAGACATAGAAAGTATATCTGCTTCTCCTGAGAATCCAGCATGACTGAAAAATCTAAACAAAGTCTAAGCTGGACAAAAACACAATGAATTGCACTGAATTGCAAGCACACTGCATGTGTGCACAGAGACAAAAAAACAGACACTTATCTTAGCTGAATTGGCAGAGAGAGATGCAATCCCTCCAAGTACAATGGACAACTGGCATGGACTCATGGATCCTGCACACCTAAATACCTAATAGAGCTGCAATCAGCAGAAACACCTGCCCGGATTACAACCCCAAGACAACTGCACTACCACCAACAACCACCGGAGCGAGCCCAAGAGCAGAATTCACAACAGATTCCCATCACCAGATCATACTTTGGAGAGGTGACCTTCAGGATCCACTTCAAAGACGTGACATGTGCTTTCTTTTTTCCACCTGCGATTTTTCAAAACTTCGTCAGTGATAAAGAAAATAAAGCTAAAAAAATTCCTGCTATGAACAGCAAAATTGGTTTGATACAGAAATAAATTAGAAGAATTTTCTATCAATTTGTAAGCAGTTCTAGCGGAGGGTTTTGGAGAGGATATGCCCCCAGAAAAAAACGATTCAAAAACTTTGCGTGCATATACCCTTAGGTCTTACACAGATTACCCAGCCAGGAATGATTGATCACCTAATGGAGACATGATTTTATTAAGTGTCTACTGTTTCTCAATGCTGAGTAATCATTTTGCGCTTGCTTGGATTTTGTTTCACCGGGTTTATTAATTCTGCTTATCAAACACATACCGGCATTACATATCTCGGAGCTCAGCACCTCTCCCTGGTGGTTTTGTGGGGGAGTATGCCATCTTGTTCTGCAGAACCATCCCGGGCAGGCAGCCATACTGAGGAGTATTCAATAACCTAGCATAAACAGACGTACTGTAATGAATGATACACTATTACATGCTGACTTAGCTTTGCTCTAAAAAGACCTTTTAAGGAAGAGTCCAGCCTAAAAGGTTTTGTGGGACGCCTGATGATGGAAAAACACGATCTAAGTTTTAAAGTATGTTTTGCCAACGTTGCATTTAGTAGGAGAGGTGTAGTTTGCAGTTTATTTAGGACGCACCTTATTCTCCACTTTTCAGCAGCATAAACACATCCTTTCATGCATGCTGGAAAAATGGCTCAAGTAGTTAAGCAGGATATTCCAGACTGACTCCATGCTGTAAAACAAATGTAAAGCATTGATTTAATCCGCCTGGTTATGTCTAACATCTTCTGAGCATCGGTGAATCGCTATATCATAGACTGCGCATACAGCCAGCAGATCCAAAGTTTGATATAAATTTATTAATGTGATTGCTCCGAGTCCTTAGTAAAGAAATTGGATCGGCAGGTGCAGACGTGCATCTGACGGTCCAAGTGCAGTCTGACAAAATATCGGATCACACAAAGACCATTGTTAGTCTATGGGACCATGCACATGTCCGATTTGTTTCTGGGAACGAGACTGCCTAAGGAAAAAAAAATCGCTACAAGCCCCAGTTTGATCTCAAATTCGTATCACAATCGGCCATGCAAGTCATTGAGTGCAGGGGAAACATCGGACTGCACTCGGATGACATCTTAGTGCGTTCCGATTTCCATGCTCACACAAAATCGAGATGGAGAAATTTTTCTCCATCTTCTTCTGAGCCGAGAGAATCAGAGTACACTATGCCCACACTTTGCTCAAACTCTGAAATTCACGCAGGATGGTGTGATCTGACACTGATTTACCTTGATCTTGGATTTCACCTCTAACTTTTTTGAAAGTTGTTCTGGGCTCTTTTGTTACCATTCGTATTATTCGTTTCTTCAATTTGTCATCAATTTTCTTCCTGCCGCCACGTCCAGGATTGTTGTCTACTGCCCCATACATATTAAATTTCTGAATAATATGTGCAAGTGTTGTAGCAGGAACATCAAGCTATTTGGGGATGTTCTTATAGCCTTTGACTTTTGCTTGCTTGTCTATAATTTCCTTTTTAATCTCTTGAGACAACTCTCTCATGTTCAATGTGGTACATAGCATGATACCAAACAGCACAGTGACTACTTTTCACCTTATAAATAGGCAGATTGACAGGTTACACGTTTCTAGACATCTGTGATGCTAATTACAGGACACTCCTTAGTTTAAGAAGTCCCTATGATCAAATTATTTTCAATCTTTTCTAGGGGTACCATCATTTGTGTCCAGGCCTGTTTCATTAGTTTGTTTCATTTTCTGTTGAACCACAATGTCAGGACTCTGGATTCCCTGTGCATCTTTTGTGCTTTTTAGCCCTTTTTCAAGATGGTGTCCGCTGCCTCGCTCCTGCTCATGTGATCCGCCTTCTCTGCCTTTATAACCTTAGTTTACCTTCCAGTCCATGCTTGTGTATTCTGCTTGAATTCCTGGCTTTGTGTTGCAAGAGACTGATCCTCTCCAGAGAATCATGTTCAGCCCTTCCAGCACAACTTCCCAGCTCTCAGTGGTGCTCCTGCTACAAGCTGTGTGTCTGAGTTTTTCTGCATCTGCCTCAGCCTGCCTGCTTAGGACACGTAAGCTCGGCCTGCTTCAGCTAATCTTGTTTGCGTGCAGCGGCTGTATATTTGACTGTTCTGGAGTTCCTAAGGCTGCTTTCACACATCATTTTTTTGCCATCAGGCACAATCCGTCGAATGTTGAAAAAAAACACTAGCTGATCCAGCTAATTGGATCCTAAAAAAAATCGGAGCATGCTCAGTTAAAAAAAAATGGAATCTGTTTCCGGATTCTGTGATTTGACGGATCAGGCGCCATAGGGTTTTATTCTAGCAAACGACTGACGGCGACGTTACTATGTCCGTTTTCTCCTCATCAAGCTCATCAAGAGAATGCCAAGAGTGTGCAAAGCAGTCATCAAAGCAAAAGGTGGCTACTTTAAAGAACCTAGAATATAAGACTTAATTTCAGTTGTTTCACACTTTTTTGTTAAGTATATAATTCCATATGTGTTAATTCATAGTTTTGATGCCTTCAGTGTGAATGTACAATTTTCATAGTCATGAAAATACAGAAAAATCTTTAAATGAGAAGGTGTGTCCAAACTTTTGGTCTGTACTGTATATATATATATATATATATATATATATATATATATATATATATACCTATTCTATGTGTAGACATTTATTTTATCTATTCTAACCTATCAGTGTGATTTTACTGTACTCCGCACTGAATTACCGGCTTTTCTATAGGACACTGGTGCGTATTTCTCGCAAGGCAGATGTGTGGTCCGTGTGTAATCTGTATTTTTCTCGCCTCCATAGACTTTCATTGGCGTATTTTTCTTGGAATACGCTGTCCATCGCATCATGCTGTGATTTTCTCAGCCTGTAAAATACGACCGAGAAATATACGGCTGATGGAAGCTGCCCCATAGAGAAACATTGGTCCGTGTGCAATGCATTGTTTTTGCGCCTCTCCCTCGTCCGTATTTCTCTCTAGTGTGACACCGACCCTGTTGTGAACTGTGTCTTCTGATCAGCATTCCCCAGCGTGTGCCTCTCCTAAGAGACTCTGATTGCAGTAGTACTGCATATGAACTACTTTTAGTATCTCCGTTTGCTGTGTTTTCTTGAAGTGTTGCTCACGTGCTGCACCTACGTTATTTGTGCAATACAGACTTGTTAATCGTACTCTTGTTCAATTGACTCATTTGTCTCAAGCCAAGAGGTTCCTGAGTGTTCCACTATAATTTTTACACATAATTCAAAGCAATATCTGATTCTCATGAGCTGATATTCAGCAAATTTAAATTGAAAATTACTTTTGTCAGTTTCAAGTTATTTCAGTGATGATTAGTGTCGAGGGATACCTTCCGATATCCTAAAGTATCGGTATCGGATTGGATCGGCCGATATCCAAAAAATATCGGATATCGCCGATACTGATACCCGATACCAATGCAAGTCAATGGGACACAAATATCGGAATGTAAATAAGTCCTTTCTGTGCTTCTACATCCTGTTCCGGAGGGGGAAAGAGTGTGGGCGGTGCGTGGGTGGACACTGTGCGTGTCTGTGTGTGCAGGCGGGGTCTGTGCGGGCCTCCCGGGGCTCTGTATGTGCTGCCGGTGGTCTGTGCGGACCTCCCGGGGCTCTGTATGTGCTCCCGGTGGTCTGTGCGGGCCTCCCGGGGCTCTGTATGGGCTGCCGGTGGTCTGTGCGGGCCTCCTGGGGCTCTGTATGGGCTACCGGTGGTCTGTGCGGGCGTGCCGGGGCTCTGTATGGGCTACCGGTGGTCTGTGCGGGCCTCCCGGGGCTCTTTATGGGCTGCCGGTGGTCTGTGTGGACGTGCCAGGGCTCTGTATGGGCTGCTGGGGCTCTGTGCGGTGTGCAGGCATCGTCCGATGGGACTACAAGTCCCATTGGACGATGCCTGCTACAGTGACAGTGATTGACACATTAGCCAATGATGGGACAGTAGTAGTCCCATCATCCGGCTAATGTGTTAAATGTAAAAAAAAATAAAAAAAAAATACTACATACATGCTACATACATACTACATACATGCTACATACATGCTACATACAACATACTACATACATGCTACATACTTGCTACATACATGCTACATACTACATACATACTACATGCTACATACATGCTACATACATACTACATGCATGCTACATACATACTACATGCTACATACATATTACATGCTACATACATGCTACATACATACTACATGCTACATACATGCTACATACATACTACATACATTCTACATACATGCTACATACATGCTACATACATACTACATACATTACATACATACTACATACAACATACATACAACATACTAAATACTACATACATACTACATACATACAACATACTACATACATACATACTACATACAACATACATACTACATACATTACATGCATACTACATACAGAGCCTAAAAGTAGTATTCAACCCCCTGCAGATTTAGCAGGTTTAATAAGATGCAAATAAGTTAGAGCCTTCAAACTTCAAACAAGAGCAGGATTTATTAACAGATGCATAAATCTTACAAACCAAAAAGTTTTGTTGCTCAGTTAAATTTTTATAAATTTTAAACATAAAAGTGTGGGTCAATTATTATTCAACCCCTAGGTTTAATATTTTGTGGAATAACCTTTGTTTGCAATTACAGCTAATAATCGTCTTTTATAAGACCTGATCAGGCCGGCACAGGTCTCTGGAGTTATCTTGGCCCACTCCTCCATGCAGATCTTCTCCAAGTTATCTAGGTTCTTTGGGTGTCTCATGTGGACTTTAATCTTGAGCTCCTTCCACAAGTTTTCAATTGGGTTAAGGTCAGGAGACTGACTAGGCCACTGCAACACCTTGATTTTTTGCCTCTTGAACCAGGCCTTGGTTTTCTTGGCTGTGTGCTTTGGGTCGTTGTCTTGTTGGAAGATGAAATGACGACCCATCTTAAGATCCTTGATGGAGGAGCGGAGGTTCTTGGCCAAAATCTCCAGGTAGGCCGTGCTATCCATCTTCCCATGGATGCGGACCAGATAGCCAGGCCCCTTGGCTGAGAAACAGCCCCACAGCATGATGCTGCCACCACCATGCTTGACTGTAGGGATGGTATTCTTGGGGTCGTATGCAGTGCCATCCAGTCTCCAAACGTCACGTGTGTGGTTGGCACCAAAGATCTCGATCTTGGTCTCATCAGACCAGAGAACCTTGAACCAGTCAGTCTCAGAGTCCTCCAAGTGATCATGAGCAAACTGTCGACGAGCCTTGACATGACGCTTTGAAAGTAAAGGTACCTTACGGGCTCGTCTGGAACGGAGACCATTGTGGTGGAGTACGTTACTTATGGTATTGACTGAAACCAATGTCCCCACTGCCATGAGATCTTCCCAGAGCTCCTTCCTTGTTGTCCTTGGGTTAGCCTTGACTCTTCGGACAAGCCTGGCCTCGGCACGGGAGGAAACTTTCAAAGGCTGTCCAGGCCGTGGAAGGCTAACAGTAGTTCCATAAGCCTTCCACTTCCGGATGATGCTCCCAACAGTGGAGACAGGTAGGCCCAACTCCTTGGAAAGGGTTTTGTACCCCTTGCCAGCCTTGTGACCCTCCACGATCTTGTCTCTGATGGCCTTGGAATGCTCCTTTGTCTTTCCCATGTTGACCATGTTTGAGTGCTGTTCACAAGTTTGGGGAGGGTCTTAAATAGTCAGAAAAGGCTGGAAAAAGAGATAATTAATCCAAACATGTGAAGCTCATTGTTCTTTGTGCCTGAACTACTTCTTAATACTTTAGGGGAACCAAACAGAATTCTGGTGGGTTGAGGGGTTGAATAATAAATGACCCTCTGAAAAAACTTTTCCCAATTTAAAAAAAAAATAAACAAAGAAATAACATTCTTTTTTGCTGCAGTGCATTTCACACTTCCAGGCTGATCTACAGTCCAAATGTCACAATGCCAAGTTAATTCCAAATGTAGTGTTGAGCGATACCGTCCGATACTTGAAAGTATCGGTATCGGAAAGTATCGGCCGATACCGGCAAAGTATCGGATCTAATCCGATACCGATACCCGATACCAATACAAGTCAATGGGACTCAAGTATCGGACGGTATCCCTGATGGTTCCCAGGGTCTGAAGGAGAGGAAACTCTCCTTCAGGCCCTGGGATCCATATTAATGTGTAAAAGAAAGAATTAAAATAAAAAATATTGCTATACTCACCTCTCCGACGCAGCCTGGACCTCACCGAGGGAACCGGCAGCGTTCTTTGCTTAAAATGCGCGTGTTTACTTCCTTCCGTGACGTCACGGCTTGTGATTGGTCGCGTGCCGCCCATGTGGCCGCGACGCGACCAATCACAGCAAGCCGTGACGTAATTTTCAGGTCCTGAATGCAGAATTAGGCATTCAGGACCTGAAATTACGTCACGGCTTGCTGTGATTGGTCGCGTCGCGGTCACATGGGCGGCACGCAACCAATCACAAGCCGTGACGTAATTTTAAAATGCGCGCGTCTCCTGCCTCCCGTGACGTCACGGCTTGTGATTGGTCGCGTCGCCCATGTGACCGCGACGCGACCAATCACAAGCCGGAACGTAATTTTAAAATCCTGAATGCCTAGAATTAGGCATTGAGGACCTGAAAATTACGTCACGGCTTGCTGTGATTGGTCGCGTCGCGGCCACATGGGCGGCACGCGACCAATCACAAGCCGTGACGTCACGGAAGGAAGTAAACGCGTGCATTTTAAGCAAAGAACGCTGCCGGTTCCCTCGGTGAGGTCCAGGCTGCGTCGGAGAGGTGAGTATAGCAATATTTTTTATTTTAATTCTTTCTTTTACACATTAATGTTGTTTCGATACCGATACCCGATACCACAAAAGTATCGGATCTCGGTATCGGAATTCCGATACCCGCAAGTATCGGCCGATACCCGATACTTGCGGTATCGGAATGCTCAACACTATCCAAATGTGTAAACCTGCTAAATCTGCAGGGGGTTGAATACTACTTGTAGGCACTAGGGTTGAGCGACTTTAATTTTTTTAAGATCGAGTCGGGTTTTGCGAAACCCGACTTTGTCCAAAGTCGAGTCGAGTGAAGTCGGCCGATTATCGCGAAAAGTCGGGGATCGACCGAAACATGAAACCCAATGCAAATCAATGGGGAAGCATAGTCGGCAGTGAGTGGAGGCCAGGAAAACAGTGCCCATTTTAATGCCAAAAACATCCATTCTTGTTTCTGAAGCTTGTCAATCTTAATTAACTTTATAATAATAGTTGGGCATTGGAAATTGGGGGTCATTTGGCAAAAGTTGTGGGGGGTAGGGCTGCTTCAAGGTTTTAGTGGGCCCAGGAAACGTGGACTACGTCACGGCGGTGGAGCAGTGAGAGGTATTTCAACTTTGCAAGTGCTGTGATCCTGAGCAAGCAGGGAGGCCCACTCGTTCGCATTGGCACTGGCACAGGGCCCCTCAAAGTACGGTGGTGTGTTTGCACGGCGGGGGCGCCTCCCACCGGCAGCGACACTTTTGCGTACTCTGAGGGGCCCTGTGCCTGTGACGTCGCCAACGAGTATGCCCCCCTACCTGTTGAAGAAACCTGCACTTTTATCTGCACCTTCCTCTTTGTCCCTGTGTAAGGTGGTATAGTATGCGGGAAGGGGAACCTGACTTTCAGCAGGGTCAGATTGTGGCTGTGTAGCGTGCAAGGGGAATGTAGTGGTCTGGGTCAAAGTACCACAAGACTCATCTAGCACCGGCTGGGCAATGGGCAGGATGAGGCGGAAACACTGATATAGGGCCAAATAATAAAGTGGGTAAAATGCAGGTCAAAATTGGTAACAGGACTAACCAGGTGGCATTGCTTAGTTCAGTGGAGTAGAAAACCCAGGAGCGGCAGACAGACACCAATAGTAGGGCCGAACCACACTAGTAGGCCCTATGCAGTTTAATATTACAAATGAAGGCCGAAAGCCTGAAGATTAAAGGTCAGGAAAATAACACAGGACTACACCAAGGTGCGGCACACACCGTTACTAGGCCCAACCAAAGTAGTAGGCCAACTGCAGTTTAATTATTTAAAATGTAAGCCGAAAGCCTGAACATTGAAGGTCGGGACAACAAAACAGGAGAAAACCCAGTAGCGTCAGACACCGTTTTAAGGGCCCAACCACACATTTTAAAAACAACTACTTAACGAGAGCTTTAAGATTGAAGCTCAGCTTTATACAGTGGAGGACAACACCATGGAGCGGCACACACCGTTAGTAGGCACCAACCACCAATTTTTACCAACAGATACTTAATGAGAGCCAGAAGGTTGAAGCTCAGACAAGGAAACCTGGAGGAGAACACCAAGGAGGAGGAGAACACCAAGGAGGAGGAGAACACCGTTACTAGGCCCCAACCCAAGTAGTATGGCAACTGTAGTGTTACATTTAAAAATACTTAATGAGAGCCAGAAGGTTGAAGCTCAGATTTATACAGTGGAGGACAACACCAGGGAGCGGCAGACACCGTTAGTAGGCCCCAACCACCAATTTTTACCAACAGATACTTAATGAGAGCCAGAAGGTTGAAGCTCAGATTTATACAGTGGAGGACAACACCAGGGAGCGGCAGACACCGTTAGTAGGCCCCAACCACTAATTTTTACCAACAGATACTTAATGAGAGCCAGAAGGTTGAAGCACAGACAAGGAAACCTGGAGGAGAACACCAAGGAGGAGGAGAACACCAAGGAGGAGGAGAACACTGTTACTAGGCCCCAACCCAAGTAGTATGGCAACTGTAGTGTTACATTTAAAAATACTTAATGAGAGCCAGAAGGTTGAAGCTCAGATTTAGACAGTGGAGGACAACACCAGGGAGCGGCAGACACCGTTAGTAGGCCCCAACCACTAATTTTTACCAACAGATACTTAATGAGAGCCAGAAGGTTGAAGCTCAGACAAGGAAACCTGGAGGAGAACACCAAGGAGGAGGAGAACACCAAGGAGGAGGAGAACACCATTACTAGGCCCCAACCCAAGTAGTATGGCTACTGTAGTGTTACATTTAAAAATACTTAATGAGAGCCAGAAGCTTGAAGCTCAGATTTATACAGTGGAGGACAACACCAGGGAGCGGCAGACACCGTTAGTAGGCCCCAACCACCAATTTTTACCAACAGATACTTAATGAGAGCCAGAAGGTTGAAGCTCAGATTTATACAGTGGAGGACAACACCAGGGAGCGGCAGACACCGTTAGTAGGACTCAACCACTAATTTTTACCAACAGATACTTAATGAGAGCCAGAAGGTTGAAGCTCAGACAAGGAAACCTGGAGGAGAACACCAAGGAGGAGGAGAACACCAAGGAGGAGGAGAACACCGTTACTAGGCCCCAACCCAAGTAGTATGGCAACTGTAGTGTTATATTTAAAAATACTTAATGAGAGCCAGAAGGTTGAAGCTCAGATTTATACAGTGGAGGACAACACCAGGGAGTGGCAGACACCGTTAGTAGGCCCCAACCACCAATTTTTACCAACAGATACTTAATGAGAGCCAGAAGGTTGAAGCTCAGATTTAGACAGTGGAGGAAAACACAAGGGAGCGGCAGACACCGTTAGTAGGCCCCAACCACCAATTTTTACCAACAGATACTTAATGAGAGCCAGAAGGTTGAAGCTCAGACAAGGAAACCTGGAGGAGAACACCAAGGAGGAGGAGAACACCAAGGAGGAGGAGAACACCCAGGAGCGGCAGACATCACTAGTAGGCCCCAATCAAACTAGTAGCCCAAATGCAGTTTCCTATTTTTTAAAAAAGCCCGAAAACCTGAATTGAGGACAATTTTAATTAGGGACTGCAGACAGACTTGGTAGGCTGTCCCCTGTGGACCATGCATCCACCACATTAACCCATTGCGCCGTAATGGACACGTAACCTTCCGTGGCCATGCCTACAGGTCCATGCGTCTGTTGTCAGGTGCACCTTTGTACTCACAGATTGCCAGAGTGCATGGACAATGCGGTCTTTTACATGCTGGTGGAGGGTTGGGATGGCTTTTCTCGCAAAAGAAGTGTCGACTGGTTAGCTTGTAGCGTGGTACAGCGTAGTCCATCATGGCTTTATTAATATTAAATAAAATATATAAATAGGCTCTATGAACTTTTAAATAGGTTCCAGGGGTACACGGGCAGCATTGGTGTGGTCAGCGGAGGACGATTGCAAGGAGGGACCGCAGACAGGCTTACTGGGCCTAAAATAAATAAAAATAGGCTCTATGAAGTTTTAAATAGGTTACATGGGTACACAGGCAGCATTGTTGTGGTCAGTGGAGGAGGATTGCAAGGAGGGACCACAGACAGGCTTGCTAGCCCTAAAATAACTAAAAATAGGCTCAAGGCACTTAGAGTTATCTCGCAGGGGTACACAGGCAGCATTGGTGTGGTCAGCGGAGGACGATTGCAAGGAGGGACCACAGACAGGCTTACTGGGCCTAAAATAAATAAAAATAGGCTCTATGCAGTTTTAAATAGGTTACATGGGTACACAGGCAGCATTGTTGTGGTCAGTGGAGGAGGATTGCAAGGAGGGACCGCAGACAGGCTTACTGGGCCTAAAATAAATAAAAATAGGCTCTATGCAGTTTTAAATAGGTTACATGGGTACACAGGCAGCATTGTTGTGGTCAGTGGAGGAGGATTGCAAGGAGGGACTGCAGACAGGCTTACTAGGCCTAAAATAAATAAAAATAGGCTCAAGGCACTTAGAGTTATCTCGCAGGGGTACACAGGCAGCATTGGTGTGGTCAGCGGAGGACGATTGCAAGGAGGGACCGCAGACAGGCTTACTGGGCCTAAAATAAATAAAAATAGGCTCTATGCAGTTTTAAATAGGTTACATGGGTACACAGGCAGCATTGGTGTGGTCAACGGAGGACGATTGCAAGGAGTGTCTGACACAGTTAGTACTCCCAAAAAATAAATAGATGTTAATGTCTCGCAAAACAACAAAACAAAAAAACAAAAGTGTGGCATACTTAGGTACAGGGGTGGGCTCATCTGCTGAGTTTCTGACATAGTAATTTGGCAGTAAGAATTTACTGGTGTCAATATAGGACACTGACCCAGACTATTTTAACTAGCATCATAGATGTCAACAAATTGGTATTGTCAGTGCCAGGCATTGAATGATGTCAGCGCATAGACTAAACATTGGTGGAGCTGTGAGAGATAATTTTGCACGTGGTAGAGCACAGTTTGAGCTGGGGGGGGGGGGGGGTGAACTCTCTTGTGGCCGGCGGTACCATCCCAGGGCCCCTCATGTTACAACGGTGTGTCTGACGTTGGGTGCGCGCCACCACCGGCAGAGACACTTTATTGTACTATGAGGGACCCAGTGGCAGTGCCGTCGACCAAAAGCGGGCACATCCACCTCTTCAGACAAACGGCACTCTAATGGGTGCTTGCGCCAAGTGGCGAGACCACGGCCCCGTGGGGGGAGTTTTCCCATTGAGGGAGGCGTAAACATGTCGTATGCTGGACAAACAGCTGCTGCAAATTAAGAGATTGGAACACTCAGTAAGACCAGTCCACAAGCAAGACCTTTTTATAGGAAAGCTAGGTGTCAGCCGGGAAAGGTGGGGCAAAATAATTTGAAATCCAGGAGTGGTTCATTTTAATGAAGGTTAGATCATCCACATTTTGGGTAGCCAGACGAGTCCTTTTTTTGGTTAATATTGAACCAGAAGCACTGAATACTCTTTCTGATAGCACACTAGCTGCTGGGCAAGCAAGCTCCTGCAATGCATATGTAAGGAGGTTGCTTTCCCTGCTCCTTGCCTGGAACCACTTAGCCAGACAGCTGGGTTGTTGGGGGAAGACTTTCTGCCCTGGACAGAGGGGACAGGTTGACTGCTGGGAAAAGAGAGGGGAGTGGTCAGAAAAGTGCGGGAGAGAGAATGCGCCAGAGAGGGGACAGCGTGCCAGAGAGAAAGCAGGCTGCAGCGCCGCGCTCCCCATGACAGAGTGCTCCCCGTGAGGGCACTGAGGCTGAGATACCCACCAGAGTGAAGGCTGGATGTGAGGGTGTAGATTTGGAAGCCTCCAGAATCAGAGACAGTGACTGTGCAGCCCTGGTGACCGCAGTGACAAGCAAAGAATCCCTGGTGACCGCAGTGACAAGCAAAGAATCCCTGAGTGTGATAAGTAACTACCCAGAGTGTGTGTGACAGCGTTAATACAGGGAGACTGTCAGCCTGGTGCATAGAGGCTCTTGCAGAAGCGACGAGACTGTGCTATTTCCTGGTTTCACTTTCACTTTGCGAAGAACAGATTGCAGAGAGACTTAACCCCGGACCTTCCAGGAGACACAGAAGAGACTTCAGGATCCCAAGCCCTGCTGGTGACTGTATCCACATTGGGAAAAGGACCCTCCAGTCAGGACCTCCCTGGGCTGATAAGTTACAAGAACACTCGTTAACCCTTTGATTCCGCTTAACTGTTTACTGTTTTACTTGACTCTATTAACCCCGTTTACTCCCTGCGAGGAGAATTTTACCCCTGTTAATAAATCCCCTTCAACAGTTGGTCTGTCTGTTCCGTGGTGACATACGCAACCCTGCACTCTATTACACATATTCTGCCAATTCAGGCCAGGTGTCTAATTTGGATGCCCAGGAATCAAATGGGAATGACGGTTGAGGGAGAACATCGATAAGGGATGAAAAATAGTTAGTAACCATACTGGACAAATGTTGTCTCCTGTCACTTTGAATAGATGCTGCAGTACCTGTCCTGTCTGCGGTCATTGCGAAATCACTCCACAACCTGGTCAGAAAACCCCTCTGTCCAACGCCACTTCTGATTTGTGCACCTCTAACACCTCTGCCCTGTAGCCCCCTGCAGCTCGTGTGAGAACCATCACCGGCGCTGTGTGCTGGGAATGCCTGAATCAAACAGTCTACAAGAGTTGCTTGTTTGGTTGCTAATATTTGTTCGAGGTTCTCATGTGGCATAATATTTTGCAATTTGCCTTTATAGCGAGGGTCAAGGATGCAGGCCAACCAGTAATCGTCATCGGTCATCATTTTAATAATGCGTGGGTCCCTTTTGAGGATACGTAAGGCATAATCCGCCATGTGGGCCAAAGTTCCAGTTGTCAAATCTGCGGTTATGCTGGTTTGAGGGGCAGTTACAGGCAAATCTACGTCACTTGTCTCCCTTAAAAAAACAGAACCCGGCCTTGCAACGCCACTAATTTCTGTTGGCCCAGGAGAAGCTTCCTCATTAAAAAAGTACTCATCCCCATCATCCTCCTCGTCCTCCTCATCCTCTTC
Source organism: Ranitomeya variabilis (assembly GCF_051348905.1). NCBI lineage: Eukaryota > Metazoa > Chordata > Amphibia > Anura > Dendrobatidae > Ranitomeya > Ranitomeya variabilis. The sequence goes on along the minus strand of NC_135232.1, from coordinate 679,345,860 downwards.
GCCCGCTACCGCGTCCTCTACACGGCCCTGACCAGACAATGGCTGACTGTCATCAAGGCTTTCCTCTTCCTCGGCTGCAGACGCCTGCTCCTTTATGTGCGTCAAACTTTGCATCAGCAGACGCATTAGGGGGATGCTCATGCTTATTATGGCATTGTCTGCACTAACCAGCCATGTGCATTCCTCAAAACACTGAAGGACTTGACACAGGTCTTGTAGCTTCGACCACTGCACACCTGACAACTCCATGTCTGCCATCCAACTGCCTACCCGTGTATCCTCCCACAAATACATAACAGCACGCCTCTGTTCGCACAGTCTCTTAAGCATGTGCAGTGTGGAGTTCCACCTTGTTGCAACATCGATGATTAGGCGATGCTGGGGAAGGTTCAAAGACCGCTGATAGTTCTGCATACGGCTGGAGTGTACAGGCGAACGGCGGATATGCGAGCAAAGTCTGCGCACTTTGAGGAGCAGGTCGGGTAACCCCGGATAACTTTTCAGGAAGCACTGCACCACCAGGTTTAAGGTGTGAGCCAGGCAAGGAATGTGTTTCAGTTGGGAAAGGGCTATGGCAGCCTTGAAATTCCTTCCGTTATCACTCACTACCTTGCCTGCCTCAAGATGTACAGTGCCCAGCCATGACTGAGTTTCTTTCTGCAAGAACTCGGACAGAACTTCCGCGGTGTGTCTGTTGTCGCCCAAACACTTAATTGCCAATACAGCCTGCTGACGCTTGCCACTAGCTGTCCCATAATGGCACACCTGGTGTGCAACAGTGGCAGCTGCGGATGGAGTGGATGTGCGACTGCGGTCTGTGGACGAGCTCTCGCTTCTGCAGGAGGACGAGGAAGAGGAGGAGGGGGGGCGAACGCCTACAGCCAACTGTTTCCTTGACCGTGGGCTAGGCAGAACTGTCCCAATATTGCTGTCCTCTGTGGACCCTGCATCCACCACATTCACCCAGTGTGCCGTGATGGACACGTAAGGACCCTGGCCATGCCTACTGGTCCATGCATCTGTTGTCAGGTGCACCTTTGTAGTCACAGACTGCCTGAGTGCATGGACGATGCGGTCTTTAACATGCTGTTGGAGGGCTGGGATGGCTTTTCTAGAAAAGAAGTGTCGACTGGGTAGCTTGTAGCGTGGTACAGCGTAGTCCATCAGCGCTTTGAAAGCTTCGCTTTCAACTAACCGGTAGGGCATCATCTCTAATGAGATTAGTCTAGCAATGTGGGCGTTCAAACCCTGTGTACGCGGATGCGAGGATGAGTACTTCCTTTTCCTAACAAGAGTCTCATGTAGGGTGAGCTGGACTGGAGAGCTGGAGATCGTGGAACTAGCGGTGGTGCCGGTGGACATGGCAGACTGAGAGAGGGTTGGAGATGGTATTCTTGCCGGTGCCCTACATGCAGTGTTTCCTACTACGAACCTGGTGATTCCCTGACTGCTTTGGCCTGGAGACAAAAGCTGCACAGATACTGCAGGTGTTGCGGGAAATGGTGGGCTTACAGTGAGGGAAGGGATGTAGCGTTGCTGACTAGCTTCATTGGCTGAGGGTGCTGCAACCTTTAGGCACGTTTGGTAGTTAGTCCAGGCTTGCAAATGCATGGTGGTTAAATGTCTATGCATGCAACTTGTATTTAGACTTTTAAGATTCTGACCTCTGCTTAAGGTAGTTGAACATTTTTGACAGATGACTTTGCGCTGATCATTTGGATGTTGTTTAAAAAAATGCCAGACTGCACTCTTTCTACTATTGGATACCTTTTCAGGCATTGCAGTCTGAGCTTCTTTAACCGGATGGCCACGCTGTCCTCCAACTGGTTTTGGTTTTGCCACGCGTTTTTGGCCAGATACGGCCCGGCAGATGGAACCTGTTGTGATGTTGATGCCTGCTGTGGCTCCTCCTCCTCCTCCACTTCCCCCAATGGCTGCCAATCGGGGTCAACAACTGGGTCATCTATGACCTCCTCTTCTATCTCGTGTGCAACTTCGTCTGTGTCACCGTGTAAGCCGGTGGTATAGCGTTCGTGACGGGGCACCATAGTCTCAGCTGGGTTTGATTCTGGCTCAGTACACTGCGAGGGCAATGTTCTGGTCTGAGTCAAAGGAACAGCATAGTAATCTGGCTGTGGCTGTGCATCAGTGCACTCCATGTCCGATTCAACTTCTAATGGGCATGGCCTGTTAACTGTTTCACTGTCTAACCCAGGAACGGTATGTGTAAAGAGCTCCATGGAGTAACCCGTTGTGTCTCCTGACGCATCCTTCTCTCTTGTTCTGGGTGAAGAAGACAAGGAAGCGACTTGTCCCTGACCGTGAACATCCACTAACGACGCGCTGCTTTTACATTTAGCACTTTCAGAAGAGGAGGCAAAAGAGCTAGAGGCTGAGTCAGCAAGGAAAGCCAAAACTTGTTCTTGCTGCTCCGGCTTTAAAAGCGGTTTTCCTACTCCCAGAAAAGGGAGCGTTCGAGGCCTTGTGTAGCCAGACGACGAACCTGGCTCAACAACTCGAGACTTAGGTGCTGTACTGCTTTTACCACGACCACCTGATGCTCCACCACCACTACCATCATTACCAGCTGACAATGACCGCCCACGGCCACGACCTCTTCCACCAGACTTCCTCATTGTTTGCAAAACGTAACCAAAGTAACGGTATTTGTTACTGTAAAACAACTTATAAGGTGAACTCTAACTTCTGTAGGATTTATATACACCTTTATAGGTGGCTGACACTGAAAGGAAAACCAGGCCCAATGTTACACACTAGGTTTTCTGTGCCCCAATAATTTGAGACAGATGGCACACACAGGACCGGCAGAGAGGCAGACTTGCCAATCTTTATCTCCCACTATTTATTTTTTTCAGAGAGAATTAAAAAAAAAAAAAAAAATGGCCCAGTATTACACACTAGGTTTTCTGTGGCACACAATGAGAGACAGATGCCACACACAGCACTGGCAGAGAGGCAGACTTGCCAATCTTTATCTCCCACTATTTATTTTTTTCAGGGAGAATTAAAAAAAAAATAAAAAATGGCCCAGTATTACACACTAGGTTTACTGTGGCACACAATGAGAGACAGATGCCACACACAGCACTGGCACAGAGGCAGACTTGCCAATCTTTATCTCCCTGCAGTAATCTCAGAAAAGTATGGCAGGCAGCTATAAAAAGGACTGCTGCACACAAAAGTGTGGACAAACAAACAAGATAGCTGTGCAGAAAGGAAGGAACAACAGGATTTGTGCTTTGAAAAAAGCAGTTGGTTTGCACAGCGGCGTACACACACAGCAACGCAGCTATCAGGGAGCCTTCTAGGGCAGCCCAATGAGCTACAGCGCTGAGGAAAAAAAAAATGTAGCTTCCACTGTCCCTGCAAACAAAAGGTGTTGTTGGACAGTGGAAATCGCTACAGCACAAGCGATTTGGGGGTGAATATACCCTGCCTAACACTATCCCTGCTTCTGACGAAGCGGCAGCAACCTCTCCCTACGCTCAGATCAGCAGCAGTAAGATGGCGGTCGGCGGGAATGCCCCTTTATAGCCCCTGTGATGCCGCAGAAAGCAAGCCAATCACTGCAATGCCCTTCTCTAAGATGGTGGGGACTGAGATCTATGTCATCACGCTGCCCACACTCTGCGTCCACCTTCATTGGCTGAGAAATGGCGCTTTTAGCGTAATTGAAACGCGACTTTGGCGCGAAAGTCGCGTACCACATGGCCTACCCCACACAGGGATCGGGTCGGGTTTCATGAGATGCCGACTTTGCCAAAAGTCGGCGACTTATGAAAATGACCGATCCGTTTCGCTCAACCCTAGTAGGCACTGTACATACTACATACAATACATTCATACATTACATACAATACATACATATAGTACATTAAACATAGATTACATACTCACCATTACTTGACACTTTGTTCCCCGAAGCCAGTGTCATCTGTAAAAAAGATTAAAATAACAAACAACCAACATACTCCCTGTCTGCAGAAATCCACGAGTGTCCCACGATGATCTCCCGTGGAGAACGGCATCATCAGCTGGTGCGACCGCTCTCCAGGGGCCCCAGGAACACAATAACAGGAGGAAGGTATCCTTCCGCACTGTATTCCTCCACCTCTGTAAAAAAAGTCCCTAGTCTCACTTTATGCCATTGCTGTGTGAGAAATTTTCCCACGCAGCAATTGCCATAAAGTAAGACTTTGAACTCAGGTAACCTCAGTGATACACTGCAGGAGCCATTGTCTCCTGTCAGTGTGTCCCTGAGGGTCCTATAGAGCAGTGACATCACCCGATGTCACTGTTCTATAGGGGAGATCGTCATGGGACACTCGTTATTAACTGGACTACGGCGGACAGGTAGTATCCGGTTTATTATTTTACGTTTTTTGCAGGCGCTGAAGTATGGTAAGTATGGTTAAATGAAGAATATTAAAATACTTTTTTCCTAATGTGTGTGTGTGTTATTAACCCTTTATTACTATTGGATTAATAACGGATAGGCGTCTTATTGACGCCTCTCCGTTATTAACCCGGCTTAATGTCACCTTACAATAGCAAGGTGACATTAACCCCTTATTACCCCATATCCCACCGCTACACGGGAGTGGGAAGAGAGAGGCTAAGTGCCGGAATTGGCGCAACTTACAGATGCGCCATTTCCGGGGCGGCTGCGGACTGGTATTTGTAGCCGGGGGGGCGCAATATCCATGGCCCCTCTCTAGGCTATGAATATCAGCCCGCAGCTGTCTGCGTAGCCTTTCTGGCTATAAAATATAGGGGGACCCCACGTCATTTTTTTTTGGGTCCCCCTATTTTAATAGCCAGTAAAGGCTGCGCAGACAGCTGCGGGCTGATATTCATAGCAGGCTACAAATATTGGTCCCTGGCCGTCGGCTTTCTCCCTCTGGCGCAGAAAATTGCGCGGGAGCCCATGCCGTTTTTTTAAATTAAACGCTCATTAAGGCCTCTTTCACCCTTGCATCGGTACGGGTCCATCGGTATGTGTCGGGCCGACGTACCGACGCACGTTGTGAAATTTGTGCACGTCGTGGGCAGCGGATGCAGTTTTTTAATGCGCCGCGCATGCGCGGTAGAAAATGGTGGACGCGACGGCCCAAAAAATGTTCACTTGAACGTTTTTCGTGCCGACGGTCCGACAAAACACGACGGATCCGTCGCTAATACAAGTCTATGGGTAAAAAACGCATCCTGTGAGCACATTTGCAGGACCCTTTTTTTCTGCTGAATTCTTTTTTTATTCCGCCGGATCTGTTTTTTTCCGCTGGATCCGTTTTTTCCGCCGGATCCATTTTTTCCTCCAGATCCGTTTTTTTTCCGCCGGATCCGTTTTTTCTCATAGAGTTGTATTAGCACCGGATTGCACCTGATGGCCACATGTGTCATCCGTTTTTTGCCAGATCCGTCAAAAAAGCTGTTTCCGCCATTTTTTTCTGTCCGGCGAAAAAACGCACAGCGACGGATCCGGCAAAAAAGATATGAAACTGAGATGTGGCATGATGAATCCGGCCTCCGAATCCATTTTTTCATGCATGTTTCCATTCAAATCATGCACGTTTTCTGTTTATTTATTTATTTCCAAAAACCGCATCAAAACCTGCATCAAAAACTGCATCAAAACTGTACCAAAAACTGCATCAAAACTGCATCAAAAACAGCATCAAAAACCGCACCAAAAACTGCATCAAAAACAGCATCATAAACAGCATCAAAAACCGCGCCAAAAACCAGCACCAAAAACTGCATCAAAAACAGCATCATAAACAGCATCAAAAACAGCATCAAAAACAGCATCAAAAACCGAGCCAAAAACCGAGCCAAAAACTGCATCAAAAACAGCATCAAAAACCGCATCAAAACTGCACCAGCTTTTGATGCAGGTTTTGGTGCAGTTTTTGGTGCAATTTTTGGTGTAGGTTTTTGGTGCGGTTTTTGATGCAGTTTTTGGTGCTGTTTTGATGTAGGTTTTTGATGCTGTTTTTTATGCAGTTTTTGGTGCTTTTTTATGCAGGTTTTTGGTGCGATTTTTGATGCGGTTTTTATGCAGTTTTTGGTGCAGTTTTGATGCAGTTTTTGGTGCAGATTTGATGCAGTTTTTCATGTGGGTTTTGGAAAATAAATAAACGGAAAATGTGCATGATTTGAATGGAAACATGCATGAAAAAATGGATTCGGAGGCTGGATTAATCATTTCACATCTCAGTTTCATACGTTGTTTGCCGGATCCATCGCTGTGCGTGTTTTCGCCGGACAGAAAAAACGTTCCTCTGTATGTGTTATCCGTCAGGCAGAAACAGCTTTTTTGACGGATCCTGCAAAAAACGGATGAAACGTGAGGCCATCAGGCGCAATCCGGCGCTAATACAACAAGAAAAAACGGATCTGGTGGAAAAAAACGGATCCGGCGGTAAAAAACGGATCAGGCGGGAAAAAATGGATCCTGCAAATGTGCTCGCAGGATGCGTTTTTTACTCATAGACTTGTATTAGCAACGGATCGCGACGGATGGCCACACATCGCGTCCTTCGTGCAATGGATCCGTCGAGCTTTGTTGGACCGTCGGCACAGAAAAACGTTCACGTGAACGTTTTTTTGTCCGTCACGTCCGCCATTTTCTACCGCGCATGCGTGGCCGAAACTCCGCCCCATCCTCCCTGAACTTCAGAATGGGCAGCGGATGTGTTGAAACACTGCATCCGCTGCCCACGACTTGCACAAATTTCACAACATGCGTCGGTACATCGGCCCGACGCATAGCGACGGACCTGTACCAATGCAAGGATGAAAGAGGCCTTAATGAGCGTTTAATTTAAAAAAAACGGCGTGGGCTCACGTGCAATTTCCTGCGCCAGAGGGGGAAAGCCGACGGCCAGGGGCCAATATTTGTAGCCTGCTATGAATATCAGCCCGCAGCTGTCTGCGTAGCCTTTACTGGCTGTTAAAATAGAGGGACCCCCCAAAAAAATGATGTGGGGTCCCCCTATATTTTATAGCCAGAAAGGCTACGCAGACAGCTGCGGGCTGATATTCATAGCCTAGAGAGGGGCCATGGATATTGCCCCCCCCGGCTACAAATACCAGTCCGCAGCCGCCCCGGAAATGGCGCATCTGTAAGTTGCGCCAATTCCGGCACTTAGCCCCTCTCTTCCCACTCCCGTGTAGCGGCGGGATATGGGGTAATAAGGGGTTAATGTCACCTTGCTATTGTAAGGTGACATTAAGCCGGGTTAATAACGCAGAGGCGTCAATAAGACGCCTATCCGTTATTAATCCAATAGTAATAAAGGGTTAATAATAATTTAGGAAAAAAGTATTTTAATATTCTTCATTTAACCATACTTACCATACTTCAGCGCCTGCAAAAAACGTAAAATAATAAACCGGATACTACCTGTCCGCCGTAGTCCAGTTAATAACGAGTGTCCCATGACGATCTCCCCTATAGAACAGTGACATCGGGTGATGTCACTGCTCTATAGGACCCTCAGTGACACACTGACAGGAGACAATGGCTCCTGCAGTGTATCACTGAGGTTACCCGAGTTCAATGGGAATGGCATAAAGTGAGACTAGGGACTTTTTTTTTACAGCGGCGGAGGAATACAGTGTGGAAGGATACCTTCCTCCTGTCATTGTGTTCCTGGAGCCCCTGGAGAGCGGTCGCACCAGCTGATGCTGCCGTTCTCCACGGGAGATCGTCGTGGGACACTCGTGGATTTCTGCGGACAGGGAGTATATTGGTTGTTTGTTATTTTAATCTTTTTTACAGATGACACTGGCTTCGGGGAACAAAGTGACAAGTAATGGTGAGTATGTAATCTATGTTTAATGTGCTGTATGTCTATATGTATGTATTGTATGTAATGTATGAATGTATTGTATGTAGTATGTATGTAGTATGTATGTATGTAGTATGAATGTAGTGTGCAGTATGTATGTATGTATGTAGTATGTATGTACTATGTATGTATGTATGCAGTATATATGTAGTATGTATGTAATGTATGTAGTATGTATGTAGTATTTATGTATGTAGTATGTATGCAGTATGTATGTAGCATGTATGTAGCATGTATGTAGTAGGTATGTAGCATGTATGTAGCATGTCATATGGTCATATGTATGTAGTATGTATGTAGTATGTAGCATGTATGTAGTATGTATGTAGTATGTAGCATGTATGCAGCATGTAGTATGTATGTAGTATGTAGCATGTATGTAGTATGTATGCAGCATGTATGTAGTATGTATGTAGCATGTAGTATGTATGTAGTATGTAGCATGTATAAAGCATGTATGTAGTATGTAGCATGTATGTAGCATGTATGTATGTAGTATGTAGCATGTATGTAGCATGTATGTAGTATGTACGTAGTATGTAGCATGTATGTAGTAGCATGTATGTAGCATGTATGTAGTATGTATGTAGTATGTAGGATGTATGTAGTATGTATGTAGTATATTGTATGTAGCATATATGTAGCATGTATGTAGAATGTATGTAGCATGTATGTAGTATTTTTTTTTTCATTCAACACATTAGCCGGATGATGGGACTACTACTGTCCCATCATTGGCTAATGTGTCAATCACTGTCATTGTAGCAGGCATCATCCAATGGGACTTGTAGTCCCATCGGACGATGCCTGCACAGACCCCCCAGCAGGCTGCACAGACCCCCCGGCAGGCCGTACAGACTGCTGGCAGGCACGCACAGACCACCCACGGTCCCGCACAGGGACACGCAGTCTCCGCCCACGCACCGTCCACACTCCATTATAGTGCATTTTTGCACTGTGGGAACTTCCGATTCCGGTATCCGATATCGCAAAAATATCGGAACTCGGTATCGGAATTCCGATACAGCAAATATCGTCCGATACCCGATATTTGCAGAATCAGAATGCTCAACACTAGTGATGATTATTGATTCTTCTTACTTTAACAGAAGGATACCAGCAATTTTATCCATGTGTGTGCGTATATATACAGTCATGGCTGACTTGGCAGTGTTGGCACCCTTGAAATTGTTCCAGAAATGTAAGTATTTCTCCCAGACAATTTTTGCAATTACACACACTTTGTTATACACATGTTTATTTCCTTTGAGTGTATTGAAACAACAAAAAAAAAAACCTGAAAAAAAGGCAAATTGGACATTATTCACACAAATCCCCCAAAATGGTCTGGACAAAATTGTTAGTAACCTCAACTTAATATTTGGTTGCACACCTTTGGAATAAATAACTGCCATTAATCACTTCCTATAACCATCAACAAGCTTCTTACACATCTCAACTGGATTTTTGGAGCACTCTTCTTTTGCAAACTGCACCAGGTCTCTCATATTTGCACTTTCAAGATCTCTCCACAGGTCTTCAATGGAATTTAGATCTGGACTTATTTCTGGCCACTTCAGAACTCTCCAGTGGTCTTTTTCCATCAATTTTTGGTTGCTTCTTGAAGTATGTTTGGGGTCACTGTCTTGCTGAAGACTCATGACCTAGAATACAAACCCAGCTTTCTGACATTGGGCACTACATTGTAACCCAAAATCATTTGGTAATTTTCAGATTTCATGATGCCTTGCACACAGTCATGGCACACATTGCCAGAGGCAACAAAACAACCCAAAAACATCTTTAACCCCTTTCTGCCATCGGATGTACTATCCTGTCCATGTGTCCTGGGACTTAATTCCCATTTACGGGATAGTACGTCATATGTGATCAGCCTCGCTCCCGGGGGAGCGCGGCCGGGTGTCAGCTGATTATTTGATTATCACAGCTGACACCCAGGACTAAGTCACGGACCGCTCCCAGCACTTTAACCCCCGAAACACTGCGATCAAACAAGATCGCAGCATTCCGGTGGCATAGAGAAGCATCAGGAAGAGAGGGGGCACCCTGCGTGCTTCCCTGAGACCCTCAGTGATCGCGTTGTTCTGAGGTTCTGCAGCGCCCCAGAGTCCTGGTCATTGCAGTACTGACGCTCCGCCACTAAGGGGAGTGATGGTACTTCTGATGGCACTAAAGGAGTTCACCTGACCAGGCATCACAGTCACACATTACACTTCACACTCTGGCCACCAGGGGGAGCAAAGGGTTCTATGTATTAGGCCACTCCTCACAATCTGGTAAAACTGGGGGCTGGATAGGAAGTTAGCCAGAAGCTGACTGGGTTGGATCCAGGCAACATCCTGTGGCAGAGGGTGTTGCAGGGGAAGATTCAGGGGGGTCCCTGTCAGGGGTGGGATCCTGACAGAGGCCTAGTGAAAAGGACAGAACGCTACGGAACCGCGCCTGCACCTGATTGCGGCGGTATCTTAAGGAAGAATAAGAAGCGAGGTTTATTGTGGAGAAGTGAGAAACGAGATCGCAGCACAAAGGAGAATAGAACCAGTAGGAGTCGTGCCTTAAGATCATGGCAACATCCTACTGAGGCGCGTAGCCGGTGGCCGGAACGCCGAGGAAGTATTGGGCTCCAAGCATTACTTCAAACAGCGGCAGGGCAGTTGACTTTAGGTTGGCTGTCTCACCTAAATCACCTAAGCAGACATAGGAGGCAATTGTGGGAGAGGGGCGATGCTAGGGTCCCGGATGAACTCCAGGCCTACCCGTCATACGGGTGCGTCCTAGCCATATCATTTGGGGGACGGAGAAGAACATCAGAACAGATACAAGTTGTGAGAAGGAACATCAGAAACAGACACAACAGTTGTGAGGACTATCCCGTGGTGCTCAGCAGGGAGGTACTACAACACACAGGTGCTAGAAGGTAGGCACTGATTTCCACCTGCAAAGGAAACTCTGGATGTGCCCTCGGACCGGCCGGTCTCAGCCAGCCCTGTTAGCAGTACTCTGGATTGCAGATCCCGAAGCCTTCAGTAAAGAGGTAAAGAGACTGCAACCCTGTGTCCTCGTTATTCATCGCGACCTGCACCACGCACCATCAACACACCTTTCATTGAACGCCCCTTAGCAGGGTCACGGACCGGGTCTAGCCACCGTGACAACCCCAGGATCGAGACTGAGAGGCCCGGTACCGAGTACCCCACTGCCCTGCGTCTGGGGGCGCTCCGACTTGGCGTCACGAACAGGATCTACTTAAGCCTGAAGAATCAGGTCATGCGTGCCTTGGAACTGTGTCTGAATTGTGCTTGAACTGTGACTTATTGCAAAGACTGTGTGTTGCTATTTGCTACCAAAAATGCCCGCCAAAACCGCCGCCATTGCAGCGCTACGAGGAGCGCAGGAGAAGAAGAGGGGCGTGACAATGGCCGCCCAATCTGAATATTTCTGTATCCCGAGGACGTGTCCGTCAGCAGCTGAGACCCGCCTCCTGATCTTCTATGGCGGGCGGAGACCGAAGAAGCGAAACTATGACTCAGATGAGGTGGGACTGGAGACCAGAGAAGGCCTGTGGAAAAGAATGGCCCGCACCGACCCCCGTCATCGGAAGATTACTCCGACATGCCCTCGTTGGAGGATTTCGACCCGCGGGAGCTGCCAACGGGGCATCCCATGCCTGAAAGGCCCCCAGCCCGTATGCCTCCCTCAGGAGAGTGGAGTGGCACCGGAGGAGTTCCCTCAAGCGAGGGTACTCAGTGCCGCGACTCCCGGGGAGGGTGCCTCACCTCCGCACCTGACCCAGTCACCACCGCGACCACTGGTGCCCCAGTGGCCCCGCCGCCTGTTCCCAAATTACCGGGGGGCACGACCTCGGGCGCTTCCCTTGGGGAGAATATCGGAACCACCTAATCGCGGAGTTCCAGCGAGAAGTGGAGCGGGAAGTGCGAGGTGAGCTGCTGGATGGCTCCTTGCCGAAATGGGGCATTGTGATTGTCTACCAGCCTCAGGAAGGGAAAGGCTTCGTCCAAGAAATTGGAGCGGCCCTGAGAGTTCGCATCACCCGGGACGAGGAGGAGCCCTGCCTGTGGAGACGGCGCCAAGTCCCTCCTGAAGTCGGGAGATGTGGTGACGTATCGCCGGCATCTCAAGGGAAAAAGTTGGTGGGCCCGGGACATGCAGCGCTGTACAGCCATCCTGGCGGTATCCAGAACTGAGGGGGAGGAGCTTGCCGCTGAAGCGGCTGCAGCAGCCTCTGCCGCCGCCAGCATTATCCACCGGCCAACGCAGACACTCATTGCGGCGCACGACATGGTCATGCAGAAGACCCAAACTCATGGAGTGTACCTGGCACCGGCACCGGGAGTAGACTTGGAGTCAAGCCTGCCTAGGCCACAGAAGGCCACCTGTCAGGTAAAGCCCCGGTGGAGGCCACCAGGACCAGAGTAGATCCTAATGCTCTGAAACTGTACATAGTTGACTGTTTGTTTCCCTGCTTTTTGCTGCTAATACCCGACCAGGGTTATTCTTAAAGGGATCCCTTTGTTTATCCGGGATCCCTATTGCTTTTTATTTTCGCTCTTGTTTTTATTTTTGCTTTTGTTCATCCATGTTACAAAGACTGCCGAATCATGGACGGTGAATGGTTCACAAACTGTATTGTAAATAGTTCGCACCTTCTTAAAGGTGCCCTTTACTGGTTTTACAAAAGAGAGAGCTTTTTGAAGAGACTGTTCCTGAGTACAGCATGGAAGCTCTTGCCTTAAACGGACTTGCAGATAGAGAGAGTCTGCATTACCTCAAAGAGACTTGGTTCCCTCTTAAAGGGAACGTTCACTAGTTGCACTTAAAGTATAATGTTGCCTTAAAGAAAGTAAATGGTAATAATGTTTTACATAGAAGTAATATGTAGTTAGTTAGATAGTTATAGAGAATGTTTAATAATGTTACTAGAGATTGAGGACAGGAAAGAGTTGAAAGTCGAATTTCAATAAAGTAAACCCATAGGGGTTAGTTAGTGAGTCCTCCTGAGAGCCATAGAGAGATGGTTAATTGATCCTGTACTAAGAAAAGAGGCAGTAGGCCTGGGCAGATAGACAGGCGGTCCTGCATATGAAGAATCAGAGAGTAAAAAGAAAAATGTTGCACTTAGCAAAGAGAAGTAAAGAAGAAGTTAATTTATATTTCAGAGTTTTATAGTAAGCCTTTAGTGGGTTCAGCCTATATGCCCTTAAAGGAAAAGTTAAATTATTGTTCAGAATTTGAACTTAGTAGAATACCCGGCTGGGTAATAAAAGTTATTTATAGTATGTTATTTAAAATATTTAAACATGTTTTCGTTTGTAGCGTTCAAGAGTCCTCACCTCCCATAAAGGGAAGCACTGTTATATTTACTTGTTCATTGCATTTCAAAATTTTGTATGTCTTTTGCTGACATGTATTGTTGTTTTCTTCCCAGTCCGGAAGTACTGGATTTAACCGGGGGGGAGTGCAGCGCCCCAGAGTCCTGGTCGTTGCAGTACTGACGCTCCGCCACTAAGGGGAGTGATGGTACGTCTGATGGTACTAAAGGAGTTCACCTGACCAGGTATCACAGTCACACATTACACTTCACACTCTAGCCACCAGGGGGAGCAAAGGGTTCTATGTATTAGGCTACTCCTCACAATCTGGTAAAATTGGGGGCTGGATAGGAAGTTAGCCAGAAGCTGACTGGGTTGGATCCAGGCAACATCCTGTGGCAGAGGGTGTTGCAGGGGAAGATTCAGGGGGGTCCCTGTCAGGGGTGGGATCCTGACAGAGGCCTAGTGAAAAGGACAGAACGTTATGGAACCGCACCTGCACCTGATTGCGGCGGTATCTTAAGGAAGGATAAGAAGCGATGTTTATTGTGGAGAAGTGAGAAACGAGATCGCAGCACAAGGGAGAATAGAACCAGTAGGAGTCGTGCCTTAAGATCGTGGCAACATCCTACTGAGGCGCGTAGCCGGTGGCCGGAACGCCGAGGAAGTATTGGGCTCCAAGCATTACTTCAAACAGCGGCAGGGCAGTTGACTTTAGGTTGGCTGTCTCACCTAAATCACCTAAGCAGACATACGAGGCAATTGTGGGAGAGGGGCGACGCTAGGGTCCCGGAAGAACTCCAGACCTACCCGTCATATGGGTGCGTCCTATCCATATCATCTGGGGGACGGAGAAGAACATCAGAACAGATACAAGTTGTGAGAAGGAACATCAGAAACAGACACAACAGTTGTGAGGACTATCCCGTGGTGCTCAGCAGGGAGGTACTACAACACACAGGCGCTAGAAGGTAGGCACTGATTTCCACCTGCAAAGGAAACTCTAGATGTGCCCTCGGACTGGCCGGTCTCAGCCAGCCCTGTTAGCAGTACTCTGGATTGCGGATCCCGAAGCCTTCAGTAAAGAGGTAAAGAGACTGCAACCCTGTGTCCTCGTTATTCATCGCGACCTGCACCACGCACCATCAACACACCTTTCATTGGACGCCCCTTAGCAGGGTCACGGACCGGGTCTAGCCACCGTGACAACCCCAGGACCGAGACTGAGAGGTCCGGTACCGAGTACCCCGCGGCCCTGCATCTGGGGGCGCTCCAGTTCTCCCTGCCTGCAGATCCCTGGATCCAAGATGGCCACGGGGTCCTTCTGGGTCCTGCTGGGAGGTGGCTTATCAGTGCCTGCTGAGAGCAGGACCTGAGAAGCCTCCTTCACTGCCTGCCAGATCGCTGATCTGATACAGAGCTGTGCAAAGTGTCAGATCAGCGATGTGACTTTATACAGTGATCTCACCCTGGGACAAAGTAAAAAAGTAAAAAAAAAAATTATACTGTGTAAAAATATTTTTTTTTAAATTCCTAAATAAAGAAAAAAAAATATTGTTCCAATAAATACATTTCTTTATGTAAATAAAAAAATAAAAGTACTCAGATTTAGTATCACCGCATCCGTAACGACCCGTCCTAAAAAATTGTCCCACTAATTAACCCCTTCAGTGGACACCGTAAAAAAAACAAAAAACGAAGCAAAAAGCAATGCTTTATCATCATACCGCCGACAAAAAGTGGAATAACACGCGATCAAAAAGACGGATATAAATAAACATGGTACAGCTGAAAACGTCATCTTGTCCCGCAAAAAATGAGCCACCATACAGTGTCATCAGCAAAAGAATAAAAGTTATAGTCCTCAGAATATAGCGATGCAAAAATAATTATTTTTTATATAAAATAGTTTTTATTGTATAAAAGCGCCAAAACCTAAAAAAAATATAAATCACGTATCGCTGTAATCGTTCTGACCCGAAGAATAAAACTGCTTTTTCAATTTTACCACAGGCAGAATGGTAAAAATGCCCCACCCAAAAGAAATTCATGAATTGCTGTTTTTTGTTCATTCTGCCTCCCAAAAATCGTAATAAAACGCGATCAAAAAAGTGTCCCAAAATGGTACCAATAAAAACGTCAACGCGTCCCGCAAAAAACAATACCTCACATAACTCTGTGGGCCAAAATATGGAAAAAATTTTTGCAATAAAATGCATCTTTTAGTGTGTGACAGCTGCCAAACATAAAACCCGCTATAAATAGTAAATCAAACCCCCCTTTATCACCCCCTTTGTTAGGGAAAAATAATAAAATAAAAAAATGTATTTATTTCCATTTTCCCATTAGGGTTAGGGTTGGGGCTAAAGTTAGGGTTGGGGCTAAAGTTAGGGTTAGGGTTTGGATTACGTTTACGGTTGGCATTAGTGTTAGGCAGGGTCGGGTCCAGGTTTTTGAGGGCCCCAGGTGATGGAGTCTCAGTGGGGCCCCCCTTAACACATACCACGATTCATGATGCCCAGATACAGCAGAGAAATATAGGTATAGTACAATGCCAGATTTCACTTATTACATGAGTGATAGCTATTGTAAATTCTGCAGTGTATATACACAGGACAGGGGGAGTGGTACTGTGCAGTGTATATGTACAGGACAGGAGGAGTGGTACTGTGCAGTGTATATATACAGGACAGGAGGAGTGGTAGTGTGCAGTGTATATATACAGGACAGGAGAAGTGGTACTGTGCAGTGTATATATACAGGACAGGCGAAGTGGTACTGCGCAGTGCATATATACAGGACAGGAGGAGTCGTACTGTGCAGTGTATATATACAGGACAGGAGGAGTGGTACTGTGCAGTATATACAGGACAGGAGGAGTGGTACTGTGCAGGGTATATATACAGGAGGAGTGGTACTGTTCAGTGTATATATACAGGACAGGAGGAGTGGTACTGTGCAGTGTATATACACAGGACGGAGGAGTGGTACTGTGCAGTGTATATATACAGGAGGAGTGGTACTGTGCAGTGTATCTATACAGGACAGGACGAGTGGTACTGTGCAGTGTATATCTACAGGGAGAGTGGTACTGTGCAGTGTATATATACAGGGGGAGTGGTACTGTGCAGTGTATATAAACAGGACGGAGGAGTGGTACTGTGCAGTGTATATATACAGGGGGAGTGGTACTGTGCAGTGTATATACACAGGGGGAGTGGTACTGTGCAGTGTATATATACAGGGGGAGTGGTACTGTGCAGTGCATATATATAGGGGAGTGGTACTATGCAGTATATATATACAGGGGGAGTGGTACCGTGCAGTGTATATATACAGGGGGAGTGGTACCGTGCAGTGTATATATACAGGGGGAGTGGTACTGTGCAGTGTATATATACAGGGGGAGTGGTACTGTGCAGTGTATATATACAGGGGGAGTGGTACTATGCAGTGTATATATAGAGGGGGAGTGGTACTGTGCCGAGTATTTATACAGGGGGAGTGGTACTGTGCAGTGTATATATACAGGACGGAGGAGTGGTACTGTGCAGTGTATATATACAGGGGGAGTGGTACTGTGCAGTGTGTATATACAGGACTGAGGAGTGGTACTGTGCAGTGTATATATACAGGGGGAGTAGTACTGTGCAGTGTATATATACAGGATGGAGGAGTGGTACTGTGCAGTGTATATATACAGGAGGAGTGGTACTGTGCGGTATATATATACAGGGGGAGTGGTACTGTGCAGTGTATATATACAGGGGAGTGGTACTGTGCAGTGTATATATACAGGGGGAGTGGTACTATGCAGTGTATATATAGAGGGGGAGTGGTACTGTGCCGAGTATTTATACAGGGGGAGTGGTACTGTGCAGTGTATATATACAGGACGGAGGAGTGGTACTGTGCAGTGTATATATACAGGGGGAGTGGTACTGTGCAGTGTGTATATACAGGACTGAGGAGTGGTACTGTGCAGTGTATATATACAGGGGGAGTAGTACTGTGCAGTGTATATATACAGGATGGAGGAGTGGTACTGTGCAGTGTATATATACAGGAGGAGTGGTACTGTGCAGTGTATATATACAGGGGAGCAGTACTGTGCAGTGTATATATACAAGGGGAGTGGTACTGTGCAGTGTATATATACAGGACGGAGGAGTGGTAGTGTGCAGTGTATATATGCAGGGGGAGTGGTACTGTGCAGTGTATATACACAGGATGGAGGAGTGGTACTGTGCAGTGTATATATATAGGAGGAGTGGTACTGTGCAGTGTATATATACAGGGGGATTGGTACTGTGCAGTGTATATATACGGGGGGAGTGGTACTGTACAGTTTATATATACAGGGGAGTGGTACTGTGCAGTGTATATATACAGGGGAGTGGTACTGTGCAGTGTATATATACAGGGGGAGTGGTACTGTGCAGTGTATATATACAGGGGGAGTGGTACTGTGCAGTGTATATATATAGGGGAGTGGTACTATGCAGTGTATATATACAGGGGGAGTGGTACCGTGCAGTGTATATATACAGGGGGAGTGGTACTGTGCAGTGTATATATACAGGGGGAGTGGTACTGTGCAGTGTATATATACAGGGGGAGTGGTACTGTGCAGTGTATATATACAGGGGGAGTGGTACTGTGCAGTGTATATATACAGGGGGAGTGGTACTGTGCAGTGTATATATACAGGGGGAGTGGTACTGTGCAGTGTATATATACAGGGGAGTGGTACTGTGCAGTGTATATATACAGGGGGAGTGGTACTGTGCAGCGTATATATACAGGGGGAGTGGTACTGTGCAGTGTATATATACAGGGGGAGTGGTACTGTGCAGTGTATATATACAGGGGAGTGGTACTGTGCAGTGTATATATACAGGGGGAGTGGTACTGTGCAGTGTATATATACAGGGGGAGTGGTACTGTGCAGTGTATATATACAGGGGGAGTGGTACTGTGCAGTGTATATATACAGGGGGAGTGGTACTGTGCAGTGTATATATACAGGGGAGTGGTACTGTGCAGTGTATATATACAGGGGGAGTGGTACTGTGCAGTGTATATATACAGGGGAGTGGTACTGTGCAGTGTATATATGGAGCACCCCCATAGGGCCGTGGGGAACTCGGTACCGGGTCCTTTGGTTAGGTAGGTATGTCACGGTGGCTGACCCGGTCCGTGGCCCCAGGGGCATCCGTACCAAAAGGGGAAAGGTCTTTAAAGGGAAAGTGTTCGTGACGCCACCTGTGGTATTCGGTCAGGGTGACCGACGCTGCTTAGGGGTCCACTGGGGTGATGTTATGGCAGCTAGATGGTATACCGTCCAACAGGTGAAGTGTATCCCCAGGGCTTCCCAGAGTGTGGATTGTGATGGTGTAAGGCGCGGTGAACACACAGGACACAAGGTTGCAGTCTCTTTACCTTTTACTGAAGGCTTCAGTGTCCACAGTCCTGGGTGCCGGATCACAGGGTAGGCAGGGTCCGGCTGGTCTGAAGGCAAATCCAGAGTCTCCTTGTCCAGGTGGAATGCAATAGCCTTCCTAAGCGCACAGTAAGGGTACTTTCACACTAGCGTTTTTCTGCAGACGTCAAAATGCGTCGTTTTGTGGAAAAAACAGATGCGTCAAAAATAGTGAAAAACGGATACAACGCATACAGCATTTCGACGGATCCGTCGTCGAATCGCTAGACTGTTCCGTCGAAAAACTGGATCCGTTGCATCCGTTTTGTCCGTTTTTCCCATCCGTTTCATCCGTTTTTATGACGGATCCGTTTTCCATGCCTAAAAGTGGGAGTCTCCTTTTATGTGATTGGCTACTGGAAAATAGGGAAAACTATATACAGACTGTTTTTACAGCCCATCTTTGAAAGGGTTTTGAGAAAGTGGCAGAGATGGAGGGAGTGCTTGTGAGCATTGCGAACGTGGTTACCGATGTTATTTTTGAGACCAATCGCCTGGTTATCATGGTTCGGGAGCAGGAGGCGGCAGCACAAAGACGATGGATGCGTCACCCTCGACGTCGCAGACTATGGATTCATCCCATTAACGCACTGCGGATGACCCGGGGTGTCTATTCTACCCTGTACATGGAGTTGCGCCAGAACCCGGAGAAATTTTATAATTATCTTCGGATGAGGCAGGACCACTTTGATTTGTTGCTGGATCAAGTTGGGGATGTCATCCAAAGACAGAACCCACGCATGAGGTCTTCCATTACACTGGCAGAGCGGCTGATGGTGACCCTGCGGTAATTACATTTTACTAAATTCTTTTTTTTTTTTCATCATTGTTCATATTTATTGCCATGTAAACATTTCAACCTATGGAAAACCACATCAGCAGTGACCATGCTCCACAAAATCATGCGCTGAAACACTGCGTAGCATTTTCTGTAGCATGTTAATATTTTTATGGTTTGGGGCCCTTCACAATTTTTAAAACACCTGCCGCAATAGGAATGCAGAGATGTAAAAATGCAGTTTTTAATGTGCACTTCAACATCCCCCCAAAAAAGCGGTGGCATTTTTGGAAACAAAGAAAAAAAAATTGTGTAAATTGCTGTAAAATGTTATGTTGGTGTCTTAATTTTTACTTACATTTTTATTTTGGTTTTTCACAGATTCTTGGCTACAGGAGAATCCCTAACGTCACTACACTACCAGTTCAGCCTGGGAATATCCACCATTTCCGGAATTGTAAAAGTGACCTGCCTGGCTATATGGGATACCTTGCACACGGAGTACATTCCACAACCAACAAGGGACATCTGGCTGCAGAGTGCAGAACTTTTTGAGAAAGTGTGCCATTTCCCAAATTGCTTGGGTGCAGTAGATGGGAAACACATTCGTATAGCCAAACCGGCAGGAACAGGCTCTGAGTACTACAACTATAAGGCTGCCGTCACACTAGCGAGTTTTACGGACGTAAGAGTGCATAAAATACGTCCGTAAAACACGCCTAACAAACGGCCCAATTATTCCCAATGGGTCAGGTCCTATCAGCCGTATATAACGCATCCGTAATATACGCCTTTCTACGGCCGTACAAAATCGCAGCATGCTGCGTTTGTCAGCGTATTGCGCAAAAAATACGCCAATGAAAGTCTATGGGGGCGAGAAAAATACGGATTCCACACGGACCAGCAGTGTGACTTGCGAGAAATACGCAGCGGTGTTAGTGAAAAGCCGGTAATTCAATTGCCGGCTTTTCATTTCTCCTTCCCCAACCCGACAGGATATGAGACATGGTTTACATACAGTAAACCATCTCATATCCCCTTTTTTTTTGCATATTCCACACTACTAATGTTAGTAGTGTGTATGTGCAAAATTTGGGCGCTGTAGCTTGTAAAATAAAGGGTTAAATCGTGGAAAAAATTGGCGTGGGCTCCCGCGCAATTTTCTCCGCCAGAGTGGTAAAGCCAGTGACTGAGGGCAGATATTAATAGCCAGGAGAGGGTCCATGGTTATTGCCCCCCCCTGGCTACAAACATCTGCCCCCAGCCACCCCAGAAAAGGCACATCTGGAAGATGCGCCTATTCTGGCACTTGGCCACTCTCTTCCCACTCCCATGTAGCGGTGGGATATGGGGTAATGAAGGGTTAATGTCACCTTGCTATTGTAAGGTGACATTAAGCCAGATTAATAATGGAGAGGCGTCAATTATGTCACCTATCCATTATTAATCCAATTGTATGAAAGTTGTTGTGAATTCCGTTCTTGAACTCCCTCCTGTGGTCATGAATGATACTTCGGCGAGTTCTGTCCATGGACTCCCTCTGGTGGCTGTGAGTGGAACTGCTGGTTCTGAGGTTGCTCCCTCAGCTGCCCTCGTTTGCGGCTGGGTTGGCTTCTCTATTTAACTCCACTCAGATCGTTACTCCATGCCAGCTGTCAATGTATTAGCACTGGTTCAGATCTCTCTCGGATCTTTCTGATGACCTGTCTACTCCAGCAGAAGCTAAGTCCCTGCTAGTTCATTTGTTGTTCATTGTGTACTGAATATATTTCTTAGTACTTGCTAAGTTCTCGTCCAGCTTGCTAACATGATATTGCCTTGCTAGCTGGAAGCTCTGGGTTGTAGAGTGGCACCTCCGCACCGTGAGTCGGTGCGGGGGTCTTTTTGCACACTCTGCGTGGCTTTTTGTAGTTTTTTGTGCTGACCGCATAGATCCCTTTCCTATCCTCAGTCTATCTAGTAAGTCTGGCCTCCTTTGCTGAAACCTGTTTCATCCCTGTGTTTGTGACTTTCCTCTTAACTCACAGTTAATATATGTGGGGGGGCTGCCTTTACCTTTGGGGAATTTTCTCTGAGGCAAGGTAAGTAGTGTTGAGCATTCCGATACCGCAAGTATCGGGTATCGGCCGATACTTGCGGGTATCGGAATTCCGATACCGAGATCCGATACTTTTGTGGTATCGGGTATCGGTATCGAAACAACATTAATGTGTAAAAGAAAGAATTAAAATAAAAAATATTGCTATACTCACCTCTCCGACGCAGCCTGGACCTCACCGAGGGAACCGGCAGCGTTCTTTGCTTAAAATGCGCGCGTTTACTTCCTTCCGTGACGTCACGGCTTGTGATTGGTCACGTGCCGCCCATGTGGCCGCGACGCAACCAATCACAGCAAGCCGTGACGTAATTTTCAGGTCCTCAATGCCTAATTCTAGGCATTCAGGATTTTAAAATTACGTTCCGGCTTGTGATTGGTCGCGTCGCGGTCACATGGGTGACGCGACCAATCACAAGCCGTGACGTCACGGGAGGCAGGAGACGCGCGCATTTTAAAATTACATCACGGCTTGTGATTGGTTGCGTGCCACCCATGTGACTGCGACGCGACCAATCACAGCAAGCCGTGACGTAATTTCAGGTCCTGAATGCCTAATTCTACATTCAGGACCTGAAAATTACGTCACGGCTTGCTGTGATTGGTCACGTCGCGGTCACATGGGCGGCACGCAACCAATCACAAGCCGTGACGTAATTTTAAAATGCGCGCGTCTCCTGCCTCCCGTGACGTCACGGCTTGTGATTGGTCGCGTTGCCCATGTGACCGCGACGCGACCAATCACAAGCCGGAACGTAATTTTAAAATCCTGAATGCCTAGAATTAGGCATTGAGGACCTTAAAATTACGTCACGGCTTGCTGTGATTGGTCGCGTCGCGGCCACATGGGTGGCACACGACCAATCACAAGCCGTGACGTCACGGAAGGAAGTAAACGCGCGCTGTTGTGAATTTGGATTCTGGGCTCCCCCGGTGGCTACTGGTGGAATTGAACTGGTGTTGTCATCTTCTCTGTTCACCTGTTCCCATCAAGATGTGGGAGTCGCTATATAACCTTGCTGCTCTGTTAGTTGCTTGCCGGTCATCAATGTTATCAGAAGCCTCTCTGTGCTTGTTCCTGCTCCTAGACAACTACTAGATAAGTTGGACTCTTGTCCATGTGTGTTTTTGCATTTTTGTTCCAGTTCACAGCTGAAGTTTCGTTACTGTGTCTGGAAAGCTCTTGTGAACAGGAATTGCCACTCTGGTGTTATGAGTTAATGCCAGAGTTTTAAAGTAATTCCTGGATGGTGTTTTGATAGGGTTTTCAGCTGACCATGAAAGTGTCCTTTCTGTCTTCTGCTATGTAGTAAGTGGACCTCAAATTTGCTAAACCTATTTTCATACTACGTTTGTAATTTCATCTTAATTCACCGCCAATACATGTGGGGGGGCCTCTGTCTCCTTTCGGGGTATTTCTCTAGAGGTGAGCTAGGACTAATATTTTCCTCTGCTAGCATTATTTAGTCCTCCGGCTGGTGCTGGGCATCTAGAATCAACGTAGGCATGCTACCCGGCCACTGCTAGTTGTGCGTTAGGTTTAGTTCATGGTCAGCTCAGTTTCCATCTTCCAAGAGCTAGTTCCTATATATGCTGATGCTATGTTCTCTTGCCATTGAGAACATGACAGTTTGACCGGCCAGCTAAAGGGTTAAAATCCTTGGCTAAGAAAGGAGAGAAATAAGAAGTCTGCTGAGAATTTTTTTTTTTTTTTCCTTCTAATCTTTGAATGGCTCTGTGTCCACCTGTTTGTAATGGATCTTCAGAGTGTGACTGCAGGTTTGAATAATCTCGCCACGAAGGTACAAAATTTGCAAGACTTTGTTTGTCATGCACCTGTATCTGAGCCGAGAATTCCTTTGCCGGAATTTTTCTCGGGGAATAGATCTGGGTTTCAGAATTTTCGAAATAATTGCAAATTATTTTTGTCCCTGAAATTTCGCTCTGCCGGAGACCCTGCACAGCAGGTCAGGATTGTGATTTCCTTGCTCCGGGGCGACCCTCAAGACTGGGCTTTTTCATTGACACCAGGGGATCCTGCGTTGCTCAATGTGGATGCGTTTTTTCTGGCCTTGGGGTTGCTTTATGACGAACCTCATTTGGAGCTTCAGGCAGAAAAAACTTTGATGTCCCTATCTCAGGGGCAAGATGAAGCGGAAATTTACTGTCAAAGATTCCGTAAATGGTCTGTGCTTACTCAGTGGAATGAGTGCGCCCTGGCGGCGACTTTCAGAGAGGGTCTCTCTGATGCCATTAAGGATGTTATGGTGGGGTTCCCTGTGCCTGCGGGTCTGAATGAGTCCATGACAATGGCTATTCAGATCGATAGGCGTTTGCGGGAGCGCAAACCAGTGCACCATCTGGCGGTGTCCACTGAGAAGTCGCCAGAGAGTATGCAGTGTGATAGAATTCTGTCCCGAAGCGAGCGGCAGAATTTTAGACGGAAAAATGGGTTGTGTTTCTATTGTGGTGATTCTACTCATGTTATATCAGCATGCTCTAAGCGCACTAAAAAGCTTGATAAATCTGTTTCCATTTGCACCTTACCGTCTAAGTTTATTCTATCTGTGACCCTGATTTGCTCTTTGTCATCTATTACTACGGACGCCTATGTCGACTCTGGCGCCGCTTTGAGTCTTATGGA
Organism: Ranitomeya variabilis; assembly: GCF_051348905.1. Taxonomy (NCBI): domain Eukaryota; kingdom Metazoa; phylum Chordata; class Amphibia; order Anura; family Dendrobatidae; genus Ranitomeya; species Ranitomeya variabilis. Next base: position 679,321,636 of record NC_135232.1, on the reverse strand, counting down.
TTGGTCCTTTGCTAAACGCTGTGGGTATGATTTAGAGCCTTTGGAGACTCTTATTCCTCTGAAGGGGATTGACTCCACCCCATTGGCTAATAATAAACCACAATACTGGACCCAAGTAACTATGCGTATTAATCCGGATCACCAGGAGATTATTCGCTTTCTGGTGCTGCATAATCTACATGATGATTTGGTGCTAGGATTGCCTTGGCTGCAATCTCACAACCCAGTCCTCGACTGGAAAGCTATGTCTGTGTTGAGCTGGGGATGTAAGGGGGCTCATGGGGATGTACCTGTGGTTTCCATTTCATCATCTATTCCCTCTGAAATTCCTGAGTTCCTGTCTGACTATCGTGACGTCTTTGAAGAATCCAAGCTTGGTTCATTACCTCCGCACCGAGAGTGCGATTGTGCCATAGATTTAATCCCGGGTAGTAAATACCCAAAGGGTCGTTTATTTAATCTGTCTGTGCCTGAACATGCTGCTATGCGAGAATATATAAAGGAGTCCTTGGAAAAGGGACATATTCGTCCATCGTCATCTCCCTTAGGAGCCGGTTTTTTCTTTGTGTCAAAAAAAGACGGCTCTTTGAGACCATGTATCGATTATCGGCTTTTGAATAAAATCACTGTAAAATATCAATACCCATTGCCGTTGCTGACTGATTTGTTTGCTCGCATAAAGGGGGCCAAGTGGTTCTCTAAGATTGATCTCCGTGGGGCGTATAATTTGGTGCGTATCAGGCAGGGGGATGAGTGGAAAACCGCATTTAATACGCCCGAGGGCCACTTTGAGTATTTAGTGATGCCTTTTGGTCTTTCAAATGCTCCGTCAGTTTTCCAGTCCTTTATGCATGATATTTTTCGCGATTATTTGGATAAATTTATGATTGTGTATCTGGATGATATTCTGATTTTTTCGGATGACTGGGACTCTCATGTCCAGCAAGTCAGGAGGGTTTTCCAGGTTTTGCGGTCTAATTCTTTGTGTGTGAAGGGTTCTAAGTGTGTTTTTGGGGTACAGAGGATTTCCTTTTTGGGATATATTTTTTCTCCCTCTTCCATTGAAATGGATCCTGTCAAGGTTCAAGCTATTTGTGATTGGACGCAGCCCTCTTCTCTTAAGAGTCTTCAGAAATTTTTGGGCTTTGCTAACTTTTATCGTCGATTTATTGCTGGTTTTTCGGATATTGCTAAACCATTGACCGATTTGACTAAGAAGGGTGCTGATGTTGCTGATTGGTCCCCTGACGCTGTGGAGGCCTTTCGGGAGCTTAAGCGCCGTTTTTCCTCTGCCCCTGTGTTGCGTCAGCCTGATGTTGCTCTACCTTTTCAGGTTGAGGTCGACGCTTCTGAGATCGGAGCTGGGGCAGTGTTGTCGCAGAAAAGTTCTGACTGCTCCGTGATGAGGCCTTGTGCCTTCTTTTCCCGTAAATTTTCGCCCGCTGAGCGGAATTATGATGTTGGGAATCGGGAGCTTTTGGCCATGAAGTGGGCTTTTGAGGAGTGGCGCCATTGGCTTGAGGGGGCCAGACATCAGGTGGTGGTATTGACTGACCACAAAAACTTGATTTATCTTGAGACCGCCAGGCGCCTGAATCCTAGACAGGCGCGCTGGTCATTATTTTTCTCTCGGTTTAATTTTGTGGTGTCATACCTACCGGGTTCTAAGAATGTTAAGGCGGATGCCCTTTCTAGGAGTTTTGAGCCTGACTCGCCTGGTAACTCTGAGCCCACAGGTATCCTTAAGGATGGAGTGGTATTGTCAGCCGTTTCTCCAGACCTGCGGCGGGCCTTGCAGGAGTTTCAGGCGGATAGACCGGATCGTTGCCCACCTGATAAACTGTTTGTTCCTGATGATTGGACCAGTAGAGTCATCTCTGAGGTTCATTCTTCTGCGTTGGCAGGTCATCCTGGCATTTTTGGAACCAGGGATTTGGTGGCAAGGTCCTTCTGGTGGCCTTCCCTGTCACGAGATGTGCGAGGCTTTGTGCAGTCTTGTGACGTTTGTGCTCGGGCCAAGCCTTGTTGCTCTCGGGCTAGTGGATTATTGTTGCCCTTGCCTATTCCTAAGAGGCCTTGGACGCACATCTCGATGGATTTTATTTCAGATCTGCCTGTTTCTCAGAAGATGTCTGTCATCTGGGTGGTGTGTGACCGTTTCTCTAAGATGGTCCATTTGGTTCCTCTGCCCAAGTTGCCTTCTTCTTCCGAGTTGGTTCCTCTGTTTTTTCAAAATGTTGTTCGTTTGCATGGTATTCCTGAGAATATCATTTCTGACAGAGGGACCCAATTCGTGTCTAGATTTTGGCGGGCATTCTGTGCTAGGATGGGCATAGATTTGTCTTTTTCGTCCGCTTTCCATCCTCAGACGAATGGCCAGACCGAGCGGACTAATCAGACCCTGGAGACATATCTGAGGTGTTTTGTGTCTGCTGACCAGGATGATTGGGTTGCTTTTTTGCCATTGGCGGAGTTCGCTCTCAATAATCGGGCCAGCTCTGCCACTTTGGTGTCCCCGTTTTTCTGTAATTCGGGGTTTCATCCTCGATTTTCCTCTGGTCAGGTGGAAACTTCGGATTGTCCTGGAGTGGATGCTGTGGTGGAGAGATTGCATCAGATCTGGGGACAGGTGGTGGACAATTTGAGGTTGTCCCAGGAGAAGACTCAGCTTTTTGCCAACCGCCACCGTCGTGTTGGTCCTCGGCTTTGTGTTGGGGATTTGGTGTGGTTGTCTTCTCGTTTTGTCCCTATGAGGGTCTCTTCTCCTAAGTTTAAGCCTCGGTTCATCGGCCCGTATAAGATATTGGAGATTCTTAACCCTGTTTCCTTCCGTTTGGACCTCCCTGCATCCTTTTCTATTCATAACGTTTTTCATCGGTCATTATTGCGCAGGTATGAGGTACCGGTTGTGCCTTCCGTTGAGCCTCCTGCTCCGGTGTTGGTTGAGGGTGAGTTGGAGTACGTTGTGGAGAAAATCTTAGACTCTCGTGTTTCCAGACGGAGACTCCAGTATCTGGTCAAGTGGAAGGGATACGGCCAGGAGGATAATTCTTGGGTGAATGCATCTGATGTTCATGCCTCTGATCTGGTTCGTGCCTTTCATAGGGCCCATCCTGATCGCCCTGGTGGTTCTGGTGAGGGTTCGGTGCCCCCTCCTTGAGGGGGGGGTACTGTTGTGAATTTGGATTCTGGGCTCCCCCGGTGGCTACTGGTGGAATTGAACTGGTGTTGTCATCTTCTCTGTTCACCTGTTCCCATCAAGATGTGGGAGTCGCTATATAACCTTGCTGCTCTGTTAGTTGCTTGCCGGTCATCAATGTTATCAGAAGCCTCTCTGTGCTTGTTCCTGCTCCTAGACAACTACTAGATAAGTTGGACTCTTGTCCATGTGTGTTTTTGCATTTTTGTTCCAGTTCACAGCTGAAGTTTCGTTACTGTGTCTGGAAAGCTCTTGTGAACAGGAATTGCCACTCTGGTGTTATGAGTTAATGCCAGAGTTTTAAAGTAATTCCTGGATGGTGTTTTGATAGGGTTTTCAGCTGACCATGAAAGTGTCCTTTCTGTCTTCTGCTATGTAGTAAGTGGACCTCAAATTTGCTAAACCTATTTTCATACTACGTTTGTAATTTCATCTTAATTCACCGCCAATACATGTGGGGGGGCCTCTGTCTCCTTTCGGGGTATTTCTCTAGAGGTGAGCTAGGACTAATATTTTCCTCTGCTAGCATTATTTAGTCCTCCGGCTGGTGCTGGGCATCTAGAATCAACGTAGGCATGCTACCCGGCCACTGCTAGTTGTGCGTTAGGTTTAGTTCATGGTCAGCTCAGTTTCCATCTTCCAAGAGCTAGTTCCTATATATGCTGATGCTATGTTCTCTTGCCATTGAGAACATGACAGCGCGCATTTTAAGCAAAGAACGCTGCCGGTTCCCTCGGTGAGGTCCAGGCTGCGTCGGAGAGGTGAGTATAGCAATATTTTTTATTTTAATTCTTTCTTTTACACATTAATATGGATCCCAGGGCCTGAAGGAGAGTTTCCTCTCCTTCAGACCCTGGGAACCATCAGGGATACCGTCCGATACTTGAGTCCCATTGACTTGTATTGGTATCGGGTATCGGTATCGGATTAGATCCGATACTTTGCCGGTATCGGCCGATACTTTCCGATACCGATACTTTCAAGTATCGGACGGTATCGCTCAACACTAAAGGTAAGGCTTATTTTCCTATCTTTAGGGGTAGTTAGCTCTTAGGCTGTGAAGAGGCGTCTAGGGAGAGTTAGGTACGCTCCACAGCTATTTCTAGTGTGTGTGTGTTATAGGATTAGGATTTGCGGTCAGCAGAGTTCCCACTTCCCAGAGCTCGTCCTGTCTTCTAGTTTAACCATCAGGTCATTCCAGGTGCACCTAACCACCAGGTCCATAACAGAAAGGGTTAAAAAACACACACGTTATTAAAAAGTATTTTAATGAAATAAACAAACAGGTTGTTTAAGTATTTTATTGCTCTCTCAATCCATCCGGAAGACCCTCGCTTGGCAAAATAATAAACCAACAATATACATACCTTCGGATGAACTGTCAGGTCCCAAGAAGTAAATCCATCTGAAGGGGTTAAATCATTTTACAGCAAGGAGCTGCGCTAAAGCACTGCTCGTGGCTGTAAAAACCCCGGGTGCTGAAAGGAAAGCTGGGTGATCTCTACTTACATTGAGTTGCGGTGAGGTGCCCTCTGGTGGATGTTCTCATGAACTGCAGCCTTGGAAAAGTTCCCACGCTCGAGTTCATATGAGCTCATCCACCAGAGGGCGCCTCACCGTGACTCAATGTAAGTACAGATCATCCTGCTTTCCTTCCAGCACCCGGGGTTTTTACAGCCACGAGCAGTGCTTTAGCGCAGCTCCTGGCTGTAAAATGATTTAACCCCTTCAGATGGATTTACTTCGTGGGACCTGACAGTTCATCCGAAGGTATGTATATTGTTGGTTTATTATTTTGCCAAGCGAGGGTCTTCCGGATGGATTGAGAGAGCAATAAAATACTAAAACAACCTGTTTGTTTATTTCATTAAAATACTTTTTAATAATGTGTGTGTGTTTTTTAACCCTTTCAGACAATTGGATTAATAATGGATAGGTGACATAATTGACGCCTCTCCATTATTAATCTGGCTTAATGTCACCTTACAATAGCAAGGTGACATTAACCCTTCATTACCCCATATCCCACCGCTACACGGGAGTGGGAAGAGAGTGGCCAAGTGCCAGAATAGGCGCATCTTCCAGATGGGGCAGATGTTTGTAGCCAGGGGGGCCAATAACCATGGACCCTCTCTAGGCTATTAATATCTGCCTTCAGTCACTGGCTTTACCACTCTGGCGGAGAAAATTTCGCGGGAGCCCACGCCAATTTTTTCGGCGATTTAACCCTTTATTTTAGCAGCTACAGCACCCAAATTTTGCACATACACACTACTAACATTAGTAGTGTGGAATATGCAAAAAAAAAGGGGATATGAGATGGTTTACTGTATGTAAACCATGTCTCATATCATGTCGGGTTTGTGAAGGAGAAATGAGAAGCCGGCAATTGATTTACCGGCTTTTCACATATATCGCGCTGAATTAAATATAAATACAGAATATATATATATGTGTCTCAATGACATATATATATATATATATATATATATATATATATATATATATATATACTCACCGGCCACTTTATTAGGTACACCTGTCCAACTTCTTGTTAACACTTAATTTCTAATCAGCCAATCACATGGCGGCAACTCAGTGCATTTAGGCATGTAGACATGGTCAAGACAATCTCCTGCAGTTCAAACCGAGCATCAGTATGGGGAAGAAAGGTGATTTGAGTGCCTTTGAACGTGGCATGGTTGTTGGTGCCAGAAGGGCTGGTCTGAGTATTTCAGAAACTGCTGATCTACTGGGATTTTCACGCACAACCATCTCTAGGGTTTACAGAGAATGGTCCGAAAAAGAAAAAAAATCCAGTGAGCGGCAGTTCTGTGGGCGGAAATGCCTTGTTGATGCCAGAGGTCAGAGGAGAATGGGCAGACTGGTTCGAGCTGATAGAAAGGCAACAGTGACTCAAATCGCCACCCGTTACAACCAAGGTAGGCCTAAGAGCATCTCTGAACGCACAGTGCGTCGAACTTTGAGGCAGATGGGCTACAGCAGCAGAAGACCACACCGGGTACCACTCCTTTCAGCTAAGAACAGGAAACTGAGGCTACAATTTGTACAAGCTCATCGAAATTGGACAGTAGAAGATTGGAAAAACGTTGCTTGGTCTGATGAGTCTCGATTTCTGCTGCGACATTCGGATGGTAGGGTCAGAATTTGGCGTAAACAACATGAAAGCATGGATCCATCCTGCCTTGTATGGAGCATCTTTGGGATGTGCAGCCGACAAATCTGCGACAACTGTGTGATGCCATCATGTCAATATGGACCAAAATCTCTGAGGAATGCTTCCAGCACCTTGTTGAATCTATGCCACGAAGAATTGAGGCAGTTCTGAAGGCAAAAGGGGGTCCAACCCGTTACTAGCATGGTGTACCTAATAAAGTGGCCGGTGAGTGTATATACTGTATATATGTTTTACTGAACATTTGAGCACATAAATCCATTAGATGTCGGTTTTGCAAGCCTGCGAGAAAATATCGCAGTACGGATGCCATACGGATTACATACGGAGGATGCCATGCGCAAAATACGCTGACATACCCTGCCTACGGATGACATACGGACCACTATTTTGGGAACATTTCTCCGTATTACGGCCGTAAAAAACGGACCGTATTGTCTTACGCTGAGTGTGACGCCGGCCTAAGAAGTACTTTTCTATCGTACTCATGGCCATTGCAGATGCCAACTGCAAATTTCTGGCAGTGGACATTGGAGCCTATGGCCGGTCCAACGACTCCCAAGTATTCAAAACTTCACCAATGGGCCGTTGTTTGTATGGAGATATGTATGATTTCCCACCAGCCAGACCACTCCCGGGAACAACTGGACCAGCTATGCCGTATGTCTGTGTGGGTGATGAGGCCTTTCAGTTGTCCCCACATCTCCTCAAACCGTATTCAAGCAGAGACTTGACCCGAACCAAAAAAGTGTTCAATTACCGCTTAACAAGAGCTAGAAGAGTGGTGGAGAGTGCATTTGGCATTCTCACGGCAAAGTGGCGCGTGCTGCTCACCGCCATAACACTGCACATACGAACAGTGGATGAGGTTGTGAAGGCCTGCGTGGTCCTACATAACTTTGTACTTTCAAAGGAGCCTGTTTCCGTGGAAGATGAGGACTTGGAGACCACCCTGTGGCATTACCACAGCAGTTCTGTACGTTCTTCCGGTTATGTTTCCAGAATAAGGGAAAACTTTGCTGAGTATTTTGCTTCACCTGTGGGCAGGGTGGCATGGCAAGATAACATAGTGTGAAATGTTATTTCATTTATTGGTGATTAATGTTTGTGTGTGTACAAAGTTTTTTTATTGACACCAACGTAATAATTTGTTTCAAATACTTTGGTATATTTTGGGTAATAAACAAAATGTAATACCTTTGTAACGTGTGATGTGTTTTTATTTTACATTCCTTATCTTATTAAATGAAGGCAGTTCACAAACAATTGTTGTCAAACCAAACACAATTTTATTTAACATATAACAACGTTAAATCATTGTAAACCTTTAGCATTTTTTTTATACAAATACATTTTGGGTCAACCTTTTGTTTAGGTTGTAAACCTTTTCTTGGCAAAAAATAGATTTATAAAGCTTATTTTGGTGGGGTAACACTTCTTTTTTTTAATTTTCTTTTTTTTGGTCGGTTGGTAAACCGTATTTTTGGTACCCATCTTTTTTTGCTTCTCATATTTTCTTTGGTAAACTTTTTTTGATAAAAATAAAACATTACAGTGTCAAACATACATTACAAATCGGTATAGTGTTGGGTGGAGATATTAGCGGAGGGGCTTGAAGGTTGGACCACGTCGATAGTTGGGGAAAGCCTACTGGGTCGGGGTGTTGTGGAAGGGGGGGGGGAAAACAGGAAGCTGGGCAGGGGAGGGTGGTGTTGGGGTAGGTGGTATACTAAATGGGGAAGGAAATCTTGACAAGGAAGAAAACATTGGGGAAGGCACTGGGATTTGGGGACGGGATGGGAATTGGGACTGGGTTGGGTATTGGGACTGGGGTGGGAATTGGGACTGTGTTGTTTGGTATTGGGACTGGGGTGGGAATTGGGACAGTGTTGTTTGGTATTGGGCCTGGGGTGGGAATTGGGACTGTGTTGTTTGGTATTGGGACTGGGCTGGGTATTGGGCCTGGGGTGGGAAAGTTGTAGTGGCTGTGTGGGGAGGTGTGGGAGTTTGGCCTTGGGACATAACCCGCAGTAGAGCAGCATGGCAGTCGTGCATTACCTGCATCTGCTGGTCAAGAGAAAGCTTTTCCATGCGCCTGAGCATTGATTGGAAAAAAAGGTTTGCCGGAGCTTGACTTGCATCTGAATGCATCCTTTCCAAGCGACTGCTGGTTTCCCTGCTGGTTTCACTGATGCGTGCTTGCTCCATGCTGAAACCAGCAGTCACTTGCTCTCCCAAAATTTTGAAAGAGCTTTGGAAGGATGCATTGAGATGCAAGAACTCAGGAGCATAGCTCCTTTCCTGACCCCTCTGTCGCTGCCGCCACGAACCTATTGGGGGTCTAGAGGTGGCAGGATCAGAAGGGTGGGGTAAAGGGAACGCTACGTCTTGACCAGCAGATTCAAGTAACGAGGGCTGCGATGCTGCTTCACTGCTGGCGGCGGCGGAAGTGGATGGGGCAGAGGTACCGGAAAGGCCAGACAAGGGGTCAGAGGGGTGGGGTCTACCGACGTGGCCCTCGGTGGCGGACTCCTGAGAGATCGCTCCAGAGGGGGCCAAGGTAGATGCAGGCGCCCGATGGCTGGAGAAGCTGCTGTGAAATGGATAAAAAAAAATTAATATATTGATAGGGGAAAATCCTTGACTGAAACCAAACAAGTTAGGTACAATTGGTCATTAAATGTGCTGTTGAATACTTACACTCTTTGCAGCATACTTTCACGGAGGAAAGACAGGGCCCGGCCATATTTATATGGAGTCCTTCTTCTTCGTGCTGAGCCACTCGGGGCCTGCATCTCCTCGTTAAATTCCCTCTTGAAGCGATCCCTGAGTGACCGCCACCGCTTCCTAATCCTTTCACCTGTAAAGACAAGAATAAAAGCAAGTGTTAATTAAAATACATTCCATTAAGTTGAAAACATAACTGAAGTTTCTACTTACATTCTTGAGTCTGCTGCCTTGGATCAAGGTCCTCCCACCTTGGCAAAACGTTACGGCATACTTCTCTCTTGGTTCTCCTCCTATCTCTCTGACCGATCCTTCACTGTATGTTTTGCTGGTTCCTCCTCCTCTCACCTTCCCCTTACTGTTGGGGTTCCTCAAGGATCAGTCCTAGGCCCCCTCCTCTTCTCTTTGTATACTGCCCCTATTGGACAAACAATCAGTAGATTTGGTTTCCAGTACCATCTCTATGCTGACGACACCCAATTATACACCTCTTCTCCTGCTTTCACTCCGACCTTCTTAGAAAACACCAGTGATTGTCTTACCGCTGTCTCTAACATCATGTCCTCCCTCTATCTGAAACTGAACCTGTCAAAAACTGAACTCCTCGTGTTCTCTCCCTCTACTAACCTACCTTTGCCTGACATTGCCATCTCCGTGTGTGGTTCCACCATTACTCCAAAGCAACATGCCCGCTGCCTTGGGGTTATCCTTGATTCCGAGCTTTCATTCACCCCCCACATTCGATCACTGGCTCGCTCTTCTTATTTGCATCTCAAAAACATTTCTAGAATTCGCCCTTTTCTTACTTTCGACTCTGCAAAAACTCTTACTGTTTCTCTTATTCATTCCCGTCTGGACTATTGTAACTCTCTACTAATCGGCCTCCCTCTTACCAAACTCTCCCCGCTCCAATCTGTCCTGAATGCTGCTGCCAGGATCATATTCCTCACCAACCGTTACACCGATGCCTCTACCTTGTGCCAGTCATTACACTGGCTACCCATCCACTCCAGAATCCAGTACAAAACTACTACCCTCATCCACAAAGCACTCCATGGCTCAGCACCACCCTACATCTCCTCTCTGGTCTCAGTCTACCACCCTACCCGTGCCCTCCGCTCCACTAATGACCTCCGGTTAGCATCCTCAATAATCAGAACCTCCCACTCCCGTCTCCAAGACTTTACACGTGCTGCGCCGATTCTTTGGAATGCACTACCTAGGTTAATACGATTAATCCCCAATCCCCACAGTTTTAAGCGTGCCCTAAAAACGCATTTGTTCAGACTGGCCTACCGCCTCAACGCATTAACCTAACTATCCCTGTGTGGCCTATTAAAAATAGAAAAAAAACCAAAACACATAATCAGGTTCCTTGCATCGTGTTCTCATACACTTTATGCAGTTAATAGCACTCTGTGTCTGTACTGCTACATACTTAGGCAGTTAACTGGTTCATGCAGCTTTACATGAACACCCGAGCCTTACACTATGGCTGGTCCAAATAACTAAAGCAATTGTTACCATCCACCTCTCGTGTCTCCCCTTTTCCTCATAGTTTGTAAGCTTGCGAGCAGGGCCCTCATTCCTCCTGGTATCTATTTTGAACTGTGATTTCTGTTATGCTGTAATGTCTATTGTCTGTACAAGTCCCCTCTATAAGTTGTAAAGCGCTGCGGAATATGTTGGCGCTATATAAATAAAAATTATTATTATTATTATTACTTCCTCCCAGAGCCGACGGGTCACAAACGTGTCTGCATGCCTGCGGTCACCCATATGCCAGAGCGGCTCCCGCTCGCGTACCTCCTCGATCAGACGGTCAACATCTATCCCCATGCTGTCATCCCCGTCCGAGTCGGGAGGACGCTGTTGATATTGTGGAAAAAAAAAATATTAATACACAGAAACATATAATTTTCACTAGAGGGAAAAAAAAAAAAAAAAAAAAACACCAATCACCGGTCGGCGACCGCGGCCACGATTACGTCGGCTCCGGGAGCGGCTGGGAGGATCTTGATGTGCAGCAGACTGGAAAAAAAAAAAAAAAAAGTTAGGTAGCCATATGTTGTATGTGTACTGTGATGTATGATGAAGTGTTTTGTAAGTGTTGGGTGATGTGTGAAGCTGTTTCGCCAAAACTTACACTCTGTGCGCCCGCTCCTTGTCCACCCCTCTCGTCTCCTTCTGAGAGTCCCTCGGCTGCTTCAGCTTCCTGTGAAAACATAATTAATGCATTTAGTGATTTAACGACACTTTAAGTATAGCACCTAAAACAGTGAAAAATGAAAATTACCGCAACTCGCTGTCGCGGTGGAGAAGGGCTCTCAGAAGAAGACATTGATATTTTTGGACGGTCTGCCGGCAGTGGTCCCTTGTGGCTGTGCAAGTAAAAACACCCTTGTAATCTACTATACACATTGAAATTGAAGATGTAGGGTGTTTAATACTTACATCAGCAAAGCGGCAGTGGTTCCTGGGTCCTAGTCCGGGCGGCGTCTGGAATGCGGCAGTTGTTCCGTGGGTCCTAGTCCGGACGGCGTCTGGAATGCGGCAGTGGTCCCTTGTGGCTGTGCAAGTAAAAACACCCTTGTAATCTACTATACACATTGAAATTGAAGATGTAGGGTGTTTAATACTTACATCAGCAAAGCGGCAGTGGTTCCTGGGTCCTAGTCCGGGCGGCGTCTGGAATGCGGCAGTTGTTCCGTGGGTCCTAGTCCGGATGGCGTCTGGAATGCGGAAGTGGTCCCTTGTGGCTCTGCAAGTATGACAAGTTTATATAGTTAGAAACAACCCCCCACACTCGTAAAAGATTTAATAACTACCCAGATGACATTATCAGAGCAATGTTCATGCAGGCCGGCAGCGAAAGTTTTGAGATAAACCACCCAAAAAAATAACCAAAGTCACACCAATCTTTCAGCTGGATTCCCTACTGCAATAGTATGTGCAAGCTGTAAATCCATTTACCCCTACCACCACCAAAAATAACCCTCTTGTATAATTGAAAGGCCTTCACACCATTTCAAAATGTATTGATCACATATGTGACTTTAAAAGATCCATTATAAAATAACTTTACCAAATTTTATTTAACAAGTTTTATTTCCCTTTTTTTTTTTTTTTTTTAAAAAAAACCCTTTAATCTTAACAAAAAAAACCAGACCCAACACAGTTTTTCATGTGTGGCCATTTGTACATACACCACTTTTTACCTTTGTGAAATGATACTACCGACATTTGTAATAAACTTTTTATTAATTATTTTTAAGTTTTTTTGTTTTTTTGTAACATCACAATAAGAGCTGCAATGCTCTTTATTTTAAATACAAGTACATCAACTGGAAAGGTTTTCAGCAATCAAACCCCAAATAAATTTTTAGCGGAAAAACAAAAAACACACGCAATACACATGCTCACACACGCTGACACACTGAAACCACATGCTTCACAGACCACTCAACTTGGTAAATACATCAGTCATTAAAAAAATATGCACATGCACGGACGCATGCAACCGCAAACACACTGACACATGCATGCAAGTACACAGGTGAAGGCATAACGCACGCCCACACACAAAAGCACACAGCCGTACGCAAACACACACAGATGCACACACACAAAAAACACACAGCAGGACAAAAACACAAGACGCACACAGACACGCACACACACACACATACACCCACAGACGACCGCAAAAATGGCAGGAATCAGGCTGGAGCTGGACGCTGACTGGCTTCACAATGGCAGGCCTCATGCTGGAGCTGTACTCTGCCAGGATAAAGGCTGGTGCAGGACGCTGGCAGGCCTCGTGCTGTATTCAGGTTTAGCTCTGGCTGTATTCAGTACGTCAATACAGACACAAACACATGCACATACACACACACATGCTCACAGACGCACGCAAAAATGGCAGTAAATACTCACACTGGTTGGAAACCTTTTGCTTCAGGTTCTGTAGCATGCAGGCCTCTGGACGCTGGGCAGATGCTGGCAGGCCTCTGGACGCTGGCAGGCTGGGCAGATGCTGTCAGGCCTCTGGACGCTGGCAGGCTGGGCAGATGCTGTCAGGCCTCTGGACGCTGGCTGGGCAGATGCTGTCAGGCCTCTGGACGCTGGCTGGGAAGATGCTGGCAGGCCTCTGGACGCTGGCTGGGAAGATGCTGGCAGGCTGGGCAGATGCTGTCTTCTGTGTTCTTGCTGGCACATTTGGAGTTGAAGGCCCAGGCCTGGTTTATATAGATTTGGGGGTGTCTGGTGAATTGGCAACAAAATCCTGCTTCTGAGCATGCTCAGTGTAAAAAAACGCATTGCAGCGCTGCATTCCGTCAAAAGACGTGTCCCGACGCATCCGCCGCTCATAGGCTTCCATTCTAGCCAACAACGCTTGCCGCAGGATGCGTCGCGACACGTTTTCCAGATGCAGACAAAAAACGTTACAATCAACGTTTTTTCCAGACAACACATCGCCAAGTTCCGACGCATCCGTCGCAAAACGTACACAACGCATGACAATCCGTCGCGATGCGTCGCCAATACAAGTCTATGGGAAAAAAAAGCATCCTGCGGGAGATTTTGCACGATCCGTTTTTTGACCAAAACGACGCTTTTCGACGTCTGCAGAAAAACGCTAGTGTGAAAGTAGCCTAACACAGTAGGTCCTCACTTGCTTAAGCTGTAATGAAGTCCTCACTGTTATTACTCTTCTCTCTCTGTTTCCCGTGGTCGGATAGAACAAAACCCATATGACTGATGGCCTGAGGCTTGTTTATAGGGACCCTAGAGACACCCCGACCCCCACAAGTTGCCACCTGTCTTCTTAGGTATTTTAGGTCAGGCAGCCAACTTGGAATTGACTGTTCTGCCAGTCTCCGAAGCAACGGCGTAGAGCACTTTACTCCCTCGGTATTCTGGCTACCGGAACGCGCACCAGAAGGATGCAGCTCCTCACGTCTACTATCCTCTCTTTTATCAACTTGTTGCTATGCCTTCGTTTCTCACTCACTAGAACACGCTTCCTTTCAATGTCTCTTTCCTAGGATGCTGCCGCATGGGGTGCAGGCGCAGCTCCGCGTACCCTCGTCCTCCTCAGACCGAAGTCTGGATCTGCTGGATATCACTCCAGCCAGCTCGGCCTGGGGACCTTTCTCTCTCGGTCTCCAGCCAGGAACTCCCTAACTTCCTAACCAACCCACCAGTTTTACCTAACTGTGAGGAGTGGCCTAATGGATAGAACCTTTGCTCCCCCTGGTTGACTGGAGTGTGAAGTGTGTTGTGTGTTTGTGATACCTGGACAGGAGATCTCCTTTATTGCCTCCAGACATAATATCACTCCCCCTGGTGGAGGAATAATACTACTGCAGCAACCAGGACTCTGGGGCGCTGCACATATACAGGGGGAGTGGTACTGTGCAGTGTATATATACAGAGGAGTGGTACTGTGCAGTGTATATATACAGGGGAGTGGTACTGTGCAGTGTATATAGTCAGGGGAGTGGTACTGTGCAGTGTAGATATACAGGGGGAGTGGTACTGTGCAGTGTATATATACAGGGGAGTGGTACTGCGCAGTGTATATATACAGGGGCGTGTGTTATGATCTGGTGGCCTAAGAGCAGCATGAGACGTACTCTGGAGAAGGTGGTACCTGTACTGACCGCAGACCCTGAACTTAACACCGCAACTAGAAGTAGCCGTGGACTGTACCTAGCGCTCCCTAGACATCTCGACACAGCCGGAGGACTAATTACCCCTAGAGATAGAAAAGGGAAAACTATCTTGCCTCAGCGAAAATCCCCAAAGGATAGACAGCCCCCCACAAATATTGACTGTGAGAGGAGAGGGAAAAAACATACACAGACTGAAATGAGAATTTAGCAAAGGAGGCCACTTCTAGCTAAATAGAAAGGATAGGACAGAGTACTATGCGGTCAGTATTAAAACGCTAGAAAATATCCACCACAGAAAATACAAAATCTCCACAGCTAACTAAAGATATGGAGGGTATATCTGCATCTCCAGAGATACCAGCTTGGCTAAACAAATCCTTATACAGACCAAGCTGGACAAGACAAAAACATGGAAAAGAACTGAACAATAAGGCCACAGCATGTGGACAGCAAAAATCAAGGCCAGAACTTATCTTTGTTGAAATGAACTGCAAAGCAGAAGAGACCAGGCAGGGATGTGAATCCTCCAGGAACAATGGACAACTGGCACTGACTAAAGGGTGAAGCAAGACTAAATAGCCCAGTCAAAATTGCAAAGAGTGAACACACCTGATAAATGCAGCGATTCAGAGACAGCAGCGCTACCACTTACAACCACCGGAGGGAGCCCAAGAGCAGAATTCACAACAGTACCCCCCCTCCTTGAGGAGGGGTCACCGAACCCTCACCAGAGCCCCCAGGCCGAGCCAAATGAAAGGCACGAACCAAATCATCAGCATGAACATCGGAGGCAACAAACCAAGAATTATCCTCCTGACCATAACCCTTCCATTTGACAAGATACTGAAGCTTCCGCCTTGAAAAACGAGAATCCAAAATCTTCTCAACCACATACTCCAACTCCCCATCAATCAACACCGGGGCAGGAGGATCAACAGAGGGAACAACGGGCACCACATATTTCCGCAACAAAGATCTATGAAAAACATTATGGATGGAAAAAGAGGCTGGAAGGGCCAAACGAAAAGACACTGGATTTATAATCTCAGAAATCCTATAAGGGCCAATAAACCGAGGCTTAAACTTAGGGGAAGAAACCTTCATAGGGACATGATGGGAAGACAACCAGACCAAATCCCCAACCCGAAGCCGGGAACCAACACACCGACGAAGGTTAGCAAAACGCTGAGCCCCCTCCTGAGACAACGCCAAATTGTCAACAACATGAGCCCAAATTTGCTGCAACCTGTCAACCACAGAGTCCACCCCAGGACAATCAGAAGGCTCAACCTGCCCTGAAGAAAAACGAGGATGAAAACCAGAGTTACAAAAGAAGGGTGAAACCAAGGTAGCAGAACTAGCCCGATTATTAAGGGCAAACTCGGCCAATGGAAAGAAAGCCACCCAATCATCCTGATCAGCAGACACAAAGCATCTCAAATAAGTTTCCAAAGTCTGATTAGTTCGCTCGGTTTGGCCATTTGTCTAAGGATGAAATGCGGAAGAAAAAGACAAATCAATGCCCAGCCTAGCACAAAAGGCCCGCCAAAACCTAGAAACAAACTGGGAACCTCTATCGGACACAATATTCTCCGGAATGCCATGCAAACGAACCACATGCTGAAAAAACAACGGAACCAAATCAGAAGAGGAAGGCAACTTAGGCAAAGGTACCAAATGAACCATCTTAGAAAACTGGTCACAAACCACCCAGATAACTGACATCCTCTGGGAAACCGGAAGATCCGAAATAAAATCCATAGAAATATGCGTCCAAGGCCTCTCAGGGACCGGCAAAGGCAAAAGCAACCCACTAGCGTGGGAACAGCAAGGCTTGGCCCACGCACAAGTCCCACAGGACTGCACAAAAGAACGCACATCCCGTCACAAAGAAGGCCACCAAAAGGACCTACCAACCAAATATCTGGTACCAAAAATCCCAGGATGACCGGCTAACACAGAACAATGAACCTCCGAAATCAGTTTACTAGTCCATCTGTCAGGAACAAACAATTTCCCCACTGGACAGCGGTCAGGTTTATCAGCCTGAAATTTCTGAAGAACCCGTCGTAAATCAGGGGAGAAGGCAGAAAGAATCACCCCTTCCTTCAGAATACCGAACGGCTCAAGGACCCCAGGAGAATCAGGCAAAAAGCTCCTAGAGAGGGCATCAGCCTTAACATTCTTAGAACCCGGAAGATACGAGACCACAAAATCAAAATGGGAGAAAAACAGGGACCATCGGGCCTGTCTAGGATTCAGCCGTTTGTCAGACTCGAGATAAATCAGATTCTTATGATCGGTCAAGACCACAATACGGTGCTTGGCCCCCTCAAGCCAATGTCGCCACTCCTCAAATGCCCACTTCATAGCCAACAACTCACGATTGCCGACATCATAATTGCGTTCCGCAGGTGAAAACTTTCGAGAAAAGAAGGCACACGGTTTCATCAAGGAACCATCAGAATTCCTCTGAGACAAAACGGCCCCTGCCCCAATCTCAGAAGCGTCAATCTCAACCTGAAAAGGAAGAGAAACATCCGGCTGACGCAACACAGGGGCAGAAGTAAATCGGCATTTAAGCTCCTGAAAGGCAGAAACAGCCGCAGAGGACCAATTCGTCACATCAGCGCCTTTCTTCGTCAAATCGGTCAGGGGTTTAACCACACTGGAGAAGTTGGCAATGAAACGGTGATAAAAATTAGCAAAGCCCAAAAATTTCTGAAGGCTCTTCACGGATGTGGGCTGGATCCAATCATGAATGGCCTGAACCTTAACCGGATCCATTTCTATAGATGAGGGAGAAAAAATGAAGCCCAAAAAAGAAATCTTCTGTACTCCAAAGAGGCACTTAGACCCCTTCACAAACAAGGCATTATCACGAAGGATCTGAAATACTGTACCATCCTGACTTGTTTCACATGAGACTCCCAATCATCTGAAAAAATCAAAATATCATCCAAATATACAATCATTAATTTATCAAGATAATTCCGAAATATATCATGCATGAAGGACTGAAACACAGATGGAGCATTAGAGAGTCCGAATGGCATCACAAGGTATTCAAAATGGCCTTCGGGCATATTAAACGCAGTTCTCCATTCGTCACCCTGCTTAATACAAACAAGATTATATGCCCCTCGAAGGTCAATCTTAGTAAACCAACTAGCCCCCTTAATCCTAGCAAACAGATCATAGAGCAAAGGCAAAGGGTATTGGAATTTGACCGTGATTTTATTCAAGAGGCGATACTCAATACAGGGTCTCAAGGAGCCATCTTTTTTGGCAACAAAAAAAAAACCTGCTCCTAATGGTGAAGAAGATGGCCGAATATGCCCCTTCTCCAAGGACTCCTTAACATAGCTCCGCATGGCGGTATGTTCTGGCACAGACAGGTTGAAAAGTTGGCCCTTAGGGAACTTACAGCCTGGAATCAAGTCAATAGCACAATCACAGTCCCTATGCGGTGGAAGGGAACTGGACTTGGGCTCATTGAATACATCCTGGAAATCTGACAAAAACTCAGGAATTTCAGAAGAGGGGGAGGAGGCAATTGACATCAAAGGAACGTCACCATGAACCCCCTGACAACCCCAACTAGTCACAGACATAGATTTCCAATCTAATACCGGATTATGCACCTGTAACCATGGGAAACCCAGCACAATAGCATCATGCAAATTATGCAACACCAGAAAACGACAATCTTCCTGATGGGCTGGCGCCATGCACATGGTCAGCTGTGTCCAAAACTGAGGTTTATTTTTAGCCAACAGTGTAGCATCAATGCCCCTCAAAGGAATAGGACTCTGCAAAGGCTGCAAGGGGAAACCACAACGTCTGGCAAATTCTAAGTCCATTAAGTTTAGAGCGGCGCCTGAATCCACAAATGCCATGACAGAAAATGACGATAATGAGCAGATCAGGGTCACAGATAACAGAAATTTAGGTTGTACAGTACTGATGGTAACAGAACTAGCGATTCTCTTGGTACGCTTAGGGCAATCAGAAATAACATGAGCAGAATCGCCGCAGTAAAAGCACAACCTATTCTGACGTCTGAATCCTTGTCGTTCAGCTCTAGACACAATCCTATCACACTGCATAGGCTCAGGACTCCGCTCGGAAGACAATGCCATAGTGTGCACAACTCTGCGCTCGCGCAAGCGCCGATCAATCTGAATGGCCAGAGACATAGAATCTGTTATGATCTGGTGGCCTAAGAGCAGCATGGGACGTACTCTGGAGAAGGTGGTACCTTTACTGACCGCAGACCCTGAACCTAACACCGCAACTAGAAGTAGCCGTGGAATGTACCTAGCGCTCCCTAGACATCTCGACACAGCCGGAGGACTAATTACCCCTAGAGATAGAAAAGGGAAAACTATCTTGCCTCAGAGAAAATCCCCAAAGAACAGGCAGCCCCCCACAAATATTGACTGTGAGAGGAGAGGGAAAAATACATACACAGACTGAAATGAGAATTTAGCAAAGGAGGCCACTTCTAGCTAAATAGAAAGGACAGGACAGAGTACTATGCGGTTAGTATTAAAAACACTAGAAAATATCCACCACAGAAAATACAAAAACTCCACAGCTAACTAAAGATATGGAGGGTATATCTGCATCTCCAGAGATACCAGCTTGGCTAAACAAATCCTTATACAGACCAAGCTGGACAAGACAAAACATGGAAAATAACTGAACAATAAGACCACAGCATGTGGACAGCAAAATCAAGGCCAGAACTTATCTTTGTTGAAAAGAACTGCAAAGCAGAAGAGACCAGGCAGGGATGTGAATCCTCCAGGAACAATGGACAACTGGCACTGACTAAAGGGTGAAGCAAGACTAAATAGCCCTGTCCAAATTGCAAAAAGTGAATACACCTGATAAATGCTGTGATTCAGAGACAGCAGCGCTACCACTTACAACCACCGGAGGGAGCCCAAGAGCAGAATTTACAACAAGAATCACTCAGACCAGCAGGCGTGGGGAACCCCACCATAACATCTTTAACGGATTCAGAAAGACCCTTTCTGAAGATTGCTGCCAAGGCATCCTCATTCCATTTAGTCAGTACAGACCATTTTCTAAACTTCTGGCAATATGATTCTGCCGCTTCTTGACCCTGAGACAGGGCCAACAAGGTCTTCTCAGCATGATCCACTGAATTAGGTTCGTCATACAATAACCCAAGCGCCTGAAAAAAGGTGTCTACATTAAGCAACGCCGGATTCCCAGGTTCCAGGGCAAATGCCCAATCATGGGGGTCACCACGCAGCAGAGATATAATAATTTTAACCTGCTGGATGGGATCACCAGAGGAACGGGGTTTTAGAGCAAAAAACAGTTTACAGTTATTTTTAAAGCTCAGAAATTTGGACCTATCCCCAAAAAACAAATCAGGAGTTGGAATTCTAGGCTCTAAAACCGGAGTCTGAACGATATAATCGGAAATACCCTGTACTCTAGCAGCAAGTTGATCCACACGAGAAGCCAATCCCTGAACATCCATACCAGCGCCGAACTCCTGAGCCACCCAGAGGTAAAGAGGGAAGAATAAAAAAAAACACAACAGACTACAGAAAAAAAAATGGCTCAGTGTTGTGATTCGGTTCGTGGGCTCCCCCGGTGGTCTCTTGTGGTACTGGTGTCCTGCAAGCTTTGCCTTCTCAGTTCACCTGTTCCTATCAGGATGTGGGAGTATCCTATTTAACCTTGCTCCTCAGTCATTCTAATGCTGGCCATCAATGTATCCAGAGTGATTCTGTTGCATGTTCCTGCTCCCAGTTTTCTGCTCAGCTAAGTTGGACACTTTAGTCCTTAAGTCTATTTTTGTATGTTTTGTCCAGTTTGCACTTATGTGAATCTCTGCAGCTGGAAGCTCTTGTTGGGCTGAAATTACCACTCCGGTGTCATGAGTTGTCACATGAGTTAAGGTAATTTCAGGATGGTGTTTTGAAGGGTTTTGCAGCTGACCGCGAAGTCCTCTGTTGTAGCTTTCTGTCCAGAAGCGAACGACAGATTTATAGGCGCAAAAAACATTTGGGCTTCATCTATTCCCTCTGAAATTCCTGAGTTTTTGTCTGATTATCGTGAGGTTTTTGAGGAATCTACTCTTAATTCTCTTCCTCCTCACAGAGATTGCGATTGCGCCATAGATTTGATCCCTGGCAGTAAATTTCCTAAGGGTCGTCTATTCAATCTGTCTGTACCTGAACATGCTGCCATGCGAGAGTATATTAGGGAGTCCTTGGAAAACGGACATATTCGTCCTTCTTCGTCTCCTCTTGGAGCGGGGTTCTTTTTCGTAGCTAAAAGCGATGGTTCTTTGAGACCTTGTATTGATTATTGACTCTTGAATAAGATCACAGTCAAGTATCAGTATCCTTTGCCATTGCTGACAGATTTATTTGCTCACATTGAGGGGGCGAAGTGGTTCTCTAAGATTGATCTTCGCGGTGCGTATAATTTGGTGCGAATTAAGCAGGGGGATGAGTGGAAAACCGCATTTAATACGCCCGAGGGCCATTTTGAGTATTTGGTGATGCCTTTTGGTCTGTCAAATGCCCCTTCGGTCTTTCAGTCTTTTATGCACAATATTTTCCGTGAGTATCTGGATAAATTTATGATTGTGTATTTGGATGATATCTTGATTTTTTCGGATGACTGGGAATCTCATGTTCAACAAGTTAGGAGGGTTTTTCAGGTTTTGCGGACCAATTCTCTGTTTGTTAAAGGTTCAAAGTGTGTTTTTGGGGTTCAGAAGATTTCTTTTTTGGGGTACATTTTTTCCCCCTCTTCTATTGAGATGGATCCTGTGAAGGTTCGGGCTATTTGTGACTGGACGCAACCGACTTCTCTTAAGGGCCTTCAGAAATTTTTGGGCTTTGCTAACTTTTATCGTCGATTCATAACTGGTTTTTCTAGCGTTGTCAGGCCTTTGACTGATTTGACTAAAAAGGGTGCTGATGTTGCAGATTGGTCTCCTGCTGCTGTGGAGGCCTTTCGGGAGCTTAAGCGCCGTTTTTCTTCTGCTCCGGTGTTGTGCCAGCCTGATGTTTCTCTTCCTTTTCAGGTGGAAGTTGATGCTTCCGAGATCAGAGCGGGGGCGGTTTTGTCGCAGAAAAGTTCAGATTGTTCAGTGATGAGACCTTGTGCGTTCTTTTCTCGAAAATTTTCGCCCGCCGAGCGAAATTATGACGTCGGTAATCGGGAGCTTTTGGCGATGAAGTGGGCATTCGAGGAGTGGCGTCATTGGCTTGAGGGTGCTAAACATCAGGTGGTGGTCTTGACTGATCACAAAAATTTGATTTATCTTGAGTCGGCCAGACGTCTGAATCCTAGACAGGCGCGCTGGTCGTTGTTTTTCTCCCGGTTTAATTTTGTGGTTTCGTATCTGCCAGGTACTAAGAATGTGAAGGCGGATGCCCTTTCTAGGAGTTTTGAACCTGATTCCCCTGGTGATTCTAAACCTACGGGTATACTTAAGGATGGGGTGATATTGTCTGCTGTCTTCCCAGACCTGCGACGTGCTTTACAAGAGTTTCAGGCGGATCGGCCTGATCGTTGTCCGCCTGGTAGATTGTTTGTGCCGGATGAGTGGACCAATAGAGTCATCTCGGAGGTTCATTCTTCTGCGTTGGCAGGTCATCCGGGAATTTTTGGTACCAGAGATTTGGTGGCTAGGTCCTTCTGGTGGCCTTCCCTGTCTCGGGACGTGCGTACTTTTGTGCAGTCTTGCGATGTTTGTGCTCGGGCCAAGCCTTGTTGTTCTCGGGCTAGTGGGTTGTTGTTGCCCTTGCCTGTTCCTAAGAGGCCTTGGACACACATCTCTATGGATTTTATTTCTGATCTCCCTGTTTCTCAGAAGATGTCCGTCATTTGGGTGGTGTGTGACCGCTTTTCTAAGATGGTTCATTTGGTGCCCTTGCCCAAGCTGCCTTCCTCATCTGAGTTGGTGCCCCTGTTTTTTCAGAATGTGGTTCGGCTGCATGGTATTCCGGAGAATATCGTTTCCGACAGGGGATCCCAGTTTGTGTCCAGATTTTGGCGGGCGTTTTGTGCCAGGATGGGCATTGATTTGTCTTTTTCGTCTGCATTTCATCCCCAGACAAATGGCCAGACGGAACGTACTAATCAGACCTTGGAGACTTATTTGAGGTGTTTCGTGTCTGCTGATCAGGATGACTGGGTCTCCTTTTTGCCGTTGGCTGAGTTTGCCCTTAATAATCGGGCCAGTTCTGCCACTTTGGTCTCCCCTTTCTTTTGCAATTCAGGGTTCCATCCTCGTTTTTCATCTGGTCAGGTGGAGTCTTCGGATTGTCCTGGAGTGGATACCATGGTGGATAGGTTGCATCGTATTTGGGGGCAGGTGGTGGACAATTTGGAGTTGTCCCAGGAGAGGACTCAACGTTTTGCTAATCGCCATCGTCGTGTTGGTCCTCGTCTTCATGTTGGGGACTTGGTGTGGTTGTCCTCCCGTTTTGTCCCTATGAGGGTCTCTTCTCCTAAGTTTAAGCCTCGGTTCATCGGTCCTTATAAGATTTTGGAAATTCTTAACCCTGTGTCTTTTCGTTTGGACCTCCCAGCATCCTTTGCTATCCATAATGTCTTCCATCGGTCATTATTGCGGAGGTATGAGGTACCACTTGTGCCTTCTGTTGAGCCTCCTGCTCCTGTGCTGGTTGAGGGTGAATTGGAGTACGTGGTGGAGAAAATCTTGGACTCCCGTGTTTCCAGACGGAGACTTCAATATCTGGTGAAATGGAAGGGCTATGGTCAAGAGGATAATTCTTGGGTTACAGCTTCTGATGTTCATGCTTCTGATTTGGTCCGTGCCTTTCATAGGGCTCATCCAGATCGCCCTGGTGGTTCTTGTGAGGGTTCGGTGCCCCCTCCTTAAGGGGGGGGTACTGTTGTGATTCGGTTCGTGGGCTCCCCCGGTGGTCTCTTGTGGTACTGGTGTCCTGCAAGCTTTGCCTTCTCAGTTCACCTGTTCCTATCAGGATGTGGGAGTATCCTATTTAACCTTGCTCCTCAGTCATTCTAATGCTGGCCATCAATGTATCCAGAGTGATTCTGTTGCATGTTCCTGCTCCCAGTTTTCTGCTCAGCTAAGTTGGACACTTTAGTCCTTAAGTCTATTTTTGTATGTTTTGTCCAGTTTGCACTTATGTGAATCTCTGCAGCTGGAAGCTCTTGTTGGGCTGAAATTACCACTCCGGTGTCATGAGTTGTCACATGAGTTAAGGTAATTTCAGGATGGTGTTTTGAAGGGTTTTGCAGCTGACCGCGAAGTCCTCTGTTGTATCTTTCTGCTATTTAGTTAGCGGGCCTCTCTGTGCTAAATCTGCTTTCATACTACGTGTGTCTTTTCATCTGCTCTCACCGTTATTATATGTGGGGGGCTGCTATCTCCTGTGGGGACATTCTCTGGAGGCAAGCCAGGACTGTGTTTTCTTCTACCAGGGGTAGTTAGTTCTCCGGCTGGCGCGCGGCATCTAGAGACAACGCAGGTATGCCCCCTGGCTACTTCTAGTGTGGTGTGTAGGTTTAGCATCGCGGTCAGCTCTAGTTTCCATCACCCGAGAGCTTGTCCGTTTATTCTATGCTTCTGATGTTTCCTTGCCATTGGAAACCATAACAGCTCAGCACTTTCCTTCCCTTCTTCTGAGATGCGGTTAACTCATTGTTGGCCAGTTGTACTGTTATGATCTGGTGGCCTAAGAGCAGCATGAGACGTACTCTGGAGAAGGTGGTACCTGTACTGACCGCAGACCCTGAACTTAACACCGCAACTAGAAGTAGCCGGAGGACTAATTACCCCTAGAGATAGAAAAGGGAAAACTATCTTGCCTCAGCGAAAATCCCCAAAGGATAGACAGCCCCCCACAAATATTGACTGTGAGAGGAGAGGGAAAAAACATACACAGACTGAAATGAGAATTTAGCAAAGGAGGCCACTTCTAGCTAAATAGAAAGGATAGGACAGCGTACTATGCGGTCAGTATAAAAACACTAGAAAATATCCACCACAGAAAATACAAAATCTCCACAGCTAACTAAAGATATGTAGGGTATATCTGCATCTCCAGAGATACCAGCTTGGCTAAACAAATCCTTATACAGACCAAGCTGGACAAGACAAAAACATGGAAAAGAACTGAACAATAAGGCCACAGCATGTGGACAGCAAAAATCAAGGCCAGAACTTATCTTTGTTGAAATGAACTGCAAAGCGGAAGAGACCAGGCAGGGATGTGAATCCTCCAGGAACAATGGACAACTGGCACTGACTAAAGGGTGAAGCAAGACTAAATAGCCCAGTCAAAATTGCAAAAAGTGAACACACCTGATAAATGCTGCGATTCAGAGACAGCAGCGCTACCACTTACAACCACCGGAGGGAGCCCAAGAGCAGAATTCACAACAGGTGTGGTACTGTGCAGTGTATATGTACAGGAGGAGTGGTACTGTGCAGTTTATATATACAGGGGAGTGGTACTGTGCAGTGTATATATACAGGGGGAGAGGTACTGTGCAGTGTATATATACAGGGGAGTGGTACTGTGCAGTGTATATATACAGGGGGAGTGGTACTGTGCAGTGTATATACTTCAGCAGCTGCCCAGCCCAGGCCCCTAGCACCTGTCCTGTATATATATACATATATATATATATATATATATATATTATATATATACTGTATCTATACAGGCTGTATAGATACAGTATATACAGGACAGGTGCTGGAGGCCTGGGCTGGGTGGCTGCTGAAGTATATAATATATATATATCAGCTGCAGCCACCCAGCCCATGGCCGCCCCAGCTCACCCAGACAGTTAGAATACAGCGATATCATTGCACTCACTCAGGCGCGGGTAGGAGCTCCTCCGGAATCTTCCTGATAAGTTCAGCACTGCAGCCAGGGGCGGGAGAGCAGAGCAGGAGAACGTGCTCTCTACGGGGTGTGGTTAGGGCTATGGTTAGGGTTGGGATTAGGGTTAGGGGTGTGTTGGGGGTTAGGGTTGGGATTAGGGTTGGGGGTGTGTTCAGGTTAGGGGTGTGGTTAGGGTTATGGTTAGGGTTGGGATTAGGGGTAGGGGTGTGTTCGGGTTAGGGTGGGAATTAAAATTGGGGGATTTACATTGTTTAGGCACATCAGGGGCTCTCCAAGTGCGACACCGCATCCGATCTCAATTCGAGCCAATTCTGCATTGAAAAAGTAAAATGGTGCTCCTTCCTTTCCGAGCTCTGCCGTGCGCCCCCACAGTGGTTTACCCCCACATATGGGGTATCAGTGTACTCAGGACAAATTGGTCAACAACATTTGCAGTCCAATTTCTCCTGTTACCGTTGGTAAAATTAAAAAATTGGATCTGAAGTACTTTTTTTTTTGTGAAAAAAAGTTAAATCTTCATTTTTTTTTCAAATATTACAAAAATTTCTGTGAAGCACCTGAAGGGTTAATAAACTTCTTGAATGTGGTTTTGAGCACCTTGAGGGGTGCAATTTTTAGAACGGTGTCACATTTGGGTATTTTCTTTCATTTAGCCCCCCAAAGTGACTTCAAATGTGATGTGGTCCCTATTTTGTGTGACATATCTCTGATTTAAGGGCATGAAAATTCAAAGTTGGAAAATTGCAAAATTTTCACTAAATTTCTGTTTTTTTTACAAATAAATGCAAGTCATATCAAAGAAATTTTACCACTAACGTGAAGCAAAATATGTCACGAGAAAACAGTGTCAGAAACACCAGGATCCATGGAAGCGTTCCAGAGTTATTACCTCATAAAGTGACAGTGGTCAGAATTGTAAAAATTGGCCCGGTCATTAAACATGCAAACCACCATTGGGGGTTAAAGGATTAACCTACACCATATGTGACTGTAGGTACTGTGTTCTTTCATTCGTAGGCCTCATTCCTTTTTTGGTAAACAGCAGAATGATGTGTTTTAACAAAAAGCTCTATCTTGATCTCATCTGTCCACAAGATGCTTTCCCAGAAGGATTTTGGCTTGCCTACATTTTGGCAAACTGAAGTCAAGCTTTTTTATGTCTCTATCAGTAGTGGGGTCCTCCTGGGTCAACTGCCATAGTGTTTTATTCAATTCAAATGTCGACCGATAGTCCGCGCTGACACTGATGCACCCATAGCCTTCAGGACAGCTTTAATTTCTTTGGAACTTGATTGGGGCTGCATATCCACTGCATTGCAGTGACATTAGCTACAGTGCCATGGGTTGTAAACTTCTTGATTATGTTGTGCACCAGGGACAAAGGAACATCAAGATCTCTGGTGGTGGACTTGTATCCTTGAGATTGTTGTTGATATTTTTCAACAATTTTGGTTCACAAGTCCTCAGAGAATTCTCTTCTCCTTCTGTTCTCCATGCTTAGCATGGCACACACAAACACACTGTTAGGGCTAGCTACCTAATGAATATATAGATTTTATTATGACAGATGCGTTCGCAGCCCGGGGTCCACCGTGCAGGAGAACCTGTTGCTAGCAAATAGCGGAACAAAATGGCGGTGTTAGCTAACTCTGTTACTTCACAGAGCAGCCGTGAACTCAAAGCACTGCTCCCTGTTAGACTCCACAGAGGTACAGGCTAACTGCCTAAAGAAGAGCAGTCAGTGGTCATGCATGCACACGAAACTCCTCGCCGGAGGTGCCAGCATTCTAAGGGCTTATTTCGGCCAGATCCCTGAATACCCAAGTATACAAACTCCTATTATTTCAGCCGGGTCCCTGAACACACTCATACAAGACCACACTGGTGCAAAGTACATAAATAAAGAGCAATACTAGCGCATGGCCGTGCGGTCATGCGAGCCTTAAATAGTTGCAGCACGTACAGGACCTTCCTGGAAGGACCAATGAGAGGCTGCCACAGAGCGAGAGCACCTACAGGACCTTAACTCCACTGAGTGACCTTACTCTGGGCATGCTCAGAACAAGAAAAGCAGGACTTAGTCCCAGAAGCAACTGCTCGCCGCTGCCCAGCACTGACTTCAATGGCAGAAGCAGGAAAAGCAGCTGCAACTCTCTGTACAGAGTCAGACTGAGTGAGACGCTGGGACTGACGTCTCCACTGAGCAGACTCCGCTGTGGCAGGAGAAGAATGGGAGACCGCAACGGAGATGGCACGAGATTCCCCCTGTGCAGAGATGGGAACTCGACGCCTAACATTACCCCCCTCCTAGGGCTCCCCCTCCTTGGACCTCGCTACGCTCGAAGGCAGCAATGAGCTGCGGAGCCCGAATGCGCTCAGCAGGCTCCCAGGACTTATCCTCAGGACCGTAACCCTTCTAGTCCACCAAATAAAATTTTTTGCCACGAACCACCTTGCACCCCAAAATAGCGTTCACCTCGTAATCGTCCGTAGACGAACCCGATGTCCCGGCAGATGACTCGGAAAACTGGGACATGTATACAGGTTTCAAGAGGGACACATGAAAGGTGTCGGTGATACCCAGGTGTGGCGGAAGGGCTAAACGATAGACCACAGGGTTAACCTGTTCGAGGACCTTGAAAGGACCCAAGTAGCGAGGTGCAAACTTAGTGGACTCAACACGCAGCCTGATGTTATGGGCGGAGAGCCACACTAAGTCGCCAGGAGCAAAGGTCGGAGCGGGGCGCCGATGTGCATCGGTGGAGGACCTCATTCTCTCCTTGGAGGCCAGAATGGCATCCTGAGTGCGGTCCCAAATATTCCGTGCTTCCACAGCTCAGTCTGCCACCCTGGAGTCGGCAGAAGACACGGGCATAGGCACAGGTACCCGCGGATGCTGACCATAGTTGAGGAGGAATGGGGTTTGTCCAGTGGAGTCGGCTACCGCATTGTTCAGCGCAAATTCTGCCCACGGTAGCAAGGATGCCCAGTCATCCTGCCTGCCTGAGACAAAATGTCGCAGATATGTGACCAAGGTCTGATTGGCCCTCTCTACCAATCCATTCATCTCGGGATGATATGCGGAAGAGAGATTTAACTCAATGCTGAGAAGACGACAAAGCTCTCTCCAGAACCGAGACGCAAACTGGGGACCCCGGTCACTGACAATTTTGTCTGGCATACCGTGTAGGTGGAAGATGTGCTTTATGAACAATGCTGCCAAGGCCCGTGCCGAAGGTAACCGTGGAAGCGGCACCAAATGCACCATTTTAGAAAAATGATCAGTGATAACCCAAATGATGGTACAGCCCCGAGACTTGGGCAAACCCACCACAAAGTCCATCCCGACCATCTCCCAGGGCCTGTCTGCCACCGGCAATGGATGGAGTAACCCAGCTGGCTGTTGTCGAGGTGACTTATTTTTGGCGCAGGAGACACACGCCTGAATATAATCCCTGACATCACGGACCATATGTGGCCACCAGTACGTCCTCGCCAACAGCTCAGATGTCCTTTTTGTCCCAAAATGTCCACCCACCCTGGACGAATGAGCCCACGAGAGAACCTCCGGTCGCAAATTAATGGGTACAAAAGTCTTGCCCGGAGGCACAGACTCTAGCGAAACCGGAGCTATGGTTCTCAGACTCTCAGTGGGGACAATAAGCCGAGGCTCCTCTTCCTCCTCCACAGATGACACAATGGAGCGAGAAAGAGTGTCGGCACGAATGTTCTTCTCCCCCGAAAGAAAATGGAGGGTGAAATGGGACCGGGAGAAGAACAAGGACCATCTAGCCTGGCGAGAATTTAACCGCTGGGCTGTCTGCAGGTACACCAAATTTTTATGGTCTGTGAAGACTTGGAAAGGAAAATGAGCTCCCTCCAAGAGATGTCTCCACTCCGAGAAAGCCAACTTCATGGCCAGCAACTCCCTGTCCTCGATGGAATAATTCCTCTCTGCTGGTGTGAAGGTCTTAGAAAAGAAGAAGCAAGGATGCTTCCGACCCTGAGCATCTTTATGGAAGAGGACTGCTCCAGCACCAACAGATGAGGCATCCACCTCCATGATAAATGGTTTGTCTACATCGGGGCGATGTAGGATGGGAGCGCTAGCGAAGTGTGACTTTATGGAATTTAAGGCCTTGGAGACCTCCTCAGACCACAATTTGGGATTTGCTCCCTTCTTGGTAAGGGCAACCAAGGGACCTACCAAAGTTGAGAAGTGTGGAATGAACTGTCGATAGTAGCTAATGAACCCCATAAAGCGCTGCACCGCTTTAAGAGAATGCGGTTCCTGCCAGTCCATCACAGCCTGTAGCTTGGCAGGATCCATAGCCAAACCCTGGGCAGAGATGATATAACCAAGAAATGGCAAGGACTCCTGCTCAAACACACACTTCTCCAACTTGGCGTAGAGGGAGTTTGCCCGTAGGAGGTCAAAGACTTTGCGAACATCTCTCCGATGGGAGTCAATATCTGGAGAGTAGATGAGAATATCATCCAGATAGACTACGACCGAGGTGGTGAGCATATCCCGGAAGATGTCTTGGAAAACGGCTTGGGCATTACAGAGCCCGAAGGGCATCACCAGATACTCATAGTGCCCATCCCTGGTGTTAAAAGCCGTCTTCCATTCGTCCCCCTCACGGATGCGAATCAGGTTGTAAGCACCCCGCAGATCTAATTTTGTAAATACCCTTGCTCCCCGTAGCCTATCAAAAAGCTCAGATATCAAGGGTAATGGGTACTTGTTCTTAACGGTAATGGCGTTAAGACCCCTGTAGTCTATACATGGACGCAGTTCCCCATTCTTCTTCTGAACAAAGAAGAACCCAGCCCCAGCAGGTGACTCTGACTTCCTGATGAACCCTCTCGCCAGATTCTCTTGGATGTACTGAGACATAGCCTCCGTCTCCGGGAGAGATAACGGATAAACTCGACCCCGGGGAGGCTCAGCACCAGGCAAGAGGTCAATAGGACAGTCATAGGGGCGGTGAGGCGGAAGGGTCTCCGCCGCCTTTTTGGAGAACACGTCCGCATGAGACCAGTATTGCTTGGGGAGAGAGGATAGATCTGCGGGTACCTCTGTAGTAGCAACCTGAACACACTCCCTTTGACACCTACCCTCACAAGACTCACCCCATCCCAAAATTCTGCCTGAGGACCACTCGATATGTGGAGAGTGGTACCGTAACCAAGGTATCCCCAAGAGGACCTCATCAATTCCCTCAGGTATGACGAGCAGAGATATTGTCTCCTGATGGGATGGCGACATGGACAGAGTAAAAGGAATGGTCTGGTGAGTTATCTGTGAGGGCAGTGTCGACCCATTCACCACTCGTACCGTAACTGGTTGCGCTAGCATACCCAGGGGTATTGCGTGATGTTGGGCGAAGGCGGAAGACATAAAATTGCCCTCCGCCCCAGAATCCACGCAGAGCTCTACTGAGTGGGAAGATGAACCAATATAATAATTGTCCCCTTAAAGGACAATTTTGAGGCAAACGTCGCCATATCTAGAGTACCTCCACCAACTACCACTAGAGGCTGACGTCTCCTCGACCGCTGGGAACATCTGGTGGCAAGATGTCCAGACTGCTGGCTAACATGACAGACCTTGGGTGCCCAAGCGGTCCGGGACTTAGAACCCGCTCGAGACACCTCCCTGGACTCATGTGACTCAGGAACCTGGACCGGAGATTCCAGAGGTTTGGCGAAGGTGGGAGCCAGCCGAAACCTCTGCCTACACTGGACTCGCTCTAACCTCCGCTCGTGAAAACGGAGGTCAATACGGGTAGAGACAGTTATTAACTCCTCCAGTGTGGCTGGAATCTCCCTAGTGACCAGAGCATCCTTAACATGATCAGCCAGCCCCCTCCAAAATATGGGGATAAGGGCTTTATCCGACCACTCCAGCTCTGAAGCTAAAGTTCGGAAACGGATGGCAAATTGGCTGACCAAGGACTCACCCTGAGTTAATGCCAGCAATTGGAGCACCATATCATGGGTGACTTGAGGTCCTAGGAAGACCTGTTTCAGAGTGCTCAGAAACAACGGAGCACTCTGCACCACACGATCATCATGCTCCCACAGTGGCGTAGCCCATTCCAATGCCCTGTCCGACAAGAGGGACACAATAAATCCCACCTTAGCCCACTCTGTGGGAAAACGTGCAGCCAGTAGCTTGAGGTGAATAGAGCACTGACTCACGAATCCCCTACAAGATCTGCTTTCTCCAGAAAATGTTTCTGGCAGCGGGAGGCGCGAAAATGTCGGAACAGGGGTGGCAGTGGACAAAGTTGCTGCAGCCACGCTAGCAGCCTGTACAGCAACTGCGGAAATATCCACAGCTGGGGTTGAGCTCTCGAGAGCCGCCAACCTACCCTCCAGCTGCTGGATATACCGCAAAGATTGCTGTATGTCCGCCATTTACTAGCCAGACCCTGGCGCTAGTATTATGTTAGGGCTAGCGGAACGCACCTAATGAATATATAGATTTTATTATGACAGATGCGTTCGCAGCCCGGGGTCCACCGTGCAGGAGAACCTGTTGCTAGCAAATAGCGAAACAAAATGGCAGTGTTAGCTAACTCTGTTACTTCACAGAGCAGCCGTGAACTCAAAGCACTGCGCCCTGTTAGACTCCACAGAGGCACAGGCTAACTGCCTAAACAAGAGCAGTCAGTGGTCATGCATGCACACGAAACTCCTCGCCGGAGGTGCCAGCATTCTAAGGGCTTATTTCGGCCAGATCCCTGAATACCCAAGCATACAAACTCCTCGCCGGAGGTGCCAGCATTCTAGGGGCATATTTCAGCCGGGTCCCTGAACACACTCATACAAGACCACACTGGCGCAAAGTACATAAATAAAGAGCAATACTAGCGCATGGCCGTGCGGCCATGCAAGCTTTAAATAGTTGCAGCACGTACAGGACCTTCCTGGAAGGACCAATGAGAGGCTGCCACAGAGCGAGAGCACCTACAGGACCTTAGCTGCAGTGTCTGATCATGTGACCCTCGATCTCCACTGAGAGACCTTACTCTGGGCATGCTCAGAATGAGAAAAGCAGGACTTTGTCCTAGAAGCAACTGCTCGCCGCTGCCCAGCACTGACTTCAATGGCAGAAGCAGGAAAAGCAGCAGCAACTCTCTGTACAGAGTCAGACTAAGGCTACTTTCACACTAGCGTCGGGCTCGGCCCGTCGCCAGCGTTGTCCCCGCCGCACAACGGGGGCAGCGGATGCATTTTTCCCACACATCCGCTGCCCCATTGTGAGGTGCGGGGAAGTGCGGGGAGGTGTGGGCGGAGTTCCGGCCGCGCATGCGCGGTCGGAAAAAGCGGACCGTCGGGAGCAAAAAACGTTACATGTAAGGTTTTTTTTTCCCGACGGTCCGCTACCACACGTCCAAGCGTCGCAAAACGGACGCGACGTTTGGCAATGCATCGCAAATGCGTCGCTAATGCGTCGCTAATGTTAGTCTATGACGAAAAAACGCATCCAGCAAGAACTTTTGCTGGATGCGTATTTTTGGCAAAACGACGCATTTGCGACGTATTGCAGTTAACGCTAGTGTGAAACTAGCCGGAGCGAGACGCTGGGACTGACGTCTCCACTGAGCAGACTCCACTGCAGCGGAGATGGCCCGAGATTCCCCCTGTGCAGAGACGGGAACTTGACCCCTAACACACACAATGCAAAGATTAAGTCAATTTCTCCCCTATTTATCTGGTTTCAGATGTGATTTTCATATTGCCCACACTTGTTGCTTGCCATGGGTAAGTTTGAATGATCTTTACATGCTTTAACCCCTTAGTGATAGAGCCAATTTGCAGCTTAATGACCAGGCCAATTTTTACAATTCTGACCACTTTCACTTTTTTGAGGTTATAACTCTGGAACGATTTAACTGATCCTGCGGATTCTAAGATTGATATTTTTTCGTGACATATTGTACTTCATGTTAGTGGTAAAATTTCTTCGATATTACTTGCCTTTATTTATGAAAAAATGTAAATATGGCGAAAATTTTTAAGATTTTGCAATTTTCTAATTTTTAGGCCCTTAAATCAGAGAGATATGTCACAAAATTAGTTAATAAGTAACATTTCCCACATGTCTACTTTACATCAGCACAATTTTGGAAACAAAATTTTTTTGTGAGCAAGTTACAAGGGTTAAAAGTTGACCAGCGATTTCTCATTTTTACAACAAAATTTACAAAACCATTTTGTTTAAGGATCATCTCACATTTAAAGTCACTTTGAAGGGTGTACATGACAGAAAATACACAAAGTGACACCATTCTAAAAACTGCACCCCTCAACGTGCTCAAAACCACATTCAAGAAGTTTATTAACCCTTTACGTGCTTCACAGGAACTGTGAGGGACATTGAGCAGATAACAGAGACTGCAGGGTGTAGATCCAAATCTGGGACTGTATCTGGGACAGGTGGGACTAGAGATGAGTGGATCGATTGACGGGTCTCTGGTCCAGGTCAGTGCTACCTGGCAGCTGGACGGGAGGACACAAGTTTCTAACCTTCCGACGTTCCTGGCTCAGCTCTTGATTAGCCAAGGCTGGAGCTACGTTATTTTTTGTTCCTTCTTTGGAACTGCCAGAACTTTCTCATCTTTATGTAGCTTCACTACATGACATCTGGCCTTTTTGTGTTTGTAAGGCCATGTTCACACGTTTGCAGAAATACTGCGTTTGTTTTCTGCAGGATCCGCACCAAACTATACAATAACAATCTTATCTCTCTTATTTGATGCATTTTTGGTGCAGATCCGAAGCCTCATTTTAATGGTTGTTTTTATAGAACAGAAAATCTATGATTCTGCACTTAAAAAAGTATCTGCAGATTTTTTAGATGTGTGTTTTTTTTTAGGCTCCACATAGTAGACAAGAGAGAGAAAAAAGCACCAAAACCGCATAGTTCAGCAGCATATTTAGACCAAAGGGGGCGTAGTTTCATGAAATCACATCTACTTTGCTTCTAAAGACGCTGCTGGACTCTGTGGTTTTGGTGCCTTTTTTACTCTACAGGCTTCTTCTGAAAAAAGTGCATGAAAAAAGTGTTGCATTTTTAAGCCCAGAATCAAAGCTATTCTGTACTATTAAAAAATAGTTAAAACTCTGCTTCATATCTTCTACAAAATCGCATCAAATAAGGGGGAAAACGCATAAAAGAAATGCAGCAAACATGTAATAATCAGATGTTATTGCATTGTTTGATGTGGACAAGCTTTTTTTTTACGTCATTTTACCAATCCCCATAAGTAATCTGATTGCTGTGTTGTGCGGGTCGTTACGACTACAGGCATACCAAATATGTCCATGTTACCTGCTGGTTTGTGATTTTTAATGCTTTTTTTTAAAATAATAAACATGACATTATTTTTTTCATTATGAAGTGCTTTTCATTATTATTTTTTAGTAATTTTATAGGTTGAAAAAAATCTCTTATTCTCCCGTTGAGATACAAATACATAGAAATACTCTGCAGTCGACAATGCATCTCTCTAAGTATTCTGTTTGTGGAGTCAGAGCCTGCAATAGAGATCAAGTACAGCTTGTAGCTTAAGCGCCTTTCTTTAATGTTGTGGGTTCAAATACTGGGGAGACTCACTGGAAAACAAAATAACATAATTACTTATTATTATTTTTACTACTTTTATAGGAACAAAAAAAAATCTTTTCCTTCACTACAATATACAGGGAACATAGAAATACATTGTCATACACAATGTATCTCTATGGACATGTATAACCTGTTTCTGGGCTCACTGCATGCAATAGATGTCAAGATTATCAAATCCTCCTACCTACATCATTTTGGACTGTTTCTCCTAGATAGAGCAAAAGCCTGCGAACATAGAGATGCGAGTTTGAGTCCTTATGAGACCTGAACACAGGAGGGAGAAGCAGTGAATATATAATTTAATTTATGCAGACAGCAGCCCCGCCCCCTGATGAGAAAGAGCAAGGGAGTGATGAAGAGAGAAGGGAGGTGAGTATAGAAGCCGGGACAAAAGCTCTGATGTGCTGGGACGCGAGACTAAGCCCTCAAATCGGGACAGTCCTGCTGAATCCGGGATGGTTGGGAGCTATGCTTTATATTACAGTAGTACATTATTGGACTTATTTTTTAATATTTTTTATTCAGAAAATGTATTTCACTGCTTGAACTTGATGGATTAAGAAACAATTTTACTCTTTCTTTGACTCTTTTCATTAAATTCCATTAATAAAGTTACATTTTTACCCACAAATCGTGTTCTACTGATATATACTAACTCAGGAAGATTGGACAATATAATCCCATCTCATTGGTTACATTTCCGAACTGTTTTCCTTCATCCTCACTAACTGGAAATTGACAACCTTGTATTCTCCATGTCGGCACGGATGACTGTCTGTGTGTCAGATTTTTTCGCTTTTTAATCTGTTGTTGAGCCCATTTTCCTTGATTGTAATCAGAAAGTCTATATCTTTTATTGGGATGGCTCAGCTGAATGTGCTTTGCAGTTTCCTGCAGATTTCCCGGACTCTTCTGTCGTATTTATACATGATGTAGATCCATAAATACCGATCTATTAGTCAGACGTCTGAGTGATTTCTAAGGAAAAAATGCAGCCACGTCCCCACTGGGCTCCATAAAGATAAATCTTTCACTGCTGATAATTATAAATGGAATGCCAAATGCTCCCTGATTAACATCATAGTGTATAGATGGGAATGAGGTGTTATAGGGAAGTTTGGACTGCACCATGGTATGCTTGTGTATAGTTTAACATCTTCCCTCTCCAGGACGAGGACGTAATAGCAAGCCATTGGGATGGTGCAGGTGTATGTAGGTCGGGAGAGCTTGTATCGGCTGTGTTGTACAGCCAGCATCTGCTTCCAATCGCTGCAGTGTAACTGCCTGAATGTTGCTGTCAATCTATGATGGCATTTAATCAGTGCCGTCCTGGTGGATCGAGGGGTGCTGATGTGTTGCCTGCTGAAGGCCTCACCGCTGCCAGCGTTGTGTTTTGAGCTATGACAAAGATTGGACTTTATAGAGATTGTGACTTTTACTAAATAATTCAAGATAGTTTGCATTATACCACAATAACCCCTTTTGTATATTAAACAATGAGGTAAAGAGTTTTTTACCAAAATATCAATATTTTATTATATAACAAGATTAATTTACATAGGAATGGAGTACCACAAACCAAGCAGGTAAAGGGGAAGTAAAGCCAGGTATGTTACAAATAACAATTTATACCATCAACATTTAATAAACCATAAGGCTATGTGCACACGTCAGGATTTCTTGCAGAAAATTCCTGAGAAAAACCTGAAATTTTCTGCAAGAAATCTGCAAGAAATCTGCATGCGTTTTTGACGTGTTTAGGCCGCGGTTTTGACGCGTTTTTGCCGCGGTTTTGGTGCGTTTTTTCCGGACATTTCCCAATGCATTTTATAGTGGGAAATCCGCAAAAAACCCGCAAAATTAATGAACATGCTGCGTTTTTTACCGCGATGCGTTTTTTTCGCGGAAAAAAACGCATCATGTGCACAAAAATTGCGGAATTCATTCTAAATGATGGGATGCATAATGTATGTTGTTTTTTGCGGTTTTATAGCGTTTTTATCAGGAAAAAACGCGAAAAAAACACGAAAAATCAGCAATCTGTGCACACAGCCTAAATGTCAAGCCCACCATAAAAGGTGCCATACATATCCATATTTTATTTTTTATGCAAAGTTGCTGTGCATGGTAAAGATCGAAAGGGTATATGGCCCTTTAAGAGGAAAGTAAGTATGAGATAGCCTAGGGCGCTTGTATATACGTGACTGAATTATCCTGGATATTTCATTAGAGCTGATAGAGATTTAAATATATAATCCGCAAGTGCCATATAATATAGCCCTACCAGAAAGATGAGTACCAGGTACTGTACAAAACCAAAATATGAGACCTAAATCAAAAGGCAACTTACTTAGATGGAAACTTACGGTAGTATCCCCGCCTGCCGCCTCATGAAGAAGAAACAGCGAAACGCGCGTCGGGGCGGCAGGCGGGGATACTAGGTTTCCATTTAAGTAAGTTGCCTTTTGATTTAGGTCGTATATTTTGGTTTTGTACAGTACCTGGTACTCATCTTTCTGGTAGGGCTATATTATATGGCACTTGCGGATTATATATTTAATTCTCTATCAGCTCTAATGAAATATCCAGGATAATTCAGTCACGTATATACAAGTGCCCTAGGCTATCTCATACTTACTTTCCTCTTAAAGGGCCATATATCTTTTTGATCTTTACCATGCACAGCAACTTTGCATAAAAAATAAAATATGGATATGTATGGCACCTTTTATGGTGGGCTTGACATTTATGGTTTATTAAATGTTGATAGCATAAATTGTTATTTGTAACATACCTGGCTTTACTTCCCCTTTACCTGGTTGGTTTGTGGTACTCCATTCCTATGTAAATTAATCTTGTTATATAATAAAATATTGATATTTTGGTAAAAAACTCTTTACCTCATTGTTTAAAGCGAACCTGTCACCCCCAAAATCGATGGTGAGGTAAGCTCACCGGCATCAAGGGCTTATCTACAGCATTCTGTAATGTTGTAGATAAGCCGCCGATGTTACCTGAAAGAGGAGAAAAAGACGTTAGATTATACTCACCCAGGGGCGGTCCCGCTCCGATGGGCATCTCAGGTCTGCTTCTGCGCCTCCTATCTTCATTCCATGACGTCCTCTTCTGGTCTCCGCGCCGCTGCTTCGGCGCAGGCGTACTTTGTCTGCCCTGTTGAGGGCAGAGCAAAGTACTGCAGTGCGCAGGCGCCGGTAAGGTCACAGAGGCCCGGCGCCTGCGCACTGCAGTACTTTGCTCTGCCCTCACCAGGGCAGACAAAGTACGCCTGCGCCGAAGCCGCGGCGCGGAGACCAGAAGAGGACGTCATGGAATGAAGATGGGAGGCACCGGAGCGGACCTGAGACGCCCATTTGACCACGGACCACAGCGGGACCGCCCAGGTGAGTATATTATAACCTCTTTTTCTCCTCTTTCAGGTAACATCGGGGGCTTATCTACAGCATTACAGAATGCTGTAGATAAGCCCCTGATGACGGTGAGCTTACCTCACCATCGATTTTGGGGGGTGACAGGTTCCCTTTAATATACAAAAGGGGTTATTGTGGTATAGTGTATTTGGAGTTATGTTGTTATCTAGATTTGAGATCCTGCGGTATTTAAGATAGTTTGCATGTAGATTATTATTTATTTATATAGTACCATTGATTCCATGGTGCTGTACATGAGAAGGGGTTGCATACAAATTACAGATACCACGTTTCTCTGGCCTCCCTGCTAACACCCTTGCACCTCTCCAGTCCATCCTTAAGGGTAGGTGCACACGTTCAGGATTTTTTGCATTTTTTTGTTTTTTCGCTATAAAAACGCGATAAAATCACGAAAAAACGCGAAAAAACGCTTACATTTGCCTCCCATTATTTTCAGTATATTCCGTATATCTTGTGCAAATGTTGCATTTTTTTCCGTGAAAAAAATAGCATTGCAGAAAAAAAGCAACATGTTCATTAATTTGCGGAATCGCGGGGATTCCACACACATAGGAATTCATTGATCTGCTTACTTCCCGCATGGGGCTATGCCCACCATGCGGGAAGTAAGCAGATCATGTGCGGTTGGTACCCAGGGTGGAGGACAGGAGACTTTCCTCCATGGACTGGGCACCATATAATTGGTAAAAAAAAAGAATTAAAATAAAAAATAGTGATATACTCACCTTCTAATGGCCCCATGGCCCCGGAGTCTTCCCGCCTCTCATCGGTGCATTCTCTCTCTTCCGTTCCTAAAGATGCTCTGTGTGAAGGACCTGCGATGACGTCGCGGTCATGTGACCGCGACGTCGCAGTCATGTGACCGCGACGTCATCGCAGGTCCTACACACAAAGCAACAGCTGAGGAGATCGGGGGCCATCAGAGGGTGAGTATAACCTTTTTTTTATTTTTTTATTATTTTTAACATTATATCTTTTTACTATTGATGCTGCATAGGCTGCATCTATAGTAAAAAGTTGGTCACACTTGTTACGCACTATGTTTGACAAGTGTGACCAACCTGTCAATCAGTTTTAAAAACTTTAGCATTCTGCAAGCTAATTACGCTTGCAAAATGCTAAAAAAAAACACGGAAAAAACGGGAAAAAAACGTGAAAAGAAGCATGCGGATTTCTTGCAGAAAATTTCCGGTTTTCTTCAGGAAATTTCTGCAAAAAATCCTGACGTGTGCACATACCCTAACTCTGCTGCCCGACTAATTAATCTCTCTCCTCGCTACTCCTCCGCTTCCCCTCCCGGCAAATCTCTTCACTGGCTCCCATTCCCTCAGCATATCCAGTTCAAATTACTAATACTGACCTACAAAGCCATCCATAACCTGTCTCCTCCATATATCTCTAAACTCTCTTAACTAATCTCCCGATATCTTCCCTCACGTAATCTCCTGTCCTCCCAAGACCTCCTTCTCTCCTCCACACTTATCCGCTCCTCACCCAACCGCCTCCAAGACTTCTCCCAAATATCCCCCATCCTCTGGAATTCTTTGCCCCAACACATCCGACTATCAACCACATTCGGATCCTTCAGATGGAACCTGAAAACCCACCTCTTCAGGAAAGCCTACAGCATGCTCTGACCGTGCTGCCTCCTCACCACTAACAGATCTACCGCCTCACCAACACTGGAGCTGCTGCAACCCCCCAACCTACTGTCTCCTTCCCCACCATCCTGTAGAATGTAAGCCCACAAGGGCAGGGTCATCACCCCTCTGTATCAGTCTGTAATTGTTAGTTTGCTTACTGTAAGTGATATCTGTAATTTGTATGTAACCCTTCTCATGTACAGCACCATGGAATCAATGGTGCTATATAAATAAATAATAATAATAATATACTGTATAATAATCACAGAAAAGGATGTTGCAGTAGTCGAGGCGGGAGATGATGAGGGCATGCTCAAGCATTTTAGCAGACTGACGATTGAGGAAAGGACGGATTCTAGAGATATTTTTGAGCTGGAGGCGACAGGAGGTGGAAAGAGCTTGGATGTGCGGTTTGAAGGACAGGGCAGTCAAGGGTTACTCCGAGGCAGTGGACTTCCGGTATGGGGGAGAGCGTGATGTCGTTAATTGCTATAGAGAGGTAAGGAAGATCTATGAGATGGAGGAAAGATGATGAGTTCAGATTTGTCCACATTGGGTTTGAGGAAGCGAGAGGAGAAGGAGGATATGGCTGATAGACACTCCGGGATTCTGGACAGCAGAGAGGTGATGTCTGGGCCAGAGAGGTAGATCTGAGTGTCATCAGCTTAAAGGTGGTACTGGAATCCATGGGACTTTATGAGTTGTCCCAGGCCAAGTGTATAGATTGAGAAGAGTAAGGGTCCTAGAACAGAGCTGGACTCCAACAAAGAGAGGGTGGGATGAGGAGGTAGTGTGGGAGACGCTGAATGTGCGGTTGGAAAGGTATGAGGAGATCCGGGATAGGGTGAGGTCTTTGATGCCAAATGAGGAGAGGATCTGTAGTAGGAGGCAGTGGTCAACTGTGTCAAGAGCAGAGGACAGGTCTAGAAGGAGGAGTAGAGTATTGTCTGTTAGCTTTGGCTGTAAGTAGTTCGTTAGTAATTTTGGTCAGGGCTGTCTCAGTTGAGTGATGGGGCAGAAACCAGATTGCAGATTGTCAAAGAGCAAGTTATATGAGAGGTGGCAGGAAAGTTCATCGTGGACGTGCTGCTTCAGGAGTTTGGAAGCGAATGGGAGAAGCGATATTGGGCAATAGCTGGACATAGCAGTTGGATCGAGGGTTGGCTTTTTAAGGATAGGTGTGCTATGTTTGAAAGCAGAAGGGAAGGTGCCAGAAGTTAGTGATAGGTTGAAGAGGTGGGTTAGGGATGGGATAAGAGTGGCAGTGAGGGTGGGGAGGAGGTGGGATGGGGTCGAGCACACAGTTGGCGAGGTGTGATTTGGAGAGGAGACAATTAATCTCCGCTTCAGTGATGTTGGATAGGGAGGTTATGGGGTTTGGGCATTGGTCTGGTATACAAAGGGGTGGTAGATGCACGGAGAGATGCTAACCACTGAGCCACTATTAGGAAGCTTCCTAAATTTGACTTCCTAATAGTGGATCAGTGGTCAGCAGCACCACTGCTCTCTGGTATGGAGTTCAAGTACAACAACTACATGTAGAATATGACTTCTTAATTGTGTCTCAGTGGTTAGCAGCACCACTGTTCCCCAGTATTGAATTCCAATACATCTACATGCAGATTATATTTGGCTTCCTAGTAGAGGCTCAGTGGTTAGCAGCACCATTGCTCTCCGATATTGAGTTCAAGTACAACACATAGATGCAGGTTATATAATGCAATAGTAAGGTACTACAGTAAATTGAACAATTGCCAGTTCAAATAAAGTGAAATATCCTAGGATTACTGCGTATGAAAAAATCCTATCAAAATCCCAAATGATCTAACCTTTATAGTAAATGCTGCAAAGGTTAAAAAAAAAGCCAAAAAACAAAAGAAACCCCTTCCCCCCAGAATTTTAATTGCTGTACCTCCTTCCCAAAATGCAATAAAAAGCAATCAAAATGTGTGTATATATCTACTATATAATTGTCTAAGGGTCACTTCTGTCTGTCCTTCTGTCTGTCTGTCACGGATATTCATTGGTCGCAGCCTCTGTCTGTCATGGAAATCCAAGACGCTGATTGGTCGCGGCAAAACGGCCACGATCAATCAGCGACGGGCACAGTCCGGCGGCAAAATGGCCGCTCCTTATTCCCCGCAGTTAGTGCCCGGCGCCCGCTCCATACTTCCGAGTCCCCTCCGGTCACCGCTAACACAGGGTTAATGGCAGCGGTAACAAAGTCTTCTGGGTAATTTCGCAATGCATCCTGGGAACGAAAGATAGCGGCAGCCGCACGCGGCTCGGCGGAGATTCGGTGGATCCCGGAGGGTGACTATAGAACTATTTTTTATTTTAATTATTTTTTTTAACAGGGATATGGTGCCCACACTGCTAAATACTGTGTGGGCTGTGTGATATACTGCGGGGGCTGTGCTATATACTACATGGGCAGTGTGATATACTGCGTGGGCTGTGTGATATACTGTGGGGGCTGTGCTATATACTACATGGGCAGTGTGAGATACTGCATGGGCTGTGTGATATACTGCGGGGGCTCTGCTATATACTACATGGGCAGTGTGATATACTACGTGGGCTGTGTGATATACTGCGGGGTCTGTGCTATATACTACATGGACTGTGTGATATACTGCGGGGGCTGTGCTATATACTACATGGGCAGTGTTATATACTG
Organism: Ranitomeya variabilis; assembly: GCF_051348905.1. Classification (NCBI taxonomy): domain Eukaryota; kingdom Metazoa; phylum Chordata; class Amphibia; order Anura; family Dendrobatidae; genus Ranitomeya; species Ranitomeya variabilis. Next base: position 679,278,511 of record NC_135232.1, on the reverse strand, counting down.
CGTGGGCTGTGTTATATACTGCATGGCCTGTGCTATATACTACGTGCCCTGTGTTATATACTGCGTGGCCTGTGTTATATACTACGTCGCCTGTGTTATATACTGCGTGGCTGCTATATACTGCGTGGGCTGTGTTATGTACTGCGTGGCCTGTATTAACGCATTGGGTATTCTACAATATGTATGTATGTATATAGCAGCCACATAGTATATAGCACAGGCCATGTACTATTTGTCTGCTATATACTACATGCCTCCTACATACTACGTGGCATGTGCTATATACTATGTGGCTGCTATATACATACATACATATTCTAGAATACCCGATGCGTTAGAATCGGGCCACCATCTAGTATATATATATATATATATATATATATATATATATATATATATATATATATATATATGTATATATACAGTGGGGCAAAAAAGTATTTAGTCAGTCAGCAATAGTGCAAGTTCCACCACTTAAAACGATGAAAGGCGTCTGTAATTTACATCATAGGTAGACCTCAACTATGGGAGACAAACTGAGAAAAAAAAATCCAGAAAATCACATTGTCTGTTTTTTTATCATTTTATTTGCATTTTATGGTGGAAAATAAGTATTTGGTCAGAAACGAAATTTCATCTCAATACTTTGTAATATATTCTTTGTTGGCAATGACAGAGGTCAAACGTTTTCTGTAAGTCTTCACAAGGTTGCCACACACTGTTGTTGGTATTTTGGCCCATTCCTCCATGCAGATCTCCTGTGGAGCAGTGATGTTTTTGGCTTTTCGCTTGGCAACATGGACTTTCAACTCCCTCCAAAGGTTTTCTATAGGGTTGAGATCTGGAGACTGGCTAGGCCACTCCAGGACCTTGAAATGCTTCTTACGAAGCCACTCCTTCGTTGCCCTGGCGGTGTGCTTTGGATCATTGTCATGTTGAAAGACCCAGCCACATTTCAACTTCAATGCCCTTGCTGATGGAAGGAGGTTTGCACTCAAAATCTCACGATACATGGCCCCATTCATTCTTTCATGTACCCGGATCAGTCGTCCTGGCCCCTTTGCAGAGAAACAGCCCCAAAGCATGATGTTTCCACCACCATGCTTTACAGTAGGTATGGTGTTTGATGGATGCAACCCAGTATTCTTTTTCCTCCAAACACGACAAGTTGTGTTTCGACCAAACAGTTCCAGTTTTGTTTCATCAGACCATAGGACATTCTCCCAAAACTCCTCTGGATCATCCAAATGCTCTCTAGCAAACTTCAGACGGGCCCGGACATGTACTGGCTTAAGCAGTGGGACACGTCTGGCACTGCAGGATCTGAGTCCATAGTGGCGTAGTGTGTTACTTATGGTAGGCCTTGTTACATTGGTCCCAGCTCTCTGCAGTTCATTCACTAGGTCACCCCGCGTGGTTCTGGGATTTTTGCTCACCATTCTTGTGATCATTCTGACCCCACGGGGTGGGATTTTGCGTGGAGCCCCAGATCGAGGGAGATTATCAGTGGTCTTGTATGTCTTCCATTTTCTAATTATTGCTCCCACTGTTGATTTCTTCACTCCAAGCTGGTTGGCTATTGCAGATTCAGTCTTCCCAGCCTGGTGCAGGGCTACAATTTTGTTTCTGGTGTCCTTTGACAGCTCTTTGGTCTTCACCATAGTGGAGTTTGGAGTCAGACTGTTTGAGGGTGTGCACAGGTGTCTTTTTATACTGATAACAAGTTTAAACAGGTGCCATTACTACAGGTAATGAGTGGAGGAAAGAGGAGACTCTTAAAGAAGAAGTTACAGGTCTGTGAGAGCCAGAAATCTTGATTGTTTGTTTCTGACCAAATACTTATTTTCCACCATAAAATGCAAATAAAATGATAAAAAAAACAGACAATGTGATTTTCTGGATTTTTTTTTCTCAGTTTGTCTCCCATAGTTGAGGTCTACCTATGATGTAAATTACAGACGCCTCTCATCTTTTTAAGTGGTGGAACTTGCACTATTGCTGACTGACTAAATACTTTTTTGCCCCACTGTATATACTGTATATATATATGATTTGCACAAAAAGAAAAAAAGAGCAAGAACCGCACCTCCAAAAATCATACGTTGATCTAAACCCGCTAGGCAAGAATTTATATAACTGAACATGAGGTTTTCAGTTTAACATTCTGATCAGACTGTATAAAGCCCACTGCCACGTCACGGCAAACCTCGTAGTGGGTTCTACCGCCCTAATGGAGCGGAGCCGTGCGGCGACCACTGACACAGTGGCAATGCACCAGCAGGACAGATGGCCTGTTGCCCCACAGCACCCATGCTGCAAGACTGAGCCCCCATGACTCCAGACCGCGCCGCCCCACCAGCACAAAGCCACAGCAACAATGGCCACCACACAGCACAGCACCAAAATGAAAGGAGCACTGAAACTCACCTTCCTCTAGCTCTTCAGCAGTACCCACTACGAGGTTTGCCGTGACGTGGCAGTGGGCTTCATACAGTCTGATCAGAATGTTAAACTGAAAACCTCATGTTCAGTTATATAAATTTTTGCCTAGCGGCTTTAGATCAACGTATGATTTTTGGAGGTGTGGTTCATGCTCTTTTTTCTTTTTTCTTTTTGTACAAAGCATATATACGGTATATGAGTCGCCCGCCAAGGCCTTGGGGTACCCGGTACCGGGTCTGGTGTTCACAGGGAGATGTCACAGTGGCGGCGACCCAGTCCGTGGCCATGTAAAAGGGGAAAGTCTTTAAAGGGATTTGGTGAATAGAGTTTGTTCGTGACACCACCTGTGGTATTCGGTCAGTGGGGACCGACGCTGCTTAGAAGGGTCCACTGGGGTGATGTTATAGCAGCTAGATGGTATAGCTTCCCACAGGTGAAGTATGTCCCCAGGGCTCCCAGTGTATAGATGAGGATGGTGAACAGTGCAGTAAAGAAACGAGGACACAGGTGTGAAGTCTCTTTACCTGGTTTACTGTAGGCTTCAGGCAACGCAGTCCGGGGCACCAGATCACAGGTACAGGCAGGGTCCGACCGGCTTGGAAGTGAATCCAGAGTTCCCCTTTACCAGGTGAGGTGGAGATGAAAGCCTTCCTCTAGCGCAGCGGTGTTGTAGTCCCTTACTGCCTATGGCTTCTGATAAGGTCCTCACAGTTCTTCTCTGTCCCCCATATAGGATAGGACACAAACCTGTATGACAGGTGACTCGGGCCTTTTTCTAGGGTCTCTATCATGACCCAGGCTCTATGTGTCACTGTTCCTGCTGGGTATTAGGGCAGACAGGTAACTTGCAGTTCACCTTCCTGCCGGTCTCTGCTGTAAGTCGTAGAGTCCCTTACAACCTCAGTATTCCGGCTACTGGTTATCTGCGCTTCAGAGGGAGGGAGCTCATTCACAGCTGGTCACCCCTGATATCACTCTCCTGTGCTTCGCTCTCCTGCACGCTCACTAAACGATGTTCTTTCCTTCTGTATGTCTCCTTCTCCAGGGGTTGTAGTACTTCAGACTACAGGGCCCCTTCAGACCTTCTGACACTCCATGTCGGTCTGCATTGGTGTATCTAGGGTTTCTGGCACCCGGGGCAAGAATTCATTTTGGCGCCCACCACCACCAAGGACATATGTGATTTTCACACTTAGTCATGTACAGACGAGCTCCTTTCCCTAATGCTCTTAATGATCAGTGAAAAACTGAGAGAAGCAGGAAGAGAAGCTCGTTGTCACAGGACCACAAGTATGAAAGTCGCATATGAGTGAAGTGTCCATGTGACGGCTACTAGAACCTGCAGAGCTGAATCCTGACATTGCACACTTCTGAATTCTCACAACTAATGCACTGCACACTTTTAGGATTCTCCCTTGCCTGTGGTCAGTCATGTCAGCACAAGCATCCGACTAGACGTGCCCGGCCTCACTCAGTTCATTTTCATTGAGTGAGGCCACACATGTCTAGTCAGCACTTGACCGCATGTATCTAAATCGCCAGCACGAGAGAATCCTGACAGCGTGCAGGGCGCACTGTGAGAATTCAGAAGTCTGCAGTCACAAAGAATAACTGCAGACTCATTACAAACCTGGACATCCCCTTTAAAGCTCCTAACATAAATAAAAACAAGAGAGTTAGTCAGTATCACAAATAACATTTACATCGAGGTACCTTATAGATGACGTCGTCTCTGGAGTCATTCTCCTTCTTTTCTTCTTCTTGTCCAGATCCCATGATGCGTTTTCTCATCCACAGCCGTCTCTGCAGACTTCCATCTTCTCCACTCTTTTGCAGAAAATTTCCGCATGATACCTTTAAAGATACAAGTGTCATTAAAATGCTCCTGAATAAAAAATTGCCCCTCACTATATTGTCTGCACAAAATATGACCCCCACACTGTCCTTCTTATGGTACATACTCTTCACACTGACCTCTCTTTTCCATACCGGCCCCCTCTTCACACTGTCCTCTCATACTGTGTCCCCCCCTATAGGGCCCAGTATTTACACTGTACTCTCTCATCACACTCCCCCTTCCTGGTGTACTGTCCCCTCCTGACTGTGCCCTCACACTGTCCGTCCATGCTACACCCCCACTAATCAGTTTCTATTCTGTGCCCACTCACTTTTGCCCCCATACTGTCTCCTCACACTATTCCCCTCCCTCCTCATACTGTCTCCTCTCACATCCCCCTGTTCACCATACTGTCTCCTCATATATTTACCCCCTCACTTTCTATTCTACCTTCTCACCTAACTCCCCATACTGTGTCTGCACACATCCCATGACCCTCACTCCCCGTACTCTGTCCACATACATTTTTCACATCGCTCCTCATACTGTGCCCTCATTCTCCCTTATTGTTTCCTCATACATGCCCCCATTTCCTCAAATTGTTTCCTCATACATGCCCCCAATTCCCCCATACTCTTTCCTCAAACATGCCCACAGTTCCCCCATACTGTTTCCTCATTCATGCCCCCCATTCCCCAATACTGTTTCCTCATACATGCCCCCAATTCCTCCATATTGTTTCCTCATACATGCCCCCATTCCCTCATACTGTTTCCTCATACATGCCCCCCATTCCCCCATACTGTTTCCTCATACATGCCCCCCATTCCCCCATAGTGTTTCCTCATACATGCCCCCCTTTCCCCATAGTGTTTTCTCATATATACCCCCAATTCCCCATACTGTTTCCTCATACATGCCCCCAATTCCCCCATACTGTTTCCTCAAACATGCCCCCAATTCCCCCATACTGTTTCCTCATACATGCCCCCCATTCCCCCATACTGTTTCCTCATACATGCCCCCCATTCCCCATATTGTTTCCTCATACATGCCCCCAATTCCCCCATATTGTTTCCTCATACATGCCCCCCATTCCCCTGTACTGTTTCCTCATATATGCCCCCCATCTCCCCTATTGCTCTTCATTTTGTGTCCTCAAATCTCCCCCACACATTAAATCCCCCATCCCCACTCCAAATCTCACCCCACACATAATAAATTCCCCATCCCCAAATTCTCTCCACACATAATAAATCCCCCTATCTGCACTCAAATTGTCCACACACATATTATTGTCCTCTACCCCACCCCATCATTGCTCTCTTCACTGTTATGTTGGGCTGGTGGTTAGGAGCACTAGAAATGACCAGATGAGCAAACTAGCAATACAGGACGAGCTCTGGGAAGTGGGAGCTCTGCTGACCGCAACCCCTAATCCTATCACAACAACTAGAAATAGCCGTGGAGCGTTCCTGACTCTGCCTAGACGCCTCTTCACAGCCTAAGAGCTAACTACCCCTAAAGATAGAAAATACAGCCTACCTTGCCTCAGAGAAATTCCCCAAAGAAATAGGCAGCCCCCACATATATTGACTGTGAGTTAAGATGGAAGTCACAAACACAGGAATGAAATAGGTTTCAGCATAGGAGGCCAGACTTAACTAAACAGACTGAAGATAGAAAAGGTATCTTTGCGGTCAGCATAAAAAACTAACAAAAAACCACGCAGAGTGTGCAAAAGAAACCACCGCACCGACTCACGGCGCGGTAGTGCCACTCTGCATCCCAGAGCTTCCAGCTAACAAGATTAAATCATAATAGCAAGCTGGACAAAAACACAGTGGTAACAAATAAGCTAGCAGGGACTTAGCTTTTGCTGAAGTAGACAGGTCATCTGAAAGATCCAAGAGAACTGAACCAGTACTAGGACATTGACAGCTGGCATCAAGTAACGATCTGAGTGGAGTTAAATAGAGCAGCCAGCCAAGGCCTGAACGAGATCAGCTGGAGAAGGAATCTCAGAACCAGCAGCTCCACTCACAGCCACCAGAGGGAGTTCATGAACAGAACTCGCCGAAGTACCATTCATAACCACAGGAGGGAGCTCGAGAACAGAATTCACAACACTTCACCACCTCCATCATTGCCTTCTCCATCACACCCATCATTGCCCATTTCACCACCTCCAGCATTTCCTCCCCTATCCCATCATTGCCCTTTCCACCACATCCATCATTTCCTCCTCCCCCCTGGAGTGGATGTTGTGGTGGATAGGTTGCATCAGATTTGGAATCATGTTGTGGACAATTTGAAGCTGTCACAAGAGAAGGCTCAGCGCTTTGCCAACCGCCGTCGCTGTGTGGGTCCCCGACTTCGCGTTGGGGACTTGGTGTGGTTGTCTTCTCGCTTTGTTCCTATGAAGGTCTCCTCTCCTAAGTTCAAGCCTCGGTTTATCAGTCCTTATAAGATTTTGGAAGTCCTTAACCCTGTGTCATTTCGTTTGGACCTCCCAGCATCGTTTGCTATTCATAATGTGTTTCATCGGTCGTTGTTGCGGAGGTATGTGGTGCCTGTGGGTCCTCCGGTTGAGCCTCCTGCCCCTGTGCTGGTTGAGGGAGAATTGGAATACGTGGTGGAGAAGATCTTGGATTCTCGTATTTCTAGACGGAGGCTTCAGTATTTGGTTAAATGGAAGGGCTATGGTCAGGAGGATAATTCCTGGGTTGTCGCCTCTGATGTTCATGCGGCCGATTTGGTTCGTGCCTTCCATGTGGCTCACCCTGATCGCCCTGGGGGTTTTGATGAGGGTTTGGTGACCCCTCCTCAAGGGGGGGGGGTACTGTTGTGAACTCTGTTTTCAGGCTCCCTCTTGTGGTCACAGGTGGTATTGTGTGACTTTTGTTTTGGGCTCCCCCTGGTGGCTTTGTTTGTTATCCTGCGGGTCTGTGGCTGATCAGCTGCCTCGTTATTCACTTGGGAGTTTCCTATTTAGCTCTGTTTCACTTCCACTTGTTGCCGGCTGTCAATGTACTCAGTGCTATTCTGATTACTCCTGATTATCTTCGGTTTCAGTCTCTTCAGGAGAAGCTAAGTTCTGTTTAATTATTTTTTGCTCATCAGTCTGCAATATGATTTCTGTGTATGATGAGTTTAGTCCAGCTTGCTAATATGTGATTTCTTCTGCTGGTTTGCTCTGGGGTACAGAGTTGCTTCCCCCGCACCGTTAGTTGGTGCGGGGGCTCGAGCGATCTCTGCGTGGATATTTTGAATAGGGTTTTTAATTGACCGCACAGTTCCCTTTCTATTTTCTGCTTTCTAGTGTTAGCGGGCCTCATTTGCTAAATCTAATTTCATCTCTGCGTTTGTGCTTTCCCCTTAACTCACCATTAATATTTGTGGGGGGCTATTCTATATCTTTGGGGTCATTTCACTGAGGCAAGTGAGGACTTTCGTTCCCTCTAGGAATAGTCAGTTTTTCAGGCTGTGAAGAGACGTCTAGGATTTTCAGGTAACGTTCCACGGCTGCCTATAGTTGTTTGCGGATAGGATCAGGTTGCGGTCAATTCAGTTACCACTTCCCCAGAGTTTGTAGTCGGTTTAGTTACTTAGCTAGTCCTACTTGCGATCCTTGCCACTAGGATCATAACAGTACAGCCGGCCGGTAAAGTGTTAATTGCATGGCAGAAGCAGGAGAAAAGAAGCCTTGAGAATTTTTTTTTTTTTTTTTGCCGTGTGTCTAGCTGCTGTGTGTCTAGCTTCTCTCCTCCTCTTAATCTTGGTGTGGCTCTGAACTCAGCTGCTGATATGGATATTCAGAGTTTGGCCTCCAGTGTAGATCATCTTGCTGCAAGGGTACAAAGTATTCAGGATTTTGTTGTTCACAGTCCTATGTCAGAGCCTAGAATACCTATTCCGGAGTTGTTTTCTGGAGATAGATCTAGGTTCCTGAATTTTAAGAACAATTGTAAATTGTTTCTTTCTTTGAAACCTCGTTCCTCTGGTGATTCCGTTCAGCAAGTTAAAATTATAATTTCTTTCTTGCGTGGTGACCCTCAAGATTGGGCCTTCGCATTGGCGCCAGGGGATCCGGCATTGCTCAGTATTGATGCGTTTTTTCTGGCCCTTGGATTGCTCTATGAGGAACCTAATCTTGAGAACCAGGCTGAAAAAGCGTTGTTGGCCCTCTCTCAGGGGCAAGATGAAGCAGAGGTGTACTGCCAGAAATTTCGGAAATGGTCGGTGCTTACTCAGTGGAATGAGTGTGCCCTGGCTGCAAATTTCAGAAAAGGTCTTTCTGAGGCCATTAAGAATGTCATGGTGGGGTTCCCTACGCCTGCAGGTCTGAATGAGTCAATGACTCTGGCCATTCAGATTGATCGGCGTTTGCGGGAGCGCAAACCTGCCCACTATTTGGCGGTGTCTTCTGAACAGACACCTGAGTCTATGCAATGTGATAGAATTCTGACCAGAAGTGAACGGCAAAATTATAGATGGCAAAATGGGTTGTGCTTTTACTGTGGTGACTCAGCTCATGTTATCTCAGCATGCTCTAAGCGCAAAAAAAAGGTTGATAAATCTGTCACCATTGGTACTTTACAGCCTAAGTTCATTTTGTCTGTTACCCTGATTTGTTCCTTGTCATCTTACCCGGTTATGGCTTTTGTAGATTCAGGTGCTGCCCTGAGTCTGATGGACTTGTCATTTGCCAGGCGCTGTGGTTTTGTTTTGGAGCCTTTAAAATTCCCTATTCCACTAAGGGGAATTAATGCTACGCCATTGGCTACGAATAAACCTCAGTACTGGACACAAGTGACCATGTGCATGACTCCTGTTCATCAGGAGGTGATTCGCTTTCTTGTGCTGCATAATTTGCATGATGTTGTCGTGTTGAGTCTGCCATGGTTGCAGACTCATAATCCAGTCCTGGATTGGAAAGCAATGTCTGTGTCAAGTTGGGGTTGTCAGGGAATTCATGGCGACGCTCCTGTGGTGTCAATTGCTTCATCCACTCCTTCTGAAGTCCCTGCGTTTTTGTCAGACTACCAGGATGTATTTGATGAGCCCAAACTCAGTTCTCTACCTCCTCATAGGGATTGTGATTGTGCTATAAATTTGATTCCTGGTAGTAAGTTTCCTAAGGGACGACTTTTCAATTTGTCAGTGCCGGAGCATGCTGCCATGCGGAGTTATATAAAGGAGTCTTTGGAGAAAGGACTTATTCGCCCCTCCTCCTCCCCTCTTGGTGCGGGGTTCTTTTTTGTGGCTAAGAAGGATGGCTCTCTGAGACCTTGTATTGATTTATCGCCTTCTAAATAAAATCACGGTCAAATTTCAGTATCCTTTGCCATTGTTATCTGATCTGTTTGCTCGCATTAAGGGGTCTAGTTGGTTCACCAAGATAGATCTTCGTGGTGCGTATAACCTTGTGCGTATTAAGCAGGGTGATGAATGGAAAACTGCATTTAATACGCCCGAAGGCCATTTTGAGTACTTGGTGATGCCTTTTGGACTTTCTAACGCTCCTTCTGTCTTTCAGTCTTTTATGCACGACATCTTCCGTGAATATCTGGATAAATTTATGATTGTGTATCTGGATGATATTCTGGTTTTTTCTGATGATTGGGAGTCCCATGTTAAGCAGGTCAGGATGGTGTTTCAGGTCCTGCGTGCCAATGCTTTATTTGTGAAGGGCTCAAAATGTCTTTTTGGAGTCCAGAAGGTTTATTTTTTGGGTTTCATTTTTTCTCCTTCTACTATTGAGATGGACCCAGTCAAGGTTCAGGCTATTCATGACTGGACGCAGCCTACATCTGTTAAGAGTCTTCAGAAGTTCTTGGGTTTTGCTAATTTTTACCGTCGCTTCATCGCTAATTTTTCTGGTGTTGTTAAGCCTTTGACGGATTTGACCAAGAAAAGTTCTGATGTTACTAACTGGTCTCCTGCGGCTGTAGAGGCCTTTCGGGAGCTGAAGCACCGGTTTTCTTCGGCTCCGGTCTTATGTCAGCCAGATGTCTCTCTTCCTTTCCAGGTCGAGGTTGATGCTTCCGAGATTGGAGCGGGGGCTGTTTTGTCGCAGAGAAGCGCCGATGGCTCTGTGATGAAGCCATGTGCTTTCTTTTCAAGAAAGTTTTCGCCTGCCGAGCGGAATTATGATGTCGGTAATCGGGAGTTGATAGCTATGAAGTGGGCATTTGAGGAGTGGCGACATTGGCTCGAGGGAGCTAAGCATCGTGTGGTGGTCTTGACTGATCACAAGAATCTGATTTATCTCGAGTCGGCCAAGCGGCTGAATCCTAGACAGGCTCGTTGGTCGTTGTTTTTCTCTCGTTTTGATTTCGTGGTCTCGTACCTGCCTGGTTCGAAGAATGTAAAGGCTGATGCTCTTTCTAGGAGTTTTGTGCCTGACTCTCCTGGAGATTCAGAGCCGGCTGGTATTCTCAGAGAAGTGGTGATTTTGTCTGCCATCTCCCCAGATTTGCGACGAGTGCTGCAGGAGTTTCAGGCGGATAGACCTGACCGTTGTCCACCGGAGAGACTGTTTGTCCCGGATAGATGGACCAGCAGAGTTATTTCCGAGGTTCATTCTTCGGTGTTGGCGGGCCATCCTGGAATATTTGGTACCAGAGATTTGGTGGCCAGGTCCTTTTGGTGGCCTTCCTTGTCACGGGATGTGCGTTCCTTTGTGCAGTCTTGTGGAATTTGTGCTCGGGCTAAGCCTTGCTGTTCTCGTGCCAGTGGTTTGCTGTTACCTTTGCCTGTCCCGAAGAGGCCTTGGACGCACATTTCCATGGATTTTATTTCAGATCTTCCTGTCTCTCAGAGAATGTCTGTCATCTGGGTGGTGTGTGATCGTTTTTCTAAGTTGGTCCATTTGGTGCCCTTGCCTAAGTTGCCTTCCTCCTCCGAGTTGGTTCCGCTGTTTTTTCAAAATGTGGTTCGTTTGCATGGGATCCCTGAAAATATTGTTTCCGACAGAGGATCCCAGTTTGTGTCTAGATTTTGGCGGACCTTTTGCGCTAAGATGGGCATTGATTTGTCTTTTTCGTCGGCCTTCCATCCTCAGACGAATGGCCAAACCGAACGAACTAATCAGACCTTGGAGACCTATTTGAGATGTTTTGTTTCTGCTGATCAGGACGACTGGGTGACTTTTTTGCCGTTGGCCGAGTTTGCCCTTAATAATCGGGCTAGTTCTGCTACTTTGGTTTCTCCTTTTTTTTGTAATTCGGGGTTTCATCCTCGTTTTTCCTCGGGTCAGGTGGAGCCTTCTGACTGTCCTGGAGTGGATGTTGTGGTGGATAGGTTGCATCAGATTTGGAATCATGTTGTGGACAATTTGAAGCTGTCACAAGAGAAGGCTCAGCGCTTTGCCAACCGCCGTCGCTGTGTGGGTCCCCGACTTCGCGTTGGGGACTTGGTGTGGTTGTCTTCTCGCTTTGGTCCTATGAAGGTCTCCTCTCCTAAGTTCAAGCCTCGGTTTATCGGTCCTTATAAGATTTTGGAAGTCCTTAACCCTGTGTCATTTCGTTTGGCCCTCCCAGCATCGTTTGCTATTCATAATGTGTTTCATCGGTCGTTGTTGCGGAGGTATGTGGTGCCTGTGGGTCCTCCGGTTGAGCCTCCTGCCCCTGTGCTGGTTGAGGGAGAATTGGAATACGTGGTGGAGAAGATCTTGGATTCTCGTATTTCTAGACGGAGGCTTCAGTATTTGGTTAAATGGAAGGGCTATGGTCAGGAGGATAATTCCTGGGTTGTCGCCTCTGATGTTCATGCGGCCGATTTGGTTCGTGCCTTCCATGTGGCTCACCCTGATCGCCCTGGGGGTTTTGATGAGGGTTCGGTGACCCCTCCTCAAGGGGGGGGTACTGTTGTGAACTCTGTTTTCAGGCTCCCTCTTGTGGTCACAGGTGGTATTGTGTGACTTTTGTTTTGGGCTCCCCCTGGTGGCTTTGTTTGTTATCCTGCGGGTCTGTGGCTGATCAGCTGCCTCGTTATTCACTTGGGAGTTTCCTATTTAGCTCTGTTTCACTTCCACTTGTTGCCGGCTGTCAATGTACTCAGTGCTATTCTGATTACTCCTGATTATCTTCGGTTTCAGTCTCTTCAGGAGAAGCTAAGTTCTGTTTAATTATTTTTTGCTCATCAGTCTGCAATATGATTTCTGTGTATGATGAGTTTAGTCCAGCTTGCTAATATGTGATTTCTTCTGCTGGTTTGCTCTGGGGTACAGAGTTGCTTCCCCCGCACCGTTAGTTGGTGCGGGGGCTCGAGCGATCTCTGCGTGGATATTTTGAATAGGGTTTTTAATTGACCGCACAGTTCCCTTTCTATTTTCTGCTTTCTAGTGTTAGCGGGCCTCATTTGCTAAATCTAATTTCATCTCTGCGTTTGTGCTTTCCCCTTAACTCACCGTTAATATTTGTGGGGGGCTATTCTATATCTTTGGGGTCATTTCACTGAGGCAAGTGAAGACTTTCGTTCCCTTTAGGAATAGTCAGTTTCTCAGGCTGTGAAGAGACGTCTAGGATTTTCAGGTAACGTTCCACGGCTGCCTATAGTTGTTTGCGGATAGGATCAGGTTGCGGTCAATTCAGTTACCACTTCCCCAGAGTTTGTAGTCAGTTTAGTTACTTAGCTAGTCCTACTTGCGATCCTTGCCACTAGGATCATAACACATCCCCATCCTTGCCCATTCCACCACTTCCATAATTTACTCCTAACCCACCATCCCCATCCTTGCCCATTCCACCACTTCCATCACTTCCTCCTCCCCCACCATCCCCATCCTTGCCCATTCCACCACTTCCATCATTGCCTCCTCCACCACTATCCCCATCATTGTTCTCTCCCCATCAGCCCCATCATTGCCCTCTCCTCCCCCACCATCCCCATCATTGCCCTTTCCCCGTCAGCCCCATCATTGCCCTCTCCTCCCCCACCATCCCCATCATTGCCCTCTCCCCATCAGCCCCATTATTGCCCTCTCCTCTCCACCATCCCCATCATTTCCCTCTTCCCGTCAGCCCCATCATTGCCCTCTTTTCTCCCTACACACACACACACACACCATTTACTTCTCTGCACATTCCCCTGCAGCGCGCCACACATGCACGCGCACACACACACACACACACCCCTCTCACCTCTCCTCACGCTCTGCTGCAGCATCTCCATCGCCATCCTCTGACACAGCCGGCTGCTGAATGATGACATCATCCAGCGGCACGTCTGTGTGAGAGGAAGCGCGGGCAGGAAGACAGATCGCTGCAGCTCCGCTGCTATTTTCTCTTGTAGGCAGCGGAGCTGCAAGGATTTCTCCCTGCCTGCCGCAGCCACCCTGCAGGGGCCCCCCTCCACCTCCGCACATGTTGGGAGCCGGTGCTCTGCTGCTTCTCTGTGCCGGCTGTCAGCTTGACAGTCGGCACAGAGAACAGCTGACTCCCAGACTGGGGGGCAACAGAATGTAACCACCGGGGGAGACACTGCGGACTGCCACATTAGGCGGCCCGACTGCGCCCCCTGCCGGATGCGCCCCGGGCACATGCCCAGGCTGCCCCCCCCTAGATACGCCACTGTCGGTCTGCACTCTTCTCTGTAACTCACTTTCTGACCCTTTTCCCTCCAAATCAGAATTTATATAGAGAAGCCACCCATAAACAGGGTGTGGGCTCCCCCTTCTGGTCTGGAGTGTGAACATGTTGTGTGCATTGTGATTACCTGATAGAGAGATATCCTTCATCGCTTCCAAGAGTAACATCACTCTCCCCATGAGGAAAGCAATGTCACTGTGATGACCAGGACCCTGGGGCGTCACACACATATATATATATATACAGGGTGGTCCAAAAGTAGGTGGACAGTATGTGTAATAGGGTTATGAAGAGGGAGATTTATCAAACATGGTGTAAAGTGAAACTGACTCAGTTGCCCTTAGCAACCAATCAGATTCCACTTTTCATTCTTCAGAAATTCTTTGGAAAATGAAAGGTGGAATCTGATTGGTTGCTAAGGGCCAATGAATCAGTTTCACAGATCCAGTTTTCACAGATAAATCTCCCCCAAATCTGTTTTCTTTTCAGATAATTCAGATAACCCATAATGGCAAATAATTTAAATACAGATCAAATAAAAAGGATTTTAAAAGAGTATTGGAAATCTCAAACTGCTGAAACAGAGCAAATTGGGTTGAAACATTTGGTACTCAAGCCCCAAAGAGACAAACCACTTACTGCATTCGTGACAAATACGATGCCACTGGCTCAATCCTTAATGCTACAAAAACTGGTCGACCCAAAAAAGCCTGTACAGAAAATAATAAACAACTTGTTGCTGAAACATTTGTTCAGAGTCCAAAAAACTCCACCAGAAGAGTCTCAATAAAATTGGGAATTTCACGAGCTTCCATCATGCAAATCCTGTAATCTATTGGGTGGAAAGCTTATCGTCCACGTCTAATTCATGGTTTTTGTTGGCGGATAATCCAGACAGGCGGCTGCAATTTAATGAGATTATGCTTAACGAAATTTAAGAAAATCCAGTAATTTTAGATAACATTATGTGGAGTGATGAAGTTTCTTTCAAATTATCTGGCTATATTAACAGACATAATTGTATTTACTGGTATAATCACGCCCGGTGCCTCGGGGTGATCCTCGACTCTGTCTTCTCTTTCAAGTCACATATCCAAGCGCTTGCCTCCTCCTGCCTTCTCAAACTCAAAAATATTTCCCGGATCCGCGCATTCCTTGACCGCGACACCACAAAAACACTAGTGCATGCCCTTATCATCTCCCGCCTTGACTACTGCAACCTCCTACTATCTGGCCTCCCCCCTAGCACTCTGGCACCACTCCAATCCATCCTACACTCTGCTGCCCGACTAATCCACCTGTCTCCCTGCTATTCCCCAGCCTCTCCCCTATGCCAAGCCCTTCACTGGCTTCCTATCACCGAGAGACTCCAGTTGAAAACCCTTACAATGACATACAAAGCCATCCACAACCTGTCTCCTCCATACATCTGTGACATGGTCTCCCGGTATTTACCTACACGCAACCTCCGATCCTCTCAAGATCTCCTTCTCTACTCCCCTCTCATCTCTTCTTCTCACAACCGCATCAAAGACTTCTCTCGTACTTCCTCCCTACTCTGGAACTCTCTACCCCAACATATCAGACTCTCACCTACCATTGAAACCTTCAAAAAGAACCTGAAGACTCACCTCTTCCGACAAGCCTACAATCTGCAGTGATCCTCAACCTACTGAACAGCCGCACAACCAGCTTTACCCTCTCCTAGTGTATCCTCACCCATCCCCTGCAGACTGTGAGCCCTCGCGGGCAGGGTCCTCCCTCCTTCTGTACCTGTGTGCCTTGTTTTTTGCTCATGTTTAATGTATTTGTCTATATTTGCCTCCTTTTTCACATGTAAAGCGCCATGGAATAAATGGAGCTATAAAAATGTATAATAATAATAATGAGAACATGCATTTAACATTAGAGCAACAACTAAATGAGCCTGGTGTCAATGTTTGGGTGGTATTTCAAGTTTTGGTGTTTTTGGACCATTTTTGTTGATGGAACAGTCACAGGAGATAAGTATCTCGAAATTCTAATGAATCAAGTTGTTCCCCAGTTACAGCAACAGCCTAATTCCAATGACCTTTATTTCCAACAAGATGGGGCCCCTCCGCATTATTCAAGAGTAGTCCGCGAGTATCTTGATGAAACATTTCCTAATAAATGGATTGGCCGAAGAGGCCCACTTGATTGGCCGGCACGTTCACCAGACTTGACCCCAATGGACTTTTTTCTTTTGGGGAGTACTCAATTACAAAGTTTATAGTCGAAAACCAAAAAGTGTCAGTGATTTGAAAAATTACATAAGAGATGCATTTCATGAAATTAATACCCAAAGAGACTTGTGCAAATATGTTTGTCGAAGAGTAAGAGGCAGACATCAAAGCTGTGCAAATTGTGATGGAAAACGGAGCACCTGCGTTGTTAAAATTTAAGGGCTTTTGTATTATTGTTCAGAATAAAATTTAATTGTCAATGTTATGTAGCGCCCCCCACTGCCGCAGGGCCGAGGGGTACCCGGTACCGGGCCTCTGAGTCTCTGCTCTGGGGTTGTCACGGTGGCTAGACCCGGTCCGTGACCCTGCTGAGGGGCGCCCAATGAAAGGTGTGGGTGGTGATGCTGTAGTGGTGCGGGACGCAGTAAATAACGAGGACACCAGGTTGCAGTCTCTTTACCTCTTTACTGAAGGCTTCAGGATCCTCAGTCCGGAATACGGTTAACCAGGCTGCGCAAGTCCGGCTGGTCCGATGGCACCTCCAGAGTTCCCTTTGCAGGTGGAAATCTGTGCCTACCTTCTAGCGCTTGTGTGTTGTGGTCCTCCCCTGCTGTGCTTACGGGATAGTCCCCACAACTGTTGTGTCTGTTTCTGAAGTTCCCTCACAACTCGATTCTGATGTTCTTCTTCGTCCCCAGATGATATGGCTAGGACGCACCCGTATGACGGGTAGGCTCGGAGCTCTTCCTGGACCCTAGTGTCGCCCTTCTCCTGTTGTTGCCCCCTGTGTCTTCGTAGGTGATTTGTGTGAGACAGCCCGCCTATAGCTGACTGTCCTGCCGTAGGTTTGAAGTATTGCTTGGAGCCTAGTACTTCCTCGGCGTTCCGGCCACCGGCTACGCGCCTCAGTAGGATGTTGCCTCGTCTTACAGCACGACTCCTACTGGTGTTTCTCCTTGTTGCGTTGATCTCGTTTCTCACTCAGCACAATAAACCTCGCTTCTTGTCCTTTCTTAGGGAACCGCCGCGATCAGGTGCAGGCGCGGTCCCGTAACGTTCTCTCAGTTCGCTAGGTCTCTGCCAGGATCCCACCCCTGACAGGGACCCCCCTGAGTCCCTCCCCACAACACCCTCTGCCACAGGGTGTTGCCTGTTCGATTCCCAGTCAGCTTCGATTCCCAGTCAGCTTCTCTCTAACTTCCTCTCTAACCCCCAGTTTTACCAGATTGTGAGGAGTGGCCTAATACATAGCACCCTTAGCTCCCCCTGGAGGCCAGACTGTGAAGTGTATTTGTGTCTGTGATACCTGGTCAGGTGAACTCTTTCAGTGCCATGAGACGTACCATAGCCCCCCTTAGCGGCAGAGCATCAGTACTGCAACGACCAGGACTCTGGGGCGCTGCAGTTATGCTTGTGTTAGTAAATATAATCTATAATATAACGCTGGGAGCGTCACTCTGTCCGAAGCCTTTATAGACTGCGCAAGCGCCGGCGCAGTCTGGACCCCACAGAGTGACGCTCCCAGGAGATCGCGGTATGCGTAAGCACTGAACGCACACCGCGACCTCCAAAAGAGAAGCACGGATGTGCCAGGAGGGTGAGTATGCTATATTTACCTGTCCCGTTCCAGTGATGCGCGCCGCTCCGTCCTCCACATCCTCTGCCTGTGACGTTCAGGTCAGAGGGTGCGATGACGCGCTTAATGCGCGCCGCCCTCTGACTGAACAGTCACAGCCAGAGGACCCGGAAGATGGAGCAGCACGCAGCACTGGATCAGGGTCAGGTGACTATAGCAAGTGCCAGGGGCCTGAGCCAGCGGCGACTCCGGCACCTGACCCCCATAGCGTGCCAGTGTCCCCGCCTGCTCAGGCCCCCGGCACTCAGCGACCAGCGACGATAGGTGAGTATGTTATTTTTTTTTTTTTATTGCAGCAGCATACAGGGCATATAATACTATGGAGCATCTTATGGGGGCCATCAACCATAATTGAGCAGCATACAGGGCATATAATCCTATGGAGCATCTTATGGGGGCCATCAACCATAATGGAGCAGCGTATGGGGCATATAATACTATGGAGCATCTTATGGGGGCCATCAACCATAATGGAGCTGCATACAGGGCATATAATCCTATGGAGCATCTTATGGGGGCCATCAACCATAATGGAGCAGCGTATGGGGCACATAATACTATGGAGCATCTTATGGGTGCCATCAACCATAATGGAGCAGCATACAGGGCATATAATCCTATGGAGCATCTTATGGGGGCCATCAACCATAATGGAGCAGCATACAGGCCATATAATCCTATGGAGCATCTTATGGGGGCCATCAACCATAATGGAGCAGCATACAGGGCATATAATACTATGGAGCATCTTATGGGGGCCATCAACCATAATGGAGCAGCATACAAGGCATATAATACTATGGAGCATCTTATGGGGGCCATCAACCATAATGGAGCAGCATACAAGGCATATAATCCTATGGAGCATCTTATGGGGGCCATCAACCATAATGGTGCAGCATACAGGGCATATAATCCTATGGAGCATCTTATGGGGGCCATCAACCATAATGGAGCAGCATACAGGGCATATAATACTGTGGAGCATCTTATGGGGGCCATCAACCATAATGGAGCAGCATACAAGGCATATAATACTATGGAGCATCTTATGGGGGCCATCAACCATAATGGAGCAGCATACAAGGCATATAATACCATGGAGCATCTTATGGGGGCCATCAACCATAATGGAGCAGCATACAGGGCATATAATACTATGGAGCTGTAGCGCCCCCACCGCCGCAGGGCCGAGGGGTACCCGGTACCGGGCCTACGAGTCTCTGCTTCTGGGGGTTGTCACGGCGGCTAGGCCCCGGTCCGTGACCCTGCCGTGGGGTGCACAGTGAATAATAGGTGTGGATGTTGGTGGTGCAGTTGTGGGGTGCAGATCGCGGTAAATAACGAGGACACCAGGTTGCAGTCTCTTTACCTCTTTACTGGAGATCTCTGAGTCCTCAGTCCGGAATATGGTTCAACAGGCTGCGCAAGTCCGGCCGGTCCAATGGCACCTTCAGAGTTCACTTCACAGGTGGAAATCGGTGCCTTCCTTCTTAGCGCTATGTGTTGTAGTCCTTCCCTGCTATGCTTACGGAAAGTACCCCACAACCGTTGTGTCTGTTTCTTAAGTTCCCTCACAGTCACAACTCGATTAAATGATGTTCTTCTAATCTTCCGTCCCTTCCTGATGTTACAGTTAGAACGGCACCCGTTTGTCGGATAGGCCTGGAGTTCTTCCGGGACCCTAGAGACGCCCCTCTCCCGCAATTGCCTCCCAAGACTTCATAGGTGATATGTGTTAGACAGCCCGCCTTAAACTGACTGTCCTGCCGCTGTTTAGAGTATTGCTTGAAGCTGGTTATTGTAATACTCCCTCGGCGTTCCGGCCACCGGTAGTGCGCCTCAGTAGGATGTTGCTCCGGTCTTACAGCACGACCCCTACTGGTATTCTCCTATTGCTTGATCTCGTTTCTCACTCAGCACAATCTATCTCGCTTCTAGTCCTTTCTTGGGTCCCGCCGCTTCCCGGAGCTGGCGCGGACCCGTTACGTTCTTTTCAATGCCAAGCCTCTGTCAGGATCCCACCCCTGACAGAGACCCTACTGTCTCTTCCTCCACAACACCCTCTGCCACTAGGTGTTGCTTCGTCCAATCCAGTCAGCTTTCTGATCAAACTTCCTGCCTGACCCCCAGTTTACCCACTATGGTGGGGAGTGGCCTAATGAATAGCACCCTTAGCTCCCCCCGGAGGCCCGGCTGTGAAATGTATTGGTGTCTGTGATACCTGATCAGATGAACTCCTTCAGTGCCATCGGACGCACCGTAGCTCCCCATAGTGGCGGAGCCACAGTACTGCAACGACCAGGACTCTGGGGCGCTGCACTCCCCCCTGGTTAGACACAGTACTCCGGGACTGGGAAGAAAACAACAATACAAGTTAGCAAAAAGACATACAATTTTGTTGAATGCAATAACAATAAGCATATTTGAACAGAGCTTCCCTTTATGGGAGGTGAGAACACTTGAACGTTACAAACATGGTAAAATATTATAGCAACATGCTATAATTAACTTTTCTTACCCAACCGGGTATTCTACTAAGTGCAAAAATTGTTGAACAATAATTTAACTTTGCCTTTAAGGACATACACTCTGAATCCACTAAAGACCTTCCTATAATCACATTATAAGGTATTTTAACTTTTTCATTCTCCTTCTTTAAATCTGCAGGACCGCCTGTCCTATCGGCACCAGACCTACTGCCTCTCCTTTCAGTTACAGGACCGCCCCGTTCAGCCAGGGCCTACTGCATTTTCAACTACTATACACAGTATAGAACATAACATTACTTTCAGTTTTAGAGCACTGAGCCATCTCTTCTTGACTCCTATGAGAACTAAGGGTTTACCTTCTATCCCCATTAACTATCCATCAGCATTATCAAAAACATTTTCTATCGAACATTAAACCTTCTCATTATCTTTCTGTCTACTATGCATGCTGGACACCACGTCTATCTCTACGGGTCCACTGCATCCTTCTTCTATCTTTCACCTTTTTCTTCTCAGAGCACATTATCAATATTTCTTCACATTTAACCAGTTAAACACATATAACTTTTCTCATATAAACATTATCATCATTTCCTTTGGTCAAGACATTATTGCTACTCATCTTAAGCAATATTACTATCGAAGCGTGACAAATGAACATCCCCTTTAAGAGAGGATCAAGTCTTTCTGAGGTAGTTCGTCTTCTCGGACTACCAGTCCATGCTCAGCAAAGGTTCCGGTACGGTATCTTCGCAAAGAGTCTTTAAGTAAAACCAGTAGGAAGCACCTTTAAGAAGGTGCAAACTATATACAGGAAAAAGTTTGTATCATGCACGGTCCATGATTACTGCAGTTCTTTCAATCTTGTGCAAACTTGAAGAAAAGTAAACAAATCAACAAGGATCCCGGGTCAACAAAGGGATCCATAAGGAATTAACCCTGGACGGGTTTAGCAAACAGTAAACAAACAGTTAAACAAAGAGAGAACTATTTACATTTTTAAAGCAGTCATGCTTATTCATCCTTCGGTAGCCCCCACCGAGGCTTTACCTGGCAGGTGGCCCTCTGCGGCCCAGGCAGGTCGGTCTCCAAGTTCACTCCCGCGGCCAGGTGCACCCTGTGGGTTCGGGTCTCCTGCACGACCAGGTCGTGCGCTGCAATGAGGGTCTGTGTGGGCCGATGAATAATGCTGGCAGCAGCAGCAGCGGCAGCGGCGGCTTCAGCGGCAAGCTCCTCCCCCTCGGTGCGGATACTGCCAGAACGGCGGTGCAGCGCTGCATGTCCCGAGCCCACCATCCGCTCCCCTTTAGGTGCCGACGGTAGGTGACTACATCCCCCGGCTTCAGGAAGGACTTGGCGCCGTCTCCACTCAGGCAGGGCTCCACTTCCTCCCGGGTGATGCGGACTCTTAGGGCAGTCCTGATCTCCTGCACGAAGCCCTTTCCCGTCTGGGGCAGGTATACAACCACCACGCCCCACTTCGGCAAGGAGCCCTCCAGCAGCTCACCTCGCGCCTCCCGCTCCACTTCATGCTGGAACTCTGCGATTAGATGGTTCCGATATTCCCCCCAGGGGAAGGGCCCGAGGTCATGCCCCCCCGGTGCATTGGTGCTAGACGGCGGGGACATCGGGGCGCCACCGGTCGCAGCAGTGACCGGGTCGTGTGCAGAAGTGAGGTGGCCATCCCGGGGATCGCGGCACTGGGTACCTCCACTTGCGGTAGCCCCTCCTGGGGAAGGCGTATGAGTCGGGGACCGTCCAGGCCCGGGATGCTCCAGCGGCAGCTCCCAAGGATCCAAATCCTCCAGCGGAGGCATGTCCGAATAATCCGCTGGTGACGGGGGTCGATGCGGAGCCATCCTTTTCTGTAGGCCTTTCCTGGTCTCCAGTTCCACCTCATCTGAGTCATAGTTTCGTTTCTTCGGTCTTCGCCCGCCATAGAAGATTAAGAGGCGGATCTCTCCTGTCGACGGGCCCGCCCTTAGGATGCAGCAATATTTAGACTGGGCGGCCATTATTGTTCGCGCTCTCCAGCTTGCCTACGCCTACTCCACGCCCTTCTTCTTCTCCGGCGCTCTCCTCAGCGCTGCAATGGCGGCGGATTTTGGCGGTAAATGGCGCAGCACAGTCTTTGCAATAAAGTACAGTCCAAGCACAGTAAATCACAGTTCCAAGGCACACATGACCTGATTCTTCATGCTTAAGTAGATCCTGTTCGTGACGCCAAGTTGCAGCGCCCCCACCGCCGCAGGGCCGAGGGGTACCCGGTACCGGGCCTACGAGTCTCTGCTTCTGGGGGTTGTCACGGCGGCTAGGCCTCGGTCCGTGACCCTGCCGTGGGGCGCACAGTGAATAATAGGTGTGGATGTTGGTGGTGCAGTTGTGGGGTGCAGGTCGCGGTAAATAACGAGGACACCAGGTTGCAGTCTCTTTACCTCTTTACTGGAGATCTCTGAGTCCTCAGTCCGGAATATGGTTCACCAGGCTGCGCAAGTCCGGCCGGTCCAATGGCACCTTCAGAGTTCACTTCACAGGTGGAAATCGGTGCCTTCCTTCTTAGCGCTATGTGTTGTAGTCCTTCCCTGCTATGCTTACGGAAAGTACCCCACAACCGTTGTGTCTGTTTCTTAAGTTCCCTCACAACTCGATTAAATGATGTTCTTCTAATCTTCCGTCCCTTCCTGATGTTACAGTTAGAACGGCACCCGTTTGTCGGATAGGCCTGGAGTTCTTCCGGGACCCTAGAGACGCCCCTCTCCCGCAATTGCCTCCCAAGACTTCATAGGTGATATGTGTTAGACAGCCCGCCTTAAACTGACTGTCCTGCCGCTGTTTAGAGTATTGCTTGAAGCTGGTTATTGTAATACTCCCTCGGCGTTCCGGCCACCGGTAGTGCACCTCAGTAGGATGTTGCTCCGGGCTTACAGCACGACCCCTACTGGTATTCTCCTATTGCTTGATCTCGTTTCTCACTCAGCACAATCTATCTCGCTTCTAGTCCTTTCTTGGGTCCCGCCGCTTCCCGGAGCTGGCGCGGACCCGTTACGTTCTTTTCAATGCCAAGCCTCTGTCAGGATCCCACCCCTGACAGAGACCCTACTGTCTCTTCCTCCACAACACCCTCTGCCACTAGGTGTTGCTTCGTCCAATCCAGTCAGCTTTCTGATCAAACTTCCTGCCTGACCCCCAGTTTACCCACTATGGTGGGGAGTGGCCTAATGAATAGCATCCTTAGCTCCCCCCGGAGGCCCGGCTGTGAAATGTATTGGTGTCTGTGATACCTGATCAGATGAACTCCTTCAGTGCCATCGGACGCACCGTAGCTCCCCATAGTGGCGGAGCCACAGTACTGCAACGACCAGGACTCTGTGGCGCTGCAGAGCATCTTATGGGGGCCATCAACCATAATTGAGCAGCATACAGGGCATATAATACTATGGAGCATCTTATGGGGGCCATCAACCATAATGGAGCAGCATACAAGGCATATAATACTATGGAGCATCTTATGGGGGCTATCAACCATAATGGATTAGCATACAAGGCATATAATACTATGGAGCATCTTATGGGCGCCATCAACCATAATGGAGCAGCATACAGGGCATATAATACTATGGAGCATCTTATGGGGGCCATCAACCATAAAGGAGCAGCGTATGGGGCATATAATACTATGGAGCATCTTATGGGGGCCATCAACCATAATGGAGCAGCATACAGGGCATATAATACTATGGAGCGTCTTATGGGGCCATCAACCATAATGGAGCAGCATAGAGGGCATATAATACTCTGGAGCATCTTATGGGGGCCATCAACCATAATGGAGCAGCATACAAGGCATATAATACTATGGAGCATCTTATGGGGGCCATCAACCATAATGGAGCAGCATAGAGGGCATATAATACTCTGGAGCATCTTATGGGGGCCATCAACCATAATGGAACAGCATACAGGGCATATAATACTCTGGAGCATCTTATGGGGGGCCATCAACCATAATGGAGCAGCATACAAGGTGTATAATACTATGGTGCATCTTATGGGAGCCATCAACTATAATGGATCAGCATACAGGGCATACAATCCTATGGAGCATCTTATGGGGGCCATCAACCATAATGGAGCAGCATACAGAGCATATAATACTATGGAGCATCTTATGGGGGCCATCAACCATAATGGAGCAGCGTATGGGGCATATAATACTATGGAGCATCTTATGGGGGCCATCAACCATAATGGAGCAGCATACAGGGCATATAATACTATGGAGCATCTTATGGGGGCCATCAACCATAATGGAGCAGCATACAAGGCATATAATACTATGGAGCATCTTATGAGGGCCATCAACCATAATGGAGCAGCATACAGGGCATATAATACTATGGAGCATCTTATGGGGGCCATCAACCATAATGGAGCAGCATACAGGGCATATAATACTATGGAGCATCTTATGGGGGCCATCAACCATAATGGAGCAGCATAGAGGGCATATAATACTCTGGAGCATCTTATGGGGGGCCATCAACCATAATGGAGCAGCATACAAGGTGTATAATACTATGGAGCATCTTATGGGGGCCATCAACCATAATGGAGCAGCATACAAGGCATATAATCCTATGGAGCATCTTATGGGAGCCATCAACTATAATGGATCAGCATACAGGGCATACAATCCTATGGAGCATCTTATGGGGGCCATCAACCATAATGGAGCAGCATACAGGGCATATAATACTATGGAGCATCTTATGGGGGCCATCAACCATAATGGAGCAGCGTATGGGGCATATAATACTATGGAGCATCTTATGGGGGCCATCAACCATAATGGAGCAGCATACAGGGCATATAATACTATGGAGCATCTTATGGGGGCCATCAACCATAATGGAGCAGCATACAAGGCATATAATACTATGGAGCATCTTATGAGGGCCATCAACCATAATGGAGCAGCATACAGGGCATATAATACTATGGAGCATCTTATGGGGGCCATCAACCATAATGAAGCAGCATACAAGGCATATAACACTATGGAGCATCTTATGGGGGCCATCAACCATAATGGAGCAGCATACAGGGCATATAATACTCTGGAGCATCTTATGGGGGCCATCAACCATAATGGAGCAGCATATGAGGCATATACTATGGAGCATCTTATGGGGGCCATCAACCATAATGAAGCAGCATACAAGGCATATAACACTATGGAGCATCTTATGGGGGCCATCAACCATAATGGAGCAGCATACAGGGCATATAATACTCTGGAGCATCTTATGGGGGCCAACAACCTTTATGGAGCAGCGTATGGGGCATAAGGATGGGAGCAGCAAATTACAGAACGGTGGCGCAGGATGGGAGCAGCAAATTACAGAACTGTGGCGCAGGATGGGAGCAGCACATTACAGAACTGTGGCGCAGGATGGGAGCAGCACATGACAGAATGGGGGTGCAGGATGGCAGCAGCACATGACAGAACGGGGGTGCAGGATGGCAGCAGCACATGGCAGAACGGGGGTGCAGGATGGAAGCAGCACATGACAGAACGGGGGTGCAGGATGGAAGCAGCACATGACAGAACGCTGGCGCAGGATGGGAGCAGCACATGACAGGATGGGGGCGCAGGATGGGAGCAGCAAATGACAGAATGGAGGCGCAGGATGGGTGCAGCACATGTCAGAATGGGGGCGCAGGATGGGAGCAGCACATGACAGCATGGGGCCGCAGGATGGTAGCAGCACATGACAGAACTGGGGCGTAGGATGGGAGCAGTACATGACAGAATGGGGGCTCAAGATGGAAGCAGCGCATGACAGCATGGGGGCACAGGATGGGAGCAGCACATGACAGAACGGGGGGTAGGATGGGAGCAGCACATGACAGAATGGGGGCGCAGGATGGCAGCAGCATATGACAGAATCAGGGCTCAGGATGGGAGCAGCACATGACAGAACGGGGGAGCAGGATGGCAGCAGCACATGACAGGATGGGAGCAGCACATGACAGGATGGGGGCACAAGATAGGAGCAGCACATGGCAGGATAAGGGCGCAGGATGGGAGCAGCACGTGACAGGACGGGGGCGCAGGATGAGAGCAGCACATGAAAGGATGGGGCGCAGGATGGGAGCAGCACATAACCAAAATGAAGGCGCAGGATGGGAGCAGCACATGACAACATGTGGGTGCAGGATGCAAGCACTACATGACAGGATGAGGGCGCAGGATGGGAGCAGCACATGACAGCATGGGGGTGCAGGATGGGAGCACCACATGACAGCATGGGGGCGCAGAATGGGAGCACATGACAGGATGAGGGCTCAGGAAGATAGTAGTGCGGCGCGCCCCCACACCGCCGCAGGGCCGAGGGGTACCCGGAGCCGGGCCTCTAGGTCTCAGTCCTGGGGTTGTCACGGAGGCTAGACCCGGTCCGTGGCCCTGTCCGTCAGTGGGGGACGTCCGGTGAAATAAGTGGTGCTAATGGTGGTAATGATAGCGGTGTAGCGGTGCAGTTGTGGGGGTGCAGGTCGCAGTAAATAACAAGGACACCAGGTTGCAGTCTCTTTACCTCTTTACTGGAGATCTCTGAGTCCTCAGTCCAGAACACGGTTCACCAGGCTACGCAAGTCCAGCCGGTCCAATGGCACCTCCAGAGTCCTCCTCTCAGGTGGAGATCTGTGCCTTCCTTCTAGCGCTATGTGTTGTAGTCCTTCCCTGCTGTGCTCACGGAAAGTGACCCCACAACGGTTGTGTCTGTTTCTTAAGTTCCCTCACAACTCGATTTGATGTTCCTCTGTAATCCACCCCTTCCCTGTATTCAGGTTGGAATGGCACCCGTTTGTCAGGTAGGCCTGGAGTTCTTCCGGGACCCTAGAGACGCCCCTCTCCCGCAATTGCCCCCCAAGACTTCATAGGTGATATGTGGTAGACAGCCCGCCTGAGACCGACTGTCCTGCCGCTGTTTGGAGTATGGCTTGAAGCTGTATTCTAATCCACTCCCTCGGCGTTCCGGCCACCGATATTGCGCCTCAGCAGGGTGCTGCCTCTTTCAACAAAACCCCTGCTGGTATTCTCCTTCTGCTTGATCTCGTTTCTCACTCAGCACAATCTGCCTCGCTTCTAGTCCTTTCTTGGGCACCGCCGCTAAGCTGAGCAGGCACGGTCCCGTTACGTTCTCTCAATGCCAAGCCTCTGCCAGGATCCCACCCCTGGCAGAGACCCTACAGTCTCTCCCTTCACAACACCCTCTGCCACAGGGTGTTGCTCCGCTCAATCCCGTCAGCGTTCTCTTCTAACTTCCTGCCTGACCCCCAGTTTACCCACTATGGTGGGGAGTGGCCTAATGAATAGCACCCTTAGCTCCCCCCGGAGGCCCTGCTGTGAAACATATTGGTGTCTGTGATACCTGATTGGAGGAACTCCTTCAGTGCCATCGAACGTACCATGGCTCCCCTTAGTGGCAGAGCCACAGTACTGCAACGACCAGAACTCTGGGGCGCTGCACTCCCCCCTGGTTAAACACAGTACTCCGGGACTGGGAAGAAAAACAACAATACAGATTAGTAAACAGACATACAATTTTGTTGAGTGCAAAACAATAAGTATACTTGAACAGGCTTCCCTTTATGGGAGGTGAGGACACTTTTAACGTTACAAACATAGTCAACATTATAAATTACAGGCTATACATAACTCCTGTTACCCAACCGGGTATTCTACTTAGTGCAAATTCTGGAACAATAAATTAACATTGCCTTTAAGAAACATACACTCTTAGTTTACCAAAGGCCTTCCTATAATCACATTACAGGGTAGGGTAACTTCACATTCTCCTACTTTGAACCTGCAGGACCGCCTGTCCCTATGGCACCAGACCTACTGCCTCTCCTTTCTTTTACAGGACCGCCCCGTTCAGCCAGAGCCTACTGCCTTTCGCTACTATACATAGTATAGACATAACATTCCTTTCGTTTAAAGAACTCTGAGCCAGCTCTACTCGGCTCCTTTAAGGACTCACTCTCTAACCCCTACGGGTTCGCTTTCTGTCCTTAGTAACAAAGTAACTTTCTATGGGGACGCAGGGTTTACCTTCTATCCTCACCTTCATCATTACTTCTTTACTTTCAACTACGCAGATCTCTACTTCTACCCCTGCGGGCTCTCTGCATCTTTTCCTTTCACAAAACATTATTTTCAGATTTCACAATTCAAACAATTTAAACACATATAACTTTTCATGTAAAACAGTTACATCCTTTTTCTCAAAGCATCATCATGTTACCGTTCTAAAACAGTATCGCTTTCAAGTTCAATTCCACGCATCCCCTTTAAGAGGGGACCAAGCCTTTCTGAGGTAGCTCGTCTTCTCAGCCTACCAGTCCACGCAAAGGCTCCGGAATGGCATCTTCGCAAAGTGTCTTTTAACTAAAACCAGTAGGAAAGGTATCTTCGCAAAGTGTCTTTTAACTAAAACCAGTAGGAGGTACCCTTAAGAAGGTGCAACTATTTACAAGGAAGTTCGAATCATGCACAGTCCATGATTTCACAGTTTGTGTAACTTTTGTGCAAAACTTCAAGGAAACAGCACTAGTGACCCCGGGTCAACAAAGGGGTCACCTTTTAAAGTTTACCCTGGACGGGTTTAGCAACAAACAATCAGGAACAGTTAAAGGAAAACTATTTACATTTTTTTCAGGTTTCCGAGGTTTATTCTTCTTCAGGTGGCTTTGGTTCCGGGACCCCGGCCACTGTAGCGCCAGTGTCCGCGGTGGGTCTTCCCAGTGCAGTCAGACCACTTGACGCCTGAACCTGAAGACGGATCCTGGCTGCCAGCTCAGTTGCTGCAATGATATGGGCGGTGGCAATGTTGGTAAGCTCCGCTACATTTAGTTCGATCGCAGCTGGGGTAGTAGATGACACTCTCTCAGATCCACATCGGCGAACGTTGCGGGCACACTCTTCCCGGGCACTCCGATGGCGGATATCTCCTGACCGTGCAGGCTTCAGACCCTGGTTCACGGCTAATGCAGCGGAGACTTGCCCCATCTCTTTCCAGTCTTTCCATTGGGAAATCAGGCACTGTTTATATTGTTCCCAAGTGAGCACGGCAACGGCGTGGCTTCTTCTCCAAACCCCATTCGACTTAATCCGGGGGGCCTCCCACCGGAGAACCACTCCCTCTGAGCTCACATCTAGGAACTCCCCCATTGCGGTCGGTGGCAGGGGTACCAGACCCTTCATCACTTCGGGGGATGATGCCACCATTCCCGCCATGAAGAGGCGGCTACTGTTGTGAGAGGGGTCGGTCGCGAGAGCGGGATCGAGCGGGGAGGCAGGGGTGTCTTCCGTACCTACGCCTGATGTGGTTCCACCGATGTCGCTCCGGTACATTAACAAGGGTGCTGGAGTCGGCTGCAGCCCGGACTGCGGCTCCTCCAATAGGATTCTCGGATTCGGCTCCGCTTGCTGTAGTTCCTCCTCCTCTAACTCCGAAGTCAGGATTGGTGGACGTAGCCCCGCTGTCGGGTCCGCAGGCTTCCGGTCCATCGTTGGTGAAGAAGGGCAGGCCGGAACTGCTCCTTCCTCGCTCAGGCACTCGCCGTTCATCGTCGCTGCCTGATAGTCGGTCGCAGCGCATGCACCTAACTCCGCCATTTCTCCGAGGTCGAGCTTCTCCATCCCCAGCCCCTCGCTGTTGCATATCAAGGGGTGTTTCTCTTCCGTTTTGGGGCAGGCCATTCCTCTGCAACCAGAAGTGCAGGGGGCGGTAGCCATTTCTCGCGCCACACTGGGAGTCTCTGCCCATAACACGCCCTCCTTCCCCTTGGATGTAGCAATGGCGGCGCCTTTTGGCGGGAACTTTTGGTGGCTAATGGCGCAGCACAGTCTTACAATAAAGTACAGTTCAAGCACAGTAAATCACAGTCTCTAGGCACACATGACCTGATTCTTCAGGCTTAAGTAGATCCTGTTCGTGACGCCAAGTTGCGGCGCGCCCCCACACCGCCGCAGGGCCGAGGGGTACCCGGAGCCGGGCATCTAGGTCTCAGTCCTGGGGTTGTCACGGTGGCTAGACCCGGTCCGTGGCCCTGTCCGTCAGTGGGGGACGTCCGGTGAAATAAGTGGTGCTAATGGTGGTAATGATAGCGGTGTAGCGGTGCAGTTGTGGGGGTGCAGGTCGCAGTAAATAACAAGGACACCAGGTTGCAGTCTCTTTACCTCTTTACTGGAGATCTCTGAGTCCTCAGTCCAGAACACGGTTCACCAGGCTACGCAAGTCCAGCCGGTCCAATGGCACCTCCAGAGTCCTCCTCTCAGGTGGAGATCTGTGCCTTCCTTCTAGCGCTATGTGTTGTAGTCCTTCCCTGCTGTGCTCACGGAAAGTGACCCCACAACGGTTGTGTCTGTTTCTTAAGTTCCCTCACAACTCGATTTGATGTTCCTCTGTAATCCACCCCTTCCCTGTATTCAGGTTGGAATGGCACCCGTTTGTCAGGTAGGCCTGGAGTTCTTCCGGGACCCTAGAGACGCCCCTCTCCCGCAATTGCCCCCCAAGACTTCATAGGTGATATGTGGTAGACAGCCCGCCTGAGACCGACTGTCCTGCCGCTGTTTGGAGTATGGCTTGAAGCTGTATTCTAATCCACTCCCTCGGCGTTCCGGCCACCGGTATTGCGCCTCAGCAGGGTGCTGCCTCTTTCAACAAAACCCCTGCTGGTATTCTCCTTCTGCTTGATCTCGTTTCTCACTCAGCACAATCTGCCTCGCTTCTAGTCCTTTCTTGGGCACCGCCGCTAAGCTGAGCAGGCACGGTCCCGTTACGTTCTCTCAATGCCAAGCCTCTGCCAGGATCCCACCCCTGGCAGAGACCCTACAGTCTCTCCCTTCACAACACCCTCTGCCACAGGGTGTTGCTCCGCTCAATCCCGTCAGCGTTCTCTTCTAACTTCCTGCCTGACCCCCAGTTTACCCACTATGGTGGGGAGTGGCCTAATGAATAGCACCCTTAGCTCCCCCCGGAGGCCCTGCTGTGAAACATATTGGTGTCTGTGATACCTGATTGGAGGAACTCCTTCAGTGCCATCGAACGTACCATGGCTCCCCTTAGTGGCAGAGCCACAGTACTGCAACGACCAGAACTCTGGGGCGCTGCAGTAGCACATAACAGGATGGGGGCGCATGATGGTAGCAGCACATGACAGGATTGGGGTGGAGTATGGGAGCATCACATGACAGGATTGGGGTACAGGATGGGTCATGTGACAGGATGAGTGCTCAGGAAGACAGTAGCACATCACAAGATGGAGGCACACAAAACAGGATGGGGGCTGCACATGACAGGATGGGGGCGCAAGATGGTAGCAGCCCATGACAAGATTAGGGCGCAGGATGGAAGCAACACATACCAGGATGGAGACCATATACCAATATAAATGCTCGCCACCCGGGCGTAGAATGGGTTCAATAGCTAGTTTAATATATAACTCAAAATGACTGTTATTATTTTCTGTCCACCTACTTTTGGACCACTATATATATATATATATATATATATATATATATATATATACTAGATTGTGGCCCGATTCTAACGCATCGGGTATTCTAGAATATGCATGTCCCCGTAGTATATGGACAATGATGATTCCAGAATTCGCGGCAGACTGTGCCCGTCGCTGATTGGTCGAGGCAACCTTTATGACATCATTGTTGCCATGGCAACCATTATGACATCTACGTCGATACTGTGCCCGTCTCTGATTGGTCGAGGCCGCCAGGCCTCAACCAATCAGAGAGGCGGGATTTCCAGGACAGACAGACAGACAGACAGAAAGACAGACAGACAGACAGAAAGACAGACAGACAGACAGACAGACAGAAAAACCCTTAGACAATTATATATATAGATATATTACACAAAAAAAATATCAATGAAAACATCAGCTTGGCATATAGAAAAACAAACCCTGACGCAACATCATTAGCGGAAAAATAAAAAGGTTTTGAGCCTTGATAAATAATTACCCTCAACGAACATTTTTTTAGCAAAGTTAAAAATATTTTTTAAACCACTAAAATACTAATAAAAAATTTGTAAAAGTTTGGTATCACTGTTATTTTCCTAGCCTGGAGAATTATATTGTCAGGTCAGCTTTACTGCACTACGGACGCCGTAAAACCAAAACCCAAAAAGCAATGGAGAAATTGCATATTTTTCATCATTTTTTTCCTAATTTCTCAGTACATTGTATGGTAAAAGGAATGGTGTCATTCAAAACTACAACTTGTCCCGGAAAAAAAAAAACAGCCCTCATCCATCTATGTCGATGGATGTATAAAAAAGTTATGGATTTTGGAAGAAGAGTAGAGAAAAATGAAAGCAAAAACAAAAATTGGCTCATCTTTATTGGTTAAAGGAAATCTGTCATCAGTTTTGATCACGAGAAACTGCTATCACTTTTATATGCGGAGAACAAACATCATTTGGCGCACAATGATGAGTAAACTGTTGAACAATTCTTTCAATAAACTTTATAATATCCCAAGTTAAACCTTCAAATTTGCCCACCCCCCAAAAAAAGAAAATTGTATTGTTTTTATACTCCACTAGCATTGTGTAAAAATTTGCTTAATTCTAAAAGTAGCAAATGAATTAACCAAAAATATATGGATAATTCAAACCCATATTATCCCTCAAAGATGACAATGAGTGAAAAAATGTGATGTAAAAATGGTGTAAAATTAGGTGCAGAAATAAAGATACCTAAAATTGAAACTTTTACTAAAAAAAGCACAAAAAGAATAAATAATCCTTCTCATTTACTGTACATTTTTTTGTGTACTCCAGTGTGATTTGTCATTTAAATTAATGTAATGCTGCCATCTAGTGTTCAACATTAATTATTACACTTTTTGCTAATACAGAAGTTTAATTTAAATCATTTAATTAAAAATAAACCATAAAAAAACCTTATTATTCTGGAAATATATAAACAATCATTCAACATCCATTCAATAGCAAAGAAACTTCCTTTAATGTCCTCACAACATAAAAATAGTGGCTGGGTGTCTTATCAAAGATCTGGGCACCTCCCAAATGTGTACTCCTAAGAGCCATTGTTAAACACATAGGAGACTTCCTCCTTTGGAAACTCTGGCCTCAAAACTTGAGAAACTTTTTCAGCCATTTGAAGATTTTCCCTTGGCAACAATATTGTTTTTTTGCTGGCTGTGTATATAAAACATGATGTAGCCCTAGATAAGAAACCATGCACAACTGTAATAAAGTCGTAAAAAGTAATAAAACTTCATTCTGCAACTTGTTACTGGCAATTATATATCCATCTAGTGAATACATTTATGGAAATGATACAATTTAACACACATTCTGTTCTAGCCAAAGTTCGAAACAGGCTTCAATGTACACGATGTATGTGCACCCTGTGGCATTCATCGCTAGTTTGGAGTTTCCGAAGCTTCAGCACCTCCCCATATCATCAGAATTTTACTTGTGCTATCAAATTTATGTTTCTTTACTACCATTTTTTTATAGTGTAAACCACCACACCAGGTTTTTTTTTTCTTACACTTACCGCTGCAGTGGTGCTTCTAAACTAAGGTACTTGAACTTACTGTTATACTCACCAGCCGCCTCTTCACCTTTTAGCACCACCACTCCTGTCGATCTCCTGCAGTTTGTGACCTGGAGAGATTCATGGAGCGAGAAGGAAATCAATGAGAGCTTAGTTCTGGTTCTCATAGACTTCCATTGAGAGCTTGTTACCGTTACTTTTGACCAGTCAGAAATTGCAGTCACAAGATTGTGCCGCGGAATCGGCGTGGCGCTGTAAAAAGGTGAAGATGACAGAGGGTGAGTATAAGAGCAGGGGTCATACATTAGAAGTACCACTCCAGCTCTGGAAAAAACCCAGCTGGGGTAGTGATTTAAAGGATCCGCTTTTAATCGCTTTTACATGTACAGAAGACTAGAAGTATTCAGAGACACAGGTAACAACAGCACACAATGGGGATGCAAATGATTGCCGAATGAAGTCAAAGCTTCCTTTTCAATACAAAAACTTGGGCTTCAATTACGTTCTGTTTGTATTCTTTACTGTATCTGTTAGAGATGGATCCTACATTCCTAGTGTGAACTTACCCTTACACTGATCCAAAATATGAACCAGAATATTCCCAAATAAAAGTATGCTGAATCTGGTAAAATTACGAACCCTATTACAGTCAATACGGTGTCTGCAGGACACTGCTGGTGTCTCTCATGTGAAGGATTTGACACAGCTGATAATTTCATATGGGTAAGTATGGGGGGGGGGGGCAGGAGAAACAGACCCGGATGTATATATGGGGGTGGTGGAGCGCCCCCATAGGGCCATGGGGTACTCGGCACCGGGTCCTTCAGTTCTCAGTGGGGATGTCACGGTGGCCCGACCCGGTCCGTGGCCCTTTGAGGGACGGCCAATAAAAGGGAAAGTTTGTATAATGTTCGTGACGCCACCTGTGGTATTTGGTCAGGGTGACCGACTCTGCTTAGGGGTCCACTGGAGTGATGTTATGGCAGCAAGATGGTATACCTTCCCACAGGTGAAGTGTATCCCCAGGGCTTCCCAGAAATGTAGATGGTGATGGTGGATGATGTAAGGCGCAGTGAATAACGAGGACACAAGGTTGCAGTCTCTTTACCTTTACTGAAGGCTTCAGCATCCACAGTCCAGGGCACCGGATCACAGGGCAGGCAGAGTCCAGCCGGTTCGAAGGCAAATCCAGAGTCCCCTTATCTAGGTGGAAATCAGTAGCCTTCCACTAGCGCCTGTGTGTTGTAGTACCTCCCTGCTGAGCTTCTCGGTAAGGTCCTCACAACTCTTGTAGATGTTCTAGACGTTATTTCTTCCTCTCTGTCCCCCAGATGATATGGATAGGACAAACCCGTATGACTGATGGCCTGAGGCTTGTTTATAGGGACCCTAGAGACGCCCCAACCCCCACAAGTTGCCACCGTGTCTTCTTAGGTATTAAGGTCGGGCAGCCAACTTGGAATTGACTGTCCTGCCGGTCTCTGGAGCAAGGCTTGGAGACGGTTGCTCCCTCGGTGTTCCGGCCACAGACTTCGCACCTCAGAAGGAGGCAGCCTATTACAGGGCAGAACTCCTTCTGGTGTTATCTCCTTGTGCTATGACTTCGTTTCTCACCCTCTACAACACAATTCTCTTCGTGTCCTTTCGTAGGATGCTGCCGCACGTGGGGCAGGCGCAGCTCCGTGTCTTTCTCTCTTGCTAGGCCTCTGATAGGATCCCACCCCTGTCAGGGACCCTCTGTCTGCAGCTCTGATGTTCCTCCTTTTCCCTCTGTCTGCCTGACAGGTGTTGCCTGGGCCAAGCCCAGTCAGCTTCTCTCTCACTTTCTATCCAGCCGACCAGTTTTATCCTTCTGTGAGGAGTGCCCTAGTAGATAGGAGCAAGGCTCCCCCTGGTGGTCTGGAGTGTGAAGTGTGGTGTATGGTTTGTGATACCTGGTAGGAAGATCTCCTTTATTGCCATCAGACGTAATATCACTCCCCCTGGTGGAAGAATGACATCACTGCAACGACCAGGACTCTGGGGCGCTGCAGTAGCAGGATGGATTTATGGGGGCAGCAAAAAAGGACTAGGATGGATATAAGGGGCGCGGTAGGATGTACGTATGGGGGGGCAGGAGAAACAGACCAGAATGTATATATGGGGGGTGGCAGGATGGATATATGGTGGGAACAGGAAAAAAGGACCAGGATGGATATAAGGGGGTGGCAGGATGGATATAAGGGGGCGGCAGGATGGATATATGGGGGCAGGAAAAAAGGACCAAGATGGATATAAGGGGGCCAGCTATATTAATATATGGTGGGGGCAGGAAAATAAGGACCAGGATGGATATATAAGGGGGTGGCAGGTTGGATATATCGGGGCAGGAAAAAAGGACCAGGATGGCTATAAGGAGGGCGGCAGGATGGATATATGGGGGGCAGGAAAAAAGCACCAGGATGGATATAAGGGGGCAGCAGGATAGATATATGGGGGCAGGAAAAAAGGACCAGGAAGGATATAAGGGGGGGGGGGGGGTGACAGGATGGATATATGGGGAGCAGGAAAAAAGGAAAAGGATGGATATAAGGGGATCAGCTATATTAACATATGGTGGGGGCAGGAAAAAAAGAACCAGGATGGATATAAGGGGGGCGGCAGGATGGATATATGGGGAGCAGGTAAAACAGACCAGGATGGATATAAGGGGGGCGGCAGGATGGATATATGGGGGCAGGAAAAAAGGACCAGGATGGATATAAGGGGGGCAGCAGGATGGATATACAGGTCCTTCTCAAAAAATTAGCATATAGTGTTAAATTTCATTATTTACCATAATGTAATGATTACAATTAAACTTTCATATATTATAGATTCATTATCCACCAACTGAAATTTGTCAGGTCTTTTATTGTTTTAATACTGATGATTTTGGCATACAACTCCTGAAAACCCAAAAAACCTGTCTCAATAAATTAGCATATTTCACCCGTCCAATCAAATAAAAGTGTTTTTTAATAACAAACAAAAAAACAACAAATAATAATGTTCAGTTATGCACTCAATACTTGGTCGGGAATCCTTTGGCAGAAATGACTGCTT
Organism: Ranitomeya variabilis; assembly: GCF_051348905.1. Taxonomy (NCBI): domain Eukaryota; kingdom Metazoa; phylum Chordata; class Amphibia; order Anura; family Dendrobatidae; genus Ranitomeya; species Ranitomeya variabilis. The sequence continues at coordinate 679,241,603 of NC_135232.1, read as the reverse complement.
CAATGCGGCGTGGCATGGAGGCAATCAGCCTGTGACACTGCTGAGATGTTATGGAGGCCCAGGATGCTTCAATAGCGGCCTTAAGCTCATCCAGAGTGTTGGGTCTTGCGTCTCTCAACTTTCTCTTCACAATATCCCACAGATTCTCTATGGGGTTCAGGTCAGGAGAGTTGGCAGGCCAATTGAGCACAGTAATACCATGGTCAGTAAACCATTTACCAGTGGTTTTGGCACTGTGAGCAGGTGCCAGGTCGTGCTGGAAAATGAAATCTTCATCTCCATAAAGCATTTCAGCCGATGGAAGCATGAAGTGCTCCAAAATCTCCTGATAGCTAGCTGCAGTGACCCTGCCCTTGATGAAACACAGTGGACCAACACCAGCAGCTGACATGGCACCCCACACCATCACTGACTGTGGGTACTTGACACTGGACTTCAGGCATTTTGGCATTTCATTTCTCCCCAGTCTTCCTCCAGACTCTGGCACCTTGATTTCCGAATGACATGCAAAATTTGCTTTCATCAGAAAAAAGTACTTGGGACCACTTAGCAACAGTCCAGTGCTGCTTCTCTGTAGCCCAGGTCAGGCGCTTCTGCCGCTGTTTATGGTTCAAAAGTGGCTTTACCTGGGGAATGCGGCACCTGTAGCCCATTTCCTGCACACACCTGTGCACGGTGGCTCTGGATGTTTCCACACCAGACTCAGTCCACAATCTTCCTCAGGGTCCGGTCACCTCTTCTTGTTGTACAGCGTTTTCTGCCACATTGTTTCCTTCCAACAGACTTACCATTGAGGTGCCTTGATACAGCACTCTGGGTACAGCCTATTTGTTGAGAAATTTCTTTCTGGGTCTTACCCTCTTGCTTGAGGGTGTCAATGATGGCCTTCTTGACATCTGTCAGGTCGCTAGTCTTACCCATGATGGGGGTTTTGAGTAATGAACCAGGCAGGGAGTTTTTAAAAGCCTCAGGTATCTTTTGCATGTGTTTAGAGTTAATTAGTTGATTCAGAAGATTAGGGTAATAGGTCGTTTAGAGAACCTTTTCTTGATATGCTAATTTATTGAGACAGGTTTTTTGGGTTTTCAGGAGTTGTATGCCAAAATCATCAGTATTAAAACAATAAAAGACCTGACAAATTTCAGTTGGTGGATAATGAATCTATAATATATGAAAGTTTAATTGTAATCATTACATTATGGTAAATAATGAAATTTAACACTATATGCTAATTTTTTGAGAAGGACCTGTATGAGGGGGCAGGAAAAAATGACCAGGATGGATATAAGGGGGGTGGCAGGATGAATATATGGGGGGGCAGGAAAAAAGGGCCAGGATGGATATAAGGGGGGTGCCAGGATGGATATATGTGGGGCAGGAAAAAAGGGCCAGGATGGATATAAGGGGGGTGGCAGGATGGATATATGGGGGGCAGGATAAAAGGACCAGGATGGATATAAGGTGGAGTCAGGATGGATATATATATTGGGGACCCAGGATGGATATATATAGGGGGGCCAGGATGCATATACACTACTGTTTAGGGTCACTTAGAAATTTCCTTATTTCCGAAAGAAAAACACAGTTTTTTCCAATGAAGCTAACATTAAATGATTCAGAAATATACTCTATACATTGTTAGTGTGGTAAATGACTATTTTAGCTGCAAACGTCTGGTTTGTAATGCAATATCTTCATAGGTGTATAGAGGCCCATTTCCAACAACCATCACTCCAGTGTTCTTATGGTACTTTGTGTTTGCTAACTGTGTAAGAAGGCTAATGGATGGTTAGAATACCCTTGAAAACCATTGTGCAAGTATGTTAGCAGAGCTGAAAACAGTTTGGCTGATTAGAGAACCTATAAACCTGACGTTCCTTTGAGCTAGTTGAGAATCTAGAGCATTACATTTGTTGGCTCTACTAAACTCTCAAAATGGCCAGAAAAAAAGAACTTTCTTGTGAAACTCAACAGTCTATTCTTGTTCTTAGAAATGAAGGCTATTCCATGTGAAAATTTGCCAAGAAACTGAAGATTTCCTACAACGATGTGTACTACTCCCTTTAGAGGAGAGCACAAACAGGCTCTAACTAGAGTAGAAAGAGAAGTGGGAGGCCCCGCTGCACAACTGAGCAACAACACAAGTACATTAGAGTCTGTAGTTTGAGAAATTGACGCCTCACAGGTCCTCAACTGTCAGCTTTATTAAATAGTACACGCAAAATGCCAGTGTCAATGTCTACAGTGAAGAGGCGACTCCAGGATGCTGGCCTTCAGGGCAGAGTGGCAAAGAAAAAGCCATATCTGAGACTGGTTAATAAAAGGAAAAGATTAATATGGGCTAATGAACACAGACATTGGACAGAGGAAAATTGGAAAAAAGTGTTATGGACAGACGCATCCAAGATTGAGGTGTATGGATCACACAGAAGAACATTTGTGAGACGCAGAACAACTGAAAAGATGCTGGAAGAGTGCCTGACACCATCTGTCAAGCATGGTGGAGGTAATGTGATGGTCTGGGGTTGCTTTGGTGCTGGTAAAGTGGGAGATTTGTACAAGGTAAAAGGGATATTGAATAAGGAAAGCTATCACTCCATTTTGCAACGCCATACCCTGTGGACAGAGCTTGATTGGAGCCAATTTCATCCTACAACAGGACAATGACCCAAAGCACACCTCCAAATTATACAAGAACTATTTAGGGAAGAAGCAGGCAGCTGGTATTCTATCTGTAATGGAGTAGCCAGTACAGTCACCAGATCTAAACCCTATTGAGCTGTTCTGGGAGCAGCTTGACTGTAGGGTGCGCAAAAAGTGCCCATCAAGCCAAACCAACTTGTGGAAGGGACTTCTGGATGCATGGGATGAAATTTCTCCAGATTACCTCAGCTAATTAACTGCTAGAATGCCTAAGGTCTGCAATGCTGTAATTGCTGCAAAGGGAGCATTCTTTGACCAAAGCAAAGTTTGAAGGAGAAAATTATTATTTCAAATAAAAATCTTTTTTTGAACCTTGTCAATGTCTGGACTAGATTTTCAATTCATTTGGCAACTCATTTGATTAATAAAAGTATGAGTTTTCATGGAAAACACAAAATTGTCTGGGTGACCCTAAACATTTGAACGGTAGTGTATATATGGGGGAGCCAGGATGCATATGTATATATGAGGCAGCCAGGATGGTTATATATGGGGGAGCCAGGATAGTTATATATGGGGGGCCAGGATGGCTATATGAGGGAGCCAGGATGCATATATGAGTGGGATCAGGATGGATATATGGGGGGAGCCAGGATGGATTAATCGGTGGGGGAGGCCCGGACAATGGACCAGGATGGATATATGGGGGTCCAGGAGAGATATATGGGGGGGCAGAACAAGGGACATATGGGGCCAGTATGGATAGCTGGGGGGCAGGATGGATATCTGGGGGCCAAGCTGCACAAGGGACATAGGGGGCCAGGCTGGGGCATATTATAAAATAAAGGGGACCAGGCTGGGCAAGATTATTAAATAAAGGGGGCCAGGATGAGGGACTTAATTACTGTTTGGGGGCCAGAATGAGGAACATTCTATATTAGTTTATGGTGACAAGTGGGGAGCATAATTTCTTTAGGGTCCAATTAGGGACATTATTACTACTGTAATATAATTTACTTTTTAGGAAACTGTTTTTCAAGAAGGGAACAAAATAGGGGTCCTGTTACTGTGCAGGGCGGCACTACGTCGCTTTTTTTCTTCATCTGATGTAGTGTAGAAGTCAGGGTATAAGTGGGGAAAGTGCTCTGGAAGCGATCTGCAATTGATGACTGTGTGTTATTTTTTGCAGAGATGAGTCCTGGCTGGAAGAAGTGATGGTGGTCTGTGCTGGCTGAAGAAGAAAAGCGAAGAAGGACTTCAAATAGAGATGTCACCGGTGAGTCAGTGTATTACAAGTACACGCACACTATACACTATATACTGTGTACAGAGTTCCTGTGCATAATGTCACTGGTGATCACTGTATTACCTGTACACTGACACTATATACAGAGCTCCTATATGTAATGTCACTGGTGATCACTGTATTACCTGTACACTATATACAAAGCTCCTGTGTATAATGTCACTGTTAAGCACTGTATTACCTGTACACTATATACTGAGCTCCTGTGTTTAATGTTACTGGTGGTCACTGTATTACCTGTATATTGACACTATATACAGAGCTACTGTGTATAAAGTCACTGGTGATCATTGTATTACCTATACACAGACACTATATACAGAGCTACTGTGTATAAAGTCACTGGTGATCACTGAATTACCTGTACACTGACACTATATACAGAGTTCCTGTGTATAATGTCACTGGTGGTCACTGTATTACCTGTACACTGACACTATATGCTATATACAGAGCTCCTGTGAATAATGTCACTTGTGATCACTGTATTACCTGTACACTGACACTATATACTATATACAGAGCTCTTGTGTATAATGTCACTGGTGATCACTGTATTACCTGTACTCTGACACTATATACAGAGCTCCTGTGTAAAATGTCACTGGTGATCACTGTTTTACCTGTTCACTGACACTATATACTATATACAGAGCTCCTGTGTATAATCTCACCTGTGATGACTGTATTACCTGTACACTGACACTATATACAGAACACCTGTGTATAATGTCACTGGTGGTCACTGTATTACCTATACACCGACATTATATACAGAGCTTCTGTGTATAAAGTCACTGGTGGTCACTGTATTATCTATATACGGACACTATATACAGAGCTACTGTGTATAAAGTCAATGGTTATCACTGTATTACCTGTACGCTGACACTATATGCAGAGCTCCTGTGTATAATGTCACTTGTCATTACTGTATTACCTGTACACTGACACTATATAGAGAACACCTGTGTATAATGTCATTGGTGATCCCTGTTTTACATGTACACTGACAGTATATACAGAGCTCTTGTGTATAATGTCACTGGCGGTAATAACAGTGTTGTTAGTATTGTGGTTTGTATTCATGGTCAGTATTGTAGTATTCAGTCAATATGTGATGGTAATATGTGGTCTTGTCACAGTGTGGTGGCATTTATCCCCTATATGTGGTATTATTCAGTCACTATGTGGTGGTAATTTGTGGTCTGGTCACGATATTGCAGTATTTATCCCCTGTATGTGGTATTATTCAGTCACTATGGTGGAATATGTAGTTTAATTATGGTGTGGCGGTATTTCTCCTTGTATGTGGTATTATTTGGTGCCTATATGCTGGTAATATGTGGTTTTATTCGGTCACTACGTGGTCTGGTCATCTTGTGGTGGTATTTCTTCTCTGTATGGGGTATTATTGGTCTTGGTATAGTGGATTGTGTTGTATATGGCAGTTATCTGTTCTCTCTGATATTAATTAGGAGAAGATTCTTTATTTCTATTAGAGATTAAACACTTGGATCACAGCATCAGAGATGCACTTAGGGTACTGTCACACAATGCAATTTTGATCGCTACGACGGCACGATCCGTGACGTCGCAGCGTCGTATGATTATCGCTCCAGCGTCGTAGACTGCGGTCACACTTTGCAATCACGGCGCTGGAGCGATGCCGAAGTCCCCGGGTAACCAGGGTAAACATCGGGTTACTAAGCGCAGGGTCGCGCTTAGTAACCCGATGTTTACCCTGGTTACCAGCGTAAACGTAAAAAAAACAAACAGTACATACTCACATTCCGGTGTCTGTCCCCCGGCGTTCTGCTTCTCTCCACTGTGTAAGCACCATAGCCGGAAAGCAGAGCGGTGACGTCACCGCGTCACCGCTGTGCTCGCTTTCCGGCCGGCAGGCGCTCACAGTGCAGAGAAGCTGAGACGCCGGAGGACTGACACCGGAATGTGAGTATGTACTGTTTGTTTTTTTTACGTTTACGCTGGTAACCAGGGTAAACATCGGGTTACTAAGCGCGGCCTCTCCACAGGATTAGTGATAACGTATTGATTGGTGGTGTGGGGGGGTCTGACTGCTGAGAAACAGTTGGCAGAATGTGGAACATTTATCCTCATTACACTGGAGCGGTATGTCCGACTTGACCACTGATCCATTCATTCACTCTATGGCTGCGAGCGCTGCTCTTGTTTTTTCTGGAAGCCCCAAAGAAAATGAATGGAGCTGCAGTCAGACATCTGAACTGCTGTTGCATTTTAAAATGGGGATAAGTGTGCTGTAATAGATAAAACTTCCCCATTCTTCAGATCGGTGCAGTTTCTTATGGTCGGACCTAAGCGATCACCTATCCTGTGGAGCTCATGGATTGGTGATAACTTGTTTTAACCATAGAACCTTTAATGTAAAATACCGTAATTGTACATCCCAGTTATGGGGGCACACAGTAGATGTGCAGGAGCCCCCTGTGTTTTACAGTCGATGCTCCACTATAATGGGGATAACGACTGACAGATATTTGCATATAGCTGTAGGGTGGGCCTCTAGAGTCCATTTCCCTGGTGGGCCCTTGACATCCCAGTCCAACCCTGGTAGCATATGTAGTCAAGCACCGTTGATACAGAATAGTAAAAATGAATGAAAGCCCCTTGTCTCAGCAGAGCCAAAAAGACATGCAAATACACTGATGCAAAGAGCTGAAAGAGGGACAGTACACTGGAATAGTAGAATAGAGTTGAAAAATGGGCACTTTAGTGTAGAAGAGCCAAGTGTGCAGGCAGCACCTTGGAATATCAGATAAGGTTTGGCAAACATTAACCTTGCTGTAGCAAATCTGAATGTGTGGAGAGCACATTGAAGCATTTGGGCAGCGTATCTAGTCAGGCACCTTGATGCAGCAGAGCCTTCTAGACAGAAAGATACTTTCACGCAGCAGAGCCGAGTGTGGGATAGCACATTGGAACAGCTGAGCAGAGTTGTCAGATAGGCACTTTAGTGTAGCAGAGCCCAGTTTGCAGACAGCAGGATCAGATTGGCAAACAGGCACCTTGATGTAGCAAATCCAAGCATGCAGACAGCATGTCACGTAGTGACTAGGGATGGTGGGTGCCTACCTCCTGATCCCTTGAACTAGGGGGCACCCTAGTCTATCCCTGTCCTCCGAATTACCCCAGAAGGTGAAGACGCTGGAGTCACATACCTTGTTATGCTCTTACCTTAAACCTTATCTGTCCCCTCCCAGGGAGGTGTGAAGCTGAAGTACATAGGATTACACTAAACAGATAGACAAGGGTAGACAGACAGGGATAAAAGAAAACTACTATCATACAAATACACTCCTAAAGCAACAGAGTGGAACACAGGGAGGTGTAGGTAGGAGAAACCAAATATGAGATGATGAGGATGAGCAGGCTAACCAACAAGCAGAAAAATCCTGAACAACTCTCCAACTGAATACTCCAAACACAGAATATCTTCTCCAACACCTAACTAGGAAGTAGAACTATCACGGGCAATTCCCAAGTGCCAGTGGTGAGTGGAAAACACAGAACAGTTGAGGCAATTCAGGCTCCATGAGATCAACTGAACTGATCAACTCTTTCCATTGCATAGCAAGGAAAAAAAAACGGCACTGTTTAATAGGATGGTGAAGCAGTTCTAATCAGTGCAGAATTTCGTGTGACCAGATTTTGCAATCTTCTGTCCCCTCTCTGTTACAGTATCCCCGTGACACAGCACTTTTAAACAGCAGAATTAGATTGGAAAAAAGGTCATCTTGATGTAGCAGAGCTGAGAATGCAAGCAGAACCTTGCAACATCACAGTTGGGTTTGTCAGGAGGCATCCTTAGAGCAGATTGCAGCAGAGCTGGGTTAGTCATGGAGTTAGGCTGCACAAGGTAGCAACTTTGGCTATTACTTGAATACTTTTAAGGCCAGTTGAAGTGAAGACACTTGAAAGGCTTAGGGTTATGATGTCAGAGGTGTGCACCATGTTACTATAGTAAGACGAAGTGCACGGGAACAAAGAGTCCCGGCCACCAGGGAAGGAAGATGTGTGGACCAGCATTGGAGCCACCACAGGGGAGTAATAGTAGGAAATTTTCTGGTACTAGATGTGACTATTTTATTTACACAAGACTGGACGGTTCCTATCATAGCTAATGTTCAATATAGCGAATGTTGCCTTTTGTAGGGCATTATGGAAGTACACAAACACTATACTAATAAATGTCATCATGTCCATTTCTAGGAACAATGGTACTGATTCATACGATTACAGATAAGTCCATTGTTTCCTTTATCAGACGCTGTTTATACATATTATGTAATGATCGTCTGTCCTGTATATATTTGCTTACAAGAAATGCAAACTGTGACAGAATTCAAAGTACAAAGGTTGAGGGACGAGCCGTACGTAACTCCACCCTGACTGATGGCAAGTCATTGTGCTTGTCCCTTGGACATCCCTTGTGATTTGCAGATTCCTTCATATATATACTCGAACTCCCAAGACTGACGTACAGAAATAAGAACTGCATTTCCTGTTTTTCACAGTGAGATGTGAAGCGAAGACAGAAGTGAACGGATGAGAAGAAAACTAAGAAACGGCACATGACCATGCTTTCCGAGCATATTAAAAGTGTCCTGTTAGCTGGCGGATTTTTCCTCTACCTGTTGGCTGGTGCTATGGTGTTTCAGATATTGGAACAAGATGCGGAGACAGACGTAAAGATAAAAACAGAGCAACACAGGTTGGACTTCTTGAAGAACCATACTTGTCTTACACAGGAGGCTCTGGAACGTCTCATTAATGTAAGCACATTTTACGGTAGACATTATTTCGATGCCATGCTCAGAAGTGTTCTGCCTCATTTAGGATGTGTCTTCCACTAAGATAACAATCTTGTATCTATTGGCTTATATACACGGGGATGTTCTCCCACCAAAAACTAATTTTTAACCTGAACTAACTAGGTATCTTATTGTCAGCCATAATAGGGGAACTGTTCAAGCTTAGCTTCTAATTCTGAAGCATGACCTGCCCTGACCTCTATTACGCCTTGTTGGAGTAGTGACTTGGTATACTACTTTCGCTGGATGCACCACTAGTACTTTTGATCTGAGAGGTCCTTTTCTTTGTTTGGAGATACAGTATTTTTTTCCCAGACAGGATGGGGGGATTTATCAAGTCACTTTTGCTTGTGGCTGTGTTGCATCAGATCTATCAAAATTTGTGAAATTTGATTTATTTTTACATACAACACTTCTATATTGAGATGTTTTTATATTTTTTCACCCCACCTCCTTCCAGCCTAGCGGGAAGTGTAACATTTTAGAAAAGTCAGAAATGATAAATTTGGCTGACCTATTTGCAGAGCTACCTTTTCTCACTTTTTTATCCATATTTTAAAAGTGGCGAGAGTGGAGTGAAATATGTGAAAACATTTTGTGCAAATTGAGCATGAGACAAAACTGGTGAAAATGATAAATTACTCACATTGTATAAAAGCCCTAATTGTCCAACATACAGAAAGCAATCATGAGTCTCCGCAGTTCGATGTTGCAATCGCATGAGCAGCGTCAACTGTAGAAGTAACACATTACCATAAAATGCAGGTTACCTTTAGTATCTTCATTATTTACACTTTTGGAGACTTTTTACAGCTGATTGCTAAATGTCCTGTAACTATATTCTTCTAACTTTAATTATGGAGGATAATCGGGGTAATTGCAACCTATGGCTTTAGCAGATATTGACAAAGAAGTCTACATAAGACTGATGCTGATGGATGCTGATCAATTTGCTAATAAAGAGAGAATTACCAATAGTGGGAACTTAGTAAATGAAGAACAAGGGATTGTAGAATGTTTTTAAATATGATATATCTACAAAATAGTAGGAGGTAGATAAAGTTTCACCTAAGTTTGGGTTCAGATATATCAGTATATGTGTCCGGCTGAGGCATAAAATAACAAAAATAATTTGGGCACTGGTTGGGGTTGGATAGAAAAGTTAATGTTTTTTTTTTCTTTTTTTTTAAATTCAACCTCCTGGAACAGTTTTTATTCCTACAACTAATGTGTCAGATTACAGAACTGATCTAATAGAATATAATTGGATGTCTCTTCCAGCTTTGTACCTCTAGAGGCTGAAAAAGCTTTAGCTAGGGCAGCATGTTTAGGGTTGTTGTCCTGCTGGAAGGTGAACGTATGCCCCAGTCTCATGTCTTCTGGAGCTTCTAACAGGTTTTCCTCCAGGATTGCCTATTTTTAGGTCCATCCATCTTCCCATCCTCTCTGACCTGCTTCCTTGCCCCTGCTGAAGTAGTCTCCCCACAGCATGATGCTGCCATCATCATGTTTAATTGTGAAGATGGTGTTTTCAGGGTGATCTACAGTGTTAATTTTCTGCCACTCATAATGTTTTGCATTTAGCCCAAAAAGTTCTACTTTGGCTCATCTGACAAGAGCACTTTCTTTCACATGCCATATAGGGGACACAGCTAGCATGTTGAAGAAAGTGTTCTGGTCAGACTTTTTGGGCTAAATGAAAATTGCTATGTGTGGCGGAAAACTAACACTGCACATCACCCTGGAAACACCATCCCCACCATCATACATGGTGGTTGCAGCATTATGCTGTGGGGAGACTTTTCTTCAGCAGGTGCAGGGTAGCTGGTCAGAGTTCATGGGAAGAAGGATGGAGCTAAATACAGGGAAATCCTGTGGGAAAACCTGGTAGAGGCTGCAAAAAACATGAGACTGGGACGTAAGTTCACTATCCAGCAGGACAATGACCCTAAACATCCTGCCAGAGCTACAATGAATGGTTCAGATCAAAACATATTCATGTGTGTGAATGGCGCAGTCACAGTCCAGACCTTAAATCCCATTGAGAATCTGTTCCAAGATTTGAAAATTGCTGTTCACAAACACCTCCATCCAATCTCAAAACACCTCCATCCAATCTCAAAACACCTCCATCCAATCTCATTGAGCTAGAGTTAGTTTGCAATGAAGAATGAGCAAAAATGCCACCTCTAGATGTGCAATGCTGGTAGAAACATACCCCAAAAGACTTGCAGCATTAATTGTGAAGAGTGGTTCTACAAAGTCAGACTACAGTAGGCTGAATATAAATGCATGTCATAATTTTAACATTTATACTTTAAAAATATTTAGAAAAACATGAGTAATTTTCTTTACACCACAAATACTTGCTACTTTGTGTTGGTAGATCACATAAGATCCCAATAAAATCTATTTAAGCTTGTTGGTGTAACGTGAACAAATATGGAAAAGTTCACGAGTTATGAATACTTTATCAAGGCACTAATTAAATATGTACAGGTGCTTCTCACAAAATTAGAATATCATTAAAAAGTTAATTTATTTCAGTTCTTCAATACAAAAAGTGACACTCGTATATTATATAGAGTCATTACAAACAAAGTGATCTATTTCAAGTGTTTATTTCTGTTAATGTTGATGATTATGGCTTACAACCAATGAAAACCCAAAAGTTATTATCTCAGTAAATTAGAATACTTTATAACACCAGGTTGAAAAATGATTTTAAAATCCGAAATGTTGGCCTATTGAAATGTATGTTCAATAAATGCACTCAATACTTGGTCGGGGTTCCAAACGCAACATGGCGTTCACCAATTGTTCCAGCAAGTTTTGCATTCAAAAAGTCAAATGGCGCTCCTTCCCTTCCGTGCTCTGCCGTGCGCCCAAACAGTGGTTTTCTCCCTCAGATGGGATATTGGCACGCTCAGGAGAATTTGCACAACAAATTTTGGGGTCCATTTTTTCCTGTTACAATTATTTTTTTTTATTTTGACAAGGGTATCTGAAGTAATATTTTTACAAAAACAAGTTAAATGTTCATTTTTTTTCTTTCCACATTCCAAAAATTCTTGTGAAGCGCCTGAAGGGTTAATAAACTTCTTGAATGTGGTTTTGAGCACCATGAGGGGTGCACTTTTTAGAATGGTGTCACTTTTGTATATAGTCCCCTCAAAGTGACTTCAAATGTGAGGTGGTCCCTAAAAAAAATGGTTTTGAAAATTTTGTTGTAAAAATCGTTGGTCAATTTTCAACCTTTATAACTTCCTATAAAAAAAAAAAAATTGGTTCCAAAATCGCGCTGATGTAAAGTATACATGTGGGAAATGTTACTTATTAACTATTTTGTGTGACATATCTCTGTGATTTAAGGGCATAAAAATTCAAAGTTGGAAAATTACGAAATCAAGTGTTGACATTGACTGAGGAGGGTGATGATGTTGATCCCGTAGAGGGACATTGAACTTGCAGCTCTCCTGCCCTCCCTCATCACTCTCCACCTGCCTTATGTGTCTATCAAGTCAATCTTGTTTCATTGACCTGATTTCAAGCGCCGTTAGTACATGGGGCAGTGCATGGGCAGTAAGGGTCTCATTATATCACTAGTCGATCTGCACACTAATAGTGCTTGTGAAAGATCTCAATCAGGTTAGATAGGTCACTGAACCAAGAGTGATCTGTTACTCAGATACTGGAGGTGGGTGGCGGATGGGGAAAATGGAGGGAGGACAGGAGAGCTGCAAGTGCATTGTCCCCCCTCCTCAGTAAGCACTTGCAGCTCATTTGCAAAAGGTTTTAAAGCTGTATTGCTGAGAAACGCCAAAACAGATTTCGAAAATCAAGGTATGGATTTAATCAGCCCCAATGTGCATGTACAAAAATGTAATTATTTAGAGGTATAAAATCATCTTGACATGTCCCCTTCAAGTTCCTAGCATGGCCATTCCTTTAGGAGCATTATTTTGGCTTTGCTTTCCTTACTATGAAAGGAACAAATAGTTGGTTCTATTTTTGCTAAGATGGAGGTTTGTTTTAAGAGCAGGTTATCACAGATGCAGTTAAGCACGGAGTGGACCCTTTACTAAATAACACTTCAGAGAAGCAAACAAACTGGGATTTCAGCAGCTCCTTCTTTTTTGCTGGTACTGTTGTAACAACCATTGGTAAGTTCAGTTCCTATTACACAGTATTTATTTGCTATTGCCATTTTAATGTTTAATTTATTACCATATCTACTCGAGTATAAGCCAACCCGAGAATAAGCCGAGGCACCTAATTTTGCCAGGAAAAACTGGGTAAGCTTATTGACTCGAGTATAAGCCAGGTATGCATTGTTACTCATCCCTGTCCTGGTATGCGTGGCTCCCCATCCCTATCCTTGTATGCATGGCTCCCTCGTTGCTGTCCTGGTATGCATGGCTTCCCCCCCGTCGCTGTCCTGGTATGCATGGCTCCCACCGTCACATGGCTACTATTACAAAAAACAAACAAACAAAAAAAACATCTTACTCCCCTGCCTGCATGCCCTGCATCTCGTTGGTTCCGGCTTCCAGCAGCTTTTCCTGTGCCGAGCGTTCACGTGGCCCCGCTCATTAAGGTAATGGGTCAGAGATACTACAATGTGAAACTGGGTCTAAGGTTATATAAGTGTAAATGCAATATTCATAATTTTCCCCCCCAAAATCCTTTTTTAATAATTTCAGGATATGGAACAATTGCCCCCAAAACGGCAGGTGGACAAATCTTCTGTGTGATTTATGCTTTATTTGGAATCCCTCTGAATGTCATAATTCTTGGTCGTGTTGGCAATGCTCTGTCCCACTGGTGTATTAGACTTGGAAAATGTCTCCTTAGAAAAGGAGTGAAAAAGGTAAAACTAACAACCTCTTTAACTTTCAGGTTAGTTAATTTTCCAGAAAGGAGATCCAGGGATGGCGCTGTCTTTCCCATCAAGTGATTGTCACGGGGTTACCGCGACAGTGTGGAGTCAGGAGACAGCCACGTCTGATTGCTCCTACTTTGGCGCTGAGAAGAATCGCTTCTCCTTCATTTTAATTGTATTTATTTCTTCTGACTGAACATGGGTTAATTGGCCATGTTGGAAATCCCTGTGTTCACAGCTGAGCTCATTTAGCCACTCCCTTCCCCTTTATAATCTGGGCTGTGTTACAAATCCTTGTCAGAGCTAGAATTTGCTGCATGGCTAACGGGGGAGGAGTACATATGAGAAGGAAAGGAGGAGTTATCTGTGACTGTTGTTTGATTTGTATGCATAGTAATTCCTTATCCTTATTTGTTTTGGTATATTCCCCTACCTTCATGCCTCAGTGCATTCTTCTGTTATATGTGAGTGAATATTTTGTATGCCTGGAGTTTTCTGTTAACCATTGTTTGTGTCGCCTTGTTGTGTCGGGTTGGTGTACTACGGTGCACAGTAAATGTGGGGGAAGAGAACAGACAGAAGGCTAACTCAGGAGATAAGGCAAGGGCAGAGGCCCCGGCATCTTCACCATCTGAAGTATCTCGGTGAGCAGGGTGAGCTAGGGCATCCCTTAGTGTTAGGGACAGGGAAGGAGCCCCTGGTCCCGGGTCACCTGACAACTGTGCCATGACAGTGATATCAAGGTGCAGGAACTTCAGATTGCTTAGAAGATTTCTTCACACTGATTTAAAACACTTAAAACTGTATACACAATGCGTTACAGCTGTAAAGCCTTCTTCAGGTGTATCATATCCTCTTAACATAATGCAGTCATCATATTATATTGCACTTTGTACTTACAATTGCTCATTTTGCCCTTCTACCCAATTAATTCATCTCTATAGGTTTATGACATCACATAATTATAAAATGACTAGCTGAATCCTTCTAAGCACTATGTAGAAACAGGAAGTTTCATGTCCCTTCATTTATTATTCCCCTCTTTAATTTCTGACCCAGCAGCTTCCTCTTCGTTCTGTCAGGGACTTTTGCAGTGATAAGTCATGCAGGGAAAATAGACCACCTGTTTCTACATAGAACTTAGAAGGATTCAGCTAGTCAGTTTTTAATAGGTGGATGTCATGGACCTAATGGAAAAGAGAAGAATTAGCTGGGTAGAATGGCAAAATTAGCAATTGTAAGTACACAGTGCTATATAATTTGCTGATTGCAATATGTTAAGAGAATAAAAATTTTGATTGGAGGAGGAGTCCTTTGACAACCTCTTTAAAAACTTTTGTTTTGCTAAGTGTAGGGTCTCACTTAGCGGTCAGCTATTGTACATCGCAGTGACTATCAAATAATTATTGAGCAATGTGTGTAAATTAATTACTTATTGATGATGTTCCTTTTTTGTCACAATCATTAACAGTAGGTAATACATACATTTTTTTTTTTTTTTTTAGAAGAAAGCAAAAATCCTAACAATAATATTTTTCCTGATGTCTGGAGTGCTTGTGTTTTTGGGAATACCACCATTGGTTTTTACAGCAACTGAAAAATGGACGTACAGAGAAGGAGTGTACTATGCTTTCATTTCACTGAGCACCATTGGCTTTGGTGATTACGTAGTAGGATCCGGTATGTGTTATAAGGGTCTTTATTGTTTCCTTTTTCTTTATACATGATATTTATTATCTTACATGTCGATACATTTTGAGAAAACAGATTCTTAGCTAACATTAGAAGGGCGCTGAATTAAAGACACAATGACTTACCAAGTAAATATTTTTATTTTAGGACCCAAGGGCACTCACCCATTTGAAGGATACAGAGCTTTGGTGTACTTTTGGATTATTTTTGGCCTTGCATGGCTTTCACTACTGTTAAACCTTTTGACTTCACTTCTGAAAGATACAGAAAAGAAAATAGAAAAAGATCTTCAGAAAAGAAAACAGAAAAAAGAACAACATAAGCAAGAAATGGCTATGAAGCCACTGACCTCTGACCAGGAAGGAACAAGCACAAAGAAATCTCCTTCTAATAATAACTTATGAAAGACTCTTTGGCTGCAGTAGGGAAACAGACAAATCTCACTTAGTTTTTTATACCAAATAATCCTTTAAAATATTTTAGCTTCTGACAAGTTTTTCAGTGGAATATAAGACAGGACTGATTGGGCAACATCAAAAACCTCACTATCACCTTGGGCGCTCCATGTGACCATTGGGATATCGTAGTGCTCAACTTCAAAAAGAGAATAAATGTAGATATTGTCGATGACATAGGAGTAAAGTTACCCTCATCATCCAATAAAATGATGATAAAGAATGATAAACTGATCAGAGCCTAAAACCCATCATTTCCTCCTTTGTATCTATGTCACATTTGTTACTATTGAGGAATCTTGACAACCAGAATGCAAAAAGAATAAGCACTCCAGAAGACTCCCCAAAATATCTGTAGACTAAGTTTACATTTCTCTGTTCTATCCCGTTAGCAAATAGCAGCTGAACGTTATTATGCTTTTATAATTTATTTAAATGAAAGTATATCGTCAATATTTTTCATATTTTTTATGGATTTTTTTTATACTTGCTCTCTAATTTGCATGTACTTGTGGTCATAGTATTAGTATTTTTAAATGTTATCATTACTATATGTTAAAGCGATCCTGTCAGTAACCCTATACCTGTGCAAGCAGAGGTAGGGCAGGATAAGGCAGTATAAAACACAATGAAGGATACCTATTACAGCGCCATCCGCTGGTAATTGATATGCAATTTAGGTCTGCAAGTGCACTGTTGGGTGTATCAGTGCACTTGAAGTCTATGGATCTTATTCACTTCTCCCCACCGACACCACTTCTTGATAAACAATGAAGTCAACAGATCTGATGCATAACATCTCCTCTGCTCTCCACTGTCAATCAAGAATCGGGGTAGTGTCGGGAAGGAGAAGGAAAGAGGAGCCATAGTCTGCAAGTGCACTGATATGCCCACCTAACTTGCATATCGATAAAAGGTGAATTTTGGTGCAATGACAAAGTGGATAGTGCCATATTAGGTATCTTTTATAATGTTTTACACTGCCCTAGTCTGCACCATTTCTGTTTGCGCTTGGGTAGTGTTACCGACAGGTTCTCAGTAATAATAAAGCCTTGTTTTCAGTATACGTGTAGTATAAGCGATTCTCTGGACTGTCATTGTTTTAAAGGATATAAAAAGCTTTAGAGACATTAGTTTAGGTTTAAAAGCTTTTATGCAGTAGGGTTTAATTATAAATTCTGAATTAATTGTTTCTACAGCCGCCGTGAATCACAGTACATAACAGACTGCAGAATTGAATTATCTGTCAAGTCTAATGGCAAGATTGGTAACTCGTATCTCTCTTCTCCTTAATAATCTTCTAAACTAACTTATGATCAGCTGAAATGATGATTCTGGAGCATAGAGGTTGCAAACCCTGCCATCAGACAAGCTCAGATGATTGTTACCTCATTCTGTAGTCTGCACCTGCTGTATGGACTCTGATACATATAGACTGTGGAATTGTTAAGCTAACCTGTTTGCAAAATGTTTTATAGCCAAATATGCTTGTAGTTCTTCAGTGTCCATATTTTTTTAAAGGGGTTTTCTATTACAGAAAGGGATGGCATACTGTTTGAGAATTCATTCTGAGAAGGTAGAGGCTGGATTATTGACATGCATACCTGCATAATCAGAAAGTGATAGCCTATACTTACAATATGTCATCACTTTCTGATCTGGGAAAACTCATTTAATAATGAAGAAATCTTTTCTTTACATGTAGTCCAACATGTTAGTGTGTCTTATCAATTATTACTTTTTTAAATAAAAAAAAAGAATATTTTCACTTCATTCAGAACGTCATATTTTATTGTAACTGACGGTAGTGTCATTTTTATTATTCCAGTACATCCAAAATGAAAAATGAAAGAATGTTCCTAATTAAATATCTCAGTCATTTTATTTTCTTGATGATCCCTACTTCTTGTTAATGTACATTTGGTACGCTAACAAGAAATAGATGACATTTGTGTCTCAGAATGACTCAGTGATCAAACTACACAAGGATTGTTTCCTGCCATGGACATACAGTGGTCCACAGGAACCGTGAACACAAAGTGAAAAAAGTGGTTGATAAAGTTGACCTACCAGTTAATTTATTAAGAAATTTATAATAATTAAATAATTTGCTATGAACAAAGAGCTCACTTTTGCTCTGACGTTAGTAAGTGAAAGAGAACCAGCATGGTTATCAATGAGTATCTCCATAAAGAAGACTGGTCATCTGGTCAAAAGTGATCATTTTTTGCTCTTATTTTATTCTTGCTGCTCCCCTGATGATTCATATGTGTTGTTGGTGTTTTATCCGCCATACACCAACAGAGATAAGGACCTTTTATGTGATGCTAATTTGATTGATCTTTTCTAAGGGGGCATGACTCACAGGGTAATAATTCAGAACATCCTAAAGACACGCCCCTCAGGAGCCTGTAAGTTATTCCCCCTTAGTAAAGACCAAAAAAAATCACTAAATAAAAAAGGCCAATATCTCTAGAACCATATGATAGATTTAAAAAAAAACAATCAAACAAAAAAACAAACAAACAACTTAGATTACTCAGGGAGCTGCGGGAATAAAATAATAGTAAAAACGGCCACTTATCACCTGGCGACGGGTCCTTTTTATAGTAGAATTAGCACGTTGTGGAATAGGTATGTAAAAGCTACACTGATAAAACACCTGTTATATAAAAAGATTTTTCTAAAACTTGCAAATTACCCCATATCTACAAGGGATGCTGGGACCCTTAGAAATCTTGTGTACAGGGACTCTGGAGCCCCATCTTGAACGGTGCAGAGATGCACATGTTCGACCTCAGCTCCATTTATTGTCTATGGGACTGGCAGAGAAAGCAGAGAACAGAGCTCTAATATGTCTGCCAATCTGGGAACAAATAGAGAACTCGAGAATGCCCGCCACCACTCCATTCAAGATGGGACCTGGACTGCCTGTAGACGAGATTGCTAAGTGTCCCAGTAATCACCAAGTTATCCCTTTCAACTGTGGATTTGGTGAAAACCCCTTTAACTAAACTGGACTTTCCTGAAAAAACATCCATTTAAGAAGTCAACACCAAACACTTATCCATTATTGATTTTGTGACAATGGTTTGCAGATATCAGCCATTGCAATGGAAAATCTCCATCTCGATCCACATGTAAATGCAGACGCATGAGGATATGACTTTTTCACAGACTTCCACATCGTTTGTATATAGCCTCAGACTTTGCATCTGAGCAGTCTGGCTCCATGGTTTTTTTTTTTTTTTTTTACAGTGGCCAGATGTTTTGTGTTTTTGATTTAAGCTAATTTCGTAGCTTTTTTCCCCATGGACTTAAATAGAGAAACAATATTTGATTTTGTGAGGTTATGCGAAAAATGCTATGGGGTCACTGTGTACAAGTGGCTCGGGAAAGAATTTAAAAAATTAGAATATAAGAAGTCAGTGGGTTCTCATCCATTGTCCTATTGGTGCTTTTTCACTTTGTAATAGAAATATATATACAGTGCATCTTTAGACTTTTTTTTAAATCTTTTAATACTGGAGAAAATATATGAGATAGTAGTAGCAAGGATAATAGAAAAAATTGGAGTCGGGCTCAACAGGACTGGATTTTCCTTTTCTTTTTCAAATGAAAATATACTGCATACAAATAAAAATTTACATGGACGACATGACCCAGTCGATGCGTTTCAACTGCAGTAAGCAGTCTTACTCATGTCTCATGCTCTATATAGAAACTGAGTCTCTTTTCCCTGCATGAGTCATCACCCTCTGCAACTCCTGAAACAGCTGCTCCCTCCTTCCCCCTGCCAGGGACTTTTGCAGTGATGACTCATGCAGGGAAAATTAGACCTCCTGTTTCTACATAGAACTTAGAAGGATTCAGCTCGTCAGTTAATAATCACGTGATGTCATAGACCTAATAGAAAAGAGATGAATTAGTTGGGTAGAAAGGCAAAATGAGCAATTGTAAGTGCACAGTGCTATATAATATGATGACTGCTGTTCTGCCTTCCTCCACGTAGGATACTGTGTGGATTCCAACATACGGCTAAAACTTCATCCACATCTGTTGTGAATTTGCTTTTTGGCTCCCTCTAGTAGTTACTAGTGATTTGACTCTGGGTATGTCAGTCATCCCTTGTATGCTCACCTGGGCCGTTAGTTCAGGGGTGTTGCTATATAAGCTCCCTGGACCTTCAGTTCAATGCCTGGCAACGTTGTAATCAGAGCTAATCTGTTGTGCTCTTGTCTACTGATCCTGGTTCCTGCTAGATTAAGCTAAGTCTGCTTTCTTGCTTTTTGCTATTTGTTTTTGTTTGCATTTTTGTCCAGCTTGTACTTAATCTGTATCCTGTCCTTGCTGGAAGCTCTAGGGAGCTGGTGTTCTCCCCCCGGGCCGTTAGACGGTTCGGGGGTTCTTGAATTTCCAGCGTGGATGTTTGATAGGGTTTTCGTTGACCATATAAGTTATCTTACTACATTCTGCTATTAGTAAGCGGGCCTCTCTTTGCTAAACCTAGTTCATTTCTATGTTTGTCATTTCCTCTTACCTCACCGTTATTATTTGTGGGGGGCTTGTATCCTACTTTTGGGGTCCTTTCTCTGGAGGCAAGAGAGGTCTTTGTTTTCCTCTTCTAGGGGTAGTTAGTTCTCCGGCTGGCGCGAGACATCTAGCGACCAACGTAGGCATGTTCCCCGGCTACTTCTAGTGTTGGCGTTAGGAGTAGATATATGGTCAACCCAGTTACCACTGCCCTATGAGCTGGATTTTTGTACTTCGCAGACTTACCTATTTCTCTGAGACCCTCGCCATTGGGGTCATAACAGTTTGCCAGGCCAGTATTAAATGTTAAATGCATTGCAGAAGCGGGATTATAAGAAAGAAAATTCTGAGTTTTTTTTTTTTTTCCTCTCTCTCATTTTTTTTTTTCTTTTCCCCTTTACCTCTGAGTGGCTCAAGCTTGCTGTAGACATGAATGTCCAGACCTTGATTACAAGTGTGGACCAGCTTGCTGCTCGTGTGCAGGGCATACAAGATTATGTTACCAGAAATCCTATGTCAGAACCTAAGATACCGATTCCTGAATTGTTTTTCGGAGACCGATTTAAGTTTAGAAATTTCAGGAATAATTGTAAATTATTTTTGTCCCTGAGACCCTGTTCATCTGGAGACTCCGCTCAGCAAGTGAAAATTGTTATTTCTTTTTTACGGGGCGACCCTCAGGATTGGGCCTTCTCGCTGGCGCCAGGAGATCCGGCATTGGCGGATATTGATGCGTTTTTTCTGGCGCTCGGTTTACTTTATGAGGTACCCAATCTTGAGATTCAGGCAGAAAAAGCCTTGCTGGCTATGTCTCAGGGCCAGGACGAGGCTGAAGTGTATTGCCAAAAATTTCGGAAATGGTCCGTGCTGACTCAGTGGAACGAGTGTGCACTGGCCGCAAATTTTAGAAATGGCCTTTCTGAAGCCATTAAGAATGTGATGGTGGGTTTCCCTATTCCCACAGGTCTAAATGATTCCATGGCCCTGGCTATTCAAATTGACCGGCTGTTGCGGGAGCGCAAAACCGCAAATTCCCTTATGGTGTTGTCTGAACAGGCACCTGATTTAAGGCAATGTGATAGAAAAACCGCAAATTCACCTATGGTGCTGTCTGAACAAACACCTGATTTAATGCAATGTGATAGAATCCTGACTAGAAATGAGCGGAAAATTCATAGACGCCAGAATGGCTTGTGTTACTACTGTGGTGATTCTACACATGTTATCTCAGCATGCTCTAAACGTCTAACTAAGGTTGTTAGTCCTGTCACCGTTGGTAATTTGCAACCTAAATTTATTCTGTCTGTAACTTTGATTTGTTCACTGTCATCTTATCCTGCCATGGCGTTTGTAGATTCAGGTGCTGCCCTGAGTCTTATGGATCTGTCATTTGCCAAGCGCTGTGGTTTTGTTCTTGAGCCATTAGAAAATCCTATCCCTCTTAGGGGTATTGATGCTACGCCGTTGGCAGAAAATAAACCGCAGTTTTGGACACAGGTTACCATGTGTATGACTCCTGAACATCGGGAGGTTATACGTTTTCTTGTTTTGCATAAAATGCATGATTTGGTTGTTTTGGGGTTGCCATGGTTGCAGACCCATAATCCAGTTTTGGATTGGAAGGCCATGTCAGTGTCAAGTTGGGGATGCCGTGGAAATCATGGGGATTCCCTGCCCGTGTCTATTGCTTCTTCTACGCCTTCGGAAGTTCCGGAGTATTTGTCTGATTATCAAGATGTTTTCAGCGAGTCCAGGTCCAGTGCACTGCCTCCTCATAGGGAGTGTGACTGCGCAATAGAGTTGATTCCAGGCAGTAAGTTTCCTAAGGGAAGATTATTTAACCTGTCGGTACCTGAACATACCGCTATGCGTTCATATATTAGAGAGTCTCTGGAGAAGGGGCATATCCGTCCTTCTTCTTCCCCTCTTGGTGCGGGATTCTTTTTTGTGGCCAAAAAGGACGGATCTTTGAGGCCTTGTATTGACTATCGGCTCTTAAATAAGATCACTGTCAAATTTCAGTATCCTTTGCCGCTGTTGTCAGACTTGTTTGCCCGGATTAAAGGTGCCAAGTGGTTCACCAAGATAGATCTTCGTGGTGCGTATAACCTTGTGCGCATTAAGCAAGGAGATGAATGGAAAACCGCATTCAATACGCCCGAAGGTCATTTTGAGTACTTGGTGATGCCTTTTGGGCTCTCTAATGCGCCTTCAGTTTTTCAGTCCTTTATGCATGACATTTTCCGGAAGTATCTGGATAAATTTTTGATCGTTTATCTGGACGATATTCTGGTTTTTTCTGATGATTGGGACTCGCATGTAGAACAGGTCAGGATGGTTTTCAAGATTTTGCGTGAAAATTCTTTGTTTGTTAAAGGCTCAAAGTGTCTCTTTGGTGTACAGAAGGTTCCCTTTTTAGGGTTCATTTTTTCCCCTTCTGCTGTGGAGATGGACCCAGTCAAGGTCCGAGCTATTCATGATTGGACTCAGCCCTCGTCAGTTAAGAGTCTTCAGAAGTTCTTGGGTTTTGCTAACTTTTACCGTCGTTTTATCGCTAATTTTTCTAGCGTTGTTAAACCTTTGACGGATATGACCAAGAAAGGCTCTGATGTAGCTAACTGGGCTCCTGCTGCCGTGGAGGCTTTCCAGGAGTTGAAACGCCGGTTTACTTCGGCGCCTGTTTTGTGCCAGCCTGATGTCTCACTGCCCTTTCAGGTTGAGGTGGATGCTTCGGAGATTGGGGCAGGGGCCGTTTTGTCTCAGAGAGGTCCTGGTTGCTCTACTATGAGACCTTGTGCCTTTTTCTTTAGGAAGTTTTCGCCTGCAGAGCGAAATTATGATGTGGGCAATCGGGAGTTGTTGGCCATGAAGTGGGCATTTGAGGAGTGGCGTCATTGGCTCGAGGGTGCTAAGCATCGTGTGGTGGTTTTGACTGATCACAAAAATTTGATGTATCTCGAGTCTGCTAAACGCCTGAATCCTAGACAGGCCCGCTGGTCATTGTTTTTCTCCTGTTTTGACTTTGTGGTCTCGTATTTACCAGGTTCGAAGAATGTGAAGGCCGATGCTCTGTCTAGGAGCTTTGTGCCTGATGCTCCTGAAGTCGCTGAACCTGTGGGTATTCTTAAGGAAGGAGTTATCTTGTCAGCTATTTCTCCGGATCTGCGACGTGTGTTGCAGAGATTTCAGGCTGGTAGGCCTGACTCTTGTCCACCTGACAGATTGTTTGTGCCTGCTAGGTGGACCAGTAGAGTCATTTCCGAGGTTCATTCCTCGGTGTTGGCAGGGCACCCGGGAATTTTTGGCACCAGGGATCTGGTGGCCAGGTCCTTTTGGTGGCCGTCCTTGTCAAGGGATGTGCGGTCTTTTGTGCAGTCCTGTGGGACTTGTGCTCGAGCTAAGCCTTGCTGTTCTCGTGCCAGCGGGTTGCTCTTGCCCTTGCCTGTCCCGAAGAGACCTTGGACACACATCTCTATGGATTTCATTTCTGATCTTCCGGTGTCTCGGGGCATGTCTGTCATCTGGGTGATATGTGATCGTTTCTCCAAGATGGTCCATTTGGTTCCTTTGCCTAAGCTGCCTTCCTCTTCCGATCTGGTTCCTGTGTTCCTCCAGAACGTGGTCCGTTTATACGGCATTCCTGAGAATATTGTGTCGGACAGAGGATCCCAGTTTGTTTCCAGGTTCTGGCGATCCTTTTGTGGTAGGATGGGCATTGATTTGTCGTTTTCGTCCGCTTTTCATCCACAGACTAATGGACAAACGGAGCGAACTAATCAGACTCTGGAGGCTTATTTGAGGTGTTTTGTCTCTTCTGATCAGGTTGATTGGGTGACCTTCTTGCCGTTGGCTGAATTTGCCCTTAATAATCGGGCTAGTTCCGCCACCTTGGTTTCGCCATTTTTCTGCAACTCTGGTTTCCATCCTCGTTTTTCCTCGGGACATGTGGAGCCTTCTGACTGTCCTGGGGTGGATTCTGTGGTAGATAGGTTGCAGCAGATCTGGAATCATGTGGTGGACAACTTGAAGTTGTCACAGGAGAAGGCTCAGCGTTTTGCCAACCGCCGCCGCGGTGTGGGTCCCCGACTTCGTGTTGGGGATTTGGTATGGCTGTCTTCTCGATTTGTTCCTATGAAGGTCTCCTCTCCCAAATTTAAGCCTCGCTTCATTGGTCCGTACAAGATATTGGAAATCCTTAATCCTGTGTCCTTTCGCCTGGATCTTCCGGTGTCGTTTGCCATTCACAACGTATTTCATAGGTCCTTGTTGCGGCGGTACGTTGTGCCTGTGGTTCCTTCTGCTGAGCCTCCTGCTCCGGTGTTGGTTGAGGGCGAGTTGGAGTATGTGGTGGAGAAGATCTTAGATTCTCGTCTCTCCAGGCGGAGGCTTCAGTACCTGGTCAAGTGGAAGGGCTATGGTCAGGAGGATAATTCCTGGGTGGTCGCCTCTGATGTGCATGCGGCCGATTTAGTTCGGGCCTTTCACGCCGCTCATCCTGATCGCCCTGGTGGTCTTGGTGAGGGTTCGGTGACCCCTCACTAAGGGGGGGGGTACTGTTGTGAATTTGCTTTTTGGCTCCCTCTAGTGGTTACTAGTGATTTGACTCTGGGTATGTCAGTCATCCCTTGTATGCTCACCTGGGCCGTTAGTTCAGGGGTGTTGCTATATAAGCTCCCTGGACCTTCAGTTCAATGCCTGGCAACGTTGTAATCAGAGCTAATCTGTTGTGCTCTTGTCTACTGATCCTGGTTCCTGCTAGATTAAGCTAAGTCTGCTTTCTTGCTTTTTGCTATTTGTTTTTGTTTGCATTTTTGTCCAGCTTGTACTTAATCTGTATCCTGTCCTTGCTGGAAGCTCTAGGGAGCTGGTGTTCTCCCCCCGGGCCGTTAGACGGTTCGGGGGTTCTTGAATTTCCAGCGTGGATGTTTGATAGGGTTTTCGTTGACCATATAAGTTATCTTACTACATTCTGCTATTAGTAAGCGGGCCTCTCTTTGCTAAACCTAGTTCATTTCTATGTTTGTCATTTCCTCTTACCTCACCGTTATTATTTGTGGGGGGCTTGTATCCTACTTTTGGGGTCCTTTCTCTGGAGGCAAGAGAGGTCTTTGTTTTCCTCTTCTAGGGGTAGTTAGTTCTCCGGCTGGCGCGAGACATCTAGCGACCAATGTAGGCATGTTCCCCGGCTACTTCTAGTGTTGGCGTTAGGAGTAGATATATGGTCAACCCAGTTACCACTGCCCTATGAGCTGGATTTTTGTACTTCGCAGACTTACCTATTTCTCTGAGACCCTCGCCATTGGGGTCATAACACACATCCCAGTAAACAGACTGTATTGAAGCTCAAGTCTTATTTATTAGGGTGATGATAACATAAACTATAACGTTGAACAACAATGGTGGATAGTATTCATAGTAGATGATCGAATAGTGAATGATGTTGATGTACAAAGTGGATGTTCAATGAATAATCATAGTGGATGACTGGTGAAAAACGAGATCCGTTAGGACAGGGGTAGGAAAGTAAGTGAGACAGGAGCACGTGTGTCTCTCATCAGACCTGAGGAGAAATGGCTACTGAAGCTCATCTTCCACAAGAAGAATGAGGGCGGAACTTACCCAGAAGGCATTGCTCTTCTGAGGGAAAGTTGGTAAAAAAAATGAAAAGTAGGCAACTGATGACCTCCAGTGGCCACAACTTGAATAACATGACAATTAACTTTCTGCACATTAAGATGGGCAGAACACTCCCCGCTTGGCGTCAACAGATGCCACAATTAGGTTCTTTTGGGGAAAATAATATTACAAGCTCGGTAACGGGCCTGAGGAACAGTTTGTTCTCCCCAAGCTTGCACACTCTGACCTCTACTTTCCGCACTTTCCCATCTTTGCTGGGAAGGGTCTTGATGACTAGGCCGAGTGGCCACTCGTTCCGATGTGACTGACTGTCTTTGACGAGTACAACATCGCCAGATTGAATATTTGGGCGGTCTTTCTGCCACTTTGTCCTGGTCTGCAGAGTGGAGAGATACTGTTTCCTCCATCTATTCCAGAAGACGTTGGACACGCTTTGTACTTGCCTCCATTGTCGCCTGTAGAGGTCTTTGTCATTGAATTCTCCGAGTGGAGCTTTCAGGACACAGGTTTTCTGTGTGAGTAACATCACAGGAGTAAGGATGGATGGATCTCCGGAATCACTAGAAAGTGCTGTCAGTGGCCTGGCATTCATGATGGCTGAGACCTCTGCCAAGAACGTGGATAAACTCTCTTGTGTAAGTCTGGTGTTAGCTTGCAAGAAGATAGAGTCTAGTATTTTGCGTGCTATCCCTATCATCCTTTCCCATGCACCTTCCATGTGCGAAGAGTGTGGTAGATTGAAAGTCCAGGTACATCCTTGCTCGCCTAGATACCTTTCCACATTAGCGATGTCCAGATTGGAAGGGATTTGGAGCTCTCTTGCCGCTCCGACGAAATTCGTACCTCGGTCAGAACGAATATGCTTCACAGGGCCTCTGATTGCAATGAAGCGTCGAAGTGCGTTTATAAAACTTGATGTGTCCATCGATTCGATTACCTCGATATGAACGGCTCTGATGGACAGACACGTGAATAGAACTGCCCAACACTTTGCTTCTGTAAGTATTTTCCTAGTCCGTCGTGTAGCCACAGACCAAGGACCGAATACATCTAGTCCAACGTTGGTGAAGGGGGGTTCAGTACTGAGTCTGTCGGGTGGAAGATTGGCCATCTTCGGATTTTGGAATGTGCCCCGGAGTTTGCGACATGTAACACAGTCGTAGATGAGTTTGCTCACTCTTCTCTTTGCTCCAACTATCCATAGTCCAGCCGCCCGTAGGTTTCCTTCAGTAAACAAACGGCCTTGGTGTCTCACTAAGACATGATGATGTTGAATTAGCAGGGTTGTTACGTGATGACGTCTCTGAAACTTCTACCTCAGCTTCTTGAAGACGGCCACCGACTCTCAGCAGCCCATCCTGATCGACAATCGGATCGAGCTTCCTCAGCCCACTGACTTCAGGAATGGGTTGTCCCTTGTTGAGGTTGTCTATTTCTCTGCCATAGGTTTCTCTTTGTACGACACGAAGTATTGTAACCTTGGCTCTTTCCAGGTCGGGAGCAGTAAACGCAAGCCTGCAGTGATGCCAACCTTTACAAGGTCTCGGTCTATCAGGTAGTATTGACTTGTAGGACTGGGTTACATGAAATAGACAAGCTATAGCTCGAACAAGTGACTTCCAGGTGGAGAACCTGCTGAACCGGTGAGATTCGAGGTGACAGCTTGAAGTCTCTGTATGTAGAGCAGATACTTGAGGTCGAATCTCTTCATCTGTCTCTGGACCCACTAGTTCGAAAGTATCAGGCCTGCTGATGTGGGGCATCGAACGGTACAAAGAGGGAGGACCTGTGAACCATGTAGTGTCCTTCAGCTAACTGGGTGCAACGGATCTAGTCGCGTGGTCCGCAGGATTGTGGTGAGTAGGTACGTAGTGCCACTGATTAGGGCCGGTGGATCTTCTTATCCGAAGTACCCGGTTGCTGACGTAGACGTAGAAGCGCCGTGTCTCGTTACAGATGTACCCCAGTACCACCTTGCTATCGGTGTAGAACTGCATCCTTGATCTTCAGACTCATCGCATCCGAGATCAGTTCTGCCAACTCAACTGCAAGGACAGCAGCACAGAGTTCCAGTCTGGGAATCGTGTGTTCACGAAGTGGCGCCAATTTTGTCCGGCTCATAACGAACCCGATATGGCACTGTCGGCTTACGTCTATGGTTTTGAGGTACGCTACTGCTGCAATCGCTTTGACTGATGCATCACAGAAAATACAAAGTCTTTGCGTTTTGACCTCTGTGGATGGCACAGGAGCATACGGTCGTTTCACACGAAGGTTGGTCAGGGCTTCAAGAGACTTCTGAAGCTTGTGTCTTAGGGAGATGAATCTGCTGTAGACCAATTCCCTGTTGTTGGGTAGGCGTCTCCTCTGAGGTCGAAATGGTAGAGGTGCGACCCAACTGTTCGACGTATCCTTGACTATTTGTTCATCCATGATGTCCAAGAACATCCTGTCTTCTATAGACATCGCTACCTTGTTGTCTTCCTTCGTCCTGTGGAAGACTGTACATCCTATGTGGTCTTGTTCACCTTCACAGGCGTGGGCTTCGTTGATAGGAACTGAGAAAGGGCAAGGTAGGGGAATGCTGCTCGGTAGTTCCTTTACCAGCAGACTATTGTGACACGGCTGGAAGAGAGATGGATGTCCATTTTCTAGTGTGCTGGTAAGCATACTGTTGACTGAGACCGGCTTGTGTGCTCCTCCTAGGCAGACATCTCCTACAATGACCCATCCAAGGTCTTGCCTCTGGGTGTATGGAGCATTCCGGGAGCCGTTGATATATTCTCTAGTCTTGTGGACTCGTAGTATATCTCTTCCCAGAAGTAAAGCTATTGGAGCTTCTGGTTCCAACTCAGGTATCAAGTGGGCTATATGCTTCAGGTGGGGGTGATATGTTGCCACCTCTGGTGAAGGTATCTCCGACCTGTTGTCAGGAATCTGGTTGCACTCCAGGATGGTCGGTAGTGACAGGCAGGTCTGGCCATCTATGGACTCCACTTTGTATCCGGTTGCTTTCCTCCCCGCCGTCTCGCCGGTACCTGAACATGTCCTAAGGGAGTAGGGAGAACCAGGGCCTACAATGTTGAAGTTGTCAAAGAAGATGGAGCTGGCTAAAGACCTATTACTTTGGTCATCCAGGATTGCATATATCTTGAGCGCTTTGTCTCTGTGGCCTGCTGGATAGACTCGGACAAGGCAGATTTTTGAACAGGATCTTCCTCCTGTGAGTCCCTTACAGATCTCCGTACATTGAGCGATAACCGCAGGGGTGTCTTCGTCGGTGTTCTTCTGCTTCTCATCGTGCTCCTCTGCCTGTGACAACACTCGTGGAGGTGGTCCAGGGTGCAAGGCTGTATTGTGATCCGTTCTGCTGCATTCTGCACATTTCACGCTAGCTTCACAGTTCCTGGCGAGGTGAGAGGTTGTAGCACAGCATTTGAAGCAGATGTTGTTTTCCTTGAGGAAACCTTTGCGATCCTCTAAAGTCTTCTCCCTGAAGGCTCTGCACTTTAGTAGAGGATGTGGTTTCCTGTGTAGAGGACACTGCTTACTGATATCCTGAGGTTTGCTCTCTTCCATAGGGGGCTTAGTTGTCTTGTGAGGAGGACCTGTGGAATCAATATTAGTTTTATGGACTGCCACGGGTGTCTTACTGGGTTTGACACCAGGGGTAGTGGAACATGACAGAGTGAAATCAAAACTAGGGTAATTTCTGATCCTGGCTTGCTGGGTGACAAACTCAACAAATACAGTAAAAGGAGGGAATGGTACATTATGAATTTGTTTATACCGTGAACCATGTATAACCCACCTTTCTTGAAGATTGTAAGGAAGTTTTTGGACTATTGGATTGACACCCCTAGCAGTGTCTAAGAATGCCAATCCGGGCAAGTGACTTTCCTTCTGAGCAACCTGTAACTCTATCAATAAATCACTCAATTCTCTAAGCCTTTGATAACCTTTGGGCCCTATCTTAGGGAAATCATCAATTCTTTTGAATAAAGCATTCTCTATTACTTCTACGGACCCGTAGCATTCATCAAGTCTTTCCCACACTTTACGTAGACCTATGTGTGGGTGTTCTATGTTAATGTCTCTTAGTCTTTTAGCATGCTCGACCGATTCAGTTCCAAGCCACTTTACCAGGAGATCTAACTCCTCACTACTAGAAAGGTCCAGTCCCTGAATGGCATTCTGGAACGAAGCTCGCCATGACCTATAGTTTTCGGCTTTGTCAGTGAACTTTACAAGTCCTTTTGTTACCAGTTCTCGGCGGGCAAAGAACTTTGCCAAGTCTATGGTGGCTTGATCAGTGTTGGTACGAGCCGGTATGTTATAGTCATGTCTAGTGTGTGGTGCATCACCATACCTGGGAGACGCTCTTGGCTTCGGACAGTCTGCATAGTACCTTTCTGGTGAAGAAGATGTCTCTTTAAGGTGAGGTGGGAGCTGTACCTTCTTCTCAGTGGAACGATAGCTGTGGTCGACATCTCTGTGCTGGACGTCTTCTTGTTTGTAGTAGCGAAGTTCGGGGTTGGATCAATGATAATCGGCGTAGGCTGATCGATGTAGTCTGTCGAGGGTGTTGTCCATGCTGGAGTGTCGATGGACGTACTCTGCGACGCGCTGAGCTGGATGTTGCTGCTCTAGATCTGTTCCAAGAACGTTGCTGCGCCTCTCATAATCAGGATCTTTCATGGCTTCCAAGTACTCTGCCTTAGCTATTGCAGCTGCTGCCTCTTTGTCTGCCATAAGTCTTTCTAGAGACACTTTCAGGCGCGCACTTTCTTCCTCTTGCTCTGCCCGCAAACGTGCGGTTTCGGCTTGCAGGCGTGCACTTTCTGCCTCTTGCTCTGCTTGTTTCAGCTTTAGATGCATTTCTTTCTCGGCGAAGGAGGACCTCGCTTTGGCTGCTTCAGCTTCAGCACGGGCGACAGCAGCCAGCTCTGCTAATGATGACCTGCTAGAGCTTGTTCGTGATCTCGTCTTGAGTGAGGATGTGCTGTTTTGAGATATTGTGCTCTTAGCTGCGTACTGCTGAGTGTTTTGGCGGGAAACTGAGTCTATGTGCGGTGGGCTTCCGCGTGGCGGGAACGATGTAGCTCTTCTTAGTGGGCTGCAGTAAGTTCTGCGGCTGTATGGCTGCTGCTGTGATACCCAAATGCGGAGCAGTGTGGGTGTTAGCGGTTCCGTACAGTCTGATCAACTACAGCCTGCGACCGGCTATCAGTTTCACTGAAGGCAGCTAATCTGTTCTCACTTTACAATCACGGCCTGCGACTGGCGGTCTCGTTTTTCACTGTTCTGCCTTCCTCCACGTAGGATGCTGTGTGGATTCCAACATACGGCTAAACCTTCATCCACATCCCAGTAAACAGACTGTATTGAAGCTCAAGTCTTATTTATTAGGGTGATGATAACATAAACTATAACGTTGAACAACAATGGTGGATAGTATTCATAGTAGATGATCGAATAGTGAATGATGTTGATGTACAAAGTGGATGTTCAATGAATAATCATAGTGGATGACTGGTGAAAAACGAGATCCGTTAGGACAGGGGTAGGAAAGTAAGTGAGACAGGAGCACGTGTGTCTCTCATCAGACCTGAGGAGAAATGGCTACTGAAGCTCATCTTTCACAAGAAGAATGAGGGCGGAACTTACCCAGAAGGCATTGCTCTTCTGAGGGAAAGTTGGTAAACAACATGAAAAGTAGGCAACTGATGACCTCCAGTGGCCACAACTTGAATAACATGACAATTAACTTTCTGCACATTAAGATGGGCAGAACAACTGCATTATATTAAGAGGATTACAAATTTTGATGGGAGGAGGAGTGCTTATTTAAATACTTCCAAGACACCCGTTGGTCTGTGAGTGTTGGATTCAAGTGATGTTGTTTCGATGCAGAATCAAGACCACTGCAGCCTATTTTTGTGTGTAGTAGACACCAGTGAGGTCACAAATAGGATGTTTGGATTGAAAAGTCTTTTCTGGAGGTTACGATGCAGAGACCGGTGGGGACCCTGGAAGGTTTTAAGGCAAGTATTAATCATTTTATTATTTTCTAGAATGTTACATTTTTGGAAACAAATCGAGGGCTGGACCACTCCTTTAACTCCTTTCCATATTGGGAAGTATCAGAAACAAAGCTATCTTTCTGCACTTCTCTTCGGAGTGGGCTTGGTCAAACGAGTATTCCCAAAGCTTTACTTATTGTATTTAATTCATACAGACGTTGCCAGCAGTGTTTTTTGTTCCGGCTTTGGACGTACTACTGTTAAACCCCTTTCACATCCGCTGCATCTGGCTGAGAATAAGAATAACCAATTGAACACAACTGATCTATGGAAACCCAACCAAAGCTTTTGAAAAAAAAAAATAATTAAAAGGGCTGGACAACCCATTTCATATTTAACCTGAAATATTATAAGGCTTCTCTTTCAGATCTATTTACAAAGGCAAGGATAATAATACATGTTCTTTTATGTGGTTATCAAAGGCGAATGTTTTGGTTTTGGTGAAGTCCTTGTTTCTTTCATTATTCACTGTTTAAACATTATGTCATGGTCACTCTATCCTGTATATATTTGTCCAAAGGAAATGCAAGCTGTGTTTGGATTAAGGTACAATGCTAAAAGTCAAGCTACTTGTTAAATGATGCGGTTTATTCTTTGAATAATTGGTCTCTTTTAAGAGTCATCATAATGCTTGGAAAAGAATGTCAGGAAATTTATGTGTTAAAAAAGTTACATCTTAGTCCAACGTTTTTTTTTTAAATATATTTTTCATGTACCTACTTACAGGTGTCATGGTGATTTACATACTGGCACAAGATGCAAAAGCAAATGTAAATATGGAAACATAGTGGCATGTTCACATCCTAGCTTTCCTGAAAAATGACTCCAATCGTTCTCAAGAAGCACTTACTAGAGTTGAGTGAGTCTAACATGATTTGCTCAATTCATGGGGAAATTTGATTTGTAAATTTAGTCCCTACCCCACTTCATGCTCACCTGTCCTCAGCCCTCCCCTTCGCCACCTGTTAGCCGTTATCCCTGTTACACTGGAGTGTCGACTGTAAAACATAGGCGGCTCCTGAACATCTACTATGTGCCACCATAGCTGGGATGTACAATTACGAAGGGTTCTTCGATGAAAACAAGTTATCACCAATCCACAGGTTAAGTAGGTTAAGTAGGTGATAATTGATCTGTGGAATGCGACCATTGGAAACCAACTGATCAGAAGAAAGGGTAACTTTTATACCTGACAACGCACTTTTATCCCCATTTTTAACCCCTTTCTGACATATGTCGTAATACTACGTCCCTGTGCCCTGGGCCTATTTGTATTATTACTGCATGGCGATCGTGCACGCACACTGGCTGTGTGTGGGCGTTGGGCACCGGGTGTTAGCTGATTCTGACAGCTGACACCCAGCACTAAGTGCCAGGAGCGGTCATGCAACGCTCCCGACACTTTAACCCCCTAAATCCGGGAAGTGGCAGAAGGATGACAGCCCTCTACCCTTTGATAGGAGACCCGCGGCGGGACGCGGGGTCCCGATCGTTGCCATCATGACTCGATGTAGTCATGACAACATTAGGGTCACCAGAGCTAGGAAAGTTGCTGATCATGCTGCATCCCCATGCTGTACAAACAATCAGCTTGCAAAAAATGATAGTCCCATAGCAGGACAAAGTAAAAAAGTAAAAATAAAAAGTTAAAACTTTTTTTTTTAAATAATTGTAAAAATATTTGTTTAAAAAATCAAAAATAATAATGAAAAATCAAAAGATATTGTATCTATAAATAAATATGTATAAAAAAACCCAATAAAAGTACGCATATTTGGTATCGCCGCGTCCGCAATGACCCGACCTATAAAACTGTCCCACTAGTTAACCCCTTTAGTGAACACCATAAAAAAATTAATTAAAAAACAAAGCAAAAAATAATGCTTTACAATCATGCTGCCAAACAAAAAGTGGAATAAAACGCAATAAAAAAGACAGATATAAATAAACATGCTACCACTGAAAGCGTAATCTTGTCCTGCAAAAAACAAGCCACCATACAATTCCATCAGCAGAAAACTAGGAATGTTATAGCGCTCAGAATAAAGCAATGCAAAAATAATTATTTTCTCTATAAAAGTTTCATTGTGTAAAAGCGCCAAAACATATTAAAGTGATAAAAATGAGGTATCGCCATAATCGTTCTGACCCAAAAAATAAAACTGCCTTATAAATTTTACCATACATGGAATGGCATAACCCCTTCCCCCCCGAATTGCTGTTTTTTTGCTTTTTTCTGCCTCCCAAAAATTGGAATGGAAAGCAATCAAAAAATGTCATGTACGGGACAATGGTACCAATAAATACGTGAACTCGTCATGCAAAAACAAGACCTCACATGACTCTGTGGGCCAAAATATTGAAATATTATAGCTCTTAAAATGTGGTGATGCAAAAACTATTTTTTGCAATAAAAAGCGTCTTTTAGTGTGTGACAGCAGCCAAACATATAATCCTGATGTAAATCTGGTATCACTGTAATCGCACTAACCTGAAGAATAAAGTCACCTAATCACTTATGCTGCATGAGGAACGGCGTAAAAAATAAATAAAACCAATTCTTCACCTGCTGTTGATTTTTTTCATTCTGCCTCCCAAAGATCTCAGGAAGGCTCGGCGCACATTTATCCTGTGCTCTGCGCTTGCACCCAAGTTTCCATGTAAGTCTCCGAAATACGTTATTCAGACGGAACTTCTGGCAGAAGATTCCCAATAATGAGGCAGATGGAGGCACTGTGGATGCCGTCTGACCTGTGATCCGGCTATGTCCATCTTTTTAGGATTGCATAAAAGTGCTGTCGGCCATAGTTTTGTGTGCAGCGCCCCAGGGTCCTGGTCATTGCAGTAATGTCATTCTTCCACTAGGGGGAGTAATGTTACGTTTGAAGGCAATAAAGGAGATCTCTTTACCAGGTAACACCAACACACAACACACTTCATACTCCAGTCCACCAGGGGGAGCTATGCTCCTATTTATTAGGGAACTCTTCACAATTAGGTAAAACTGGTCGTCTGGATAGGAAGTTAGGCAGAAGCTGGCTGGGCTTCACCCAGTGAGCTGCTATCTGCGCTCCGCTCAGGTAGTTGGTCCCTGACAGGGGTGGGATCCTGTCAGAGGCCTAGACAGAAGGCCACAGAGCTGCGCCTGCCCGAAGTGTGGCAGCATCCTAAGAAAGAGACACTGAAGGAGAACTGTATTGTAGTGGGTGAGAAACGAAGTCATAGCAAAAGGAGAAGAAACCAGAAGGAGTTCTGCCCTGCACAGGCTGCCTCCTTCTGAGGCGCAGGATCCGGTATCCGGAACACCGAGGGAGCAACAGTCTCTATGCCTTGCTCCAGAGAATGGCAGGACAGCTAATTCCAAGTTACTGATCCGCCCTATACCCAGGAGGCATGGTTGCAACTTGTGGAGACTGGGGCATGCTAGTCCCTGTAAAAAGCCTCAGGCCACCAGTCATACGGGTTGTCCTATCTGTTATGGCTGGACCTAGTGGTTAGGAGAACCTGGAATGACCTGATAGTCAAAACTGAAAAATAGAGCGAGCTCTGGGAAGTGGGAGCTCTGCTGACCGCAGCCCTAATCTATTATCACACACACTAGAATTAGCCGTGGATCGTACCTGACTCTGCCTAGACGACTCTTCACAGCCTGAGAGGTAACTACCCCTAAAGAGAAATATAGCCTCACCTTGCCTCAGATAAATTCCCCAAAGGAAAAGAGCAGCCCCCCACATATATTGACTGTGAGTTAAGAGGAAGGCACAAACATAGGAATGAGACAGGTTTCAGCAAAGGAGGCCCAACTTACTAAATAGACAGAAGATAGATAAAGGGATCTTTGCGGTCAGCACAAAAAACTACAAAAAGCCACGCAGAGTGAGCAAGAAACCCACCGCGCCGACTCACGGCGCGGTAGGTGCCACTCTGCAACCCATAGCTTCCAGCTAGCGAGACAATATCATGATAGCCAGCTGGACAAAACTTAGCAGGTACTCAGAAATATCTTCAGCACACAAATGAACAACAAATGAGCTTAACAGGGACTTAGCTTCTGCTGAAGTAGACAGGTCATCAGGAGATCCAAGTGAGATCTGAACCAGTACAGATACATTGACAACTGGCATCAGGCAACGATCTGAGCAGAGTTAAATAGGGGAACCAGCCCAGTCTTAAACGATGCAGCTGAGGAAGCCACCTCCAGACCAGCAGCTCCACTTTCAGCCACCAGAGGGAACCCACGGACAGAACTCACAGAAATACCATTCCTGACCACAGGAGGGAGTTTGAGAACAGAGTTCACAACAGTACCCCCCCTTGAGGAGGGGTCACCGAACCCTCACCAGAACCCCCCGGCCGATTAGGATGAGCCAAATGAAAGGCACGAACCAAATCGGCAGCATGGACATCAGAGGCAAGAACCCAGGAATTATCCTCCTGACCATAGCCCTTCCATTTGACCAGATACTGAAGTTTCCGTCTCGAGATACGAGAATCTAAAATCTTCTCCACCACATACTCCAATTCTCCCTCGACCAACACCGGAGCAGGAGGGTCAACGGAAGGAACCATAGGCGCCACATATCTCTGCAGCAACGACCTATGGAACACATTATGGATGGCAAAAGAAGCTGGAAGGTCCAAACGAAATGACACAGGATTGAGGATTTCAGAAATCTTATAAGGCCCAATATAACAAGGCTTAAACTTAGGAGAAGAAACCTTCATAGGAACATAACGAGATGACAGCCAAACCAAATCCCCAACACGAAGTTGAGGACCAACACGGCGACGGCGGTTAGCGAAACGTTGAGCCTTCTCCTGGGACAATGTCAAATTGTCCACTACATGAGTCCAAATTTGCTGCAACCTGTCCACCACAGAATCCACACCAGGACAGTCTGAAGGCTCAACCTGCCCTGAAGAGAAACGAGGATGGAAACCAGAATTACAATAAAAAGGTGAAACCAAAGTAGCTGAACTGGCCCGATTATTAAGGGCGAACTCAGCCAAAGGCAAGAAGGTCACCCAATCATCCTGATCAGCAGAAACAAAGCATCTCAGATAGGTCTCCAAAGTCTGATTGGTTCGTTCAGTTTGGCCATTTGTCTGAGGATGGAAAGCAGAGGAAAAAGACAAATCAATGCCCATCTTAGCACAAAAGGACTGCCAAAACCTCGAAACAAACTGGGAACCTCTGTCCGACACAATGTTCTCCGGAATTCCATGCAAACGAACCACATGCTGGAAAAACAACGGAACCAAATCAGAGGATGAAGGCAACTTAGGCAAGGGTACCAAATGGACCATCTTAGAGAAGCGATCACAAATAGTGTTGAGCATTCCGATGCTGCAAGTATCGGGTATCGGCCGATACTTGCTGTATCGGAATTCCGATACCGGGATTCCGATACTCTTGTGGTATCGGGTATCGGGTATCGGAACAACATTAATGTTAAAATGTGTAAAATAGAGAATTAAAATAAAAAATATCGCTATACTCACCTGTCCGACGCAGCCGGGACCTCAGCGCAGGAACCGGCAGCGTTGTTTGTTTAAAATTCCCGCTTTTACATGGTTACGCGAAGTCCCGGCTTGTGATTGGTCAGGGCGGCCATGTTGCCGGGCCGCGGACCAATCACAGCAAGCCGTGACGAAAATACGTCACGGCTTGCTGTGATTGGTCCGCGTCCCGGCAACATGGCCGCCATTAACCAATCACAAGCCGTGACGTCACGGGAGGCTGGAAACGCGCTCATTTTAAAAAGGGCGCGTGTCCAGCCTCCCGTGACGTCACGGCTTGTGATTGGTTGCGTCGCGGTCAACCAATCACAAGCCGGGAGGCTGGACACGCGCCCATTTCAAAATGAGCGCGTCCAGCCTCCCGGCTTGTGATTGGTTGATCGCGGCGCAACCAATCACAAGCCGTGACGTCACGGGAGGCTGGACACGCGCCCATTTCAAAATGAGCGCGTCCAGCCTCCCGGCTTGTGATTGGTTGATCGCGGCGCAACCAATCACAAGCCGTGACGTCACGGGAGGCTGGACACGCGCCCATTTTAAAATGAGCGCGTGTCCAGCCTCCCGTGACGTCACGGCTTGTGATTGGTCAGGGCGGCCATATTGCCGGGACGCGGACCAATCACAGCAAGCCGTGACGTAATTTCGTCACGGCTTGCTGTGATTGGTCCGCGTCCCGGCAACATGGCCGACCTGACCAATCACAAGCCGGGACTTCACGTAACCAAGTAAAAGCGCGAATTTTAAACAAACAACGCTGCCGGTTCCCTCGCTGAAGTCCCGGCTGCGTCGGACAGGTGAGTATAGCGATATTTTTTATTTTAATTCTTTCTTTTACACATTTATATGGTTCCCAGGGCCTGAAGGAGAGTTTCCTCTCCTTCAGACCCTGGGAACCATCAGGAATACCGTCCGATACTTGAGTCCCATTGACTTGTATTGGTATCGGGTATCGGTATCGGATTGGATTCCGATACTGTGACGGTATCGGCCGATACTTTCCGATACCGATACTTTCCGATATCGGAAAGTATCGCTCAACACTAATCACAAACCACCCAGATGACCGACATCCTTTGAGAGACAGGGAGATCTGACATAAAATCCATGGAAACATGCGTCCAGGGCCTCTTCGGGACCGGCAAGGGCAAAAGTAACCCAATGGCACGAGAACAGCAGGGCTTCGCCTGAGCACAAGTCCCACAGGACTGCACAAAAGCACGCACATCCCGGGACAAGGAAGGCCACCAAAAGGACCTAGCCACCAAATCTCTGGTACCAAAAATTCCAGGATGACAAGCCAACACCGAACAATGAACTTCCGAGATAACCCTACTAATCCATCTATCAGGGACAAACAGTCTCTCTGCAGGACAGCGGTCAGGTCTATCCGCCTGAAACTCCTGCAGAACCCGCCGCAAATCAGGGGAGATGGCAGACAAAATCACCCCCTCTTTAAGAATACCAGCCGGCTCAGAAACTCCCGGAGAATCAGGCACAAAACTCCTTGAAAGGGCATCAGCCTTCACATTGTTAGAACCCGGAAGGTATGAAACCACGAAATCGAAACGGGAGAAAAACAGTGACCATCGAGCCTGTCTAGGGTTCAACCGCTTGGCAGACTCGAGATAAGTCAGATTCTTGTGATGCGTCAAGACCACCACGCGATGCTTGGCGCCCTCAAGCCAATGTCGCCACTCCTCGAATGCCCACTTCATGGCCAACAACTCCCGATTGCCAACATCATAATTACGCTCAGCAGGCGAAATCTTTCTAGAAAAGAAAGCACATGGCTTCATCACAGAGCCATCAGAACTTCTCTGAGACAAAACAGCCCCTGCTCCAATCTCAGAAGCATCAACCTCGACCTGAAAAGGGAGCGAAACATCTGGCTGACACAACACAGGAGCCGAAGAAAAACGACGTTTCAGCTCCTGAAACGCCTCAACGGCCGCAGAGGACCAATTCACCACATCCGCACCTTTCTTGGTCAAATCAGTCAGTGGTTTGACAACACTAGAAAAATTAGCGATAAAGCGACGGTAAAAATTCGCAAAGCCCAGGAATTTCTGAAGGCTCTTTACAGATGTGGGCTGAGTCCAATTGCAGCACCCCAGAGTCCTGGTTGTTGCAGTACTGTGGCTCCGCCACTATGGGGAGCTATGGTACGTCTGATTGCACTAAGGAGTTTCTCTGACCAGGTACACTCACACCACACTTCACACTCCGGCCACCAGGGGGGGTGGTCCTATTTAGTAGGCCACTCCTCACAACTCTGGTAAAACTGGGGGTTGGACAGGAAGACAGGGAGAAGTAGCTGGGAAGAGCTAGTGAGAGGACCTGTCAGGGATGGGATCCTGGCAGACTCCTCAGAGCAGAACAAACCAGTGAACAACGGGAATACAGCAAAGAGGAATTAATACCAGAAGGAGTCGTGCTGTTAGACCGAGGCAACATCCTTCTGAGGCGCAAACAGTCGGTGGCCGGAACGCCGAGCAAGTAAGAGACTTTAAGTACACTGCAAACCACGGCCGGACAGCCAATTATAGGTTGGCTGTCTCACTTAACACCTAAGCAGACAACGGAGGCAGCTGTGGGAGAGGGGCGACTCTAGGGTCCCGGAAGAACTCCAGGCCTACCCCGTCATACGGGTGCGTCCTACCATATCATCTGGAGGACGGAGAAAACGAACATCAGAGACAGACAGAAACAGTTGTGAGGACTATCCCGGGAGCTCAGCAGGGAAGAACTACAACACTCAGCGCTAGAAGGTAGACACTGATTCCCACCTGTAAAGAGAACTCCTGATGTGCCTTTGGACCGGCCGGTCTCTGACAACCCAGTTAACAGCGCTCTGGACTGAGGTCTCCAACACCTTCAGTAAAGAGGTAAAGAGACTGCAACCTGGTGTCCTCGTTATTTATTGCGACCGGCACTTCACAACTGCACCACCAACATCCACACCTATTATTCACTGTGCGCCCCACGGCAGGGTCACGGACCGGGGCCTAGCCGCCGTGACAACCCCAGAAGCAGAGACTCAGAGGCCCGGTACCGGGTACCCCTCGGCCCTGCGGCAGTGGGGGCGCTACACAATCATAAATGGCCTGGACTTTAACTGGATCCATCTCGATAGTAGAAGGGGAAAAAATGAAGCCCAAAAAGGAAACCTTCTGAACTCCGAAGAGACACTTAGACCCCTTCACAAACAAGGAATTAGCACGAAGGACTTGGAACACCATTCTGACCTGCTTCACATGAGACTCCCAATCATCTGAAAAGACCAAAATATCATCCAAATATACTATCATGAATCTATCCAGATACTTTCGGAAGATGTCATGCATAAAGGACTGGAACACAGATGGCGCATTAGAAAGCCCGAATGGCATCACCAGATACTCAAAATGGCCCTCGGGCGTATTAAATGCGGTTTTCCATTCATCGTCCTGCTTAATACGCATAAGATTATACGCAACTCGAAGATCTATCTTGGTAAACCAACTAGCCCCCTTAATCCGAGCAAACAAATCAGACAATAGAGGCAAAGGGTACTGAAATTTGACCGTGATTTTATTAAGAAGGCGGTAATCTATACAAGGTCTCAGAGAACCATCCTTCTTGGCCACAAAAAAGAACCCTGCTCCCAACGGTGACGACGACGGGCGAATATGCCCTTTGTTGTGAAATTGGATTTTGGGCTCCCCCTGTGGCCACTGGTGGAATTGAACTGGTGTGCATCATCCTCTCTGTTCACCTGTTTCCATCAGGATGTGGGAGTCGCTATTTAGCCTTGCTCCTCTGTCACTTCCATGCCGGTCAACATTGTAATCAGAAGCCTTTCTGTGCATGTTCCTGCTGCTAGACAACTCCCAGCTAAGTTGGACTTTAGTCCTTGTTTGTTTTTGCATTTTGTTCCAGTTCACAGCTGTAGTTTCGTTTCTGTGTCTGGAAAGCTCTTGTGATCTGAAATTGCCACTCTGATGTTATGAATTAATACTAGAGTCTTAAAGTAATTTCAGGATGGGTTTTGATAGGGTTTTCAGCTGACCATGAAAGTGCCCTTTCTGTCTTCCTGCTATCTAGTAAGCGGACCTCAATTTTGCTAAACCTATTTTCATACTACGTTTGTCATTTCATCTAAAATCACCGCCAATATTTGTGGGGGCCTCTGTCTGCCTTTCGGGGAAATTTCTCTAGAGGTGAGCCAGGACTATATTTTCCTCTGCCAGGATTAGTTAGTCCTCCGGCCGGCGCTGGGCGTCTAGGGATAAAACGCAGGCAACGCTACGCGGCTACTGTTAGTTGTGAGGCAGGTTTAGTTCATGGTCAGTTTAAGTTTCCATCCTTCCAAGAGCTAGTTCTTATGTTTGCTGGGCTATGTTCTCTTGCCATTGAGAACCATAACAGTTTGACCGGCCAAAAAAGGGTTAAATTAATTGACAGAGAAAGGAGAGAAAGGAGAAGTCTGCTGAAGATTTTTTTTTTTTTTTTTTTTTTTTCCTCAGTTCTGAGTGTGCTTGTAATTGAATCTCTTGCAAGTCTGCCTATATTGCAGCCTTTCTCTCTCTCTCTCCTTCTAATCCTGGAATGGCTCTGTGTTCACCTGTTTAAAATGGATATTCAGAGTTTAGCTGCAGGTTTGAATAATCTCACCACAAAAGTTCAAAATTTACAAGATTTTGTTGTTCATGTTCCTATATCTGAACCTAGAATTCCTTTGCCTGAATTTTTCTCGGGGAATAGATCTTGCTTTCAAAATTTCAAAAATAATTGCAAGTTGTTTTTGTCCCTGAAATCTCGCTCTGCTGGAGATCCTGCTCAGCAGGTCAGGATTGTGATTTCCTTGCTCCGGGGCGACCCTCAGGATTGGGCTTTTGCATTGGCTCCAGGGGATCCTGCGTTGCTCAATGTGGATGCGTTTTTTCTGGCCTTGGGGTTGCTTTATGAGGAACCTCAGTTAGAACTTCAGGCGGAAAAGGCCTTGATGTCCCTATCTCAGGGGCAAGACGAAGCTGAAATATACTGCCAGAAATTCCGTAAATGGGCTGTGCTTACTCAGTGGAATGAGTGCGCCCTGGCGGCGAATTTCAGAGAGGGTCTCTCTGATGCCATTAAGGATGTTATGGTGGGGTTCCCTGTGCCTGCGGGTCTGAATGAGTCCATGACAATGGCTATCCAGATCGATAGGCGTCTGCGGGAGCGCAAACCTGTGCACCATTTGGCGGTGTCTACTGAGAAGACGCCAGAGAATATGCAATGTGATAGAATTCTGTCCAGAAGTGAACGGCAGAATTTTAGACGAAAAAATGGGTTGTGCTTCTATTGCGGTGATTCAACTCATGTTATATCAGCATGCTCTAAGCGTACTAAGAAGCTTGATAAGTCTGTTTCAATTGGCACTTTACAGTCTAAGTTTATTCTTTCTGTGACCCTGATTTGTTCTTTATCATCTATTACCGCGGATGCCTATGTCGACTCTGGCGCCGCTTTGAGTCTTATGGATTGGTCCTTTGCCAAACGCTGTGGGTATGATTTGGAGCCTCTTGAAACCCCTATACCCCTGAAGGGGATTGACTCCACCCCATTGGCTAGCAATAAACCACAATACTGGACACAAGTAACTATGCGGATTAATCCGGATCACCAGGAGATTATTCGCTTTCTTGTGCTGTATAACCTACATGATGTGTTGGTGCTTGGATTGCCATGGCTGCAATCTCATAACCCAGTCCTTGACTGGAAAGCTATGTCTGTGTTAAGCTGGGGATGTAAGGGGACGCATGGGGACGTACCTGTGGTTTCCATTTCATCATCTATTCCCTCTGAGATTCCTGAATTCTTGACTGAATATCGTGACGTTTTTGAAGAACCTAAGCTTGGTTCATTACCTCTGCACCGGGAGTGCGATTGTGCCATAGATTTGATTCCGGGTAGTAAATACCCTAAGGGTCGTTTATTTAATCTGTCTGTGCCTGAGCATGCTGCTATGCGAGAATATATAAAGGAGTCCTTGGAAAAGGGACATATTCGTCCTTCGTCATCTCCCTTAGGAGCCGGTTTTTTCTTTGTGGCTAAGAAAGATGGCTCTTTGAGGCCGTGCATTGATTATCGGCTTTTGAATAAAATCACG
The DNA here is from genome assembly GCF_051348905.1 of Ranitomeya variabilis. Lineage (NCBI taxonomy): Eukaryota > Metazoa > Chordata > Amphibia > Anura > Dendrobatidae > Ranitomeya > Ranitomeya variabilis. The sequence continues at coordinate 679,197,869 of NC_135232.1, read as the reverse complement.
GTTAAATATCAATATCCGTTGCCACTGCTGACTGATTTGTTTGCTCGCATAAAGGGGGCCAAGTGGTTCTCTAAGATAGATCTCCGTGGGGCGTATAATTTGGTGCGAATTAAGCAGGGGGATGAGTGGAAAACCGCATTTAATACGCCCGAGGGCCACTTTGAGTATTTGGTGATGCCTTTTGGTCTTTCAAATGCCCCTTCAGTCTTTCAGTCCTTTATGCATGACATTTTCCGTGATTATTTGGATAAATTTATGATTGTGTATCTGGATGATATTTTGATTTTTTCGGATGACTGGGACTCTCATGTCCAGCAGGTCAGGAGGGTTTTTCAGGTTTTGCGGTCTAATTCCTTGTGTGTGAAGGGTTCTAAGTGCGTTTTTGGGGTACAAAAGATTTCCTTTTTGGGATATATTTTTTCCCCCTCTTCCATCGAGATGGATCCTGTCAAGGTTCAGGCTATTTGTGATTGGACGCAACCCTCTTCTCTTAAGAGTCTTCAGAAATTTTTGGGCTTTGCTAACTTTTATCGTCGATTTATTGCTGGTTTTTCTGATGTTGTTAAGCCATTGACTGATTTGACTAAGAAGGGTGCTGATGTTGCTGATTGGTCCCCTGCTGCTGTGGAGGCCTTTCGGGAGCTTAAGCGCCGCTTTTCTTCCGCCCCTGTGTTGCGTCAGCCTGATGTTGCTCTTCCTTTTCAGGTTGAGGTCGACGCTTCTGAAATCGGAGCTGGGGCGGTTTTGTCGCAGAGAAGTTCCGATTGCTCCGTGATGAGACCTTGTGCTTTTTTCTCGCGTAAATTTTCGCCCGCCGAGCGGAATTATGATGTTGGGAATCGGGAGCTTTTGGCCATGAAGTGGGCTTTTGAGGAGTGGCGTCATTGGCTTGAGGGGGCTAGACATCAGGTGGTGGTATTGACTGACCACAAAAATCTAATTTATCTTGAGTCCGCCAGACGCCTGAATCCTAGACAGGCGCGCTGGTCGTTGTTTTTCTCTCGGTTTAATTTTGTGGTGTCCTACCTGCCGGGTTCTAAGAATGTTAAGGCGGATGCCCTTTCTAGGAGTTTTGAGCCTGACTCCCCTGGTAATTCTGAACCTACAGGTATCCTTAAGGATGGAGTGATATTGTCTGCCGTTTCTCCAGACCTGCGGCAGGCCTTGCAGGAGTTTCAGGCGGATAGACCTGATCGTTGCCCACCTGGTAGACTGTTTGTTCCTGATGATTGGACCAGTAAAGTCATTTCTGAGGTTCATTCTTCTGCGTTGGCAGGTCATCCTGGAATCTTTGGTACCAGGGATTTGGTGGCAAGGTCCTTCTGGTGGCCTTCCCTGTCTCGAGATGTGCGAGGCTTCGTGCAGTCTTGTGACGTTTGCGCTCGGGCCAAGCCTTGTTGTTCTCGGGCTAGTGGATTGTTGTTGCCCTTGCCTATCCCGAAGAGGCCCTGGACGCACATCTCGATGGATTTTATTTCGGATCTTCCTGTTTCTCAGAAGATGTCTGTCATCTGGGTGGTGTGTGATCGTTTCTCTAAGATGGTCCATTTGGTTCCCCTGCCTAAGTTGCCTTCTTCTTCCGAGTTGGTTCCTCTGTTTTTTCAAAATGTGGTCCGTTTGCATGGTATTCCGGAGAATATCGTTTCTGACAGAGGTACCCAATTCGTGTCTAGATTTTGGCGAGCATTCTGTGCTAGGATGGGCATAGATTTGTCTTTCTCGTCTGCTTTCCATCCTCAGACTAATGGCCAGACCGAGCGGACGAATCAGACCTTGGAGACATATTTGAGGTGTTTTGTGTCTGCAGATCAGGATGATTGGGTTGCTTTTTTGCCTTTAGCGGAGTTTGCCCTCAATAATCGGGCCAGCTCTGCCACCTTGGTGTCTCCCTTTTTCTGTAATTCGGGGTTTCATCCTCGATTTTCTTCTGGTCAGGTGGAATCTTCGGATTGTCCTGGAGTGGATGCTGTGGTGGAGAGGTTGCATCAGATTTGGGGGCAGGTAGTGGACAATTTGAAGTTGTCCCAGGAGAAGACTCAGCTTTTTGCCAACCGCCGGCGTCGGGTTGGTCCTCGGCTTTGTGTTGGGGACTTGGTGTGGTTGTCTTCTCGTTTTGTCCCTATGAGGGTTTCTTCTCCCAAGTTTAAGCCTCGGTTCATCGGCCCGTACAAGATATTGGAGATTCTTAACCCTGTGTCCTTCCGTTTGGACCTCCCTGCATCTTTTTCTATTCGTAATGTTTTTCATCGGTCATTATTGCGCAGGTATGAGGTACCGGTTGTGCCTTCCGTTGAGCCTCCTGCTCCGGTGTTGGTTGAGGGCGAGTTGGAGTACGTTGTGGAAAAAATCTTGGACTCCCGTGTTTCCAGACGGAAACTCCAGTATCTGGTCAAATGGAAGGGATACGGTCAGGAGGATAATTCTTGGGTGACTGCCTCTGATGTTCATGCCTCCGATTTGGTCCGTGCCTTTCATAGGGCTCATCCTGATCGCCCTGGTGGTTCTGGTGAGGGTTCGGTGCCCCCTCCTTGAGGGGGGGGTACTGTTGTGAAATTGGATTTTGGGCTCCCCCTGTGGCCACTGGTGGAATTGAACTGGTGTGCATCATCCTCTCTGTTCACCTGTTTCCATCAGGATGTGGGAGTCGCTATTTAGCCTTGCTCCTCTGTCACTTCCATGCCGGTCAACATTGTAATCAGAAGCCTTTCTGTGCATGTTCCTGCTGCTAGACAACTCCCAGCTAAGTTGGACTTTAGTCCTTGTTTGTTTTTGCATTTTGTTCCAGTTCACAGCTGTAGTTTCGTTTCTGTGTCTGGAAAGCTCTTGTGATCTGAAATTGCCACTCTGATGTTATGAGTTAATACTAGAGTCTTAAAGTAATTTCAGGATGGGTTTTGATAGGGTTTTCAGCTGACCATGAAAGTGCCCTTTCTGTCTTCCTGCTATCTAGTAAGCGGACCTCAATTTTGCTAAACCTATTTTCATACTACGTTTGTCATTTCATCTAAAATCACCGCCAATATTTGTGGGGGCCTCTGTCTGCCTTTCGGGGAAATTTCTCTAGAGGTGAGCCAGGACTATATTTTCCTCTGCCAGGATTAGTTAGTCCTCCGGCCGGCGCTGGTCGTCTAGGGATAAAACGCAGGCAACGCTACCCGGCTACTGTTAGTTGTGCGGCAGGTTTAGTTCATGGTCAGTTTAAGTTTCCATCCTTCCAAGAGCTAGTTCTTATGTTTGCTGGGCTATGTTCTCTTGCCATTGAGAACCATAACAGCCCTTTCTCCAAGGACTTCTTTATATAGCTCCGCATAGCGGCGTGTTCTGGCACAGATAAATTGAAAAGTCGGCCTTTAGGAAACTTACTACCAGGAATAAAATTAATAGCACAATCACAATCCCTATGAGGAGGCAGGGCACTGGGCTTGGGCTCATCAAATACATCCTGGTAATCCGACAAGAACTCAGGTACTTCAGAAGGAGTGGAAGAAGAAATTGACAACGCTGGAACATCACCATGGGCCCCTTGACAACCCCAACTGGACACAGACATAGATTTCCAGTCCAATACTGGATTATGGACCTGTAGCCATGGCAAACCCAACACGACCACATCATGCAAATTATGCAACACCAAAAAGCGAATATCTTCCCGATGTGCAGGAGCCATGCACATGGTCAACTGGGTCCAGTACTGAGGCTTATTCTTGGACAAAGGCGTAGCATCAATTCCCCTTAATGGAATAGGATGCTGCAAGGGCTCCAAGAAAAAACCACAGCGCCTGGCATACTCTAAGTCCATCAAATTCAGGGCTGCGCCTGAATCCACAAATGCCATAACAGAGTAGGATGACAAAGAACAAATCAAAGTAACGGACAAAAGAAATTTAGGCTGTATAGTACCAATGGTGACAGACCTAGCGGACCGCTTAGTGCGTTTAGGACAATCAGAGATAGCATGAGTGGAGTCACCACAGTAAAAACACAGCCCATTCTGACGTCTGTGCTCTTGCCGTTCAGTTCTGGTCAAAGTCCTATCACATTGCATAGGCTCAGGCCTCTGCTCAGAGGACACCGCCACATGGTGCACAACTTTCCGCTCCCGCAAACGCCGATCGATCTGAATAGCCAAGGACATTGATTCATTCAGGCCAGCAGGCGTGGGGAACCCCACCATAACATCCTTAAGGCCCTCAGAAAGACCCTTTCTGAAAATTGCTGCCAGAGCACACTCATTCCATTGAGTAAGCACAGACCACTTTCTAAACTTCTGACAATACATTTCAGCATCATCCTGACCCTGACATAGAGCCAGCAAGATTTTCTCTGCCTGATCCACAGAATTTGGTTCATCATAGAGCAATCCAAGCGCCAGAAAAAACGCATCTACATTAAGCAATGCAGGATTTCCTGGCGCAAGGGAGAATGCCCAGTCTTGAGGGTCACCACGCAACAAGGAAATAATGATTTTTAGTTGCTGACCAGGGTCACCAGAGGAGCGGGGTTTCAGGGCAAGAAACAGTTTACAATTATTCTTGAAATTCAGAAACTTTGATCTATCCCCAGAAAACAAATCAGGAATTGGGATTCTAGGCTCTAACATAGGATTCTGAACTATATAATCCTGAATGCCTTGTACCCTTGCAGTAAGATTATCCACACAAGTCCTGAACCACCCAGAGGTTTAGGGGAAAAAAAAAGACTAAACACACTGCAGAGAAAAAAAAATGGTCTCAGAACTTCTCTTATCCCTCTATTGAGATGCATTAACACTTTCTGGCCAGTTGTACTGTTATGGCTGGACCTAGTGGTTAGGAGAACCTGGAATGACCTGATAGTCAAAACTGAAAAATAGAGCGCGCTCTGGGAAGTGGGAGCTCTGCTGACCGCAGCCCTAATCTATTATCACACACACTAGAATTAGCCGTGGATCGTACCTGACTCTGCCTAGACGACTCTTCACAGCCTGAGAGGTAACTACCCCTAAAGAGAAATATAGCCTCACCTTGCCTCAGATAAATTCCCCAAAGGAAAAGAGCAGCCCCCCACATATATTGACTGTGAGTTAAGAGGAAGGCACAAACATAGGAATGAGACAGGTTTCAGCAAAGGAGGCCCGACTTACTAAATAGACAGAAGATAGATAAAGGGATCTTTGCGGTCAGCACAAAAAACTACAAAAAGCCACGCAGAGTGAGCAAGAAACCCCCCGCGCCGACTCACGGTGCGGTAGGTGCCACTCTGCAACCCAGAGCTTCCAGCTAGCGAGACAATATCATGATAGCCAGCTGGACAAAACTTAGCAGGTACTCAAAAATATCTTCAGCACACAAATGAACAACAAATGAGCTTAACAGGGACTTAGCTTCTGCTGAAGTAGACAGGTCATCAGGAGATCCAAGTGAGATCTGAACCAGTACAGATACATTGATAACTGGCATCAGGCAACGATCTGAGCAGAGTTAAATAGGGGAACCAGCCCAGTCTTAAACGATGCAGCTGAGGAAGCCACCTCCAGACCAGCAGCTCCACTTTCAGCCACCAGAGGGAACCCACGGACAGAACTCACAGAAATACCATTCCTGACCACAGGAGGGAGTTCGAGAACAGAGTTCACAACACCTATCCATCTGGGGGACAGAGAGAGACACATTATCTAGAACATCTACCACAGTTATGAGGACCTTATGAGAAGCTCAGCAGTAAGGTACTACAACACCTAGGCGCTAGAGGAAGGCTACTGAATTCCACCTGAATAAGGGGACTCTGGATTTGCCTTCAGACCGGCCAGACTCTGCCTGCCCTGTGATCTGGTGCTCTGGACTGTGGATGCTGAAACCTTCAGTAAAGGTAAAGAGACTGCAACCTTGTGTCCTCGTTCTTTACTGCGCTTCACACCATCCACCATCTACACACTGGGAAGCCCTGGGGATATAATTCACCTGTGGGAAGGTACACCATCTAGCTGCCATAACATCACCCCAGCTGACCCCTAAGCAGCGTTGGTCACCCTGACCGAATACCACAGGTGGCGTCAAGAATATTATCCCTTTAAAGACCTTTCCCCCATTTACAGTTATATGAAAAAGTTTGGGCACCCCTTTTAATCTTAAGCATAATGTTTTATAAAAATTGTTTTTTTTGCAACAGCTATATCAGTTTCATATACTGTATCTAATAACTGTTGGACACAGTAATGTTTCTGCCTTGAAATGAGGTTTATTGTACTAACAGAAAATGTGTAATCTGCATTAAAACAAAATTTGACAGGTGCATAAGTATGGGCACCTCACCAGAAAAGTAACATTAATATTTAGTAGATCCTCCTTTTGCAAAAATAACAGTCTCTAGTCGCTTCCTGTAGCTTTTAATGAGTTCCTGGATCCTGGATGAAGGTATTTTTGACCATTCCTCTTTACAAAACAATTCCAGTTCAGTTAAGTTTGATGGTCGCCGAGCATGGACAGCCCTCTTCAAATGATCCCACAGATGATCAATGATATTCAGGTCTGGGGACTGGGATGGCCATTCCAAAACAGTGTAATTGTTCCTCTGCATGAATGCCTGAGTAGATTTGGAGTGGTGTTTTGGATCATTGTCTTGCTGAAAGATCCATCCCCTGCGTAACTTCAACTTTGTCACTGATTCATGAACATTATTGTCAAGAATCTGCTGATACTGAGAGGAATCCATGCGTCCCTCAACTTTAACAAGATTCCCGGTGCCAGCATTGGCCACACAGCCCCAAAGCATGATGGAACCTCCACCAAATTTTACTGTGGGTAGCAAGTGTTTTTCTTGGAATGCTGTGTTTTTTTTGCCACCATGCATAACGCCTTTTTGTATGACCAAACAACTCAATCTTGGTTTCATCAGTCCACAGGACCTTCTTCCAAAAAGAAATTGGCTTCTCCAAATGTGCTTTTGCATACCTCAGCCGACTCTGTTTGTGGCGTGCTTGCAGAAACGGCTTCTTTTGCATCACTCTCCCATACAGCTTCTCCTTGTGCACAGTGCGTTGTATAGTTGACCGATGCACAGTGACACCATCTGCAGCAAGTTGATGCTGCAGCTCTCTGGAGGTGGTCTGAGGATAGTCCTTGACTGATCTCACCATTCTTCTTCTCTGCCTTTCTGATGTTTTTCTTGGCCTGCCACTTCTGGCCTTAACAAGAACTGTACCTGTGTTCTTCCATTTCCTTACTATGTTCCTCACAGTGGAAATTGACAGGTTAAATCTCTTAGACAGCTTTTTGTATCCTTCCCCTGAACAACTATGTTGAATAATCTTTGTTTTCAGATCATTTGACAGTTGTTTTGAGGAGCCCATGATGCCACTCTTCAGAGGAGATTCAAACAGGAGAACAACTTGCAAGTGGCCACTTTAAGTAGCTTTTCTCATGATTGCATACACCTGGCTATGAAGTTCAAAGCTCAATGAGGTTACAAAACCAAAAAAAGTGCTTTAGTAAGTCAGTTAAAAGTAGGTAGGAGTATTTAAAACAAGAAAATGATAAGGGTGCCAATACTTATGTACCTGTCAAATTTTGTTTGAATGCAGATTGCACATTTTCTGTTAGTACAATAAACCTCATTTCAAGGCAGAAACATTACTGTGTCCAACAGTTATTAGATATATGAAACTGAAATAGCTGTTGCAAAAAAAAACAATTTTTATAAAACATTAAGCTTAAGCTTAATAGGGGTGCCCAAACTTTTTCATATAACTGCATAATGGACGTCCCTAGGGCCATGGACCGGGTCAGCCACCGTGACATCCCCCTTGAGAACCGAAGGGCCCGGTACCGAGTACCCCACTGCCCAACGGGGGCGATTCATGGGCACTTCTGAAAAGAAGGACACCGCTGAACAGATGGCCAGACGGAGTCCAAAGTAACCCTGCTGCCTCATTATAGTGACTGGATCCCTCGAGGGTTTCATCTGAATGATGTCACTCAGAGACTTAGGTGGAAACCCAAAGTAAGTGGTCAGCGTAGAGCACTGGATAAATGTGATCCAAAATGTTAAGTAAAATGTTCTCAATAAAAGCTTTAACTCAATCCACAGAAACTAGTCCCTACTCAGGTCTGTCATCTGATAACAAAAATACAGGGAGCTTCCATGTTACTGGTAGCACAAAGGCTATGGAAAAACAAAATGGCTACTCACTCACCAAAATAAATTCAGCAAATTCTCCACTCCCAAATCCATATGCCCACATCCCTTCTAAGCCCCACAGTGTACCAAAACCAAATATAGCATCCACGTTTGTTATTTCTAAAGCGATGACAGCCTGCCTATCTTATGGGTGCATACCTCCAGAAGCACGGGCTGGGCATGACGTACTGGTGACTACATCGTACTGGTTACTAAAGTTATAGTTTCCAAAATGGGGTCAATTGAAGGGGGATTCTGCACTTCTAGCAATTAGGGGATCTGTATATGGAGTCTGCAAACTGTTCTAGGAACATCCACGTTCCAAGAGACAAATAGCACTCTGTCCCTCCTGACTCTCCGTATGGCTAAGTAGTACTGTACAGCCACATATGGGGTATTGCCACGTTCAGTAGAAATTTAGGGACAAATTTTGGTGTCATGTTTACCTTCTTGTATGAAAATGTAAACTATGGGGCTAAAACAAAATTTTGGTGGTAAAAAAGTAGTTATTTTTTCTTCACTGCCCAATCATATAAAATTCTGTGACACACTCGTGGTGTCAATATGATCACTGCACCCCTAGATTAATTGATTGAGAGGTGTAGTGTGTAAATAGGGTCACTTATGGGGGATTTTGCTGTGTTGGCACCTCATGTGCTCACCCAGTGAATCATGGCACCTGCAAACCATAACAGTAAAATATTGCGCTCCTTACCTTCTGAGCTTTGCACTGTGCCTGAAAAATATTTCACAATTTACATGTAGGGTATTGGCGCACTCAGGAAAAAATGGACCTCAGTTTGCTGTAAAAATAATTTCCTATTAGACCTCAGAAAAATTAAAAACTTGGTGCTTAACCCCTTCATGACCTTGGGATTTTTCGTTTTTCCGTGTTAGTTTTTCACTCCCCTCCTTCCCAGAGCCATAACTTTTTTATTTTTCTGTCAATTTGGCCATGTGAGGGCTTATTTTTTGCGGGACGAGTTGTACTTTTGAACGACATCATTGGTTTTACCATGTCATGTACTAGAAAACGGGAAAATAATTCCAAGTGCGGTGAAATTGCAAAAAAAGAGCAATCCCACGCTTGTTTTTTTCTTGGCTTTTTTGCTAGGTTCACTAAATGCTAAAACTGACCTGCCATTCTGATTCTCCAGGTCACTACGAGTTCATAGACACCTAACATGACTAGGTTATTTTTTACCTAAGTGGTGAAAAAAAATTCCAAACTTTGCTAAAAAAAAACAACAAAAAAATTGTGCCATTTTCCGATACTCGTAGCGTCTCCATTTTTCATGATCTGGGGTCGGTTGAGGGCTTATTTTTTGCGTGGTGTGCTGGCGTTTTTAATGATTCCAATTCGGTGTAGATACATTCTTTTGATCGCCCGTTATTGCATTTTAATGCAATGTCGCGGCGACCAAAAAACGTAATTCTGGCGTTTCGATTTTTTTTCTCGTTACGCCATTTAGCGATCAGGTTAATGCTTTTTTCTATTGATAGATCGGGCGATTCTGAACGCGGCAATACCAAATATGTGTAGGTTTGATTTTTTTTATTGATTTATTTTGATTGGGGCGAAAGGGGGGTGATTTAAACTTTTATATATTTTTTATTTTTTTCACATTTTTTTAAACTTTTTTTTTAACTTTTGCCATGCTTCAATAGCCTCCATGGGAGGCTAGAAGCAGGCACAGCACGATCGCCTCTGCTACATAACAGCGATCTGCTGTTTGCTGCTATGTAGTAGAAAATCAGGTGTGCTGTGAGCGCCGACCACATGGTGGCGCTCACAGCTCCCGGCGATCAGTAACGATAGAGGTCTCAAGGACCTCTATGGTTACAATGGAGAAGCATCGCCGACCTCCGATCATGTGACGGGGGTCGGCGATGCGCTCATATCTGGCCGCCCGGCCGGATGCGGTAGTTAAATGCCGCTGTCTGCGTTTGACAGCGGCATTTAACTAGTTAATAGCGGCGGGTGAATCGCGATTTCACCTGCCGCTATTGCGGGCACATGTCAGCTGTTCAAAACAGCTGACATGTCCCGGCTTTGATTCGGGCTCACCGCGGAGCCCTGCATCAAAGCAGGGGAGCTGACCTCGGACGTACTATCCCATCCAAGGTCAGTGAGGGGTTAAACAACATTTTAGTGATAAAAATGTAATTTATTCTTTCTTCTCCGCTCAATGGTATCAAATTCTGTGAGGCACATGTGGTGTTAATATGATCACTGCACTCCTGGATGAATTCATTGGGGAGTGTAGTTTGTAAAATGAGTTCACATATAGGGGGTTTCTGTTGATCTTGCACTTCAAGGGCTCTACCAATGTGACATGGCACCATCAAACCATTCCAGCAAAATCTGAACTCCAATATGACACCTCTTCCATTCTGAGCTTTGCACTGTGCCTCAAAAATAGTATGTAAGTCCGCAAGGACAGGGTCCTCTCCCCTCTGTACCAGTCGTTGTAAATTTGTTTACTGTAAACGATATCTATAAGTCAGAATGTAACCCCTTTCTCATGTACAGCACCATGGAATTAATGGTGCTATATAAATAAATAATAATAATAGTAGGAGGCAGTGGTCAACTGTGTCGAAAGCAGAGGGCAGGTCTAGGAGGAGGAGTATAGAGTATTGTCAGTTAGCTTTAGCTGTAAGTAGGTCGTTAGTAATTTTCCTCAGGGCTGTCTCAGTGGAATGATGGGGACGGAAACCAGATTGTAGATTGTGAAAGTGCAAGTTAGAGGAGAGGTGGGAGGAAAGTTCAGTGTGGACGTGCTGCTCCAGGAATTTGGAAGCGAGAGGGAGCAGCAATATTGGGCGAAAACTGGACATAGAAGTTGGATCTAGGGTTGGCTTTTTAAGGATAGGTGTGATTGTGGCATGTTTGAAAGCGGAAGGGAAGATACCAGAAGTTAGTGATAGGTTGAAGAGATGGGTTAGGGATGGGATAAGTGTGGTGGTGAGATTGGGGAGGAGGTGGGATGGGATGAGGTCTACTGCACAAGTGTTGAGGTGTGATTTGGAGAGGAGACAATTAAGATCCCCTTCAGTGATGTTGGACAGTGACGTTATGGGGTTTGGGCATTGGTCTGGTGTACAAAGGGGTCATGGTGGTTGAACAATAAAGACTTGCCTTGTTTGGTCAATCTTATTTTTGAAATGCATGGCAAAGTCCTCAGCAGAGATGAGGGAGGTTGGAGGGGGAAGTGGTGGGCGGAGGAGGGAGTTAAAAGTTTTGAATAACTGTTTGTGGTTGGAGGATAGGGAAGATACAAGGGTTGTGAAGTAGGCCTGTTTAGCGGAGATGAGAGCAGATTTGAAAGCAAGCGTTGCCTGTTTGAATACAGTGAAATCATATTTTGAGTTTGTCTTCTTCCAACGTCGCTCTAGAACCCTGGAAACTTGACGGAGCTTTTTAGTGATGTTATTGTGCCAGGGTTGTCTATTGATACGTTGCACTCTTCCATGAATGAGAGGGGCGACCGTGTCAATAGCTGATACGAGAGTGGCATTGTAGAAAGCAGCGGCACTGTCTGGGTCGTGGAGTGAGGAAATGGATGCCAGTGGTAGGATAGAGTCAGAGAGTGTGTGGTGTTATGATCCTTAGTGGTTGAGGATCACAAAATACTCCAGCTAAGTAACAAAACATAGGACAAGCTCTAGGAAGGTGGTAAACTGGACTGACCGCAAATCTGAACCTATCCAACACACTAGAGGTAGCCGGTGAACGTGACTAAAATCCTAGACGTCTCGAGCCAGCCTGAGGAACTAACTACCCCTAGAGAGAAAGAAAGACCTCACTTGCCTCCAGAGAAATAATCCCCAAAGATATAGAAACCCCCAACAAATAATAACGGTGAGGTAAGAGGAAGGCACATACACAGGGGTGAAAGCAGATTCAGCAAATGAGGCCCACTAATACTAGATAGCAGAAAATAGAAAAGGGGTCTGTGCGGTCAGTAAAAAACCCTTACAAAATATCCACACTGAGATTTCAAGAACCCCCGCACCAACTAACGGTGTGGGGGGAGAAACTCAGTCCCCAAGAGCAACCAGCAAGCAAGGAAATCACATTTTAGCAAGCTGGACAAGAAACATGATGAATGCTGATAATCAAAAAATAAACAAACAAAAACTTAGCTTGTCTTGGAGAGACTGGGAGCAAGGTAGTCACAAGGAATCTGAAGAGCACTGAATACATTGAGAGCAGGCAAGGAACTGAGTATCCAGGTGAACTAAATAGGAAACCAACCAAGGATAACGAACCAGCTGATGCTGCCAACCTGCAGAAAGACAACACTACACAGTACCGCTTGTGACCACTAGAGGGAGCCCAAAAATAGAGTTCACAACAGTGTGGGTGTCTAGGTGTGTGGGGTTTCTGCGGGGGTGCGCATGCTTCTGGACATGGGTGACAGGTGAGGAGGACAGGGATGAGAAAGTGAGTAGATAGTGGTTGGACAGAGGGAGAGGGGAGGTGGCGAAGTTAGGTAGAGAGCAGAGACAGGTGAAGACCAGGTCTAGTGTATGTCTGTCTGTGTAGGTGGCTGAGGAGGACCACTGAGTAAGTCCAAGAGATGAAGTAAGGGACAGAAGTTTGGAGGCTGTTGACTGAAGGGTATCAGTGAGGATGTTGAAGTCACCCATGATAATGGTAGGAATGTCAGTGGAAAGAAAATGTAGATGCCAGGTAGAGAATTGGTCAATAAAGGCAGTGGCAGGGCCCGGAGGTCGGTATATGATGGCTACTTGGAAGTTGGATGGAGGGTAGATGCAGACAGAGTGGACTTCAAAAGAGGGGAGGATAAGGGTGGGTAGAAGTGGGATTGGGTTGAAGGTGCAGTTAGTGGAAAGGAGAAGAACCACACCTCCACCATGTCTGTTGCCGGGTCGAGGCGTGTGGATGAAGTAGAGGCCGCCATAACACAGCGCAGCAGGGGAGGCGGTGTCGGAGGGAGTCAGCCATGTTTCTGTGAGGCCGAGGAAGGCAAGATTCTGAGAGAGGAAGAGGTCGTGAATCACATGAAGCTTATTGCAGATGGAGCGGGCATTCCAGAGTACTCCAGAGAGAGGGAGCAGGGAGAGGGCGTCAGGGGCACGTGTTTATGTTGGAAAGATTGCGGTAGTTCATGCTAGATAGGGAGCGGTAGGAGGGGATAGTAATGGGAGGTATGAGCTGTGGGGGTCCAGGATTGGGAGCTATGTCACCAGCAGTGAGGAGAAGCAGAGATAGGCAGAGCAGGTGGGAGAAAGAGTGTGGCTGGCTTGTTTTATGTTTTATTAGGAGAGATCGGAGGTTGAGGAGCAGGTCAGCAGAGGAGGTTAGGTGGGGAGGTAAGAGGGAAGTGGATATGATTATTTGGTTAGAGGATGCTGGAGTTTGAGGATAGCAAACAAGAGTGAGCATTAATGGAGCAAACACTGTAAGGGCATATGTAAACATGGTGAAGGAGTAAGATGGGTTAATAGAAAAGCTAGGTCCAAGTAATAAGAAGTACTACTGCATCCTCACCCACCACTTGTAGATTGTGAGCCCTCGCGGGCAGGGTCCTCTCTCCTCCTGTACCAGTTGTGACTTGTATTGTTCAAGATTATTGTACCTGTTTTCATTATGTATACCCCTCCTCACATGTAAAGCGCCATGGAATAAATGGCGCTATAATAAATAATAATAATAATAATAATAATAAGTACTTACTCGGCAGACATACCCAAAAGAGACAGAATGATAACACATACAGTTGACAAATACCACCACACCATGACAAGATCACATATCACCACATAGTGACTGAATTATGTCACATACAGGGAACAAGTACCGCCACAGCATGACCCGACCACATATTACCACAACAAGGAAACCAACCAATACCATATACAAGGAGAAATACCGCCACACCAAGACCAGATAACATATTACGACCACAGAGTGAATGAACTGAGTCGCCCCACGGGCAAGGGGTACTCGGTACTGGGTCCTGCTGTTTCACAGGGGGATGTCACGGTGGCTGTGACCCGGTCCGTCGCCCTGGGCGCCCATGTAAAAGGGAAAGGTCTTTAAAGGGATAAAGTTTATGTTCGTGACGCCACCTGTGGTATTCGGTCAGGGTGACTGACGCAGTTTTAAGGGGTCCGCTGGGGTGATGTTATGGCAGCTAGATGGTATACATTCCCACAGGTGAAGTATGTCCCCAGGGCTTCCCAGTGTGTAGACGGTGGATGGTGAGAGGCGCAGAGAAGAACGAAGACACAAGGTTGCAGTCTCTTTACCTTTATTGAAGACTTCAGCATCCACAGTCCAGAGCACCAGACCACAGGGTAGGCAGAGTCCAGCCGGTTTGGAGGCAAGTCCAGAGTCCCCTTGTCCAGGTGGAAATCAGTAGCCTTCCCTTGTGCTGCTGTGGTGTAGTCCCTTACTGCCTATGGCTAGATGAATCGCCCCCACGAGTAAGGGCAATGGGGTACTCGGTACCGGGTCCTTCAGTTCGGGGGATGTCACGGTGGCCTGACCCGGTCCGTGGCCCTTTGAGGGGCGTCCAATTAAAGGGACTCTGTCATCAAACAGCCGAAAACCCTGCCTCTATGGCTGAAAATTGTTCCCTCCAAATTCAGGTGACAGAGTCCCTTTAAAGGTGAAGTCTGTATAATGTTCGTGACGCAACCTGTGATACTCGGTCAGGGTGACCGACGCTGCTTAGGGGTCCGCTGGAGTGATGGAATGGCAGCTAGATGGTATACATTCCCACAGGTGAAGTGTACCCCCAGGGCTTCCCAGAAGTGTAGGTGGTGATGGTGGACGAAGTAAAGCGCAGTGAATAACGAGGACACAAAGGTTGCAGTCTCTTTACCTTTTACTGAAGACTTCAGCATCCACAGTCCAGAGTAAAGATCACAGGGCAGGCAGAGTCCGGCCGGTCCGAAGGCAAAATCCAGAGTTCTCTTATCCAGGTGGAAATCAGTAGCCTTCCTACTAGCGCCTGTGTGTTGTAGTACCTCCCTGCTGAGCACCACGGGATAGTCCTCACAACCTTTGTAGATGTTCTAGATGTTATTTCTTCCTCTCTGTCCCCCAGATGGTATGGATAGGACAAACCCGTATGACTGATGGCCTGAGGCTTGTTTATAGGGACCCTAGAGACGCCCCGACCCCCACAATTTGCCACTGTGTCTTCTTAGGTTTTAAGATCGGGCAGCCAACTTGGAATTGACTGTCCTGCCGGTCTTTGAAGTAAAGCGTGGAGTCAATTACTCCCTCGGTGTTCCGGCCACCGGCTACGCGCCTCAGAAGGAGGCAGCCTCTTACAGGACAGAACTCTTTCTGGTGTTGTCTCCTTGTGCTGTGACTTCGTTACTTACTCCATGCAACACAATTCCTTTCTTGTCCTTTCTCAGGATGCTGCCGCACATGGGGCAGGCGCAGCTCCGTATCTTTCTGTCTCGTGCTAGGCCTCTGTCAGGATCCTAC
This sequence comes from Ranitomeya variabilis, assembly GCF_051348905.1. NCBI lineage: Eukaryota > Metazoa > Chordata > Amphibia > Anura > Dendrobatidae > Ranitomeya > Ranitomeya variabilis. The sequence goes on along the minus strand of NC_135232.1, from coordinate 679,182,238 downwards.
CCCTGACAAGGGCCCTCTGTCTGCAGCTCAGATGTTCCTCCTTTCCCCCTGTCTGCCTGACAGGTCCTCTCTGGGTCAAACCCAGGCAGCTTCTGACTAACTTTCTATCCAGCCCACCAGTTTTACCCTAATGTGAGGAGTGTCCTAATAGATAGAAACAAGGCTCCCCCTGGTGGACTGGAGTGTGAAGTGTGGTGTCTGTTTTGTGATACCTGGAAAGATGAACTCCTTTAGTACCATCAGACGTAATATCACTCCCCCTGGTGGAAGAGCGACATTACTGCAACGACCAGGACTCTGGGGCGCTGCACTCACATAAGGGTCTCACAGATGCGATGTTTCGCTCTCTCTCTTTCCCCCATATAGGATAGTGCAGCGCCCCAGAGTCCTGGTCGTTGCAGTACTGATGCTCCGCCGCTAAGGGGGGCTATGGTACGTCTGATGGCACTGAAAGAGTTCACCTGACCAGGTATCACAGACACCAATACACTTCACGGTCTGGCCTCCAGGGGGAGCTAAGGGTGCTATGTATTAGGCCACTCCTCACAGTCTGGTAAAACTGGGGGTTAGATAGGAAGTTAGAGAGAAGCTGACTGGATTGGAACCAGGCAACATCCTGTGGCAGAGGGTGTTGCAGGGGAAGATTCAGGGGGGTCCCTGTCAGGGGTGGGATCCTGACAGAGGCCTAGTGAATAGAAAGAACGTTACGGGACCGCGCCTGCACTTCATTGCGGCGGTACCCCAAGAAAGGACAAGAAGCGAGGTTTATTGTGGTGAGTGAGAAACGAGATCAACGCAACAAGGAGAAATACCAGTAGGAGTCGTGCTGTAAGACGAGGCAACATCCTACTGAGGCGCGCAATCGGTGGCCGGAAACGCCGAGGAAGTATTGAGTATTTTTTTAGCAAAGTTTGGATTTTTTTTTCACCACTTAGATAAAAAAGAATCTAGACATGCTTGGTGTCTATGAACTTGTAATGACCTGGAGAATCATAATGGCAGGTCAGTTTTAGCATTTATTGAACCTAGCAAAAAAGCCAAACAAAAACCTAATGTGGAATTGCACTTTTTTTTGCAATTTCACCGCACTTGGAATTTTTTTCCCATTTTCTGTTACACAACATGGTAAAACCAATGGTATCGTTCAAAAGTACAACTCGTCCCACAAAAAATAAGCCCTCACATGGCCATATTGACGTAAAAATAAAAAAGTTATGGCTCTGAGAAGAAGGGGAGCGATAAAAGAAAATGAATAAGCGAAAAAAGCTCCAGGGGTTAAGGGGTTAAGAATTATGGAGGCCACTGTGCTCTTAGGAACCTTGAGTGCTTCAGAAATTCTTTTGTAGCCTTGGCCAGATCTGTGCCTTGCCACAATTCTGTCTCTGAGCTCCTTGGCCAGTTAGGCTACTTTCACACTAGTGTCGTGCACTGCACGTCGCTATGCGATGTTGCGGCGCACCGACGCTAGCTGTGAATGGGCCGCACAATGGGGGCAGCGGATGCAGTTTTCCAACGCATCCGCTGCCCCATTGTGAGGTGCGGGGAGGCGGGGGGCGGAGTTCCGGCCGCGCATGCACGGTTGGAAATGCTGCAGACGACGCACCAAAAAACGTTACAAGCAACGTTTTTTGGTGGCGACGGTCCGACGCAACCGTCGCACGACGGTTGCGAGATGTGGCAATGCGTCGCTAATAAAAGTCTATGGAGAAAAAACGCATCCTGCAAGCACTTTTGCAGGATGCGTTTTTTCTGCAAAACGACGCATAGCGACGTGCAGTGCACGACGCAGGTGTGAAAGTAGCCTTACTCTGACTTCATGATTCTCATTTGGTCTGACATGCACTGTGAGCTGTGAGGTCTTATATAGACAGGTTTGTGCCTTTCCAAATCAAGTCCTATCAGTTTAATTAAGCACAGCTGGACTCCAATGAAGGAGTAGAACCATCTCAAGGAGGATCACAAGGAAATGGACAGCATGTGACTTGAATATTAGTGATGAGCGAATATACTCATTACTCGAGATTTTCCGAGCACGCTCAGGTGTCCTCCGAGTATTTTTTAGTGCTCGGAGATTTAGTTTTTATCCCCACAGCTGAATGATTTACAGCTACTAGCCAGCATAAGTACATGTGGGGGTTGCCTGATTGCTAGGGAATCCCCACATGTAATCAAGCAGACTAACCAGGGGCGTAACGACCGCGGTCGCAGCGGTCGCCATTGCGACCGGGCCCCGCAGGTCAGGGGCCCCGGGCCGGCAGGTCAGGGCAGGGCCGGGCTGGACATCGGGCACTTCTGGCAAATGCCAGAAGAGCCGATGCCAGTAGTGGGCCGCTGCACTGTTCCTCCCCCCCCCCCGCCGCCGCCGCCGCATTTAACTATACCGGCGTCTATGACACCGGTATAGTTCAATGCAATGATGGAGGAGAGCGTCACCTGACGCTCCCTCTCCCATCATTCCCCGCTCTGCCTCTGACAGTACACTGCGGGTGCGCGATGATGTCATATCATCGCGCACCTGCAGTGTCCTGGGCAGACTGCAGCCACCAGGAGCAGCGCGGGCAAAAGGAAAGGTGAGGAGAGTTTTTTTTTTTCATTTTCACCGGACTGTGGGGCCATTATCGGGGGGGGGGGGGGGGGGGGATGAGATGCGGGCTGTGCTCTATATACCCCTGTGCTGGCTGTGCTCTATATACCCCTGTGCTGGCTGTGCTCTATATACCCCTGTGCTGGCTGTGCTCTATATACCCCTGTGCTGGCTGTGCTGCATATACCCCTGTGCGGGCTGTGCTGTATATACCCCTGTGCGGGCTCTGCTGTATATACCCCTGTGTGGGCTCTGCTGTATATACCCCTGTGCGGGCTGTGCTCTATATACCCCTGTGCGGGCTGTGCTCTATATACCCCTGTGCGGGCTGTGCTGTATATATCCCTGTGCGGGCTCTGCTGTATATACCCCTGTGCGGGCTGTGCTGTATATATCCCTGTGCGGGCTGTGCTGTATATATCCCTGTGCGGGCTCTGCTGTATATACCCCTGTGCGGGCTGTGCTGTATATACCCCTGTGCGGGCTGTGCTGTATATACCCCTGTGCGGGCTGTGCTGTATATACCCCTGTGCGGGCTGTGCTGTATATACCCCTGTGCGGGCTGTGCTGGATATACCACTGTGCGGGCTGTGCTGGCACCCAACACCATGTTGCAGTGCAGGAGATTCCTGCAACAGTCCGAGGCGTATCTAGGGGAAGGGGGTGGGGGGCGTCACGGAGGTAGGGGGGGGGCCCCATTTGGAAGTTCGCACCGGGGCCCATAACTTTGTAGTTACGCCACTGAGACTAACAGATGTAAATCATTCAGCTGCGGCAAGGAAAACTAAATCTCTGAGCACTAAAAAATACTCGGAGGACACCCGAGGGTGCTCGGGAAATCTCGAGTAACGAGTATATTCGCTCATCACTATTAAACATTAGTGTCTGAGCAAAGAGTCTGAATACTTATGACTAGTGTTGAGCATTCCGATACCGCAAGTATCGGGTATCGGCCGATACTTGCGGGTATCGGAATTCCGATACCGAGATCCGATACTTTTGTGGTATCGGGTATCGGTATCGAAACAACATTAATGTGTAAAATAAAGAATTAAAATAAAAAATATTGCTATACTCACCTCTCCGACGCAGCCTGGACCTCACCGAGGGAACCGGCAGCGTTCTTTGCTTAAAATGCGCGCGTTTACTTCCTTCCGTGACGTCACGGCTTGTGATTGGTCGCGTGCCGCCCATGTGGCCGCGACGCGACCAATCACAGCAAGCCGTGACGTAATTTTCAGGTCCTCAATGCCTAATTCTAGGCATTCAGGATTTTACAATTACGATCCGGCTTGTGATTGGTCGCGTCGCGGTCACATGGGCGACGCGACCAATCACAAGCCGTGACGTCACGGGAGGCAGGAAACGCGCCCATTTTATAATTACGTCACGGCTTGTGATTGGTTGCGTGCCGCCCATGTGACCGCGACGCGACCAATCACAGCAAGCCGTGACGTAATTTCAGGTCCTGTATGCCTAATTCTGCATTCAGGACCTGAAATTACGTCACGGCTTGCTGTGATTGGTCGCGTCGTGGTCACATGGGCGGCACGCAACCAATCACAAGCCGTGACGTAATTTTAAAATGCGCGCGTTTCCTGCCTCCCGTGACGTCACGGCTTGTGATTGGTCGCGTCGCCCATGTGACCGCGACGCGACCAATCACAAGCCGGAACGTAATTTTAAAATCTTGAATGCCTAGAATTAGGCATTGAGGACCTGACAATTACTTCACGGCTTGCTGTGATTGGTCGCGTCGGGGCCACATGGGCAGCACGCGACCACTCACAAGCCGTGACGTCACGGAAGGAAGTAAACACGCGCATTCTAAGCAAAGAACGCTGCCAGTTCCCTCGGTAAGGTCCAGGCTGCGTCGGAGAGGTGAGTATAGCAATATTTTTTATTTTAATTCTTTATTTTACACATTAATATGGATCCCAGGGCCTGAAGGAGAGTTTCCTCTCCTTCAGACCCTGGGAACCATCAGGGATACCGTCCGATACTTGAGTCCCATTGACTTGTATTGGTATCGGGTATCGGTATCGGATTAGATCCGATACTTTGCCGGTATCGGCCGATACTTTCCGATACCGATACTTTCAAGTATCGGACGGTATCGCTTAACACTACTTATGACCATGTGATATTTCAGGTTTTTTTTAATTAAATTTACAAAAATTTCTACATTTCTGTTTTTTTCCAGTCAAGATGGGGTGCAGAGTGAATATTAATGTGAAAAAATGAACTTTTTTCAATTTACCAAATGGCTGCAATGAAACAAAGAGTGAAAAATGTAAAGGGGTATGAATACGTTCCGTACCCACTGTAAATACACACAACACTGCTGCATTCACACATAGCTCTACTGTATACATAAACACACACACACAACACTGCTACATACACACAGATCTTTTTACATATTGTACATAAACATTTATCCAACACTACTACACACACACATAACTCTACTGTATAAATAAACACACATACAGCACTTCTACATAGACCCAAAGCTCTGCTGTATACATACACAAATACAACAATGCTACTTATGCAAATAGCTCTGCACTATACATACACATAAAACACTGCTACATACACACACATTTCTTTTTTGTACATAAAAATACATACAACACTGCTACATACAGACATAGCTCTTCTGTATACATTCACAAATACAACTACTACATACACACAGCTCTGCTGCATATATACACGAATACAATGGCTACATACACACTTAGCTCTGCTGTATACATATACGCAAACAGCACTGTGTAAGGATGCTAGAGGAACTCCAAAGGTGAACCCACTGGACTTCGACAGCGAACCTTCCCAGAGCGAGTAGACCCAGAGACCCACCCCCTATACAGGGAACGTTTGGGGCAGGCCCAAGGGAGACTACTGCCGCGGCAGCTAGTACCTAAAGAAGATGTCCAGAAAAGGGGTAACAAGGCTGGAGTACAGCAAAAACAGACTGAGCAGAGGTGTAGGTAAAAACGGCAGGAACAAAAGGAGAACGGGACACAAGGACGGGAAAGGAAAGCTGACGGACGGCTGGAGAGAAAAAGGCAAGGCAGCGAGGATGACCAGGAGACACAGGGAGAGCGGAACTGTAAAGGAAACAAAGGAGAGAGGTCAGGTGAGGAAAACCAGACAATGTGGCACACTAAGGGTGGCGAGCTACAGGATCAGGCTAGAGAACGGGATGTCCGAAGGACGTGGGGCCAGAATCACATGTAGAATACAAATGATCAACAGGCACCACTGGGAGGAAGAGGCAGGAAGATAAAAAAGGCGGTGACATACCTTCCGGTTCATAGTCCTCCAGGAGCACAGAGTGGGGAAGCAAGAGCGGCCGGGATCAACGAGGAATGTGTGCGCGCGAGCCACAGAACCCAGTGCGCGCGCGCGCTCGAGATGAAGGAGGAGCTGGCCGTGCGAGAGGAGAAGCCCGGGGACGAGCAGGAACGCGCTGAGATGCCGCAGAGCGGTGAGTATCACAGGATACAGGCGGCGAGGTGAGCGGGAGCATAACACACTGCTATACGCATAGCTTAACTGTATACATTAGACACACATACAACACTGCTAGATACACACAAATCTCATATATATACAGTATATGCAGTGTATATATATATATATATATATATATATATATATATATATATAATATATAATTGCCTAGAATACTACTTCCTGCAATTTGTGCCAACTTCCGTGGCTTTGTCCGGAGCTATTGTCCGGAGCTATTGTCCGGAGCTATTGTCCGGAGCTAATGTCCGGAGCTAATGTCCGGAGATAAGTGACGTCACCAGTGTCCTACACCCAGGCAGAGCACAGTGGCCCCAGGCAGAGCACAGGGGCCCCAGGCAGAACATGGGGCCCCAGGCAGAGCACAGGGGCCCCAGGCAGCATATGGGGCCCCAGGCGGAGCACAGGGGCCCCAGGCAGCATATGGGGCCCCAGGCAGAGCACAGTGGCCCCAGGCAGAGCACACACCAAATCGGAGGCCGAGGGGCCCCGCCAACCAAATCGGAGGCCGAGGAGCCCCGCCCACCAAATCGGAGGCCGAGGGGCCCCGCCCACCAAATCGAAGGCCGAGTGGCCCCGCCCACCAAAGCGGAGGCCGAGGGGCCCGGCCCCGCCCACCAAAGCGGAGGCCGAGGGGCCCCGACCACCACATCGGAGGCCGAGGGTCCCCGCCCACCAAATCGGAGGCCGAGGGTCCCCGCCCACCAAATCGGAGGCCGAGGGTCCCCGCCCACCAAATCGGAGGCCGAGGGTCCCCGCCCACCAAATCGGAGGCCGAGGGTCCCTGCCCACCAAATCGGAGGCCGAGGGTCCCCGCCCACCAAATCGGAGGCCGAGGGGCCCCACCAACCAAATCGGAGGCCGAGGGGCCCTGCCCACCAAATCGGAGGCCGAGGGTCCCCGCCCACCAAATCGGAGGCCGAGGGGCCCCGCCAACCAAATCGGAGGCCGAGGGTCCCCGCTCACCAAATCGGAGGCCGAGAGTCCCCGCCCACCAAATCGGAGGATAAGGGGCCCCGCCAACCAAATCGGAGGCCGAGGGGCCCCGCTAACCAAATCGGAGGCCGAGGGGCCCCGCCCACCACATCGGAGGCCGATGGGCCCCGCCCTCCAAATCGGAGGCCGAGGGGCCCCGCCCACCACATCGGAGGCCGAGGGGCCCCGCCCACCAAATCGGAGGCCGAGGGTCCCCGCCCACCAAATCGGAGGCCGAGGGTCCCCGCCCACCAAATCGGAGGACGAGGGTCCACACCATCCAAATTGGAGGCCGAGGGGCCCCGTCCACCAAATCGGAGGCCGACGGGCCCCACCCACCAAAGCGGAGGCCGAGGGTCCCCGCCCACCAAATCGGAGGCCGAGGGTCCCTGCCCACCAAATCGGAGGCCGAGGGTCCCCGCCCACCAAATCGGAGGCCGAGGGTCCCCGCCCACCAAATCGGAGGCCAAGAGTCCCCGCCCACCAAATCGGAGGCCGAGGGGCCCCGCCAACCAAATCGGAGGCCGAGGGGCTTCGCCAACCAAATCGGAGGCCGAGGAGCCCCGCCCACCAAATCGAAGGCCGAGCGGCCCCACCCACCAAAGCGGAGGCCGAGGGGCCTGGCCCCGCCCACCAAAGCGGAGGCCGAGGGGCCCCGCCCACCACATCGGAGGCCGAGGGGCCCCGCCCACCAAATTGGAGGCCGAGGGTCCCCGCCCACCAAATCGGAGGCCGAGGGTCCCCGCCCACCAAATTGGAGGCCGAGGGTCCCTGCCCACCAAATCGGAGGCCGAGGGTCCCCGCCCACCAAATCGGAGGCCGAGGGGCCCCACCAACCAAATCGGAGGCCGAGGGGCCCCGCCCACCAAATCGGAGGCCGAGGGTCCCCGCCCACCAAATCGGAGGCCGAGGGGCCCCGCCAACCAAATCGGAGGCCGAGGGTCCCCGCTCACCAAATCGGAGGCCGAGAGTCCCCGCCCACCAAATCGGAGGATAAGGGGCCCCGCCAACCAAATCGGAGGCCGAGGGGCCCCGCTAACCAAATCGGAGGCCGAGGGGCCCCGCCCACCACATCGGAGGCCGATGGGCCCCGCCCACCAAATCGGAGGCCGAGGGTCCCCGCCCACCAAATCGGAGGCCGAGGGTCCCCGCCCACCAAATCGGAGGCCGAGGGTCCCCGCCCACCAAATCGGAGGCCGAGGGTCCACACCAACCAAATCGGAGGCCGAGGGGCCCCGCCCACCAAATCGAAGGCCGAGGGGCCCCGCCGACCAAAGCGGAGGCCGAGGGTCCCCGCACACCAAATCGGAGGCAGAGGGACCCCGTCCACCAAATCGGAGGCCGAGGGGCCCCGCCCACCAAATCGGAGGCCGAGGGTCCCTGCCCACCAAATCGGAGGCCGAGGGTCCCCGCCCACCAAATCGGAGGCCGAGGGTCCCCGCCCACCAAATCGGAGGCCGAGAGTCCCCGCCCACCAAATCGGAGGCCGAGGGGCCCCGCCAACCAAATCGGAGGCCGAGGGGCCCCGCCAACCAAATCGGAGGCCGAGGAGCCCCGCCCACCAAATCGAAGGCCGAGCGGCCCCGCCCACCAAAGCGGAGGCCGAGGGGCCCGGCCCCGCCCACCAAAGCGGAGGCCGAGGGTCCCCGCCCACCAAATCGGAGGCCGAGGGACCCCGCCAACCAAATCGGAGGCCGAGGGTCCCCGCTCACCAAATCGGAGGCCGAGAGTCCCCGCCCACCAAATCGGAGGATAAGGGGCCCCGCCAACCAAATCGGAGGCCGAGGGTCCCCGCTAACCAAATCGGAGGCCGAGGGGCCCCGCCCACCACATCGGAGGCCGATGGGCCCCGCCCACCAAATCGGAGGCCGAGGGTCCCCGCCCACCAAATCGGAGGCCGATGGTCCCCGCCCACCAAATCGGAGGCCGAGGGTCCCCGCCCACCAAATCGGAGGCCGAGGGTCCACACCAAACAAATCGGAGGCCGAGGGGCCCCGCCCACCAAATCGAAGGCCGAGGGGCCCCGCCGACCAAAGCGGAGGCCGAGGGTCCCCGCACACCAAATCGGAGGCAGAGGGACCCCGTCCACCAAATCGGAGGCCGAGGGGCCCCGCCCACCAAAGCGGAGGCCGAGGGTCCCCGACCACCAAATCGGAGGCCGAGGGTCCCTGCCCACCAAATCGGAGGCCGAGGGTCCCCGCCCACCAAATCGGAGGCCGAGGGTCCCCGCCCACCAAATCGGAGTCCGAGAGTCCCCGCCCACCAAATCGGAGGCCGAGGGGCCCCGCCAACCAAATCGGAGGCCGAGGGGCCCCGCCAACCAAATCGGAGGCCGAGGAGCCCTGCCCACCAAATCGAAGGCCGAGCGGCCCCGCCCACCAAAGCGGAGGCCGAGGGGCCCGGCCCCGCCCACCAAAGCTGAGGCCGAGGGGCCCCACCCACCACATCGGAGGCCGAGGGGCCCCGCCCACCAAATCGGAGGCCGAGGGTCCCCACCCACCAAATCGGAGGCCGAGGGTCCCCGCCCACCAAATCGGAGGCCGAGGGTCCCCGCCCACCAAATCGGAGGCCGAGGGTCCCTGCCCACCAAATTGGAGGCCGAGGGTCCCCGCCCACCAAATTGGAGGCCGAGGGTCCCCGCCCACCAAATCGGAGGCCGAGGGTCCCTGCCCACCAAATCGGAGGCCGATGGGCCCCGCCAACCAAATCGGAGGCCGAGGGGCCCCGCCCACCAAATCGGAGGCCGAGGGGCCCCGCCCACCAAATCGGAGGCCGAGGGTCCCCGCCCACCAAATCGGAGGCCGAGGGTCCCCGCCCACCAAATCGGAGGCCGAGGGTCCACACCAAACAAATCGGAGGCCGAGGGGCCCCGCCCACCAAATCGAAGGCCGAGGGGCCCCGCCGACCAAAGCGGAGGCCGAGGGTCCCCGCACACCAAATCGGAGGCAGAGGGACCCCGTCCACCAAATCGGAGGCCGAGGGGCCCCGCCCACCAAAGCGGAGGCCGAGGGGCCCCGACCACCAAATCGGAGGCCGAGGGTCCCTGCCCACCAAATCGGAGGCCGAGGGTCCCCGCCCACCAAATCGGAGGCCGAGGGTCCCCGCCCACCAAATCGGAGTCCGAGAGTCCCCGCCCACCAAATCGGAGGCCGAGGGGCCCCGCCAACCAAATCGGAGGCCGAGGGGCCCCGCCAACCAAATCGGAGGCCGAGGAGCCCCGCCCACCAAATCGAAGGCCGAGCGGCCCCGCCCACCAAAGCGGAGGCCGAGGGGCCCGGCCCCGCCCACCAAAGCTGAGGCCGAGGGGCCCCACCCACCACATCGGAGGCCGAGGGGCCCCGCCCACCAAATCGGAGGCCGAGGGTCCCCACCCACCAAATCGGAGGCCGAGGGTCCCCGCCCACCAAATCGGAGGATAAGGGGCCCCACCAACCAAATCGGAGGCCGAGGAGCCCCACCCGCCAAAAGTAAGTGCGCCCCCGGGTGCAAAAGTAAGTGCGCCCCCGGGTGCAAAAGTAAGTGCGCCCCCGGGTGCAAAAGTAAGTGCGCCCCCGGGTGCAAAAGTAAGTGCGCCCCCGGGTGCAAAAGTAAGTGCGCCCCCGGGTGCAAAAGTAAGTGCGCCTCCGGGTGCAAAAGTAAGTGCGCCCCCGGGTGCAAAAGTAAGTGCGCCCCCGGGTGCAAAAGTAAGTGCGCCTCCGGGTGCAAAAGTAAGTGCGCCCCCGGGTGCAAAAGTAAGCGCGCCCCCAGTCCCGTGTGTGAAAAGTGCTGCTGTAAAGCTGGTAGCGCTGTTCAAGCACCATGTATTTCCTTCAGGAAATGCCCATCTAATATATAATTGCCTAGAATACTACTTCCTGCAATTTGTGCCAACTTCCGTGGCTTTGTCCGGAGCTAATGTCCGGAGATAATGTCCGGAGCTAATGTCCGGAGATAATGTCCGGAGCTAATGTCCGGAGCTAATGTCCGGAGATAAGTGACGTCACCAGTGTCCTACACCCAGGCAGAGCACAGGGGCCCCAGGCAGCATATGGGGCCCCAGGCAGAGCACAGTGGCCCCAGGCAGAGCACAGGGGCCCCAGGCAGCATATGGAGCCCCAGGCAGAGCACAGTGGTCCCAGGTAGAGCACAGGGGCCCCAGGCAGCCTATGGGGCCCCTGGCAGAGCACAGTGGTCCCAGGCAGAGCACAGGGGCCCCAGGCAGCCTATGGGGCCCCAGGCAGAGCACAGTGGCCCCAGGCAGAACATGGGGCCCCAGGCAGAGCACAGGGGCCCCAGGCAGAGCACAGGGGCCCCAGGCAGCATATGGGGCCCCAGGCAGAGCACAGTGGTCCCAGGTAGAGCACAGGGGCCCCAGGCAGCCTATGGGGCCCCAGGCAGAGCACAGGGGCCCCAGGCAGCATATGGGGCCCCAGGCAGAGCACAGGGGCCCCAGGCAGCATATGGGGCCCCAGGCAGAGCACAGGGGCCCCAGGCAGAGCACAGGGGCCCCAGGCAGAACATGGGGCCCCAGGCAGAGCACAGGGGCCCCAGGCAGCATATGGGGCCCCAGGCAGAGCACAGTCGCCCCAGGCAGAGAACAGGGGCCCCAGGCAGCATATGGGGCCCCAGGCAGAGCACAGTGGCCCCAGGCAGAGCACAGCGATATTTTGGACCACTGTGCGGTGTTTCAGACCCCCTGTGTGATGTCTGGGGCCCTGTTCTTAAGTATATTAAAGATTAAAGTAACGTATATTAAAGTATATTATAGATCAAATTTGACACGTTTATGAGCACCATTGAGTGATATACTCAAGAATGACATAATTTTTCAACATTTTATGGTTTCAAACTGTAAACACTCAGAGTTTTTTTTACTTCAACCAGAAAACCTTAACGGTTCATAAAAAACTTGACTGTTCAGGATATGATAAAAGTCATAGTATTCTGAATCTTTAACTTATAAAGATACCTTTACATGGGGTGATTATTGGTTCCAGAGAGGCTTTCGGCCGATAATCGTACACATGGCTGGTGACAGGACAATACAATATAAACGTTCAAAGGTAAACACTGATAACATTAAAATCTAATATATAATTGCCTAGAATACTACTTCCGGCAATTTGTGCCAACTTCCGTGGCTTTGTCCGGAGATAATGTCCGGAGATAAGTGACGTCACCAGCGTCCTACACCCGCTCAGGGTGGACAAAGATATATGCCTTCGTGGTGCGCGGCACTTTTCTGATTGGTTGCCGCCTGCCGCGAGCGACCAATCAGAAATGTGCCGTACTGTCAAGAATTGTCAAGAGCTGGTGAGTGCAGCCATTTTTTGTTCTTTCTTACTATTATTTATTAATTGTATTATTCTTACATTTGAATAAATAAAGTATGTATGGATTCTAGACTCCCGATTCTTTAGAATCGGGCTGCCATCTAGTATATATATATATATATATAGACAGCACTGCTACATAGACACACAGCTCTTGTGCATACATATACAAACACACACAGCACTACTACATACACATATTCTTTTGCTGTATCCATAAATACACATACCTAGCAGCATAGCAGCAGGTTAATGGCGGGATGCCAGCTGTCACACTCCCACAGAGAAGTCCTGTCCTGGAAGTAACATGTCCATATTTGAATTAGTATGTATGTCAAATTTGCACTGTTTATTCACAAACCTATTAACTGTTAATTTTTTAATTTAAACCGTTTAATAGGTAAAAAAGCTTGAAGTTTTTTGTGTTTTTTTTTTACATACAAGAAAAATGCATGCCACACTAACAGTAAAATTAGACACAAGAAGAGCCAGTTGCAATGGTGAGAAAATAAAGTTGGAAGCCCTGCCGATAATTATGCATTGTAGACCCTAAGCTTCAAGTTACGTCAAGCCAAGCTTATGTGATTACTTAGCAAATAGTTTTTTATCATCAGTTCGGTGTAAGAAAAATGTTCTGAAACTATGTTATATAAAATGTGCTTAGTCTAACACTGTATGCCATCATCTAGTAAAATTCTTTGAGCTGAGCTGGTCGCACATCACTTCTACCACTAGATGACAGTAAATAACAGGCTACAAGAACATACCTTGTTTCCTTTGTGTTCCGCAAACTGATGAAAACCTGATTCCACTTTATTCAACAACATTTTTAATGGATTTTACACATTAAAATATTAATTACACAGAATAACTATATCATAGACATCACAAATCTTTATATTGCAGATTCTTCACATTTATTGCATACAGTATATGTTGCCGGAGATTCCTGTATTCTCTATGGGGAGAGAGCAGCGACTTAGAACAAATGGATTGGGCGTTCGAACTCCAACAGTATGATCTTTCTGTCTTCTGACATAATCTGTCGGGAGAGGCACGAGGCCTCCATGCATGCTGGATGATCAACCGATCTCAGGAAAATTGATGGATTCTTTACTTTGATGTAATTTGTATATATAGTTTGAGTAAAGGGCACATGAGGGGCTGGAGACTGCGCCAATGCAGCAGCATGCATGTCACAAGCATTGTGCAAACGCAAGACTAATGCAGGGAGGCAGAGCTTATAGGTTAGAAATAGCTTCATATCATCCACAGGAAACAACCTGGTGTCAGAATTCACAGGGCAGAATAGTTTTGCGCTAGATTAAGGAGCATAGCTAAAGGGATGCAAAGGACAGTATTGTAAATAACATTTATACCATGAATTGGCTTTTATCTTGTCATATTGCAAGACTCGTTAAAGGGTCAATAGTGACTTATAGTATTGCTGTTTCCACCAGGTGGCGCTATAAAGTTCAAGTCCTCTTCCTCAAAAGAGGCAATTTGCATATTACAATTCTCAGAGGAGCATAGCACGGTGAATAAGGGTATGTGTCCACGGGCCGGATTACATCCAGATTAGCTGCGGATTGAACGCTGTGTACAACCGCAGCGTTCAACCCGCAGAGTCCAGATGTTACAGCATAGTGGAGAGGATTTTATGAAATCCCGTCTCCACTGTGCGTGCGAACACGCACCCGGCGGGCCTGCGTTTACGGACATGAGGCGCGTCTTTTTAGATTGCAGCATGTATGTTTACCTTGCGGCGACGCTCCGTCGCCGCAAGGTAAATCACAGGGCCCTATGTGTGGGGTGCAGAGATTCCGGATGTGTGCAATGAACACATCTGGAATCACCGCGAGTACAGAAGGGGGCGGTGCTTTGGGCGGAGCGAGTTTTCCGCTCCGTCCAAAGCGCCGTCATTACGGATGGTGGACACATACCCTAAGCCTCCCTACCTTGGCATGCCAGAGCTGGTATGTCAATCTCCACAAGGACAAATGCTGCCCTTTACATCTATACCTGAATTTTCTTGAAGTGAATTTTGAGAACTAGCTCATCTTTACTCAGAAACCTATAAGAAACTTAAGTGGCATCAGACATCTCGAGTACAGATGAGAAACCACATGCTATGGTTTCACCTGAATTTCCCTTTAAGAATAACCCAGTGCTTATGCTGTCGACTCACATCATTGACATCATATGATCACACCTGCAACATGAGAAAATGTGAGCGGAAAAATGAAAAATCCTGTAAGCGCTTCAGGGGTTGTAGATATGATGAGAAATATGTTCATTTTCAGCTCAGGAGGAGCAGATGGGTGTGCGACCTCTAAGTGTCAATCATTTCCCATATTGCTGATTTCCATATCTGGCTCAGTCTAAGAGCATTAGCATTTTAACAGCTTCAGTAATGCAGGGTTCAGTTTCTATACGTTATAAATACACATAAGGTTTTGAAGATTTTTTCACTTCAGGCTAAATCTCAACTAATAATATTGTTAATTAATATTTTACAATTATTAGAGATATGGACATGATAACCCCCTAAAAGGGGCGCTAGAAAGCCTGTTAGGAAGCTATTTTGAATGCTTTTTTTTTAAACTATGGAGCTTTGCCCTGATGATTCTCTATGAACTGTGTCTCCAGAAGCAGAATCAATTCTTTGTTAAATTGATTGAAAAAGCAGCCAATATATAACACTAGGCCAAATTCACATATTTTTATAATTATTATTATTTTTTATTATAGCGCAGTTTATTCTATGGTGCTTTACATGTGAAAAAGGGGCATACAGTGGGTATGGAAAGTATTCTGACCCCTTTACATTTTTCACTCTTTGTTTCATTGCAGCCATTTGGTAAATTCAAAAAAGTTCATGTTTTTTCTCATCAATGTACGCTCTGCACCCCATCTTGACTTAAAAAAAACAAAAATGTAGACTTTTTGCAAATTTATTAAAAAAGAAAACCTGAAATATCACATGGTCATAAGTATTCAGACCCTTTGCTCAGTATTGAGTAGAAGCGCCCTTTTGAACTAGTACAGCCATGAGTCTTCTTGGGAATGATGCAACAAGTTTTTCACACCTGGATTTGGGGATCCTCTGCCATTCTTCCTTGCAGATCCTCTCCAGTTCTGTTAGGTTGGACGCTGAACGTTGGTGGACAGCCATTTTCAGGTCTCTCCAGAGATGCTCAATTGGGTTTAGGTCAGAGCTCTGGCTGGGCCAGTCAAGAATGGTCACAGAGTTGTTCAGAAGTCACTCCTTTGTTATTTTAGCTGTGTGCTTAGGGTCATTGTCTTGCTGGAAGGTAAACCTTTGGCCAAGTCTGAGGTCCAGAGCACTCTGGAAGAGGTTTTCATCCAGGATATCTCTGTACGTGGCAGCATTCATGTTTCCTTCAATAACAACCAGTCGTCCTTTTCCCGGCAGCTGAAAAACACCCTCATAGCATGATGCTGCCACCACCATGGTTCACTTTTGGGATGGTATTGGGCAGGTGATGAGTAGTGCCTGGTTTTCACCACACATACCGCTTATAATTGTCACCAAAAAGGTCTACCTTCGTCTCATCAGACCAGAGAATCTTATTTCTCATAGTGTGGGAATCCTTCATGTGTTTTTTAGCAAATTCTATGCAGGCTTTCATATGTCTTGCACTGAGGAGAGGCTTCCGTCAGGCTACTCTGCCATAAAATCCCAACTGGTGGAGGGTTGCAGTGATAGTTGACTTTGTGGAACTTTCTCCCATCTCCCTACTGCATCTCTGGAGCTCAGCCACAGTGATCTTGGGGTTCTTCTTTACCTCTCTCACCAAGGCTCTTCTCTCACGATTACTCAGTTTGGCAGGACGGCCATTTCTAGGAAGACTTCTGGTGGTCCCAAACTTCTTCCATTTAAGGATTATGGCAGCCACTGTGCTCTTAGGAACCTTGAGTACTGCAGAAATTCTGTTGTAACCTTGGCCAGACCTGTGCCTTGCCACAATTCTGTCTCTGAGCTCCTTGGCCAGTTACTCTGACCTCATGATTCTCATTTGGTCTGACATGCACTGTGAGCTGTGAAGTCTTATATAGACAGGCGTGGGCCTTTCCAAATCAAGTCCTATCAGTTTAATTAAACACAGCTGGCCTCCAATGAAGGAGTAGAACAATCTCAATGAAGATCACAAGGAAATGGACAGCATGTGACTTAAATATGAGTGTCTGAGCAAAGGGTCTGAATACTTATGACCATGTGATATTTCAGTTTTTCTTTTTCAATAAATTTGCAAAAATGTCTACATTTCTGTTTTTTTAGACAAGATGGGGTGCAGAGTGTACATTAATGTGAAAAAAATGAACTTTTTTCATTTACCAAATGCCTGCAATGAAACAAAGAGTGAAAAAGTTAAAGTGGTCTGAATACTTTCCGTACCCACTGTATATTAAAAAACCTACCTTAACGGGCGAAGATCCAGTAAAAGGAATGAAGAAGAAATTATTTTATCTTCTAATTTCATGCTATATATTAAGACTTCTGTGAAAACAGAGCAAATCAGTGATATCAAATATTACAAAATCTTATCAAAGCAAGCCTTTGATTTCATCCAGCACATGCCTGGGCACATGAACACAGACCACTGTGGGTACATAAATTCTTACGTCTGACTGGCAAGTAAGAAATACATCTTTGTTTTGCAGCCACAAAAAAAAATCTTTTTGGCCGAAGCGAAACAAAATTGCTTTTTCCATAAAGTGTCTCTGGAGGAAATATATAAAAAAAATTCACAGTTTCATTTCACGTTCCTGAACAGCCAATGCAGCCGCTCTGACTCTTTATTTATAAAACCGCGCAGCTCAATAGGGGCCTTGTTTTCCGGCAGAGGGTCCAGGAAACGTTATCCCAGGTTAAGATTTTTTCCATTTGCAAGAATGGCACCGAGCGGCTCTCGCTCCTTCTATATCTCTGGTTTTATTTGGTGTTGAATGTTTCTGCATATTTAGCTAAACTCTTCAGACACAATTTGGAAGTATTAAGTCTCAAAATCAGGCTTCACTAATATTTGGATTATGAATCTACAAATTACATTTTATAGCGCCACATAATGACTTCTTCAGATTAGAAAGACGCAGTGAAATCTTCCAGGAATCTGTGTGATCTTTGTCTCCAAAACTTTCTCTTTTGCAGTTTGGAAACATCATTTTGGAAAATAAAATTGTAGCAAAAAAATAACTTTTCTCACTAATAGTTTCTCAGCTGCGTGTAACATAGGGTAAAAGGTCGCTGCTAGTAGGGGGATTTTGTATTAATAACATTTATTGTAACACTTAATTAAAGGTAATGCACTTCAGGTTCCTTCTTGGCATTGGCTCCATTAAATATTTTTATAGAAAACTGATTATGTGCTACATTTTCCCATATTTATGACTTTTCAGCACCATGGTATTTTTAAGAATATTTACGTCAGCCATGTAACTTATTTTATATGACACTTTTAACCTCTTCACCTCGAAGCCTGTTTTCACCTTCCTGACCAAGCCAATTTTTTTAATTCTGACCAGTGTAACTTTCTGAGGTCATAACTCTGGAATGCTTCAATGGATCCCACTGATTCTGAGATTGTTTCTTGGGAACATTTTGTCAGGATAGTGGTAAAATGTTTTCAATATGATTTGCATTTGCCTGTGAAAAAATTGGAGATTTGGTGAAAATTTTAAACATTTTTCAATTTTAAAACTTTTAATATTTATACCCTTAAAAGAGGTATGTCACAAAAGTGACATTCTAAAAATGGTACCCCTCAAGCTGCTCAACACCACATTAAAAAAGTTTATTAACACTTCAGGTGCTCCACTGGAATTGAAGCAATGTGTGAAGGAAAAAATGAACATTTAACTTTTTTCTCAAAAATGTTACTTGAGACTCAATTTTTTTATTTCCATAATGATAACAAGAGAAAATGGCCACCAAAATTTGTTGTGCAATTTCTCCTGGGTACGCAGATACCCCATACGTGGGGGAAAACCACTGCTGAGAGCACGACAGGGCTTGGAATGGAAGGAGCACCATTTGACTTTTTGAAATTGACTGCAATCGAGAGTGGACAGCATGTTGCGTTTGGAGAGCCCCTGATGTGCCTAAACAGTGGAAATCCCCCAAAAGTACCCCCATTTTGGAAACTAGACCCCAAAAGGAACTTATCTATGTGTGTTGAGCACCTTGAACCCTCAGTTGCTTCAGAGAAATGTATAACACAGAGCCGTGAAAATAAAAAAAAATCAAATTTTTTCCACAAAAACGATCTTTTAGCCCCAATGTTTTTTTATTTTCCCGAGGATAAGAGGAAAATATGGGGAAAACTACTGTTTAGGCACACGGCAGGTTTTTGAAGGAAAGGAGTGATGGTTTAGAGCGCAGACTTTGATAGAATAGTCTGCGCGCGCCATATCGTGTTTGGAGAGCCCCTGATGTGTGGAAACCCCCTACATTTGACACTGTTTTGGTAATTAGACCCCTTAAGGAATTTATATAGATGTGTGTTGAGCACCTTGAGCCTCCAGGTGCTTCACAGAAATGTATAACGTTGAGAAGTGAAACAAAAAAAAAATCACTACATTTTTTCAACAAAAATGTGTTTTATCCCAATTTTTTTTATTTTCACAAGAATAACAGGAAAAAATGCACCCCAAAATTTGTTGTGCAATTTCTCTTGAGTACGCCGATACCCCATATGTGGGGGAAAACTACTGTTTGGGCACATGGCAGGAAAGGAGTGATGGTTTGGAACGGAGACTTTGATGGAATAGTCTGGGAGTGAGATATCGCGTTTGGACAGCCCATGATGTGCCTAAACAGTGGAAACCCCCCCACAAGTGACCCCATTTTGGAAACTACACCACTCAAGGAATTTATCTAGAGGAGTAGTTATAGTAGTAATAATAATGCTTTTGGTTTTACTGGTGTATGAATTTATAATGTGGTGCTATGTGTAAGTTGTGTGGAGTACATCAGATTATAAAAGTGTGTTGTGTCAACAGGGTAAAAACAAAGTTTATGAATTTGTGGACGTGTGGTGCTCTTTGAAGCAATCCTTAATGCAAAGGCTAAGTTTCTCAGGGAAGGTTTCATAATGGTAAATTGTAATTGTGTATTTTCGGATTCCCCTCTTGGAGCATACGCTGAATCTTTTTTGTGTTCTTCCCTTCTTCAATGTTTGGGCAACCTCTGCTGGAAAATGTTAATCTGGAACAATATGGGCACTATCAGTTTCAGAAGTATTGGGACCCTCAATTTCCTAAATGCCAAACATTAGGGCCTTGATGACTACCTCCTGAAGGAAGGTCCCCATATTACCTGCAGATTGACACAGCACAAAAGCAGTGTACAGTGCCATCTGTACAATGTGCACAGCCAATTTTTGTACCAATTTTTGTTTTTGGCATGGCACTGTATGGGTTGAGGATCTTTTTTGTACCATACTTTTGCTTTTCGCATGCACTGTATGGTTTGAGGACCTGATCGGAGAGATTTACACCTCCCATGAACTTATTGTAATCCAAAATTCAATCTGGCTTTAGGACTTAAGTTGTGGTACCTCAAACAGTGACAAGGGAGCTGTTGTCATTTTGTATGGTAGTCAAGATAAGGACATTCCCTTGTCCTTATACTTGACCACCAGCATGTCGCTGCTTTGGGCTCTGCTGTTACCCATTCTCAGCAGTTTCCCAATTAGCGGCTTAGGGAGGCCTCTCAGATTTTTTTGCACGGTGACGCATGCAACTGAACATCTGACAGAGAGAATCTTGATGAGTGGGATGCTGGTGTAAAAGTTATCTATGTAGAGGTGATAACCTTTATCCGGCAGTGGGTGGAGCAATTCCCACACAATTTTCCCACTCACCCCCAGAGCAGGGGGGACATTCAGGGGGGTCAATCAACGTGTCCTTCCCTACGTAGACCCTAAATCTGTGGGTGTACCTTGAGGTACTCTCGCACAGCTTCTACAGATTAATTCCATACCCAGCCCTCTTACTGGGCAGGTATTGTCAGAATTTAAGCCTCCTTTCGAAATGGATTAGGGACGCATCTTTACAGATGTCCCTTTGGGGGTTGCACGCCTCAGTAAATGTTATCTTGAAGTGGTCAACTACTGGTCGAATATTACATAGATGATCAAAGTTAGGATCATCTCGAGGAGGACATTGCACATTATCACTATAAGTCCGGGGTCACACTTGGGGCATTGTGCTGCATATGGGTATAGTCAGGAAACTAGAGATTCGGCAATACTTGAGTACTGATATGTTATGCAGATCCCTGGTATTCTATGTGGCCATTACAAAGACACAATTTGAAGAGATCAAAAAAAATTAGCATTAGACCGGAGTCACACTTGCGAGTGTGATGCGAGAAACTCGCGCTAGTCTCTCACATCAATACCCGGCACTGCCGCCGGCACTCGGACTGGAGCATGCGGCTGCATGTACTTCTATGCAGCCACACACTCCGGTCCCGAGTGCAGGCGGCAGTGCCAGGTATTGATGCGAGAGACGCGCACGAGTTTCTCGCATCACAATCGCAAGTGTAACCCCAGCCTAATGCAAAATTTTTGGATCTCTTCAAATCGTGTCTTTGTAATGGCCATATAGAATACCAGTGATCTGCATAACATATCAGTACTCAAGTATTGCCGAATCTCTAGTTTTCTGACTATACCGATATGCAGAACAATGACCCAAAATGTCATAATCTCTGTTGCATTTACAGGGGTCCATCCGGTGTATGATGACGTGGGATTTTGGGTGAAAAATTGATGGGTATACATATTTGTCTGGACCACCATAACATTTAATATTTCCTCGCAGTGAGGCCTGTAATGTCTAATTGGATTTTCATGGGGTGGCATCCAGGAGTCCATATGGAATCGATTGCTGTAGGAGTTGCCTGGATACTAGTGTGCCTTGCTGGGGGTCCCTCCTCACTAGATCAGGAGGAGGAAGAGGTATAGGTATAGAGGAATGTGGGATCTTCCTCCCTGGCTGAATCCGTGTCAGAAGCAAGGAAAGAGTATGCCTCCTCTTGTGAATAGCGTCTTCTTGACGAATCGGCCATTATTATTTTATTCTTCGAAACACTGTGGATGTGTGTGTAAATGGTGCCTTTATACGTGTATTGTGTGGGGCTGGTGTAAATGGTACTATTTATTATAGCATTTTAGAAGAAAGAAGTAGAGAAAAAAGAAAAAATTTAGGAGAAGCACTTAGAAAAAAAAAAATGAAAAGAAAAATCAGTAGGTGTAAAAAAAAAAAAAGTTTGTATATAAAATACACTAATGTCCACCCTATAGAGTTAGTTGGCGCTAACTATTTACTAACAATGGGACGTACGCTGCCCTAATACACTACCTAAAAATTTAATTGGCGCAACAATTCTTCTTTTTTGAAAAAGAAAAATGGACATCACTAACAATGCAGTGTACTCTCTGCTAATACACTATCTAAAAATGGACTTGGCGCAAACAATTATTTTTTGCAAAAGAAAAATGGACGTCAATAACAATGCGACGTACGTTCCTCTAATGCATCAAAAAAACATAGTAGTGCACTCTGCTATGATGCGCTTTCCTGGATTCAAGCCTCTCGTCCCACTGTATTCAGCTCAAGTCAAGTATCTGATTATCTTACTGCTCCTATCCAGCAACCAGCTACTACTACCATATAGAATATTGTTACTCCTTGTGCTGCCTCATCCTCATCTCATCTGAATCAATGTTCTTTATAATGAACTCATCTCTGCTATTCTTTGTGCTGCCACATCCTCAACTGTACTTAATCAAGGTATATGATAATGAACTCTTCCCTGCTATTCTTAGTGCTGTTTCAATCCCAGCTCTGCTGAATGAAAGTACTTGTCAGGACTCTGAACATTTTTTACCTTTTGTGCATTACTGCCCTTTTCCAAGATGGCGTCTTTGGTCTCATGTGCACTGTGTCTTCCTGCTATAAAACTCCACCCCAGCCTTCAGTCTGTGCTAGAGTATTCTGCCTTGCATCCAGCTCCTGACCTCTGATTACTCCCTGGCTATACATCTGCTCCTGTGAACCTGTTTGGTGATCCGGCTACTTAGCTCTGAGTTTACAAGTTTCCAGTAATCCTCATTCATCTGCTGTTCGTGTTTACTTCCGTCTGCATTTGCTGGACATGTAAGCTGTTTCTGCTTTGCAATAACCTGAGACTATTAACCAGGCCCCCCTGGTTGAGCTAAGATATGATTTGAACTGCCTAATAAGCATATCTGTCATGGTTCCCAATGGCAAGGGAACGTCAGAGAACATAAACAACAGAACAGCTCTTGGGTGATGGAATCTCGAGCTGACCGTGAGCTAAACCTACCACACAACTAACAGTGGCCGGGTAGCATACCTACGTTTTATCCCTAGACGCCTAGCGCCAGCCGGAGGACTAACTAACCCTAATAGAGGAAAAGACAGACCTGGCTTACCTCTAGGGAAATTCCCCCAAAAAGGAGACAGAAGCCCCCCACATATATTGACGGTGAGTTCAGAGGAAAAGACATACGCAGTATGAAGGTAGGTTCAGCAAAGCGAGATCCGCTTACTAGATAGCAAGAAGATACAATAGGGAACTTCACGGTCAGCTGAAAACCCTATTAAAGTACCATCCCGAAATTACTTTAAGACTCATGTGTCAACTCATGACACCGGAGTGGCAATTTCGGCCCACAAGAGCTTCCAGCTACAGAAAAATAACATAACTGTGAACTGGAACAAAAATGCAAAACAAACTTAGGACTAAGAGTCCAACTTAGCTGATAGTAGTCTAGAAGCAGGAACATGCAACAGAAAGGCTCTGGTTACATTGATGGCCGGCACTAGAATAACTGAGCAGCAAGGCTAAATAGGATACACCCATATCCTGATGGAAACAGGTGAACAGAGAAAGTGAAGCACACAAGTCCAGTACCACCAGTGACCACCGGGGGAGCCCAAAAACCAAACTCACAACAGTACCCCCCCCCTCAAGGAGGGGGCACCGAACCCTCACAAGAACCACCAGGGCGATCAGGACGAGCCCTATGAAAGGCACGGACCAAATCAGAGGCATGAACATCAGAGGCTGTCACCCAAGAATTATCCTCTTGACCGTAGCCCTTCCACTTGACCAGATACTGAAGTTTCCGTCTGGAAACACGGGAGTCCAAGATCTTCTCCACAACGTACTCCAATTCACCCTCAACCAACACCGGAGCGGGAGGCTCAACGGAAGGCACAACCGGTACCTCATACCTGCGCAATAATGACCGATGGAAGACATTATGGATAGAAAAAGATGCTGGGAGGTCCAATCGAAAGGACACGGGGTTAAGAATCTCCAAAATCTTATACGGGCCGATGAACCGAGGCTTAAACTTAGGAGAAGAAACCCTCATAGGGACAAAACGAGAAGACAACCACACCAAGTCCCCAACACGAAGACGAGGACCAACACAACGACGGCGGTTAGCAAAATGCCGAGTCTTCTCCTGGGACAACTCCAAATTGTCCACCACCTGTCCCCAAATCCGATGCAACCTATCCACCACAGTATCCACTCCAGGACAATCCGAAGACTCCACCTGACTGGAAGAAAAACGAGGATGAAACCCCGAATTGCAAAAGAAAGGAGAAACCAAAGTGGCAGAACTAGCCCGATTATTGAGGGCAAACTCCGCCAACGGCAAAAAGGCAACCCAGTCATCCTGATCCGCAGACACAAAACACCTCAAATAAGTCTCCAAGGTCTGATTAGTTCGCTCAGTCTGGCCATTAGTCTGAGGATGGAACACAGACGAAAAAGACAAATCAATGCCCATCCTAGCACAGAACGCCCGCCAAAATCTAGACACGAACTGGGTCCCCCTGTCAGAAACGATATTCTCCGGAATACCATGCAAGCGAACCACATTTTGAAAAAACAGAGGAACCAACTCGGATGAGGAAGGCAACTTAGGCAAGGGCACCAAATGAACCATCTTTGAAAAACGGTCACACACCATCCAGATGACAGACATTTTCTGAGAAACAGGGAGATCAGAAATAAAATCCATAGAGATGTGAGTCCAAGGCCTCTTCGGAATAGGCAAAGATAACAACAATCCGCTAGCCTGAGAACAACAAGGTTTGGCCCGAGCACAAACATCACAAGACTGCACAAAAACTCGTACATCTCGAGACAGGGAAGGCCACCAGAAGGACCTAGCCACCAAATCCCTGGTACCAAAGATCCCGGGATGACCTGCCAACACAGAAGAATGAACCTCCGAGATGACTCTACTGGTCCAATCATCAGGAACAAACAGTCTACCAGGCGGGCAACGATCAGGTCTATCCGCCTGAAACTCCTGCAAAGCCCGTCGCAGGTCTGGGGAAACAGCAGATAATATCACCCCATCCTTAAGGATACCTGTAGGTTCAGAATCACCAGGGGAATCAGGCTCAAAACTCCTAGAAAGGGCATCCGTCTTCACATTTTTAGAACCTGGTAAGTATGAGACCACAAAATTAAACCGAGAGAAAAACAACGACCAGCGCGCCTGTCTAGGATTCAGGCGCCTGGCAGACTCAAGATAAATCAAATTCTTGTGATCGGTCAATACCACCACCTGATGTCTAGCCCCCTCAAGCCAATGACGCCACTCCTCAAAAGCCCACTTCATAGCCAAAAGCTCCCGATTACCAATATCATAATTTCGCTCGGCGGGCGAAAATTTTCGAGAAAAGAACGCACAAGGTCTCATCACGGAGCAGTCGGAACTTTTCTGCGACAAGACCGCCCCAGCTCCGATCTCGGAAGCATCGACCTCAACCTGAAAAGGAAGAGTAACATCAGGCTGACGCAACACAGGGGCGGAAGAAAAGCGGCGCTTAAGCTCCCGAAAGGCCTCCACAGCAGCAGGGGACCAATCAGCAACATCAGCACCCTTTTTGGTCAAATCAGTCAAAGGTTTAGCAACATCAGAAAAACCAGTTATAAATCGACGATAAAAATTAGCAAAGCCCAAAAATTTCTGAAGGCTCTTAAGAGAAGAAGGTTGCGTCCAATCACAAATAGCCCGAACCTTGACAGGATCCATCTCAATGGAAGAGGGGGAAAAAATGTACCCCAAAAAAGAAATCTTTTGAACCCCAAAAATACACTTAGAACCCTTCACACACAAGGAATTAGCCCGCAAAACCTGAAAAACCCTCCTGACCTGTTGGACATGAGAATCCCAGTCATCCGAAAAAAATCTAAATATCATCCAGATACACGATCATAAATTTATCAAAATATTCACGGAAAATGTCATGCATAAAGGACTGAAAGACTGAAGGGGCATTTGAAAGACCAAAAGGCATTACTAAATACTCAAAATGGCCCTCGGGCGTATTAAATGCGGTTTTCCACTCATCCCCCTGCTTAATTCGCACCAAATTATACGCCCCACGGAGATCAATCTTAGAGAACCACTTAGCCCCTTTTATTCGAGCAAACAAATCAGTCAGCAGTGGCAGAGGATACTGATATTTGACTGTAATTTTATTCAAGAGTCGATAATCAATACACGGCCTCAAAGGCCATCTTTTTTAGATACAAAGAAAAAACCGGCTCCTAAGGGAGATGAAGAAGGACGAATATGTCCCTTTTCCAGGGACTCCTTAATATATTCTCGCATAGCAGCATGTTCAGGTACAGATAGATTAAATAAACGACCCTTTGGAAATTTACTGCCCGGAATCAGATCTATGGTACAATCGCAATCTCTGTGAGGAGGTAGTGAACCAAGCTTAGGCTCCTCAAAAACATCACGATAATCAGATAAAAATTCCGGAATCTCAGAGGGAATAGATGACGAAATGGAAACCAAAGGTATGTCCCCATGAGCCCCCTGACATCCCCAGCTTAACACAGACATTGCTTTCCAGTCAAGGACTGGGTTATGAGATTGTAACCATGGTAATCCGAGCACCAAAACGTCATGTAGATTGTACAACACAAGGAAGCGAATCATCTCCTGATGGTCTTGATTCATACGCATAGTCACTTGTGTCCAGTATTGTGGTTTATTACTAGCCAATGGTGTAGAGTCAATACCCTTCAGAGGTATAGGAACTTCCAGAGGCTCTAGATCAAACCCACAGCGCCTGGCAAAGGACCAATCCATTAGACTCAAAGCGGCGCCAGAGTCGACATAGGCATCCGCGGTAATTGACGATAATGAACAAATCAAGGTCACAGACAGAATAAACTTAGACTGTAAAGTGCCAATTGAAATAGACTTATCAACCTTTTTTGTACGTTTAGAGCATGCTGATATAACATGAGTTGAATCACCACAATAGAAGCACAACCCATTTTTTCGCCTAAAATTCTGCCGTTCGCTTCTGGACAGAATTCTATCACATTGCATATTTTCTGGAGCCTTCTCAGAAGACACCGCCAAATGGTGCACCGGTTTGCGCTCCCGCAAACGCCGATCAATCTGAATAGCCATTGTCATGGACTCATTCAGACCTGTAGGTGCAGGGAACCCCACCATAACATCTTTAATGGCATCAGAGAGACCCTCTCTGAAATTCGCCGCCAGGGCGCACTCATTCCACTGAGTAAGCACAGACCATTTACGAAATTTTTGGCAGTATATTTCAGCTTCATCTTGCCCTTGAGATAGGGCCATCAAGGCTTTTTCAGCCTGAATCTCTAAGTTAGGTTCCTCATAAAGCAACCCCAAAGCCAGAAAAAACGCATCCACATTGAGCAACGCAGGATCCCCGGGTGCCAATGCAAATGCCCAGTCTTGAGGGTCACCCCGCAGCAAGGAAATTACTATCCTAACCTGCTGTGCGGGATCTCCAGCGGAGCGAGATCTCAGGGAAAGAAATAATTTACAATTATTTTTGAAATTCAGGAAACGAGATCTATCCCCGGAGAAAAATTCTGGTATAGGAATTCTAGGTTCAGATATAGGAGCATGAATAACAAAATCCTGTAAATTTTGAACCTTCGTAGCAAGATTATTCAAACCTGTAGCCAAACTCTGAGGATCCATTTTAATCAGGTGAGATCAGAGCCATTCAAGGATTAGAAGGAGAGAGAGAGACAAAGGCTGCAATTAGAGCAGAAATGCAACTAAGTCAACTATAGAGCAAGCTCAGAGGAAAAAAAAACAAACAAAAAAAAAACCGGAAGACTTCTTTTTCTCTCCTTTCTTCTGCCAACGGTTTTAATACTGGGCCGGCCATACTGTCATGGTTCCCAATGGCAAGGGAACGTCAGAGAACATAAACAACAGAACAGCTCTTGGGTGATGGAATCTCGAGCTGACCGTGAGCTAAACCTACCACACAACTAACAGTGGCCGGGTGGCGTACCTACGTTTTATCCCTAGATGCCTAGCGCCAGCCGGAGGACTAACTAACCCTAATAGAGGAAAAGACAGACCTGGCTTACCTCTAGGGAAATTCCCCCAAAAAGGAGACAGAAGCCCCCCACATATATTGACGGTGAGTTCAGAGGAAAAGACATACGCAGTATGAAGGTAGGTTCAGCAAAGCGAGATCCGCTTACTAGATAGCAAGAAGATACAATAGGGAACTTCACGGTCAGCTGAAAACCCTATTAAAGTACCATCCCAAAATTACTTTAAGACTCATGTGTCAACTCATGACACCGGAGTGGCAATTTCGGCCCACAAGAGCTTCCAGCTACAGAAAAATAACATAACTGTGAACTGGAACAAAAATGCAAAACAAACTTAGGACTAAGAGTCCAACTTAGCTGATAGTAGTCTAGAAGCAGGAACATGCAACAGAAAGGCTCTGGTTACATTGATGGCCGGCACTAGAATAACTGAGCAGCAAGGCTAAATAGGATAAACCCATATCCTGATGGAAACAGGTGAACAGAGAAAGTGAAGCACACAAGTCCAGTACCACCAGTGACCACCGGGGGAGCCCAAAAACCAAACTCACAACACATATCTATCTGTGCCTGGACTAAGACAATGATTTATTCGTGTCAAGTATCCTCAAGAATAACTGTGCTTCATAGACTTTCTGCTTGATTGCGTTTTCCTCTGAAGTTTCCTATAGACTGCTAAGCTGCATTTATTATTTGCACCAAGTGTTGTGGACTTGAATTTCTCTCTGCACCTGTTTGAATCACCGTGTGATAATATAGACTTTACCACTTATAAAACTGTATCCTGTAGTTGTCTTGTTCCACGGAAGAGTCTCCTGAGTTATCCCCTATAATTATTACAGGATACTCTAGCCTAAAAAAAAAGGAGACTGCTGGAACAATGACTGCAGAAAGCAAATTAGAGCAGGTGTTTTCCATAATTAGATCACTGCAGAAAGATGTGGAAGGTCTGCAAAAGAAGTTTGGAAGCTTTGAACACAATCAACAAGTGTTTGGACAAACTTTGCAGGACTTGAGCAACCGCATGGCAGCCCAGGAAAACAAACTTGCTGGCATAGAGTCCCAGTATGGACGGGCTTTTCAGGACATAAGCACGCAAATAGCTGCACAAGTGACTTTACCCTCTGGGCAACCGCCACCAGCTGGCCCACCTAAGTTGCCCCCATTCAGATTTAATGGTGATCGCGACAAATTTCGTGGCTTTGTGAATCAATGTATGCTATATTTTGATGTGCATGCTGACCGTTTTCCTACTGATAGATCCAAAGTATTGTGTGTAATAATGCTACAGACCTCACGAGCGCTCGCCTGGGCGAATCCGATGATTGAGTCTCATGACCCACGGTTAAATGACTTGGATGATTTCTTGGCCGCTATGGCATTAATGTTTGATGACCCTAATCGCCGTGCAACCGCTGAATCTGCTGTGTTGTCTTTACGCCAGGCTAAACGTTCTGTTATTGAGTATGCCACTGAATTCAGGAGATTGGCGGTAGATACCAATTGGGACAGTTATGCACAGTTGCCTATTTTTAAAAGGGGTCTGTCTAGTATTGTAAAAGATGAACTAGCCCGCCACAAGAGCTAGAGACATTTATACAGCATTGTGTGCGCATAGACATTCGCCTTACTGAGCGTAGGCAGGAGAAATTTGCTGCATATAACCATGTTTCTAACTTTCCCCTTCCTTCCAAAGAGCCTGCAGGTAAAACCTCTCGGGAGGTGGAGGAGGTGCCCATGCAAATTGATTCCGTTCAGAGGCGCGAGATCAATGAGCACCGGGAGCATCGCCTTCGTGAAAGTCTATGTTTCTACTGCGGCCAGTCTGACCACTTCTTGATCAATTGTCCTAAGTGTCCTAGACGGCCTAACAAGGTGCTAGCAGCAATAGGGGAGTATGACAACTGTGATGATGAATCTGACATCTCTGAATGTAGCCTGCCTTTAAACGCTGTATTCCATTCACTTTCTATGATTTCACCCCCCAAGGAGCTGAAGGAAAAGAACTCTCACTGTTCTCTCCCTATTAAGATCCTGTGTTCAGGACAGTGGATTTCCAGTTCAGCTATGATTGACTCTGGTGCAGGTGGCAATTTCATGGATATCGCATTTGCCAAGGAACATGGTATTAAAATTCAGCAAAGAGCCTCTCCAATTACCATGGAAACAGTTGATGGGTCACCTTTAATCTCTGGGCCTGTGGATCAGGAGACCATACCCCTTGAAATTTTGTTGGAGCCTAATCATCAGGAGCAACTTTCTTTCTTGCTAATTTCTTCTCCTCATTTTCCTGTGATTTTAGGCATTCCTTGGTTGCATTCTCAGAACCCAATTATCAACTGGGAGACCAAGGAGATTATCTTCCCAACAAGGAGCAACTCAGCGTTAACAGAAGCTGTCCCTGAGTCCACAGCTACGGAACCACATGTACAGGTATTTTCTTTACCTCCAGCTTATAAAGAGTTCTCTGACATCTGTGACAAGAAGAATGCAGATCAGCTTCCTCCACACAGGCATTATGACTGTCCCATTGAGCTGCTTCCCGGGGCAGCCATTCCTTTTGGTAACGTATACCCTTTGGGACACCTGAGCTTCAAGCCTTAAAAGAGTATATTGATGAAAATCTGGCCAAAGGCTTCATACGTCCTTCTTCCTCACCAGCAGGGGCACCTATCTTTTTTGTAAAGAAGAAGGGTGGGACCCTGAGACCCTGTGTTGACTATCGAGAACTCAATAAGGTAACCATACGAAACCGTTACCCTTTGCCTCTGATTCCCGAATTACTGGAAAGAGTCCGCCATGCTAAGGTGTTCTCTAAACTGGATCTTCGTGGGGCTTATAATTTGGTGCGTATTCTTCCAGGGGATGAGTGGAAGACAGCATTCAGATGCCAGTATGGACACTTTGAATCTCTTGTGATGCCCTTCAGGCTTTGTAACGCCCCTGCAACATTTCAACACCTTGCTAATGACATTTTCAGAGATTTGCTGGACCAGTTTGTAGTGATCTATTTGGACGATATACTAATCTTTTCTGACTCTCTGCAGGAACATGAAGAACATGTCAAACCTGTTTTAAGACGACTGAAAGAGAACCATCTGTATATTAAGCCAGAGAAATGCGAGTTCCATCGTTCTGAGATACAGTTCTTAGGTTATATCATCTCTCCCCAGGGGCTGAACATGGAATCTGGTAAGATTCAGGCTATCCTTGACTGGCCGGTACCCAAGAACGTTAAGGAGGTCCAACGTTTTATTGGTTTTGCAAATTTCTACAAACGCTTCATTCGAAATTTTTCTGATATTGTCGGTCCCATTTCTTCCTTGACAAAGAAGGAAAAGCCCTTTAAGTGGTCATCACAGGCTCAAGAAGCTTTTGATCGGCTTAACATCAGCACCGCTGTTGATACACCCAGATCCAACACTTCCTTTCATTGTGGAGGTGGACGCTTCTGATAATGCTTTGGGGGCTATTCTCTCCCAAAGAACTGGAGAGAAGGGTCTGCTACATCCTTGTGCTTTCTTTTCCCGTAGACTAACCTCAGCAGAGAAGAATTACGATGGGGGAGACAAGGAATTGCTGGTTATTATTGCGGCTTTCAAAGAATGGAGGCATCATCTGCAAGGAGCTGCACAACAGATCATAGTGCTAACTGACCATCGCAATCTAGAGTTCCTTAGATCCCCTAGATGTCTTTCTCCTCCTCAGGCTCGTTGGAACTTATTTTTAAATCAATTTAACTTTGTTATCTCGTACCGTCCGGGTTCTCGTAATGGGAAGGCTGATGCTTTATCCCGAATCCATGCTGCGGATTCTGTACCTGGAGCCCCGTCCAAGACCATTCTATCTGATGCCAATTTCATCGGAGTTATCCACGATCAGGACTTGTGGAAGGAGTGCAGGGAGGCCTATGAAGGTGATGTATTTCTGGCCAACCCACCTGCGGATATTAATCTTGTCTTTAAGGGTGGCACGTGGTTCAGAGATCGATGTATCTACGTCCCAGAGGTCGTCCGTCAGCAGATCCTCAAGTTGGTACATGACTCCAAGTTGGCTGGTCACAGGGGGTACAGAAGACACAAGAGTTCCTGAGCCGATTCTTCTGGTGGCCAACTTGCCTGAAGGATACCAAGGACTATGTTCTCTCTTGCGAGGTATGTGCCCGTTACAAGACTCCTCATGTGGCACCTACGGGCCTTCTACAACCATTACCTGTTCCGTCCCGCCCTTGGGGGTCTATATCAATGGACTTTATTGTGGAGCTGCCTACATCGGGGGGCATGAATACAATCATGGTGGTAGTTGATCGCCTGACTAAAGCTGCTCATTTTGTTCCATGCACTGGCCTCCCCTCAGCTAAAGATACAGTGAACTTGGTTATACAGAATGTCTTTTGGTTGCATGGGGTTCCGGATGAGATCATCTCTGACCGTGGAGTATAGCTCACTACAAGATTCTGGAAGGGGTTTTGCACTGCACTCAATATTAATGTCTGTCTCTCTTCTGCTTACCATCCCCAGACAAATGGTCAGACTGAGCGTACCAACCAGATGCTGGAACAATATCTAAGATGTTATGTCAGCCATCTCCAGGATGATTGGTTGGAGTTGTTGCCGTTAGCTGAATTTTCATATAATAATTCTCAGAGCGCCTCCACTAAATTTACGCCTTTCTTTGCCAATCTGGGTTATCATCCGTGTATTTTATCTAGGTCTCCAATTAATTCTCCGGTCCGGCAGTGGAGGAAAGGATGACTGCGATGAGACAGAATCTGGAGGTTCTGAAGGAATCCCTGACCACAGCTCAAGAACGTTTTAAGAGATCGGCTGATAGATTCCGTAAACCTGCACCCATGTTCAAGGTAGGAGATTCCGTGTGGTTAGCAACTAAGAATCTGAAGTTAAACGTTCCTTCACAAAAACTTGGACAGAAATTCATTGGCCCTTTCAAGATCAACGGTATTGTGAGCTCTGTGGCCTGCCGGCTGAAGCTGCCTAGGACAATGAAGGTACACCCAGTTTTTCATGTATCTTTACTAAAGCCTATATCTCCTAACACCTTCCGGGGACGTGTTGTGCCACCTCCGCAGCCTGTGGTGATTGATGGGCAAGAACAATTCGTGGTGGAGGAAATTATTGATTCCAGGATTTGCAGGAATCGGCTCCAATATCTGATAAGATGGCAGGGCCTAAGGAAGACTCTTGGGAACCTGTGGAAAACATCAATGCCCAACAGAAGATTTCTCGTTTTCATCAGAGATTCCCTGAGAAACCAGGTCCAGGATCGTCCTGAGGCCGCTTCTAAGGAGGGAGTAATGTCAGGACTCTGAACATTTTTTACCTTTTGTGCATTACTGCCCTTTTCTAAGATGGCGTCTTTGGTCTCATGTGCACTGTGTATTCCTGCTATAAAACTCCACCCCAGCCTTCAGTCTGTGCTAGAGTATTCTGCCTTGCATCCAGCTCCTGACCTCTGATTACTCCCTGGCTATACACCTGCTCCTGTGAACCTGTTTGGTGATCCTGCTACTCAGCTCTGAGTTCCTGCTGCATACACAAGTTTCCAGTAATCCTCTTTCATCTGCTGTTTGTGTTTACTTCCATCTGCATTTGCTGGACATGTAAGGCTACGTTCACATTTGCGTTGTGCGCCGCAGCGTCGGCGCCGCAACGCACAACGCAAACAAAAACGCAGCAAAACGCATGCACAACGCTGCGTTTTGCGCAGCATGCGTCCTTTTTTTGATTGATTTTGGACGCAGCAAAAATGCAACTTGCTGCGTCCAATGCACCCGGACGCGTGCGCCGCAGGGACGCATGCGGCGCAAAACGCAAGTGCGACGCATGTCCATGCGCCCCCATGTTAAATATAGGGGCGCATGACGCATGCGGCGACGCTGCGGCGCCCGACGCTGCGGCGCCGACCGCAAATGTGAACGTAGCCTTAGCTGTTTCTGCTTTGCAATAACCTGAGACTATTAACCAGGCCCCCCTGGTTGAGCTAAGATATGATTTGAACTGCCTAATAAGCATATCTATCTGTGCCTGGACTAAGACAAGGATTTATTTGTGTCAAGTATCCTCAAGAATAACTGCTTCATAGACTTTCTGCTTGATTGCATTTTCCTCTGAAGTTTCCTATAGACTGCTAAGCTGCATTTATTATTTGCACCAAGTGTTGTGGACTTGAGTTTCTCTCTGCACCTGTTTGAATCACCGTGTGATAATATAGACTTTACCACTTATAAAACTGTGTCCTGTAGTTGTCTTGTTCCACGCAAAGAGTCTCCTGAGTTATCCCCTATAATTATTACAGTACTTCATAATGAAGTAATTTCTCCTATTCTTTGTGATAGCACATTCTCAACTTTACTGAATCAAGGTACTTAAATTACAAACTCTTCTTTGCTATTCTTGGTGCTACCACACCTTCAACTTAGACTAATATACCATATTACCTACACAACACTGCTGTTTCTCTCTGCTATCTAGTGCCTCCAGCTGCTCTCATCCACGTGGTGTCCTGTATATCCAACCGTGCTGGTCATCCAGCAAGTCCAGCTCCACTGCAACTTCGCCTCTGATCTGTGCTGCGGTGTAAAGTTACCTTGTGAAGGCCTCATCATGACGTTGCCCTTGTAGTCTCCAGACCAATTTTTGGCTATCATTGCTTCCAAGTCAAAATCAGAACTCAGCCTCCACTACTGTCATGCTCTCTACCAAAATAGCTTTTGAGAGCTGTGGTGTGAGGTCAATGGAACACTTGTAGCTCGATATCTTGTTTGTAGCCCAATGTTGTACAAAAGCGTTCTTAAGCTTTGTGTGGGTGCAATTATGGAGCGCCCCCAGACGCAGGGCCGCGGGGTACTCAGTAACGGGCCTCTCTGTCTCGGTCCTGGGGTTGTCACGGTGGCTAGACCCGGTCCGTGACCCTGCTAAGGGGCTTCCAATGAAAGGTGATGATGGTGCGTGGTGCAAGGCGCGATGAATAACGAGGACACAGGGTTGCAGTCTCTTTACCTCTGTACTGAAGGCTTCGGGATCCGCAATCCAGAGCACTGCTAACAGGGCTGACTGAGACCGGCCGGTCCGAAGGCACATCCAGAGTTCCCTTTGCAGGTGGAAATCAGTGCCTACCTACTAGCGCCTGTGTGTTGTAGTACTTCCCTGCTGAGCACCACGGGATAGTCCTCACAACTGTTGTGTCTGTTTCTGATGTTCTTTCTCTCTCCGTCCCCCAGATGATATGGCTAGGACGCACCCGTATGACGGGGTAGGCCTGGAGTTATTTTATAGGGAACCTAGAGACGCCCCTCTCCCACAATTGCCTCCATTGTCTGCTTAGGTGAATTAGGTGAGACAGCCAACCTAAAGTTAACTGTCCTGCCGTTGGTTTGAAGTAATGCTTGGAGCCCAATACTTCCTCGGCGTTCCGGCCACCGGCTACGTGCCTCAGTAGGATGTTGCCACGATCTTAGGGCACGACTCCTACTGGTTCTATCCTCCTTTGTGCTGTGATCTCGTTTCTCACTTCTCCACAATAAACCTTGCTTCGTGTCCTTTCTTAAGATGCCGCCGCAACGGGTGCAGGCGTGGCTCCGTAACGATCTGTCCTTTTCGCTAGGCCACTGTCAGGATCCCACCCCTGACAGAGACCCCCTGAATCTTCCTAGGAACTCCCTCTCTCACAGGATGTTGCCTGGGCAAAACCCAGTCAGCTTCTCCCTAACTTCCTATCCAACCCCCAGTTTTACCAGAGTGTGAGGAGTGGCCTAATACATAGAATCCTTTGCTCCCCCTGGTGGCCAGAGTGTGAAGTGTAATGTGTGACTGTGATACCTGGTCAGGTGAACTCCTTTAGTGCAATTCAACGTAACATCACTCCCCTTAGTGGCAGAGCGACATTACTGCAACGACCAGGACTCTGGGGCGCTGCACTCCCCCCGGTTAAATCCAGTACTCCCGGACTGGGAAGAAGAACAACAATACATGTTAGCAAAATACATACAAAATTTTGAAATGCAATGAACAAGTAAATTTAACAGTGCTTCCCTTTATGGGAGGTGAGGACACTTAAACGTTACAAACGGAAACATATTTACATTTTTACTCAAGGTTATAAATAACACTTATGACTAACTCGACTATAAATAACCATCATTACCCAGCCGGGTATTCTATCTACTAAGTGCAAATTTTGAACAATAATTTAACTTTTCCTTTAAGGGCGTATAAGCTGAACCCACTAAAGGCTTACTATAAAACTCTAAAATATAAATTAACTTTGTCTTTATTTCTCTTTTCTAAATGCAACACTTTTCTTTACTCTCTGACTCCTAACATGCAGGACCGCCTGGCTACTCGTCCGGGCCTACTGCCTCTTTTCTCCTATAAGCTCAATTTTTATTCACAGTATAAGATCAATCAACCATCTCTCTATGGTTTCCAGGAGGACTCACTAACCCCTACGGGTTCACTTCACTGAAACTTGGCTTTCAACTCTTTCCTGTCCTCAATCTCTAGTAACATCTTAAATAACTACACACTATTCATTACTATTCAACGTTCTTATAGTAACATTATACTTAAGTGCAACACATGAACATTCCCTTTAAGAGGGGACCAAGTCTCTTTGAGGTAGTGCAGACTCTCTATCTGCAAGTCTATTTAAGGTAAGAACTTCTGCGCTGTATTCAAGAACAGTCTCTTCAAAAAGTTCTCCTTTTTGTAAAACCAGTAGGGGGCACCTTTAAGAAGGTGCGAACTATTTACAACACAGTTTGTGAACCATTCACCGTCCATGACTCGGCAGTCTTTGTAAACAATGATGAACAAAAGCAAAAACAAAAAGCAAAAACAATAGGGATCCCGGGTAAACGAAGGGATCCCTTTAAGGACAACCCTGGCCGGGTACTAGCAGCAAAACAGTAGAAGACAAACAAATAACTATTTACAGTTCCATGACTTTGAGGCTTACTCTGGTTCTGGCGGCCTCCACCGGGGCTTCACCTGACAGGTGGCCTTATGTGGCTCAGGAAAGCTTGACTCAAAGTCTGCTCCCGGTGCCATGTGCACTCCATGAGTTTGGGTCTTCTGCACGACCAGGTCGTGCGCTGCGATGAGTGTCTGCATAGGCCGGTGGATAACGCTAGCAGCGGCTGAGGCTGCTGCAGCCGCTTCAGCGGCAAGCTCCTCCCCCTCGGTTCTGGATACCGCCAGGACAGCTGTACAGCGCTGCATATCTCGGGCCCACCAACTCCTTCCCTTTAGGTGTTGGCGATAAGTCACCACGTCTCCAGGCTTCAGGAGGGACTTGGCACCGTCTCCGCACAGGCAGGGCTCCACCTCGTCCCGGGTGATGCGGACTCTCATGGTCACTCCGATTTCCTGGATGAAGCCTTTCCCCTCCTGGGGCTGTTAGATAATCACAACGCCCCATTTCGGCAGGGAGCCATCCAGCAGCTCGCCCCGTGCCTCCCGCTCCACTTCCTTCTGGAACTCCGTGATCAGGTTGTTCCGGTATTCTCCCCAGGGGAAGGGCCCGAGAACATGCCCCCCCCCCGGTAGTTTGGGGTCAGACGGCGGGGACACCGGGGCACCAGCGGTCGCTGGGTCAGGTGCGGAGGTGAGGCGACCTCCCTGGAAGTCGCGGCACCGAGTACCTGCGCTCGAGGTAACTCCTCCGGTGCCACTCCACTCTCCTGCGGAAGGCGTACGGATTGGTGACAGTTCAGGCAGTGGACGTTCCACCGGCAGCTCCCATGGATCCAGATCCTCCAACGGAGGCATGTCGGAGTAATCCTCCGGTGACGGGGCCGGTGCGGGGCCATTCTCTTTCGTAGGCCTTCTTTGGTCTCCAGTCCCACCTCATCTGAGTCATAGTTTTGTTTCTTCAGTCTCCGCCCGCCATAGAAGATCAAAAGGCGGGTCTCAGCTGCTGACGGACACGTCCTCAGAATACAGTAATATTTAGACTGGGCAGCCATTGTCTTTCGCGCTCTCCAGCTTGTGTATGCCCACTCCACGCCCTTCTTCTTCTCCTGCGCTCCTCTTTGCGCTATAATGGCGGCAGTTTTGGTGGGAATTTTTGGCGGCAGATAGCAATACAGTCTTTGCAATAAATCACGTTCAAGCACAATTCAGACACAGTTCCAAGGCACACATGACCTGATTCTTCAGGCCTAAGTAGATCCTGTTCGTGACGCCAAGTTGGAGCGCCCCCAGACGCAGGGCCGCGGGGTACTCGGTACCGGGCCTCTCTGTCTCAGTCCTGGGGTTGTCACGGTGGCTAGACCCGGTCCGTGACCCTGCTAAGGGGCGTCCAATGAAAGGTGATGATGGTGCGTGGTGCAAGGGGGGATGAATAACGAGGACACAGGGTTGCAGTCTCTTTACTTCTTTACTGAAGGCTTCGGGATCCGCAATCCAGAGCACTGCTAACAGGGCTGACTGAGACCGGCCAGTCCGAAGGCACATCCAGAGTTCCCTTTGCAGGTGGAAATCAGTGCCTACTTACTAGCGCCTGTGTGTTGTAGTACTTCCCTGCTGAGCACCACAGGATAGTCCTCACAACTGTTGTGTCTATTTCTGATGTTCTTTCTCTCTCCGTCCAGATGATATGGCTAGGACGCACCCATATGACGGGGTAGGCCTGGAGTTATTTTATAGGGACCCTAGAGACGCCCCTCTCCCACAATTGCCTCCATTGTCTGCTTAGGTGAATTAGGTGAGACAGCCAACCTAAAGTTAACTGTCCTGCCGTTGGTTTGAAGTAATGCTTGGAGCCCAATAATTCCTCGGCGTTCCGGCCACCGGCTACGCGCCTCAGTAGGATATTGCCACGATCTTAGGGCACGACTCCTACTGGTTCTATACTACTTTGTGCTGTGATCTCGTTTCTCACTTCTCCACAATAAACCTCGCTTCGTGTCCTTTCTTAAGATGCTGCCGCAACGGGTGCAGGCGTGGCTCCGTAACGATCTGTCCTTTTCGCTAGGCCACTGTCAGGATCCCACCCCTGACAGAGACCCCCCCGAATCTTCCCAGGAACTCCCTCTCTCACAGGATGTTGCCTGGGCAAAACCCAGTCAGCTTCTCCTTAACTTCCTATCCAACCCCCAGTTTTACCAGAGTGTGAGGAGTGGCCTAATACATAGAACCCTTTGCTCCCCCTGGTGGCCAGAGTGTGAAGTGTAATGTGTGACTGTGATACCTGGTCAGGTGAACTCCTTTAGTGCAATCAGACATAACATCACTCCCCTTAGTGGCAGAGCGACATTACTGCAACGACCAGGACTCTGGGGCGCTGCAATTAGGCTTAGTGTTATGACCCCAATGGCGAGGGTCTCAGAGGAACGTGGAAGTCTGCAGAATACAAAAATCCAGCTCATAGGGCAGTGGTAACTGGGTTGACCATATATCTACTCCTAACGCCAACACTAGAAGTAGCCGGGGATCATTCCTACGTTGATTCTAGATGACACGCGCCAGCCGGAGAATCTAGCTACCCCTAGTAGAGGAAAACAAAGACCTTTCTTGCCTCCAGAGAAGGGGACCCCAAAGCTGGATAGAAGCCCCCCACAAATAATGACGGTGAGGTAAGAGGAAATGACAAACACAGAAATGAATCAGGTTTAGCACAGAGAGGCCCGCTTACTGATAGCAGAATAAAGAAAGGTAACTTATATGGTCAACAAAAACCCTATCAAAATCCACACTGGAAATTCAAGAACCCCCGAACCGTCTAACGGTCCGGGGGGAGAACACCAGCCCCCTAGAGCTTCCAGCAAAGGTCAGGATATAGAGTTGGAACAAGCTGGACAAAAATACAAAACCAAAACAAATAGCAAAAAGCAAAAGGCAGACTTAGCTGATATAACTGGAACCAGGATCAGTAGACAAGAGCACAGCAGACTAGCTCTGATAACTACGTTGCCAGGCATTGAACTGAAGGTCCAGGGAGCTTATATAGCAACACCCCTAACTAACGACCCAGGTGCGGATAAAAGGAATGACAGAAAAACCAGAGTCAAAAAACTAGTAACCACTAGAGGGAGCAAAAAGCAAATTCACAACAGTACCCCCCCCTTAGTGAGGGGTCACCGAACCCTCACCACGACCACCAGGGCGATCAGGATGAGCGGCATGAAAGGCACGAACTAAATCGGCCGCATGAACATCAGAGGCGACCACCCAGGAATTATCCTCCTGACCATAGCCCTTCCACTTGACCAGGTACTGAAGCCTCCGCCTGGAGAGGCGGGAATCCAAGATCTTCTCCACCACGTACTCCAACTCGCCCTCAACCAACACCGGAGCAGGAGGCTCAGCAGAAGGAACTACAGGCACAATGTACCGCCGCAACAAGGACCTATGAAATACATTGTGAATAGCAAACGACACAGGAAGATCCAGACGAAAAGATACAGGATTAAGGATTTCCAATATCTTGTAAGGCCCAATAAAACGAGGTTTAAATTTGGGAGATGAGACCTTCATAGGAACAAAGCGGGAAGAAAGCCATACCAAATCCCCAACGCGTAGTCGGGGACCCACACCGCGGCGGCGGTTGGCAAAGCGCTGAGCCCTCTCCTGTGACAACTTCAAGTTGTCCACCACATGATTCCAGATCTGCTGCAACCTATCCACCACAGAATCCACCCCAGGACAGTCAGAAGGCTCCACATGACCCGAAGAAAAGCGAGGATGGAAACCAGAGTTGCAGAAAAAAGGCGAAACCAAGGTGGCGGAACTAGCCCGATTATTAAGGGCAAACTCAGCCAACGGCAAGAATGTCACCCAATCGTCCTGATCAGCAGAGACAAAACACCTCAAATAAGCCTCCAAAGTCTGATTGGTTCGCTCCGTCTGTCCATTAGTCTGAGGATGGAAAGCAGACGAAAACAACAAATCAATGCCCATCCTACTACAAAAGGATCGCCAGAACCTGGAAACGAACTGGGATCCTCTGTCTGACACAATATTCTCAGGGATGCCGTGCAAACGAACCACGTTCTGGAAAAACACAGGAACCAGATCGGAAGAGGAAGGCAGCTTAGGCAAAGGAACCAAATGGACCATCTTGGAGAAGCGATCACATATCACCCAGATAACGGACATGCCCTGAGATAGCGGAAGATCAGAAATGAAATCCATGGAGATATGTGTCCAAGGTCTCTTCGGGACAGGCAAGGGCAAGAGCAAACCGCTGGCACGAGAACAGCAAGGCTTAGCTCGAGCACAAGTCCCACAGGACTGCACAAATGACCGCACATCCCTTGACAAGGAAGGCCACCAAAAGGACCTGGCCACCAGATCTCTGGTGCCAAAAATTCCCGGGTGACCTGCCAACACCGAGGAATGAACCTCGGAAATGACTCTGCTGGTCCACTTATCCGGGACAAACAGTCTGTCAGGTGGACAAGACTCAGGCCTATCAGCCTGAAATCTCTGCAACACACGTCGCAGATCCGGAGAAATAGCTGACAAGATAACTCCATCTTTAAGAATACCAACAGGATCAGCGACTCCAGGAGCATCAGGCACAAAGCTCCTAGAAAGAGCATCGGCCTTCACATTCTTTGAACCTGGTAAATACGAGACAACAAAATCAAAGCGGGAGAAAAACAATGACCAGCGGGCCTGTCTCGGATTAAGGCGTTTAGCAGACTCGAGATACATCAGATTTTTGTGATCAGTCAAGACCACCACACGATGCTTAGCACCCTCGAGCCAATGACGCCACTCCTCAAATGCCCATTTCATGGCCAACAACTCCCGATTGCCCACATCTTAATTTCGCTCGGCAGGCGAAAACTTCCTAGAGAAAAAGGCACAAGGTTTCATAATAGAGCAACCAGGGCCTCTCTGCGACAAAACGGCCCCTGCCCCAATCTCCGAAGCATCCACCTCAACCTGAAAGGGAAGTGAGACGTCAGGCTGGCACAAAACAGGCGCCGAAGTAAACCGGCGTTTCAACTCCTGGAAAGCCTCCACGGCAGCAGGAGCCCAGTTAGCTACATCGGAGCCCTTCTTGGTCATATCCGTCAAAGGTTTCACAATGCTAGAAAAATTAGCAATAAAACGACGGTAGAAGTTAGCGAAGCCCAAGAACTTCTGAAGACTCTTAACTGACGAGGGCTGAGTCCAATCAAGAATAGCTCGGACCTTGACTGGGTCCATCTCCACAGCAGAAGGGGAAAAAATGAACCCCAAAAAGGGAACCTTCTGTACACCAAAGAGACACTTTGAGCCCTTGACAAACAAAGAATTTTCACGCAAAATTTTAAAGACCAACCTGACCTGCTCCACATGCGAATCCCAATTATCAGAAAAAACCAAAATATCATCCAGATAAACAATCAAAAATTTATCCAGATACTTCCGGAAAATGTCATGCATAAAGGACTGAAAAACTGAAGGCGCATTGGAGAGCCCAAAAGGCATCACCAAGTACTCAAAATGACCTTCGGGCGTATTGAATGCGGTTTTCCATTCATCACCTTGCTTAATGCGCACAAGGTTGTACGCACCACGAAGGTCTATCTTGGTGAACCACTTGGCACCCTTAATCCGGGCAAACAAGTCAGACAACAGCGGTAAAGGATACTGAAATTTGACAGTGATCTTATTTAAAAGCCGATAATCAATACAAGGTCTCAAAGATCCGTCCTTTTTTGCCACAAAAAAGAATCCCGCACCAAGAGGGGAAGAAGACGGACGAATATGTCCTTTCTCCAGAGACTCCTTGATATATGAACGCATAGCGGTATGTTCAGGTACCGATAGATTAAACAGTCTTCCCTTAGGAAACTTACTGCCTGGGATCAAATCTATAGCACAGTCACAGTCCCTATGAGGAGGCAGTGCACTGGACTCAGACTCACTGAAGACATCCTGAAAATCAGACAAATACTCCGGAACTTCCGAAGGCGTAGAAGAAGCAATAGACACAGGCAGGGAATCCCCATGAATACCACGACAGCCCCAACTTGAGACTGACATAGCCTTCCAGTCCAGGACTGGATTATGGGTCTGTAACCATGGCAGCCCTAAAACAACCAAATCATGCATTTTATGTAAAACCAGGAAACGTATCACCTCGCGGTGTTCAGGAGTCATGCACATGGTAACCTGTGTCCAATACTGCGGTTTATTTGCTGCCAATGGTGTAGCATCAATACCCCTAAGAGGAATAGGATTTTCTAATGGTTCAAGAGTAAAACCACAGCGCTTAGCAAATGAGAGATCCATGAGACTCAGGGCAGCACCTGAATCTACAAACGCCATGACAGGATAAGATGACAGTGAGCAAATCAAAGTTACAGACAGAATAAATTTAGGTTGCAAATTACCAACGGTGACAGGACTAACAACCTTAGCTATACGTTTAGAGCATGCTGAGATAACATGTGTAGAATCACCACAGTAGTAGCACAAGCCATTCCGGCGTCTATGAATTTTCCGCTCATTTCTAGTCAGGATTCTATCACATTGCATTAAATCAGGTGTCTGTTCAGACAACACCATGAGGGAATTTGCGGTTTTTCTATCACATTGCACCGAATTAGGTGTCTGTTCAGACAACACCATGAGGGAATTTGCGGTTTTGCGCTCCCGCAACCGCCGGTCAATTTGAATAGCCAGTGCCATAGTATCATTCAGACCTGTGGGAATGGGAAAACCCACCATAACATTCTTAATGGCTTCAGAAAGGCCATTTCTAAAATTAGCGGCCAGTGCACACTCGTTCCAATGTGTCAGCACGGACCATTTCCGAAATTTTTGGCAATACACTTCAGCCTCGTCCTGC
Source organism: Ranitomeya variabilis (assembly GCF_051348905.1). Lineage (NCBI taxonomy): Eukaryota > Metazoa > Chordata > Amphibia > Anura > Dendrobatidae > Ranitomeya > Ranitomeya variabilis. The sequence goes on along the minus strand of NC_135232.1, from coordinate 679,138,569 downwards.
CCCTGAGACATAGCCAGCAAGGCCTTTTCTGCCTGAATCTCAAGATTGGGTTCCTCATAAAGTAAACCGAGCGCCAGAAAAAACGCATCAAGATCAGCCAATGCCGGATCTCCTGGCGCCAGCGAAAAAGCCCAATCCTGAGGGTCGCCCCGTAAGAACGAAATAACAATTTTTACTTGCTGAGCAGAATCTCCAGATGAACAGGGTCTCAGGGACAAAAACAATTTACAATTATTCACGAAATTCCTAAACTTAAACCTGTCTCCGGAAAACAGTTCAGGAATCGGTATTGTAGGTTCTGACCTAGGATTTCTGATAACATAGTCTTGTATGCCCTGCACACGAGTAGCCAGCTGGTCCACACTTGTAATCAAGGTCTGGACATTCATGTCTGCAGCAAGCATAGCCACTCTGAGGTAAAGGGGAAGAAGAAAAAAAAAAAACTCAGAATCTTCTTTCTTATAATCCCTCTTCTGCAATGCATTAAACATTTAATACTGGCCTGGCAAACTGTTATGACCCCAATGGCGAGGGTCTCAGAGGAACGTGGAAGTCTGCAGAATACAAAAATCCAGCTCATAGGGCAGTGGTAACTGGGTTGACCATATATCTACTCCTAACGCCAACACTAGAAGTAGCCGGGGATCATTCCTACGTTGATTCTAGATGACACGCGCCAGCCGGAGAATCTAGCTACCCCTAGTAGAGGAAAACAAAGACCTTTCTTGCCTCCAGAGAAGGGGACCCCAAAGCTGGATAGAAGCCCCCCACAAATAATGACGGTGAGGTAAGAGGAAATGACAAACACAGAAATGAATCAGGTTTAGCACAGAGAGGCCCGCTTACTGATAGCAGAATAAAGAAAGGTAACTTATATGGTCAACAAAAACCCTATCAAAATCCACACTGGAAATTCAAGAACCCCCGAACCGTCTAACGGTCCGGGGGGAGAACACCAGCCCCCTAGAGCTTCCAGCAAAGGTCAGGATATAGAGTTGGAACAAGCTGGACAAAAATACAAAACCAAAACAAATAGCAAAAAGCAAAAGGCAGACTTAGCTGATATAACTGGAACCAGGATCAGTAGACAAGAGCACAGCAGACTAGCTCTGATAACTACGTTGCCAGGCATTGAACTGAAGGTCCAGGGAGCTTATATAGCAACACCCCTAACTAACGACCCAGGTGCGGATAAAAGGAATGACAGAAAAACCAGAGTCAAAAAACTAGTAACCACTAGAGGGAGCAAAAAGCAAATTCACAACAGTACCCCCCCCTTAGTGAGGGGTCACCGAACCCTCACCACGACCACCAGGGCGATCAGGATGAGCGGCATGAAAGGCACGAACTAAATCGGCCGCATGAACATCAGAGGCGACCACCCAGGAATTATCCTCCTGACCATAGCCCTTCCACTTGACCAGGTACTGAAGCCTCCGCCTGGAGAGGCGGGAATCCAAGATCTTCTCCACCACGTACTCCAACTCGCCCTCAACCAACACCGGAGCAGGAGGCTCAGCAGAAGGAACTACAGGCACAATGTACCGCCGCAACAAGGACCTATGAAATACATTGTGAATAGCAAACGACACAGGAAGATCCAGACGAAAAGATACAGGATTAAGGATTTCCAATATCTTGTAAGGCCCAATAAAACGAGGTTTAAATTTGGGAGATGAGACCTTCATAGGAACAAAGCGGGAAGAAAGCCATACCAAATCCCCAACGCGTAGTCGGGGACCCACACCGCGGCGGCGGTTGGCAAAGCGCTGAGCCCTCTCCTGTGACAACTTCAAGTTGTCCACCACATGATTCCAGATCTGCTGCAACCTATCCACCACAGAATCCACCCCAGGACAGTCAGAAGGCTCCACATGACCCGAAGAAAAGCGAGGATGGAAACCAGAGTTGCAGAAAAAAGGCGAAACCAAGGTGGCGGAACTAGCCCGATTATTAAGGGCAAACTCAGCCAACGGCAAGAATGTCACCCAATCGTCCTGATCAGCAGAGACAAAACACCTCAAATAAGCCTCCAAAGTCTGATTGGTTCGCTCCGTCTGTCCATTAGTCTGAGGATGGAAAGCAGACGAAAACAACAAATCAATGCCCATCCTACTACAAAAGGATCGCCAGAACCTGGAAACGAACTGGGATCCTCTGTCTGACACAATATTCTCAGGGATGCCGTGCAAACGAACCACGTTCTGGAAAAACACAGGAACCAGATCGGAAGAGGAAGGCAGCTTAGGCAAAGGAACCAAATGGACCATCTTGGAGAAGCGATCACATATCACCCAGATAACGGACATGCCCTGAGATAGCGGAAGATCAGAAATGAAATCCATGGAGATATGTGTCCAAGGTCTCTTCGGGACAGGCAAGGGCAAGAGCAAACCGCTGGCACGAGAACAGCAAGGCTTAGCTCGAGCACAAGTCCCACAGGACTGCACAAATGACCGCACATCCCTTGACAAGGAAGGCCACCAAAAGGACCTGGCCACCAGATCTCTGGTGCCAAAAATTCCCGGGTGACCTGCCAACACCGAGGAATGAACCTCGGAAATGACTCTGCTGGTCCACTTATCCGGGACAAACAGTCTGTCAGGTGGACAAGACTCAGGCCTATCAGCCTGAAATCTCTGCAACACACGTCGCAGATCCGGAGAAATAGCTGACAAGATAACTCCATCTTTAAGAATACCAACAGGATCAGCGACTCCAGGAGCATCAGGCACAAAGCTCCTAGAAAGAGCATCGGCCTTCACATTCTTTGAACCTGGTAAATACGAGACAACAAAATCAAAGCGGGAGAAAAACAATGACCAGCGGGCCTGTCTCGGATTAAGGCGTTTAGCAGACTCGAGATACATCAGATTTTTGTGATCAGTCAAGACCACCACACGATGCTTAGCACCCTCGAGCCAATGACGCCACTCCTCAAATGCCCATTTCATGGCCAACAACTCCCGATTGCCCACATCTTAATTTCGCTCGGCAGGCGAAAACTTCCTAGAGAAAAAGGCACAAGGTTTCATAATAGAGCAACCAGGGCCTCTCTGCGACAAAACGGCCCCTGCCCCAATCTCCGAAGCATCCACCTCAACCTGAAAGGGAAGTGAGACGTCAGGCTGGCACAAAACAGGCGCCGAAGTAAACCGGCGTTTCAACTCCTGGAAAGCCTCCACGGCAGCAGGAGCCCAGTTAGCTACATCGGAGCCCTTCTTGGTCATATCCGTCAAAGGTTTCACAATGCTAGAAAAATTAGCAATAAAACGACGGTAGAAGTTAGCGAAGCCCAAGAACTTCTGAAGACTCTTAACTGACGAGGGCTGAGTCCAATCAAGAATAGCTCGGACCTTGACTGGGTCCATCTCCACAGCAGAAGGGGAAAAAATGAACCCCAAAAAGGGAACCTTCTGTACACCAAAGAGACACTTTGAGCCCTTGACAAACAAAGAATTTTCACGCAAAATTTTAAAGACCAACCTGACCTGCTCCACATGCGAATCCCAATTATCAGAAAAAACCAAAATATCATCCAGATAAACAATCAAAAATTTATCCAGATACTTCCGGAAAATGTCATGCATAAAGGACTGAAAAACTGAAGGCGCATTGGAGAGCCCAAAAGGCATCACCAAGTACTCAAAATGACCTTCGGGCGTATTGAATGCGGTTTTCCATTCATCACCTTGCTTAATGCGCACAAGGTTGTACGCACCACGAAGGTCTATCTTGGTGAACCACTTGGCACCCTTAATCCGGGCAAACAAGTCAGACAACAGCGGTAAAGGATACTGAAATTTGACAGTGATCTTATTTAAAAGCCGATAATCAATACAAGGTCTCAAAGATCCGTCCTTTTTTGCCACAAAAAAGAATCCCGCACCAAGAGGGGAAGAAGACGGACGAATATGTCCTTTCTCCAGAGACTCCTTGATATATGAACGCATAGCGGTATGTTCAGGTACCGATAGATTAAACAGTCTTCCCTTAGGAAACTTACTGCCTGGGATCAAATCTATAGCACAGTCACAGTCCCTATGAGGAGGCAGTGCACTGGACTCAGACTCACTGAAGACATCCTGAAAATCAGACAAATACTCCGGAACTTCCGAAGGCGTAGAAGAAGCAATAGACACAGGCAGGGAATCCCCATGAATACCACGACAGCCCCAACTTGAGACTGACATAGCCTTCCAGTCCAGGACTGGATTATGGGTCTGTAACCATGGCAGCCCTAAAACAACCAAATCATGCATTTTATGTAAAACCAGGAAACGTATCACCTCGCGGTGTTCAGGAGTCATGCACATGGTAACCTGTGTCCAATACTGCGGTTTATTTGCTGCCAATGGTGTAGCATCAATACCCCTAAGAGGAATAGGATTTTCTAATGGTTCAAGAGTAAAACCACAGCGCTTAGCAAATGAGAGATCCATGAGACTCAGGGCAGCACCTGAATCTACAAACGCCATGACAGGATAAGATGACAGTGAGCAAATCAAAGTTACAGACAGAATAAATTTAGGTTGCAAATTACCAACGGTGACAGGACTAACAACCTTAGCTATACGTTTAGAGCATGCTGAGATAACATGTGTAGAATCACCACAGTAGTAGCACAAGCCATTCCGGCGTCTATGAATTTTCCGCTCATTTCTAGTCAGGATTCTATCACATTGCATTAAATCAGGTGTCTGTTCAGACAACACCATGAGGGAATTTGCGGTTTTTCTATCACATTGCACCGAATTAGGTGTCTGTTCAGACAACACCATGAGGGAATTTGCGGTTTTGCGCTCCCGCAACCGCCGGTCAATTTGAATAGCCAGTGCCATAGTATCATTCAGACCTGTGGGAATGGGAAAACCCACCATAACATTCTTAATGGCTTCAGAAAGGCCATTTCTAAAATTAGCGGCCAGTGCACACTCGTTCCAATGTGTCAGCACGGACCATTTCCGAAATTTTTGGCAATACACTTCAGCCTCGTCCTGCCCCTGAGACATAGCCAGCAAGGCCTTTTCTGCCTGAATCTCAAGATTGGGTTCCTCATAAAGTAAACCGAGCGCCAGAAAAAACGCATCAAGATCAGCCAATGCCGGATCTCCTGGCGCCAGCGAAAAAGCCCAATCCTGAGGGTCGCCCCGTAAGAACGAAATAACAATTTTTACTTGCTGAGCAGAATCTCCAGATGAACAGGGTCTCAGGGACAAAAACAATTTACAATTATTCACGAAATTCCTAAACTTAAACCTGTCTCCGGAAAACAGTTCAGGAATCGGTATTGTAGGTTCTGACCTAGGATTTCTGATAACATAGTCTTGTATGCCCTGCACACGAGTAGCCAGCTGGTCCACACTTGTAATCAAGGTCTGGACATTCATGTCTGCAGCAAGCATAGCCACTCTGAGGTAAAGGGGAAGAAGAAAAAAAAAAAACTCAGAATCTTCTTTCTTATAATCCCTCTTCTGCAATGCATTAAACATTTAATACTGGCCTGGCAAACTGTTATGACCCCAATGGCGAGGGTCTCAGAGGAACGTGGAAGTCTGCAGAATACAAAAATCCAGCTCATAGGGCAGTGGTAACTGGGTTGACCATATATCTACTCCTAACGCCAACACTAGAAGTAGCCGGGGATCATTCCTACGTTGATTCTAGATGACACGCGCCAGCCGGAGAATCTAGCTACCCCTAGTAGAGGAAAACAAAGACCTTTCTTGCCTCCAGAGAAGGGGACCCCAAAGCTGGATAGAAGCCCCCCACAAATAATGACGGTGAGGTAAGAGGAAATGACAAACACAGAAATGAATCAGGTTTAGCACAGAGAGGCCCGCTTACTGATAGCAGAATAAAGAAAGGTAACTTATATGGTCAACAAAAACCCTATCAAAATCCACACTGGAAATTCAAGAACCCCCGAACCGTCTAACGGTCCGGGGGGAGAACACCAGCCCCCTAGAGCTTCCAGCAAAGGTCAGGATATAGAGTTGGAACAAGCTGGACAAAAATACAAAACCAAAACAAATAGCAAAAAGCAAAAGGCAGACTTAGCTGATATAACTGGAACCAGGATCAGTAGACAAGAGCACAGCAGACTAGCTCTGATAACTACGTTGCCAGGCATTGAACTGAAGGTCCAGGGAGCTTATATAGCAACACCCCTAACTAACGACCCAGGTGCGGATAAAAGGAATGACAGAAAAACCAGAGTCAAAAAACTAGTAACCACTAGAGGGAGCAAAAAGCAAATTCACAACAGCTTAGGCTTAGTATGTTGAAGACACAAAAGAGCACAGTGAGGTCAAAAATACTCTGCTGTAAAAAAGTCACAGTAAATAAGCAAGTGCTAGTCAAAGAATGGAAAAAATACAGGGCATTTAGTTAATATGTTTTTTTGCAAAAAAAATGTATATTAAGCTGCTCCACCAATCATCAAGGTATACCCATAATATAAGCCATTAGGCTTAGTATGTGAAGTTGAACTTCATTTGTAGTACAGAATGGATCAGTGGTGAAACCAGTGGTGTGGCCATTTCTCCAAAGTGTCCCAGGAGCCATTTTCTAAGACGATAGTACAAAGCTGCATGTTGCTCGTGCTACTGTGAGCAGCCAGCATGGCCTATCCCTGCTGACTTGGCCTGCAGCATGTCCAGAATTATCTTGCACAGAGCACATCTGGGACATCATTGGTTGGCAATTATACAAAGAGCTGTCAGCAGCGGATATTGATGATTTTCCCAAGTGCTTTCAGCATGGCAGAACATTCCTCAGACGACCATTAATAAACTCAGTGATAGTAGCCAAGGCTGTGCGTGGCACTCATACTTTATACTGAATAAATCGAGATTTTTTAATATTTTTTCCATTTTTTTTCATAATTTGCATGACATTAACATGTTTAATGATCCTGAGCTTTCCATAATTCCATGACTTTTTCTTCTTGGTGTTCCAGTTTCAATGTTGCGAAATATTTATCTTTGATATACTGATGGAGTTGGGGTCTTTTTTTCCCTATGAAGCATCTACAGCTCTGGCAAAAATTAAGAGACCACCACATCAAACCCTGTCATGGGCAGCCCAATCTCCAGACCTGAACCCCATTGAAAACCTCTGGAATGTAATCAAGAGGATGATGCATAGTCACAAGCCATCAAACAAGGAAGAACTGCTTAAATTTTTGCTCCTGAAGCAGTATGAAAGACTGGTGGAAAGCATGCCAAGACGCATGAAAGCTGTGATTAAAAATCGTGGTTGTTCCACAAAATGTTGATTTCTGAACTCTTCCTGAGTTAAAACATTATTATTGTTGTTTCCACATGATTATGAACTTGTTTTCTTTGCATTATTTGAGGTCTGAAAGCACTGAGTTCTTTTTCAATTTTGACCATTTCTCCTTTTCAGAAAAAAAATAAAAAATGTATTGCTTGGAAATTCGGAGACATGTTTTCAGAAGTTTATAGAATAAATGAAAAATTTACATTTTACTTAAGAATATACCTATAAAGAGAAAAATCAGACAAACTGAACATTTTGCAGTGGACTCTTAATTTTTGCCAGAGCTGTATAAGGTGAAACAATTGGAGACTAACTTCTTTTGGTCTCTAATCAGTGCCTGATGCACAAATAAAAAGGAAGCCTATTATTATTATTTATTATTATAGCGCCATTTATTCCATGGTGCTTTACATGTGAGGAGGGGTATACATAATAAAAAACAAGTACAATAATCTTAATCAATACAAGTCATGACTGGTATAGGAGGTGAGAGGACCCTGCCCGCGAGGGCTCACAATCTACAAGGGATGGGTGAGGATACAATAGGCAAGGGCAGAGCTGGTCGTGCAGCAGTTTCGTATATCGCTGTGTACAGGTTGTAGACTTGTCGGAAGAGGTAAGTCTTCAGGTTCCTTTTGAAGGTTTCCACGGTAAGCGGGTAAGCGAGAGTCTGATATGTTGGGGTAGAGAGTTCCAGAGGAGGGGGGATGCACGGGAGAAAGCTTGTATGCGATTGTGGGAAGAGGAGATAAGAGGAGAGTAGAGAAGGAGATCTTGTGAGGATCGGAGGATGCGTGCTGGTAGGTACCGGGAAACAAGGTCACAGATGTATGGAGGACACAAGTTGTGGATGGATTTGTATGCCATGGTTAGGGTTATGAACTGGAGTCTCTAGGTAATGGGGAGCCAGTGAAGGGATTGACAGAGAAGAGAGGCTGGGGAATAGTGGGGGGATAGGTGGATTTAGTTGGGCATTAGTGTTCATTTTTTATCATGATTTGTGGGACATTATACAGTGCCTTGCGAAAGTACTCGGCTCCCTGGAACTTTTCAACCTTTTCCCACATATCATGTTTCAAACATAAAGATACCAAATGTAAATTTTTGGTGAAGAATCAACAACAAGTGGAACATAATTGTGAAGTTGAACGAAATTTATTGTTTATTTTAAATTTTTGTGGAAATTCAAAAATTGAAAAGTGGGGCGTGCAATATAATTCGGCCCCTATAACTTAATACTTTTTTGCACCACCTTTTGCTATGGTTACAGCTGCAAGTCGCTTGGGGTATGTCTCTATCAGTTTTGTACATCGAGAGACTGAAATTCTTGCCCATTCTTCCTTGGCAAAATGATCAAGCTCAGTGAGGTTTGATGGAGATTCTCGATTGATTGAGGTCTGGACTTTGACTTGGCCATTCTAACACCTGGATACCTTTATTTGTGAACTGCTCCATTGTAGATTTTGCTTTATGTTTGGATTATTGTCTTGTTGGAAGACAAATCTCCGCGCCAGTCTCAGGTCTTTTGCAGACTCAAACAGGTTTTCTTCAAGAATGGTCCTGTATTTAGCTCCATCCATCTCCCCATCAATTTTAACCATCTTCCCTGTCCCTGCTGAAGAAAAGCAGGCCTAAACCATGATGCTGCCACCACCATGTTTGACAGTGGGGATGGTGTGTCCAGGGTGATCTGTGTTGCCTTTACGCCAAACATATCGTTTGGCATTGTTGCCAAAAAGTTTGATTATGGTTTCACCTGACCAGAGCACCTTCTTCCACATGTTTGGTGTGTCTCCCAGGTGGCTTGTTGCAAACTTTAAATGACACTTTTTATGGATATCTTTGAGAAATGGCTTTCTTCTTGCAACTCTTCCATAAAGGCCAGATTTGTGCAGTGTACGACTGATTGTTGTCTTATGGACAGACTGTCCCACCTCAGCTGTAGATCTGATCCAGAGTGATCATGGGCCTCTTGGCTGCATCTCTGATCAGTCTTCTCCTTGTTTGAGATGAAAGTTTAGAGGGACGGCAGGGTCTTGGTAGATTTGCAGTGGTATGATACTCCTTCCATTTCAATATAATCACTTGCACAGTGCTCCTTGGGATGTTTAAAGTTTTGGAAATCATTTTGTATCCAAATCCGGCTTTAAACTTCTCCACAACAGTATAACGGACCTGCCTGTTGTGTTCCTTGGTCTTCATGATGCTCTCTGTGCTTCAAACGGAACCCTGAGACTATTACAGAGCAGGTGCATTTATACCGAGACTTGATTACACACAGGTGGATTATATTTATCATCATTAGGCATTTAGGACAACATTGGATCATTCAGAGATCCACAATGAACTTCTGGAGTGAGTTTGCTGCAGTGAAAGTAAAGGGGCTGAATAATATTGCACGCCCCACCTTTCAGTTTTTGATATTCCCCAAAAATTTAAAATAACCAATAAATTTCATTGTATGTGGGAAAAGGTTGAAAAGTTCCAGGGAGCCGAATACTTTCGCAAGGCACTGTATATACTCCATTTTTTTGTTTGCAATATTTCTGGGCGCTGTCTGTCCTATCCATCCTCACTGGATGTTTACTCTGGGAGAGAGATACTTGTGTACTCTTGCCACAGTGTTATATTCTGCTTAACGATTACTGTACTGAGGATTAGTCAGGCAGTAGAGTTTAGGATAGATTGGAGGGGCACGAGAGTGTTAGAGGGGAGGCCACTGAGCAGGAGGTTGCAATAGTCGAGGCGGGAGATGATTAGGGCATGCACTACAGTTTTTGCAAATTCTAGGTTTAGGAACGTACAGATGCGGGAGAAGTTTTTGATTTGAAGTCGGCAGGAAGCTTAAAGGGCTTGGATATGTGGTTTGAAGGAGAGATCAGAGTCAAGGATTACCCCGAGGCAGCGAGCATGTGGGACTGGGAATAGTGAGCACTATTAGAAGTCCCTCCATAAAAAGTGAATGGCCTCTATAAAAACACTATCTTTTTACTTAGTATATCTAGCTAAAACATAACAGCAGAATAGAGTCTCTCCGCTTGGTGGTATGTTGACTTCAGACTTGTGAATAACTTATATTCATGATTCTATACAAATATGTTTGTGAGAGCCTTGTATGCGTTCATTCATCTGAAAGCCCCGATGAGAAGTTTTGTTTATTTTGCATATCCAAATGACATATGTTCAGCTAAACATACTTAGCATGGAGGTACAACAAGTTTGCCAGCCAGGAGAATGCTGCATATCACAAGTCACATAGGGGGTTGGGGGCTTTTTGGTTAATGGAAAACATAAGCTTTTTAAGTTAGATTTAAAGGAATGTACATTACACTATTCTCATGTGAATTCTTTTATCAAGTAGAATGGTGGGAAGGATAAGGAAAGTAAGACTGAAGTATAGAAAGAGGGACACTGATAGAAAACAGCACAGATTGCCATGCAGGGGCCAGCCAATAAAAAGATTACTAAAGCAAAAGCGGCTCATTAACTCTTGAGATATTGAAAATAGTGTAATTCTACCATATAGTGAATGTCTATCTGTTTGCTCATGTCAATTTAAGGTATAATATTCAGGGCTGAATTATTTCCTTTATTTTTTTCAAGTGATGACATTTAATTATGATATACCATTGCTTTAAGATCATTGGGGGTTTAGTCTTTAGGACCTCCATGATATGAGAAAGACAGAGAGATATATTTTAGATAGCAGCTACATTGTTAATTCTGTTTTCTCCCATGTAGATTCACTACTTTGGTGGCTGGGCCCCACTTAAAGCAACATGCACTTCTGTCATATCCACCAATATTTATCACTAGATGGAGGCCCGATGCTATCGCATCAGGACGGCGGTAATGTCATGATGGGGGCAGGCTTTGCAGTTTTGAGAATCTCTCCCCCCATGTGCTCACCCACCGATCCACTCTCTCTTTCCCCATGTGCTGACTTCTCCCATCTGTGCTCTCTTCTTTGACCTGTCTACCCCATGTGCTATCCCCCTTGTCTGCTGCCTCTCTCCCTCCTGTGCTGTGTTCTCCCCTCATGTGCTATCCCGTTTGAGCTGTCTCCCCCTGTGCTCTGTCTCTCTCACCCCTGTGCGCTTTCTCTCTCCCCATCAGCTGTCTTCTCCTCTCACGTCATCTCTTCTTTGACCCGTCTACCCCATGTGCTATCCCCTTTGTCTGCTGTCTCTCTCCTTCCTGTGCTGTGTTCTCCCCTCATGTGCTGTCCTGTTTGAGCTGTCTCCCCCTGTGCTCTGTCTCTCTCACCCCTGTGCGCTTTCTCTCTCCCCATCTGCTGTCTTCTCTCATGTCATCTCTTCTTTGACCTGTGTACCCCATGTGCTCTCCCCCTTGTCTGCTCTCTCTCTCTACCACTGTCCTGTCTTCTTCCCTCATGTGTTCTCTTGTTTGAGCTGTCTCCCCCCCGGGTGTCCTCTTTTCTATGTGCACTCACCCCTCCCCCTGTGTTAAAATGAAAGCAAAGTAGGTAAAGGTAAATCAGACCACTGCCATCTTTGTGCAGACAGATAGCGGCGGTCACATTAAAACTGTGCATGCGCTCCTCCTGTACAAAGATGTAGGCTGTTATGATCCTTAGTGGTTGAGGATCACAAAATACTCCAGCTAAGTAACAAAACATAGGACAAGCTCTACAGAGGTGGCAAACTGGACTGACCGCAAATCTGAACCTATCCAACACACTAAAGGTAGCCGGTGAACGTGTCTAAAATCCTAGACGTCTCAAGCCAGCCTGAGGAACTAACTACCCCTAGAGAGAAAGAAAGACCTCACTTGCCTCCAGGGAAATAATCCCCAAAGATATAGAAGCCCCAACAAATAATAATGGTGAGGTAAGAGGAAGGCACATACACAGGGGTGAAAGCAGATTCAGCAAATGAGGCCCACTAATACTAGATAGCAGAAAATAGAAAAGGGGTCTGTGCGGTCAGTAAAAAACCCTTACAAAATATCCACACTGAGATTTCAAGAACCCCCGCACCAACTAACGGTGTGGGGGGAGAAACTCAGTCCCCTAGAGCAACCAGCAAGCGAGGAAATCACATTTTAGCAAGCTGGACAAGAAACATGATGAATGCTGATAATCAAAAAATAAACAAACAAAAACTTAGCTTGTCTTGGAGAGACTGGGAGCAAGGTAGTCACAAGGAATCTGAAGAGCACTGAATACATTGAGAGCAGGCAAGGAACTGAGTATCCAGGTGAGCTAAATAGGAAACCAACCAAGGATAACGAACCAGCTGATGCTGCCAACCTGCAGAAAGACAACACTACACAGTACCGCTTGTGACCACTAGAGGGAGCCCAAAAATAGAGTTCACAACAGTACCCCCCCTTGAGGAGGGGTCACCGAACCCTCATCAAGACCCCCAGGGCGATCAGGATGAGCCGCGTGGAAGGCATGAACCAAATCGTCCGCATGAACATCAGAGGCGACAACCCAGGAATTATCCTCCTGACCATAGCCCTTCCACTTAACCAAATACTGAAGCCTCCGTCTAGAGATACGAGAATCCAAAATCTTCTCCACCACGTACTCCAATTCGCCCTCGACCAGCACCGGAGCAGGAGGCTCAACAGAAGGAACCGCAGGTACCACATACCTCCGCAACAAAGACCTATGGAACACATTATGAATGGCAAACGATGCTGGGAGATCCAAACGAAAAGACACCGGGTTAAGGATTTCCAAGATCTTATAAGGACCGATGAAGCGAGGCTTGAATTTAGGAGAGGAGACCTTCATAGGAATATACCGAGAAGACAGCCACACCAAATCCCCAACACGAAGTCGGGGACCCACACCGCGGCGGCGGTTGGCAAAGCGCTGAGCCTTCTCCTGTGACAACCTCAAATTGTCCACCACATGGTTCCAAATCTGCTGCAACCTATCCACCACAGAATCCACCCCAGGACAGTCAGAAGGCTCAACCTGACCCGAGGAAAAACGAGGATGGAAACCAGAATTGCAGAAAAAAAGCGAAACCAAAGTACTCACAATGGCCTTCAGGCGTATTAAACGCTGTTTTCCATTCATCTCCCTGCTTAATGCGCACAAGGTTATACGCACCACGGAGATCTATCTTGGTGAACCAACTGGCACCCTTAATCCGAGCAAACAAATCAGACAATAGTGGTAAAGGATACTGAAATTTGACTGTGATTTTATTCAGAAGACGATAATCTAGACAAGGTCTCAAAGAACCGTCCTTCTTGGCCACAAAAAAATATCCTGCACCAAGAGGGGAAGAGGATGGGCGAATATGTCCCTTCTCCAAAGACTCCTTTATATAACTCCGCATCGCGGCATGCTCTGGTATAGACAGATTAAAAAGTCGTCCCTTAGGGAATTTACTACCAGGAATTAAATTTATAGCACAGTCACAATCCCTATGAGGGGGCAGGGCACTGGACCTGGGCTCATCAAATACATCCTGGTAGTCAGACAAAAACTCAGGGACCTCAGAAGGAGTGGAAGAAGCAATAGACACCAATGGAGCATCGCCATGAATTCCCTGACAACCCCAACTTGACACAGACATAGCTTTCCAATCTAAAACTGGATTATGAGCCTGCAGCCATGGCAGACCCAAAACGACAACATCATGCAAATTATGCAGAACAAGAAAGCGAATCACCTCCTGATGTATGGGAGTCATGCACATGGTCATTTGCGTCCAATACTGAGGCTTATTCTCAGCCAATGGCGTAGCATCAATTCCCCTCAGAGGAATGGGAAATTCCAAAGGCTCCAGGACAAAACCACAGTGCCTGGCAAACGACAAATCCATCAGATTCAGGGCAGCACCCGAATCCACAAAAGCCCTAACCGGGTAGGACGACAAAGAACAAATCAAAGTAACAGACAAAATAAATTTAGGCTGCATAGTACCAATGGTGACAGGTTTAGCGATTTTTTTTAAGCGTTTAGAGCATGCTGAGATAACATGAGTAGAATCACCACAGTAAAAGCACAACCCATTTTGACGTCTATGACTTTGTCGCTCAATTCTGGTCAGAGTTCGGTCACATTGCATAGACTCAGGTCTCTGTTCAGAAAATACCGCCAAAGGATGAGCAGATTTGCGCTCCCGCAAATGCCGATCAACCTGAATGGCTAAAGCCATAGAATCACTCAGACTTGTAGGGGTGGGAAACCCCACCATAACATTCTTAATGGCCTCAGAAAGACCTTCTCTGAAATTTGCAGCCAGGGCAAACTCATTCCATTGAGTAAGCACCGACCATTTCCGAAATTTTTGACAATACACCTCTGCTTCATCCTGACCTTGAGAGATAGCCAGCAACGCTTTTTCTGCCTGATTCTCAAGATTAGGCTCCTCATAAAGCAGTCCAAGAGCCAGAAAAAATGCATCTACATTAAGCAATGCAGGATCTCCTGGCGCCAGAGAGAAAGCCCAATCTTGAGGGTCGCCACGTAACAAGGAGATAACAATTTTAACTTGCTGAGCGGAATCACCAGAGGATCGAGGTCTCAGAGATAGAAATAACTTACAATTATTCTTAAAATTTAGAAACCTAGATCTATCTCCAGAAAACAACTCAGGGATGGGTATTTTTGGTTCAGACATAGGGCTATGAATAACAAAATCCTGAATACTTTGCACCCGTGTAGCAAGATGATCCACACTAGAAGCCAGAGTCCGAACATTCATGTCTGCAGCTGAGCTCAAAACCACCCAGAGTTCAAGGGGATGAAAGAAGCTAAACAGACTGCAGCAAAGGAAAAGCGGGAGGAAAAAAAAAAAATGTACTCAGGTCTTCTTTTTATCCCACTTCTGCGATGCATTAAACACTTTAGGGCCTGCTCTACTGTTATGATCCTTAGAGGTTGAGGATCACAAAATACTCCAGCTAAGTAACAAAACATAGGACAAGCTCTAGAGAGGTGGCAAACTGGACTGACCGCAAATCTGAACCTATCCAACACACTAAAGGTAGCCGGTGAACGTGTCTAAAATCCTAGACGTCTCGAGCCAGCCTGAGGAACTAACTACCCCTAGAGAGAAAGAAAGACCTCACTTGCCTCCAGGGAAATAATCCCCAAAGATATAGAAGCCCCCAACAAATAATAACGGTGAGGTAAGAGGAAGGCACATACACAGGGATGAAAGCAGATTCAGCAAATGAGGCCCACTAATACTAGATAGCAGAAAATAGAAAAGGGGTCTGTGCGGTCAGTAAAAAACCCTTACAAAATATCCACACTGAGATTTCAAGAACCCCCGCACCAACTAACGGTGTGGGGGGAGAAACTCAGTCCCCTAGAGCAACCAGCAAGCGAGGAAATCACATTTTAGCAAGCTGGACAAGAAACATGATGAATGCTGATAATCAAAAAATAAACAAACAAAAACTTAGCTTGTCTTGGAGAGACTGGGAGCAAGGTAGTCACAAGGAATCTGAAGGGCACTGAATACATTGAGAGCAGGCAAGGAACTGAGTATCCAGGTGAGCTAAATAGGAAACCAACCAAGGATAACGAACCAGCTGATGCTGCCAACCTGCAGAAAGACAGCACTACACAGTACCGCTTGTGACCACTAGAGGGAGCCCAAAAATAGAGTTCACAACAGTAGGCGGTCAGTGAATCATTTGGCTGATTCCGGCAGTGGCATGTGCACAATGCCACAATTCCGCTGGTGGTACTGCGCAAGAGGCTGCATACAGCGTATGCAGTGTGTGTGTGTGTGGTGCTTACGGTGTAAATAGTGTGTGTGTGTGTGTATGTGTGTGTGTGTGTGTGGTGTGTATGGCATATACAGTGTGTGTTTGTGTGTGTGTTGTTATGGACCTGGTGGTTAGGAGCACCCGGAATGACCTGATGAGTAAACTAGTAATCGGAACAAGCTCTTGGAAAGTGGGAACTCTGCTGACCGCAAACTCTACTCCTATCACACACACTAGAAATAGCTGTGGAGCGTACCTAACTCTCCCTAGACGCCTCTTCACAGCCTAAGAGCTAACTACCCCTAAAGATAGAAATAGAAGCCTAACCTTGCCTCAGAGAAATTCCCCAAAGGTAAAGGCAGCCCCCCACATATATTGACTTTGAGTTAAGAGGAAAGTCACAAACACAGGAATGAAACAGGTTTCAGCAAAGGAGGCCAGACTTCACTAAATAGTCAGAGGATAGAAAAGGGAACTTATGCGGTCAGCACAAAAGACTACAAAAAACCACGCAGAGTAAGCAAAAAGACTCCCCACACCGACTCACGGTGTGGAGGTGCCACTCTGCACCCCAGAGCTTCCAGCTAGCAAGGGAATATCATGATAGCAAGCTGGACTGGAAATTTGCAGTACTAAGAAATATATTCAGGAAGCAGTAACAACAAATGAACTAGCAAAGACTTAGCTTCTGCTGGAGTAGACAGGTCCTCAGAGAAGTCCAAGAGAGATCTGAACCAATACTGAAACATTGACAGCTGGCATCAAGTAAACGATCTGAGTGGAGTTAAATAGGGAAGCAAGCATAGCAATAAACGAGAGCAGCTGACAAAACCAACCTCAGTGACCAGCAGTTCCGCTCAAAGCCACCAGAGGGAGTCCAAGAGCAGAACTAACCAAAGTACCATTCATGACCACAGGAGGGAGTCCGAGAACGGAATTCACAACAGTGTGTGTTGTGTACGACATATACAGTGTACGTGTGTGTTTGTATGGTGCGACGGTGTTTCGCTGGTGGTATCACGCAAGAGGCTGGTACCACCAGCAGTTTCCATATTAAGACACCCATCACTTGGGTGTACCAATATGGAGGTCGGTGAACTTCCACCACTTGGAATGCTGGGAAACGGACACATCTGGACAGAACAGGATGTGAAGATATTACAAGGTAAGTATATACAGTATTAAGATATCTTGACTGATCCCCTTTTAGGGCTCAATGACTTACACCGAGTTATGAGGGCACAATCATTAAACTATACTTACCTTATTTAGTTAATGATATATTGGTGGATATGATAACAATGTAAGTTGCTGTAGGTGGATTTTTCCTTTTGATTAAGAGATACTGTATGTGTAGTATCTTTTTAACATCATAAAAAATCTATGGGGGATTATCCCTTTTTCAATATGACTATTGTGTATGAGTAATATGCCGTTAAAACTATGAGTACTTTATGTACAGTTGGTCCAGACGCAATGTCATTTTGGGCCTCTAATTGAATGTACAAAGGCTGCACATATAATAATAAGACCAGAGTAGGCCAACCTGGAACAGTCATGGTTTCCAATAGTACCATAGGCAGCACACTAAAGCAAGCAGAGCTTTATAGGCAGAGGCCAAGTAGGAAACAATTTTTGAAGAAAAGACATAAAAAGGAATGACTCATCTTTGCCAAAGAGTACCTTTACAAACCACAATCCTTCTGGGAAAATGTTCTGTGGACAGATGAAACAAAAATGGAGCTTTTTGGCATTTAAAAGCATCAGTTTGTTTACAGATGGCGCAATGAAGCTTATAAGGAAAAGAACACCCCACCAATAGTTAAGCATGGTGGGGGATCCATTATGCTGTGGGGCTGCTTTGCTGCATCTGGTACTGGAGGCCTTGACTGTATCATGGGAATTATGAAATCAGAAAATTATCAAGGGATTTTAGAGCGAATTGCCCTACCTAATGTAAGGAAACTTGATTTGAGCCAAAGATCATGGGTCCTCCAGCAAGACTATGACCGAAAGCAGACATCCAAAAATTGACAGGAATGGTTGGAAAAAAATGGACTGTTTTAAAATGGCCAGTAGTGAGTCTTGACCTCAATCTCCTTGAAAATCTATGGGGTGAGCTGAAATCTGCCATTGGGGAAAAAGAACCTTGCAAAAATTCAAGAGCTTGAACAAACTGCAACGGAAGAGTGGGAGAAAATACCCGCTGAGAAATGCAAGAAGCTTATAGATGGCTACAAGACACGTTTGGAGGCTGTCATCAATGCCAAAGCGGGGTGCGTGCAACCAATTATTAATTAGTGGCGCCTTTATTGCTGCACATGCTGTTTATTCTGTTTCTTCTTTGAAATTACAACATATAAGTTGAAAAACAATATTTTATTTTTGTATTACTTTGGGCCACTAATTAAAAAATGCTGAGGTTATAACTTTGGTACATTTCCATTTATTTCTGAAGATATTTCACAGACTATGAAAAAATGAAGACCTGCCTGCAATGGTGAGCAGCACTGTGTAGGGAGGGACAGAAATACACTATAAATCTAACTATGTTTTTTGGGGGTATTTTTTGTCAAATCTACTTCTGTGGCTAACTAATTACCTCTCGATCGATGCAGATCCCAGCCGTTGAACTTCCACAACTCGTGTGTATAGATGATAATTTTTTTCCCCAGACAACCCATTTTAATGATTTATTAATAACTAAAAAAACATAAAAGCCACATACTCAGGTCCACTTTCTCTAACAGTACAGTTTGACCAGAAACCATTCATTCATTGCAGCAACAATACAATAAAAATATAATACCATATACCACTGGGTAGAGGGCAAATACTTTACAATACAGTTTCTTATACACTGGTATCTTCTCACTATACATTAGCGATTCTATTGTAATAAAATAACTTTAATTGACAAAAAAAACCTTGTAACCTAAAGATCATAATGCAGTCTATAGATAACACGAGTCAGGAAATAGTCTAGGAATGTATCATAATGGTCTGATACAATCTATCTTGTTAAATTGAGTACAGCATATAATTACTGAAAAATCCACAATAAAAAGTGACATTGCCTGAGACAGTTAATTCTTTGCTACACATGTGTGTGTGTGTTTTAGCTTGCAACTGTATATTATATGTTTATTGCATTTATTGGATCCCAGAGGTTACCACAGTCGTCTTTTATGATGAGACACAACTGGATGAATTGGATGGGACATTTTTCTTATTTAGGGATGAATAATTTTACAACTCTTTAATGCAGAGTTTTAAGCTGTTAAGTATTAGGGTAAAAGCGGGCACAATGAAGTCTCATCTTTGGCATTTCGTCCTCAACAGCAGCTGTTCATCCACCATAAGATGGGGCCTGGAGGAAGAATCTACGAAAGCCATTAATATTTTCTGTCAAGTTAATCTTAAGCTGCTGTCATCCTTCCCTGCTATCGCTCTTCCCATCCTCAGCCCATAATGAAATTTGGAAGGCCAATAGTTTCAGGTGAGAAAAATATCGGAGTCCTCCATGATACCCTCATTATTTATACCATAACAGCGCTACCTTTGTTCATCTCTAGATATAAAGCAATATATATGGAGCATTGTCATGTGTGATCAATGTACGATCTTCCATTATGTTCTTTCATTTGCATCATGGATTTAATAGTATCTCTGATTCCAGCCGATGGCTCTTAAAAATTGAATGGATCTCTCTATAATACTAACAAAAATATAAATGAAATGTTGTAACAGATGGATCAAACTGAGCCCCCAATTATGGTGCTGGGTTTTACCAACGAAGGCAAAAGGGCATTGGCATAACTTCAATCTCATGGGCCTCAGAGTAAAATGTCCAACTGGCACCTCAACCATCACAGGTCTTTAATAGTATTGGTCTTCTCATATGGCTAAAGTGACCAGCAACCATAGCACTCAGTGAAATTACACTCCTAAATAAGGGCCTTGCATTTGTTTCCCCCTCCACCACATTTTATGACCATTTCCTAACCCTCTCAAAGAGTAAAATAATGTCTTACCCCAGATTATGCCAACTATTAGAAAAGGGGATAGGATTAGCTAGGACTGTGCTCCATTGACCAGAAGGCCTCATGAAAAGCTCTTTGGAAAAAAACTGAAAATTCAGCAGGCCCAGTTATTAGTCTTTCCTGTTTTCTACCATTTGGGAAATTCAAGAGAATCTTCACATGAGCAGTCAGACTATGTCTGCACAGGTACTCTTCTTCTTTTTCTAAAACCTTTAATGCCAAGGCTGTTTGGTATTCAATCAAGGACCTCAATGATTTATATCAGAGTTATTTCTGATCATGGCTGTTGACATGGTGTGTTGGACACATGCAGATGATAGTACTGGCACAACTTCTGAGCCCATACTATTACTGTGCCACACATTAATAGAACATTGTCATAATTACTTTTTACTATAGGTACTGTCCTGGAGAATCTGGCACAATGAAGTTGGCTTTAGGTCTTTTCCAGAACATCTCACAAGGCTTAAATGGATTGGTAAATGGGGAATTTGGAGACCAAGTCAACACCATGGTCTTTGAAGTGGGCCACGGACATTTTCTAATTGCAGCTGCAATAAAGAAGTGTATTTGGTCAGCAATATGAATGGAGCATGTAGCCCTATGCGATAAATGTCTAAGACATCAAAGATATTGATAAAAAAGTATAAATTCTATTGAATTATGATTATTATTATTATTCATTATTATAGCACCATTTATTACATGGCGCTTTACATGTGAGGAGGGATATACATAATAAAAACAAGTACAATAATCTTAAACAATACAGGTCACAACTGGTACAGGAGAGAGGACCCTGCCCGCGAGGGCTCACAATCTACAAGGGATGGGTGAGGATACAGTAGGTGAGGATAGAGCTGGTCGTGCAGCGGTTTGGTCGATCGGTGGTTACTGCAGGTTGTAGGCTAGGAAGAGGTGGGTCTTCAGGTTCTTTTTGAAGGTTTCGATGGCAGGCGAGAGTCTGATATGTTGTGGTAGAGAGTTCAGGTGTGAAGCAGAGGAGTGGTCTCTGTTCATCTTGGTCAGAGAATTAAGAGTGGACCAGATGCATATAATCAAGCCAAGGTAAACAACGTCATAAATAACACTGGGGTAATCTGGGATTAGTTGAAAGACATTCCATGTGAATGCTAGGAGCAGAGGAAAGAGTCTGTGTGGAAAGTTGGATGATGTACTATATGCACTTCATAGACAGACAAGGCAGGAGAGCTGGGTGGATGAACATACCATGTGAATGCTAGGAGCAGAGGAAAGTCTGTGTGGAAAGTTGGATGATGTACTATATGCACTTCATAGACAGACAAGGCAGGAGAGCTGGATTAGTGAACATACCATGTGAATGCTAGGAGCAGAGGAAAGTCTGTGTGGAAAGTTGGATGATGTACTATATGCACTTCATATGCAGACAAGGCAGGAGAGCTGGGTGGATGAACATACCATGTGAATGCTAGGAGCAGAGGAAAGTCTGTGTGGAAAGTTGGATGATGTACTATATGCACTTCATAGACAGACAAGGCAGGAGAGCTGGGTTAATGTGAGGTGAGGATACAAAAAATAACCTAGAGGTAACACCTGGCAAATGCAAAATACCTGCACAGAATTTTAGTACAATCTCCCTATTGAATCAGTGTATACAACATCTATAGTCATAAACTTCATTGTACCAGTTCTGCTCATGTGTAAGATATATGCCCAGAGTTCAACATATTGCAGGCAGTGCCAAGAATGTGCATACACAGGAGCTGAACAAAACTGGACAAAAGGTAATTAGATATTAAATCTTCTATAGGGAGAGAGACAGAGCAGAGGAGAGGAGAAAAATATATCTTAAGACTCCTTCTTTAAAGTGCAAAAATGTGCAGGAAAAGTGCATAGAGTGCTTACCCATGTGGAGGAATGGACAATGCCCCAACGCATGTTTAGTGTGTTGGACTTCTTCGGGGGGCAGTGTGGAGTAGTGTGCTCTGCATCTATTTATACATGTCATTAAGCCCAGGTGTCGATAATGCACATTTCACGGTCCGGCGGCGCATGAGGGGCGGGTACCCAGCCGCATGTGCATCACATCTGGCCATCCAATGATGAAGCGGGTCAAGGAAAAGTTTCCTGTGATGTCAGTGACCCACATCGTCATTACCTGGATGCCTTTAGCGATGCGATCGGAAAGGGACCGCACACGCTTGTGCAGCTCCCCGGTGACCATCTTGAAAAAGGGCAAACAATATAGGCAACAATCCAGGAGGACCAGTAACAAATCCTGATCAAAGGATAAAATGTAAAGGAAAAAGTTAAAAGGGAGGGAGACAAAGGAAAGAGGTAAAGAGGATACAAGAGTGGAAGAAACTAAGAAGAAGTAAGTACATTGCGGGTGAAAATGTAAGGAAAGAAACAAAGAAAAGAGAAGAAAAAAGGAAAACCTATATGTGGAGAAGGTGCAGGAGCAAGTGTACACATATGCAGTGGGACAGGATTTAAACCAAAAGAGCACTAGAGCGGATAATAAAAGAAATGAATATATATATACACACATATAGTGCTCTCAATCATGACCATGTGTAAGGTCATGAAAAAATCTGCTTGTAAGTCCCACTGATCCAGTCTCTTCAGATGATAGAAGCATTGCTCCATCCATAATAAAGTTAGAGGAAATGGGTAAGTTGCTCACATATATCTCAATGTAGCCCTTCATCCCTGGACATAGAAGGTGGCAGATGTGTAACGCGAATTTTGATAATTACTGTAGAATTGATAAAAAGAAAAAATGAATAAAACAGTACACTGTTAAAATCCAGATAAGGAAGACATAATAAAGCACCCACTTTAAGAAGGGGGCAAAAGATAATTTCTCATTCAGTCCATTGGGAGACATAGTCCCCAATGTGACAATCCACCGACATTCAAGCTGCGCCAAAATGCGTTTTTAATCTCCACCCCTAATGCCACAATGTACTCTGTCAATGCCTTTACATTAAAGGTCTGCTGGGTTGCAATTATGGCGCAGCTTGAAATGCCAGGAGATCGTTTTCAAGGTGAAATTGTCTTCAACCTCCCTAGCCGCCATGATGTCACGGACATGTTTCCTAACTCTAATGCGGAACTCTCGTGATGTCAGCCCCACATAACTGAGATTACATGAACACAAAGCATAATAAATTACATAGCTGGTGGAGCAAGATATGTAGCTGGTGATCCGGTAGTCCCTACTTCCAGTACCTGAAGCAAAAGATGTTGCTCAAGTGATGTTTCTGCAAGCCAGACACGATCCACAGAAAAAACATCACCATCTCTGCACACCAGCGCCAAAATAGTCCAGAGGATTAGTCACATAGTGGCTTCTTACTAATAGATCTCTCAAGTTCTTACTCCTCTTTGCAGTGAACAGGGGATAATCTGGTAAGATCTTTTTAAGGACCGGCCAGTGTTTATGCAAAATTTGACGTATCTGGAGCTATTGATTATTATAGGTAGTTATGAACCTAATGGGTGGTTACGAGGTGTTCTCCTCGCATGGGATTAGTCGTGCCACACACTCCTCCTGCTGTACCCCGATCATAGAACCTGGTCCTCAAAGACCTGTTGTGTATCTGCTTTTTGGGCTCCCCTGGTGGTTGCTGGTGGTACTGGTGACTTGTTTGCACTTTGCTTCTTCTGTTCACCTGCTTCCATCAGTGTTTGGGAGTTTCCTATTTAGCCTTGCTCTCCAGTCATTTCCTTGCCGGTCATCATTGTAACCAGAGCCTTCGGTTGCATGTTCCTGCTACTAGTCTGCTGATCAGCTAAGTGGACTTTGTCCTTTTGTTTTGTACCTTTTGTCCAGTTTGCAGTTTTTCTGATTCTCTGTAGCTGGAAGCTCTTGCGGGCTGAAATTGCCACTCCTGTGTCATGAGTTGACACAGGAGTCTTAAAGTAATTTCAGGATGGTTTTTGAAAGGGTTTTCAGTTGACCGTGAAGTCCTCTTTTGTATCCTTCTGCTATCTAGTAAGTGGACCTCTCTTTGCTAAATCTACTTTCATACTGTGTATGTCTTTTCCTCTTAATTCACCGTTATTACATGTGGGGGGCTGCTATCATCTTTTGGGGTATTTCCCTAGAGGTAAGCCAGGTCTGTTTCTTCCTCTACCAGGCGTAGTTAGTCCTCCGGCTAGCGCGTGGCATATAGGAAGCCGTAGGTATGCTCCCTGGCTACTGTTAGTTGTGTGGTAGATTTAGCTCACGGTCAACTCGAGTTTCCATCACCCGAGAGCTCGTTCATTACTTATGTGTTTTTTACGTTCCCTTGGCATTGGGAACCATGACAGTATGACCAGCCCACAAAGTGTTAATTGTTTGGGCTGAAGCAGGAGAAAAAGAAGTGTTGAAGGGAAATTTTTTTTTTTTTTCTTTCCCTCAGAGTTTTGCTGCCTAGCCCTTAATTGCTGTCTAGCTGCTTCTTACCTCCTCTTAACCCTTGAATGGCTCTGACCTTAGCTGTTTAACATGGATGTCCAGAGTTTGGCTGCAGGTTTAAATAATCTTGCTACGAAGGTTCAAAATTTACAAGATTTTGTTATACATGCTCCTATTTCTGAACCTAAAATCCCTACACCAGAGGTGTTTTCCGGAGATAGATCTCGGTTTTTGAATTTCAAATATAATTGTAAATTATTCCTTTCTCTCAGACCTCACTCCTCAGGAGATCCTGTCCAGCAGGTTAAGATTGTAATCTCTTTGCTGCGAGGTGACCCTCAAAATTGGGCATTTTCATTGGCACCAGGGGATCCTGCGTTGCTCAATGTGGATGCGTTTTTCCTGGCTTTAGGGTTGCTTTATGAGGAACCTAATTTGGAGATTCAAGCTGAAAAAGCTTTGATAGCCCTATCTCAAGGGCAAGATGAAGCGGAGATATACTGCCAAAAATTTCGTAGGTGGTCTGTGCTTACTCAGTGGAATGAGTGCGCCTTAGCGGCAAATTTCAGAGAGGGCCTTTCTGATGCCGTTAAAGATGTTATGGTCGGGTTCCCTGCGCCTACAGGTCTGAATGAGTCCATGACAATGGCAATTCAGATTGATCGGCGTTTGCGGGAGCGCAAACCCGTGCACCATTTGGCAGTATCTTCTGAAGAGACGCCAGAGAAAATGCAATGTGACAGAGTTATGTCCAGAAGCGAGCGGCAGAATTATAGGCGTAAAAATGGGTTATGCTTCTATTGTGGTGATTCTGCTCATGTTATATCGGCATGCTCTAAACGTACTAGGAAGGTTGACAAGTCCATTTCAATTGGCACTTTACAGTCCAAATTTATTTTGTCTGTAACCTTGATTTGTTCATTATCAGTTATTACCGTGGATGCCTATGTGGACTCGGGCGCCTCTATGAGTGTTATGGACTGGTCCTTTGCCAGGCGCTGTGGGTTTGATTTAGAGCCTCTGGAAGTCCCTATACCTCTGAAGGGTATTGATTCTACACCTTTGGCTTGTAATAAACCACAGTTCTGGACGCAAGTGACTATGCGTATGACTCCAGACCATCAGGAGGTGATTCGCTTCCTTGTGTTGTACAATTTACATGATGTTTTGGTGCTTGGATTACCATGGTTACAGTCTCATAACCCAGTCCTTGACTGGAAGGCTATGTCTGTGTTAAGCTGGGGATGTCGGGGGGCTCATGGGGACACTCCTATGGTGTCCATTTCGTCATCTATTCCATCTGAGATTCTGGCATTTTTGTCTGATTATCGTGATATTTTTGAAGAGCCTAAGATTGGTTCACTCCCTCCTCACAGGGATTGTGATTGCGCCATAGATCTGATTCCTGGCAGTAAATTTCCAAAGGGTCGTTTGTTTAACCTATCTGTACCTGAACATGCTGCTATGCGCGAGTATATTAAGGAGTCCCTGGAAAAGGGACATATTCGTCCTTCTTCATCACCTTTAGGAGCCGGTTTTTTCTTTGTCTCTAAAAAGGATGGCTCTCTGAGGCCTTGTATTGATTATCGTCTCCTGAATAAAATTACAGTCAAATATCAGTATCCGTTGCCTTTGCTGACTGATTTGTTTGCTCGCATAAGGGGGGCTAAGTGGTTCTCTAAGATTGATCTTCGTGGGGCGTATAATTTGGTGCAAATTAAGCAGGGGGATGAGTGGAAGACCGCATTTAATACGCCTGAGGGCCATTTTGAGTATTTGGTAATGCCTTTCGGCCTTTCTAATGCACCTTCTGTCTTTCAGTCCTTAATGCATGATATTTTCCGGGAATATTTGGATAAATTTATGATTGTGTACTTGGATGATATTTTGATTTTTTCTGATGACTGGGAGTCTCATGTTCAGCAGGTCAGGAGGGTTTTTCAGGTTTTGCGGGAGAATTCTTTGTGTGTAAAGGGTTCAAAGTGTGTTTTTGGGGTTCAAAAAATTTCATTTTTGGGGTATATTTTTTCCCCTTCTTCTATTGAGATGGACCCTGTCAAGGTTCGGGCTATTTACGACTGGACGCAGCCTACTTCTCTGAAGAGTCTCCAGAAATTCTTGGGCTTTGCTAATTTTTATCGTCGATTTATAGCTGGTTTTTCTGGCGTTGCTAAACCTCTGACGGATTTGACTAAAAAGGGTGCTGATGTTGCCAATTGGTCCCCTGCTGCCGTGGAGGCCTTTCGGGAGCTTAAGCGCCGCTTTTTGTCTGCCCCTGTGTTGCGCCAGCCTGATGTTTCTCTTCCCTTTCAGGTTGAGGTCGATGCTTCCGAGATCGGAGCGGGGGCGGTTTTGTCGCAGAAAAGTTCCGACTGCTCAGTGATGAGACCTTGTGCGTTCTTTTCGCGAAAATTTTCGCCCGCCGAGCGAAACTATGATGTTGGTAATCGGGAGCTTTTGGCCATGAAGTGGGCATTTGAGGAGTGGCGTCATTGGCTTGAGGGTGCCAGACATCAGGTGGTAGTTTTGACTGATCACAAGAATTTAATTTATTTGGAGTCTGCCAGGCGCCTGAATCCTAGACAGGCACGTTGGTCGTTGTTCTTTTCCCGGTTTAATTTTGTGGTCTCGTACTTACCGGGTTCTAGGAATGTGAAAGCAGATGCTCTTTCTAGGAGTTTTGAGCCTGACTCTCCTGGGAATTCTGAACCTGCTGGTGTCCTTAAGGATGGAGTGGTTTTGTCTGCTGTCTCTCCAGATTTGCGACGTGCTTTGCAAGAATTTCAGGCGGATAGACCTGATCGTTGTCCGTCTGGTAGACTGTTTGTTCCTGACGAGTGGACCACTAGAGTCATCTCGGAAGTTAATTCTTCTACTCTGGCAGGTCATCCGGGAATTTTTGGCACCAGAGATTTGGTGGCTAGATCCTTCTGGTGGCCTTCCCTGTCTCGAGATGTGCGTGTTTTTGTGCAGTCTTGCGATGTGTGTGCTCGGGCCAAGCCTTGTTGTTCTAGGGCTAGTAGGTTGTTGTTGCCCTTGCCTATTCTGAAGAGGCCTTGGACGCACATCTCTATGGACTTTATCTCGGATCTCCCTGTTTCTCAGAAGATGTCTGTCATCTGGGTGGTGTGTGACCGTTTTTCTAAAATGGTTCATTTGGTGCCATTGCCTAAGTTGCCTTCCTCATCTGAGTTGGTCCCTCTGTTTTTTCAAAATGTGGTTCGCTTGCATGGTATTCCGGAAAACATCGTTTCTGACAGGGGTACCCAGTTCGTGTCTAGATTTTGGCGGGCAGTCTGTGCCAGGTTGGGCATTGATTTGTCCTTTTCGTCTGCATTCCATCCTCAGACCAATGGCCAGACGGAGCGAACTAATCAAACTTTGGAGACTTATTTGAGGTGTTTTGTGTCTGCGGATCAGGATGATTGGGTCGCCTTTCTGCCGTTGGCGGAGTTTGCTCTTAATAATCGGGCTAGTTCTGCCACTTTGGTTTCTCCTTTCTTTTGCAATTCAGGGTTTCATCCGCGTTTTTCATCTGGTCAGGTTGAATCTTCGGATTGTCCTGGAGTGGATGCGGTGGTGGATCGGTTGCATCGGATTTGGGGACAAGTGGTGGATAATTTGGAATTGTCCCAGGAGAGGACTCAGCAGTTTGCTAACCGTCGTCGTCGTGTTGGTCCCCACCTTCGCGTTGGGGACTTGGTGTGGTTGTCTTCCCGTTTTGTCCCTATGAGAGTTTCTTCTCCCAAATTTAAGCCTCGGTTTATCGGTCCTTATAGGATTTTGGAGATTCTTAACCCTGTTTCCTTTCGTTTGGACCTCCTGCCATCTTTTGCTATCCATAATGTGTTCCATCGGTCGTTGTTGCGGAGATATGAGGTACCGGTGGTTCCTTCTACTGAACCTCCTGCTCCTGTGCTGGTGGAGGGTGAATTGGAGTACGTCGTGGAGAAGATCTTGGACTCCCGTATTTCCAGACGGAGACTTCAATATCTGGTTAAATGGAAAGGCTATGGTCAGGAAGATAATTCTTGGGTAACTGCCTCTGATGTTCATGCCTCGGATTTGGTTCGTGCCTTTCATAGGGCTCATCCAGATCGCCCTGGCGGTTCTTGTGAGGGTTCGGTGCCCCCTCCTTAAGGGGAGGGTACTGTTGTGTATCCGCTTTTTGGGCTCCCCTGGTGGTTGCTGGTGGTACTGGTGACTTGTTTGCACTTTGCTTCTTCTGTTCACCTGCTTCCATCAGTGTTTGGGAGTTTCCTATTTAGCCTTGCTCTCCAGTCATTTCCTTGCCGGTCATCATTGTAACCAGAGCCTTCGGTTGCATGTTCCTGCTACTAGTCTGCTGATCAGCTAAGTGGACTTTGTCCTTTTGTTTTGTACCTTTTGTCCAGTTTGCAGTTTTTGTAATTCTCTGTAGCTGGAAGCTCTTGCGGGCTGAAATTGCCACTCCTGTGTCATGAGTTGACACAGGAGTAGTGTTGAGCGATACCGTCCGATACTTGAAAGTATCGGTATCGGAAAGTATCGGCCGATACCGGCAAAGTATCGGATCCAATCCGATACCGATACCCGATACCAATACAAGTCAATGGGACTCAAGTATCGGACGGTATTCCTGATGGTTCCCAGGGTCTGAAGGAGAGGAAACTCTCCTTCAGGCCCTGGGATCCATATAAATGTGTAAAAGAAAGAATTAAAATAAAAAATATCGCTATACTCACCTCTCCGACGCAGCCTGGACCTCAGCGAGGGAACCGGCAGCGTTGTTTGTTTAAAATTCGCGCTTTTACTTGGTTACGTGAAGTCCCGGCTTGTGATTGGTCAGGGCGGCCATGTTGCCGGGACGCGGACCAATCACAGCAAGCCGTGACGAAATTACGTCACGGCTTGCTGTGATTGGTCCGCGTCCCGGCAACATGGCCGCCATTAACCAATCACAAGCCGTGACGTCACGGGAGGCTGGACACGCGCGCTTTTTAAAAAGCGCGCGTGTCCAGCCTCCAGTGACGTCCCGGCTTATGATTGGTCACGGCGCCATGTTGCCGGGACGCGGACCAATCACAGCAAGCCGTGACGAAATTACGTCACGGCTTGCTGTGATTGGTCCGCGTCCCGGCAACATGGCCGCCATTAACCAATCACAAGCCGTGACGTCACGGGAGGCTGGACACGCGCGCTTTTTAAAAAGTGCGCGTGTCCAGCCTCCCGTGACGTCCCGGCTTGTGATTGGTTGCGCCACGGTCAACCAATCACAAGCCGGGAGGCTTGTATAATACATCAGCTGAGAGGTGATACATGGGAATGTGAGACACATCCTGCAAATTTGACCAAACTTATTATGCAACAATTGATGTTTTGACAACATTGGCAGTTTCCCCTTGTTTGGTTTAGTTCATCCTCACTCATTTTGTGCGCCGCGGTCAACCAATCACAAGCCGGGAGGCTGGACACACGCGCATTTTAAAATTTTAAAATGGGCGCGTGTCCAGCCTCCCGTGACGTCCCGGCTTGTGATTGGTTGCGCCGCGGTCAACCAATCACAAGCCGGGAGGCTGGACACGCGCGCATTTTAAAATTTTAAAATGCGCGCGTGTCCAGCCTCCCGGCTTGTGATTGGTTGATCGAGGCGCAACCAATCACAAGCCGGGACGTCACGGGAGGCTGGACACGCGCCCATTTTAAAATGCGCGCGTGTCCAGCCTCCCGTGACGTCACGGCTTGTGATTGGTTGCGTCTCCCATGTGACTGCGACGCAACCAATCACAAAGCCGGGACGTAATTTTAAAATCCTTAAGGACCTGAAATTACGTCACGGCTTGCTGTGATTGGTTGCGTCGCCCATGTGACTGCGACGCAACCAATCACAACGCCGGAACGTAATTTTAAAATCCTGAAGGACCTGAAATTACGTCACGGCTTGCTGTGATTGGTTGCGTCCCGGTCACATGGGCGGCACGCAACCAATCACAAGCCGGGACTCACGTAAAGGAAAGAAAAGCGCGAATTTTAAACAAAGAACGCTGCCGCTTCCCTCGGTAAGGTGCAGGCTGCGTCGGAGAGGTGAGTATAGCAATATTTTTTATTTTAATTCTCTCTTTTACACATTTTTACATTAATGTTGTTTCGATACCGATACCCGATATCACAAAAATATCGGATCTCGGTATCGGAATTCCGATACAGCAAGTATCGGCCGATACCCGATACTTGCAGTATCGGAATGCTCAACACTACACAGGAGTCTTAAAGTAATTTCAGGATGGTTTTTGAAAGGGTTTTCAGTTGACCGTGAAGTCCTCTTTTGTATCCTTCTGCTATCTAGTAAGTGGACCTCTCTTTGCTAAATCTACTTTCATACTGTGTATGTCTTTTCCTCTTAATTCACCGTTATTACATGTGGGGGGCTGCTATCATCTTTTGGGGTATTTCCCTAGAGGTAAGCCAGGTCTGTTTCTTCCTCTACCAGGCGTAGTTAGTCCTCCGGCTGGCGCGTGGCATATAGGAAGCCGTAGGTATGCTCCCTGGCTACTGTTAGTTGTGTGGTAGATTTAGCTCACGGTCAACTCGAGTTTCCATCACCCGAGAGCTCGTTCATTACTTATGTGTTTTTTACGTTCCCTTGGCATTGGGAACCATGACAAAGACCCCATCAGTAGAACAGATACATTTTGTTCTAAGAAATTGACCTGTAGGAATTGCCCATATCGTGGAGGGCATATGCGCTGATGTTGCGTGAAGGAGTGCATTAACCAAAGTTTCCTTCTGGAAAATATCAGTTTGGACAGTGCCATCCACCCACACGATGATCTTGATATCTAAAAAGTCAATCACATTCCTAGAATATTTATATGTAAATCGAATTTTCTGGTTATTCATATTAAGTGTGTTTATAAAGTCATCAAGACCAGGCTCGGGAACCTGCCAGATGATAAATACATCATCAATGTATCTATACCAGCATAGGAAGAGGTGCATGCGCCATCCCCGAAAACCTCCCTCTATCAACAACAGAGAAAGAGTTTTGCTCACAACGGTGCGCACGCTGCGCACATCGCCGTGCCTCTTTTTTGGAAGTAGTCTTTAAAAGTGAAAAAATTATGAGTACAGATTTATTGTAATAGTTCCATGATCAGGGACCGCAGGAGTGAGTCAAGGCCTTCCATGCTAAGAAAGAACTGCACCGCCTCTAATTCACCAGTATGGTTGATGCTGGTGTACAGAGATTTAACGTCTGTCATGACAAGGAACATGTCTGATTCCAGGACTAGGCCATTGATCTTCCTCAGGATGTCGGTAGTGTCTATGACATAGGAGGGCAAAGTTTCAACCATGGGATGCAGGTAATATTCAACAATTTACATACCAGGTCACATAGTCCCTCTATGCTAGAGACAAAACGATGCCCCATGGGCTCCAGGGAGTCCTTATGGACCTTGAGTAAAAGGTAGAAGGTAGGGACCACAGGATCAGCGACCACGAAACCATAGAAGACCTTCTTGGGTATAATCCCGAGTCAGAGCTCTCTCTAGAATTTCATAAAGGGCACATGAAAAGGGATTATGTGGGAGCAGGGTATAAGCTTTCCGATCTCTCAGTTGCCTGTGTTCTTTTTTTTGTACTTCACAGTCGGCCAGATAACCACATTCCTCCCCTTATCCTCTGATTTGATGACTACATCCCGCATAGATCTTAATTGTTTAAGTGCCTCATGTGCCCAAGTGAGATTGTCAACCCTGCTCTGACTGGAAATAGCTTTTAAATCATCCAAAACTAATTCACTGAAAATTTCCACTTGTGGGCATAAGGAAAAGGGGGGAATGTGGTAGACCTGGGATAGACGGAAGTAGGGAAAATACCTGTAGTAGTGGGAGAGTTCTCTCTATTCAATTCTTCAAAAATAGAAAGTGCTTCCTGTTCCTCCACCAAATTCAAAACATGATCCCTGTTGTGAATTAGACTTTTTGGCTCCCTCTTGTGGTTACTAGTGATATGACTCTGGGATTGTCTTTCCTCAGTTTGGCACCCACCTGGGTCGTTAGTCCAGGGGTGTTGCTATATAAGCTTCCTGGATCCTTAGTCCAGTGCCTGGCATCGTTGTAATCAGATCCTTTCTGTTTGCTCCTGTCTGCTGGTCCTGGTTCATGCAAAATTAAGCTAAGTCTTGCTTCTTTGTTTTTTTGGTTATTTGCTTGCTCTCATTTTTGTCCAGCTTGTACTAAATGTGATTCCTGACCTTGCTGGAAGCTCTAGGGGGCTGGTGTTCTCCCCCCGGGCCGTTAGACGGTTCGGGGGTTCTTGAATATCCAGCGTGGATATTTTGATAGGGTTTTTGCTGACCATATAAGTCATCTTACTATATTCTGCTATTAGCTAGTGGGCCTCTCTTTGCTAAATACCTAGCTCATTCTTACATTTGTCTTTTCCTCTTACCTCACCGTTATTATTTGTTGGGGGCTTGTATCCAACTTTTGGGGTCTTTTCTCTGGAGGCAAGAAAGGTCTTTCTTTTCCCTTCTAGGGTTAGTTAGTTCTCCGGCTGGCGCGAGACGTCTAGAACCAACGTAGGCACGTTCCCCGGCTGCTGCTATTTGTGGTGCTAGGATTAGATATATGGTCAGCTCAGTTACCACTGCCCTATGAGCTGGTTTTTTGTGTTTGCAGACTTAGTAATTATTTCTGAGACCCTCTGCCATTGGGGTCATAACAGTATGCCAGGCCAACATTGAATGTTTAATGTATTGCAGAAGTGGGATTATAAGAAAGGAAATTCTGAGTTTTTTTTTTTTTTTTCCTCTCTTCCTCCCCTTTACCTCTGAGTGGCTTGTGCTTGCTGCAGACATGAATGTCCAGACCTTGATTACAAGTGTAGACCAGCTTGCTGCTCGTGTGCAGGGCATACAAGATTTTGTTACCAGTAGTCCCATGTCTGAACCTAAAATACCTATTCCTGAACTGTTTTCTGGAGACCGATTTAAGTTTAGGAATTTCAGGAATAATTGTAAATTGTTTCTATCTCTGAGACCCCGTTCATCTGGAGATTCAGCTCAGCAAGTTAAAATTGTTATCTCTTTTTTACGGGACGACCCTCAGGATTGGGCTTTCTCGCTAGCGCCAGGAGATCCGGCATTGGCAAATATTGATGCGTTTTTTCTGGCGCTCGGATTGCTTTACGAGGAACCCAATCTTGAAATTCAGGCAGAAAAAGCCTTGCTGGTTATTTCTCAGGGCCAGGATGAAGCTGAAGTGTATTGCCAAAAATTTCGGAAATGGTCCGTGCTTACTCAGTGGAATGAGTGTGCTCTGGCCGCAAATTTCAGAAATGGCCTTTCTGAAGCCATTAAGAATGTGATGGTGGGTTTCCCCATTCCTACAAGGCTGAACGATTCCATGGCGCTGGCTATTCAAATTGACCGGCGTGTGCGGGAGCGCAAAACCGCTAATCCTCTGGTGGTGTTGTCTGAACAAACACCTGATTTAATGCAATGTGATAGAATTCAGACTAGAAATGAGCGGAAAAATCATAGACGTCAGAATGGATTGTGTTTTTACGGTGGTGATTCTACACATGTTATATCAGCATGCTCTAAACGCCTAACAAGGGTTGTTAGTCCTGTCGCCATTGGTAATTTGCAACCTAAATTTATTTTGTCTGTGACTTTAATTTGCTCATTGTCTTCTTACCCTGTTATGGCGTTTGTGGATTCAGGCGCTGCCCTGAGTCTTATGGATCTGTCATTTGCCAAGCGTTGTGGTTTTGTTCTTGAACCGTTGGAAAATCCTATTCCTCTTAGAGGTATTGATGCTACGCCATTGGCGGAAAATAAACCGCAGTTTTGGACGCAGGTAACCATGTGCATGACTCCTGAACATCGGGAGGTGATTCGTTTTCTTGTTCTGCATAAAATGCATGATTTGGTCGTTTTGGGTCTGCCATGGCTACAGACCCACAATCCAGTCTTGGATTGGAAGGCAATGTCTGTGTCAAGTTGGGGCTCAGGGAATTCATGCTGATTCTCCGCCGGTGTCTATTGCTTCCTCTACTCCTTCGGAAGTTCCTGAGTATTTGTCTGATTATCAGGATGTATTCAGCGAGTCCAGGTCCAGTGCTCTGCCTCCTCATAGGGACTGTGACTGCGCCATAGATTTGATTCCAGGTAGTAAATTTCCTAAGGGAAGACTATTTAATCTGTCTGTACCTGAGCATGCCGCAATGCGTTCGTATATCAAGGAGTCTCTGGAGAAGGGGCATATCCGTCCATCCTCTTCCCCTCTTGGTACGGGATTCTTTTTTGTGGCCAAGAAGGACGGATCTTTGAGACCTTGTATTGACTATCGGCTTCTGAATAAAATCACTGTTAAATTTCAGTATCCTTTGCCTCTGTTGTCGGACTTGTTTGCCCGGATTAAAGGTGCCAAGTGGTTCACCAAGATAGATCTTCGTGGTGCGTACAACCTTGTGCGCATTAAGCAAGGAGATGAATGGAAGACTGCATTTAATACGCCCGAAAGTCATTTTGAGTACTTGGTGATGCCTTTTGGGCTCTCTAATGCTCCTTCAGTGTTTCAGTCCTTTATGCATGATATTTTCCGGAAGTATCTGGATAAATTTATGATTGTTTATCTGGATGATATTCTGGTTTTCTCTGAAGATTGGGACTCACGTGGAGCAGGTCAGGATGGTGTTTCAGGTTTTGCGTGAGAATGCTTTGTTTGTTAAGGGCTCAAAGTGTCTCTTTGGAGTACAGAAGGTTCCCTTTTTGGGGTTTATTTTTTCCCCTTCTGCTGTGGAGATGGACCCAGTCAAGGTCCGAGCTATTCATGATTGGACTCAACCCACGTCAGTTAAGAGTCTTCAGAAGTTCTTGGGTTTTGCTAACTTCTACCGTCGTTTTATCGCTAATTTTTCTAGCGTTGTTAAACCTTTGACGGATATGACCAAGAAAGGTTCTGATGTTGCTAACTGGGCTCCTGCAGCCGTGGAGGCGTTCCAAGAGTTGAAGGGCCGGTTTACTTCGGCACCTGTTTTGTGCCAGCCTGATGTCTCACTTCCCTTTCAGGTCGAAGTGGACGCTTCTGAGATTGGGGCAGGGGCCGTTTTGTCGCAGAGAGGCCCTGGTTGCTCGGTAATGAGACCATGTGCTTTCTTCTCTAGGAAGTTTTCGCCTGCTGAGCGGAATTATGATGTTGGCAATCGGGAGTTGCTGGCCATGAAGTGGGCATTTGAGGAGTGGCGTTATTGGCTCGAGGGTGCTAAGCATCGTGTGGTGGTCTTGACTGATCACAAAAATTTGATGTATCTCGAGTCTGCTAAGCGCCTGAATCCTAGACAGGCCCGCTGGTCATTGTTTTTCTCCCGTTTTGACTTTGTGGTCTCGTATTTACCAGGTTCAAAGAATGTGAAGGCTGATGCTCTTTCAAGGAGCTTTGTGCCTGACTCTCCTGGAGTCACAGAACCTGTTGGTATTCTTAAAGAGGGAGTAATCTTGTCAGCCATTTCTCCTGATTTGCGACGTGTGTTGCAGAGATTTCAGGCTGGTAGACCTGACTCTTGTCCACCTGACAGACTGTTTGTTCCTGATAAGTGGACTAGCAGAGTCATTTCCGAGGTTCATTCCTCGGTGTTGGCAGGGCATCCGGGAATTTTTGGCACCAGAGATCTGGTGGCTAGGTCCTTTTGGTGGCCTTCCTTGTCACGGGATGTGCGGTCGTTTGTGCAGTCCTGTGGGACTTGTGCTCGAGCTAAGCCTTGCTGTTCTCGTGCCAGCGGGTTGCTCTTGCCCTTGCCTGTCCCGAAGAGGCCTTGGACACACATTTCCATGGATTTCATTTCAGATCTCCCGGTGTCTCAGGGCATGTCTGTCATCTGGGTGGTATGTGATCGCTTTTCTAAAATGGTCCATTTGGTGCCTTTGCCTAAGCTGCCTTCCTCTTCCGATCTGGTTCCTGTGTTCTTTCAGAATGTGGTTCATTTACACGGCATTCCTGAGAATATTGTGTCTGACAGAGGATCCCAGTTTGTTTCCAGGTTCTGGCGATCCTTTTGTGCTAGGATGGGCATTGATTTGTCGTTTTCGTCTGCCTTTCATCCTCAGACTAATGGACAAACGGAGCGAACTAATCAGACTCTGGAGGCTTATTTGAGGTGTTTTGTTTCGGCAGATCAGGATGATTGGGTGACCTTCTTGCCGTTGGCTGAGTTTGCCCTTAATAATCGGGCTAGTTCCGCTACTTTGGTTTCGCCATTTTTCTGCAACTCTGGTTTCCACCCTCGTTTTTCCTCGGGACATGTGGAGCCTTCTGACTGTCCTGGGGTAGATTCTGTGGTGTATAGGTTGCAGCAGATCTGGAATCATGTGGTGGACAACTTAAAGTTGTCACAGGAGAAGGCTCAGCGTTTTGCCAACCGCCGCCGCGGTGTGGGTCCCCGACTTCGTGTTGGGGATTTGGTATGGCTGTCTTCTCGATTTGTTCCGATGAAGGTCTCCTCTCCTAA
This sequence comes from Ranitomeya variabilis, assembly GCF_051348905.1. Taxonomy (NCBI): domain Eukaryota; kingdom Metazoa; phylum Chordata; class Amphibia; order Anura; family Dendrobatidae; genus Ranitomeya; species Ranitomeya variabilis. The sequence goes on along the minus strand of NC_135232.1, from coordinate 679,101,648 downwards.
ATTTAAGCCTCGCTTCATCGGTCCTTACAAGATATTGGAAATCCTTAATCCTGTGTCCTTTCGTTTGGATCTTCAGGTGTCGTTTGCCATTCACAACGTGTTCCATAGGTCTTTGTTGCGGCGGTACGTTGTACCTGTGGTTCCTTCTGTTGAGCCTCCTGCTCCGGTGTTGGTTGAGGGTGAATTGGAGTACGTGGTGGAGAAGATCTTGGATTCTCGTCTCTCCAGACGGAGGCTTCAGTATCTGGTCAAGTGGAAGGGCTATGGTCAGGAGGATAATTCCTGGGTGGTTGCCTCTGATGTGCATGCGGCCGATTTAGTTCGTGCCTTTCACGCTGCTCATCCTGATCGCCCTGGTGGTGTTGGTGAGGGTTCGGTGACCCCTCCTTAAGGGGGGGGTACTGTTGTGAATTAGACTTTTTGGCTCCCTCTTGTGGTTACTAGTGATATGACTCTGGGATTGTCTTTCCTCAGTTTGGCACCCACCTGGGTCGTTAGTCCAGGGGTGTTGCTATATAAGCTTCCTGGATCCTTAGTCCAGTGCCTGGCATCGTTGTAATCAGATCCTTTCTGTTTGCTCCTGTCTGCTGGTCCTGGTTCGTGCAAAATTAAGCTAAGTCTTGCTTCTTTGTTTTTTTGGTTATTTGCTTGCTCTCATTTTTGTCCAGCTTGTACTAAATGTGATTCCTGACCTTGCTGGAAGCTCTAGGGGGCTGGTGTTCTCCCCCCGGGCCGTTAGACGGTTCGGGGGTTCTTGAATATCCAGCGTGGATATTTTGATAGGGTTTTTGCTTACCATATAAGTCATCTTACTATATTCTGCTATTAGCTAGTGGGCCTCTCTTTGCTAAATACCTAGCTCATTCTTACGTTTGTCTTTTCCTCTTACCTCACCGTTATTATTTGTTGGGGGCTTGTATTCAACTTTTGGGGTCTTTTCTCTGGAGGCAAGAAAGGTCTTTCTTTTCCCTTCTAGGGTTAGTTAGTTCTCCGGCTGGCGCGAGACGTCTAGAACCAACGTAGGCACGTTCCCCGGCTGCTGCTATTTGTGGTGCTAGGATTAGATATATGGTCAGCTCAGTTACCACTGCCCTATGAGCTGGTTTTTTGTGTTTGCAGACTTAGTAATTATTTCTGAGACCCTCTGCCATTGGGGTCATAACAGATCCCCCACTTATTGTAAGATTACCCTTTTTGTGTGCCAAATCTACCTTGGCCCACTGTTTCATTCTGGATACCACTAAGGTGGCTACGGTGAGAGAAATGTATCCTCACCTCACACTATTTTTGAATTAATATATTTGTCTTTTAATCATGATTCAATAGAATTTATACTGTTTTATCAATATCTTTAATGTTTTGGACATTTATCGCATAGGGCTATATGCGCCATTCTTTGTAGGTTGTAGATGATGTAGGGAATTGTCCCTGTTCCACAAGGAGATGCTTATTAATTTTACCCATTATGTCTGCTTTGTTAAGGAACACACATAGCTGTCTACATCAGGAAGTTGATCAAACCAGGTCTGCTTCTCCCATTGTTCTCTGGTTTAGTGCTGATGCTCACATGCCCATTTTGGGCATTAATGGTGATGGACATTCACTAATATGTCCAGTCTCACTGGCCTGCAGCTGAAATCATTCAGAGCTAATAAATATTCTCCTGAATCTGGCATTATTTTTCTTTTGTTCCTGTGTCTTTCCATTCATGAAATATGGCCTCCTCTTCTCTGTTGGTCCATTTAATCTTTCCATCCAGCTGGGCATGGTCCTCAAGAAAACGCCCACAGAAAAGAGTTTAGGGCCATGCCCATTTGGCTAACAAGACTATATTTACATGTAGGGAAAAATGGGCCATATCTCAGAAATGGAAAGGTGCAGGAACAAAGGAAAAGGCTCAAATGAAGAGGGCTCTGACTGTGCCCATGGACAGGAGTGGCGCTATTTCTGGAAAAGAAGCAGACTCTTTCTCTTAATCCTGGATAACCCCTTATATTATTTTGTAGAGGGCTTTCCTGTGACAATGTAGACACTCGGAACACCCAGTAATGAAGTCGAGAATGACCTGGAGCTTTTGTAAAGAAGCACAATTGGGTTTCACAAAATCAAAGAATATCTAGTGTTTGTTTTTAATATCTTCCTGTCAGTATGTTTTCTTTATAGAAATAAAAGGTTCTCCAAACATTCTAAAGCTGGAGAAATAATATATATTTTGTGCATTACCCATGACCTGAATGCAACCCTGTCATCTTTAAAAGCTTACAGTGGCTGCTTATCAGATATTAGAAATGCATGGCGGCCTTATCAGCAGTGAGCAGGGCCAAGGGAAACACAACAGATTTATTGCAGCTTTAATAACTATCAGAGGGAGAGAGGATATTTTGGTCTTCCTATATCTATAAATGGGGGATTTCATGGTCAGTACTTCATTTGCTTTCCAGTGAGGTGACCTTCTGTCGAGTATTTTCCATTGGCCCCAATGGAAAATATGGACTTGGGTCCACCCACACACATACACACACGCACTCAGTTGCATGGAACTCAGGATCATTGATAAAGACTCTGTTAGCCCCCATAAACAAATATTACTAATATATATATATTACACAATATAATATATAATATAAAACACAATAAGATAATTTTCTAAGTGGTACAGTCATATTGTTATTAAATTACAAATATGATCGACTACATAACCCACTATTTCAAAATCAATGTACCAATAATAGCAAAATGCAAAAAGCAAATATTGCCACCACACCATGACCATAAATTACTACCACATAGTGTCTGAATAAAACCACCATCCTGCTACTGAGCCAAACCCACTATTCCAAGACCAACATACAAGAAACAAATAAAATACCACCACATGATGACCATATTATACTACTGCATAGTGTCTGAATAAAACCACTATCCTATCTATCTATCCATTGAGCAAAACCTACTATTACAAGACCAACATATTATTATTACCACATACAAGAAACAAATAATGCTGCCGCACCATGACCAGACTGCATATTGCCACCAGATAGTGATCATATAAGTATACCATCTGATCATTAACAAAAATCACAGTGTTTACCCTCATATAGTGACCATTTAATGGAAGGCATCAGTATGTACTGTACTGGTAACTCCAGATACTCACCGTGTCTCCAATCACAGTCATTCATTTTCAATTGCCTTCTTTACCCGGCACAGACCACGGTGGCTTCTTACAGCCAGGACTCTTCTCTGCAAAATGTAAACCATATACATCTATGGCTGATCGCTTTTAGAGAGCCATCCCCACATTTGCCCCTAATTCTAAAGTAATAGTACCTCACTTTTTTTTCCCACAGTACCAGTAACCCCAAAAATACAATAGAGTAGTGATGTTCCCCTATGTGTCCCCTGTCATGGTTCTCAATGGCAAGAGACCGTAGTAAAGCATACAAAAGGACTAGCTCTTGGAAGATGGGAACTCGAGCTGACTGTGAACTAAACCTACCGCACAACTAACAGTGGCCGGGTAGCGTGCCTACGTTTTATCCCTAGACGCCCAGCGCCAGCCGGAGAACTGACTGACCCTAGCAGAGGAAAATACAGACCTGGCTTACCTCTAGAGAAATTTTCCCCAAAAGGCAGACAGTAGCCCCCACATATAATGTCGGTGATTTTAGAGGAAATTGACATACGAAGTATGAAGATAGGTTTAGCAAATTGAGGTCCGCTTACTAGATAGTAGGAAGACAGAAAAGGGAACTACACAGTCAGCTGAAAACCCTTTCAAAACACCATCCTGAAATTACTTTAAGACTCTAATATCAACTCATGACACCAGAGTGGCAATTTCAGCTCACAAGAGCTTCCAGCCTCAGAAATATTCAAACACAGAGAACTGGAACAAAAATGCAAAACAAACTTAGGACTACAAGTCCAACTTAGCTGATAGTAGTCTAGGAGCAGGAACATGCAACAGAAAGGCTTCTGGTAACATTGTTGGCCGGCATAGAAATGACTGAGGAGCAAGGCTAAATAGACAACTCCCACATCCTGATGGAAACAGGTGAACAGAGGAGATGAAGCACATAAGTGCAGTACCACCAGAAACCACCGGGGGAGCCCAGAAACCAAATTCACAACAGTACCCCCCCCTCAAGGAGGGGGCACCGAACCCTCACCAGAACCACCAGGGCGATCAGGATGAGCCCTATGAAAGGCACGGACCAAATCGGAGGCATGAACATCAGAGGCTGTCACCCAAGAGTTATCCTCCTGACCGTAGCCCTTCCACTTGACCAGATACTGATGTCTCCGTCTGGAAACACGGGAGTCCAAGATCTTCTCGACAACGTACTCCAACTCACCCTCAACCAAAACCGGAGCAGGAGGCTCAACGGAAGGCACAACCGGTACCTCATACCTGCGCAACAATGACCGATGGAAGACATTATGAATAGAAAAAGATGCAGGGAGGTCCAAACGAAAGGACACAGGGTTAAGAATCTCCAATATCTTGTACGGGCCGATGAACCGAGGCTTAAACTTAGGAGAAGAAACCTTCATAGGGACAAAACGAGAAGATAACCACACCAAGTCCCCAACACAAAGACGAGGACCAACACGACGACGGCGGTTGGCAAAATGCTGAGTCTTCTCCTGGGACAACTTCAAATTGTCCACCACATGCCCCCAAATCTGATGCAACCTCTCCACCACAGCATCCACTCCAGGACAATCCGAAGACTCCACCTGACCGGAAGAGAAACGAGGATGAAACCCCGAATTACAGAAGAAAGGAGAAACCAAGGTGGCAGAACTAGCCCGATTATTGAGGGCAAACTCCGCCAAGGGCAAAAAGGCAACCCAATCATCCTGATCCGCAGACACAAAACACCTCAAATAAGTCTCCAAGGTCTGATTAGTTCGCTCGGTCTGGCCATTAGTCTGAGGGTGGAAAGCAGACGAAAAAGACAAATCAATGCCCATCCTAGCACAGAACGCTCGCCAAAATCTAGACACGAATTGGGTTCCCCTGTCAGAAACGATATTCTCCGGAATACCATGCAAGCGCACCACATTTTGAAAAAACAGAGGAACCAGCTCAGATGAGGAAGGCAATTTAGGCAAGGGAACCAAATGGACCATCTTAGAAAAACGGTCACACACCACCCAGATGACAGACATCTTCTGAGAAACAGGGAGATCAGAAATAAAATCCATGGAGATGTGAGTCCAAGGCCTCTTCGGAATAGGCAAGGATAACAACAATCCACTAGCCCGAGAACAACAAGGCTTGGCCCGAGCACAAACATCACAAGACTGCACAAAACCTCGCACATCTCGCGACAGGGAAGGCCACCAGAAGGACCTAGCCACCAAATCCCTGGTACCAAAGATTCCAGGATGACCTGCTAACGCAGAAGAATGGACCTCCGAGATGACTCTACTGGTCCAATCATCAGGAACAAACAATCTACCAGGCGGGCAACGATCAGGTCTATCCGCCTGAAACTCCTGCAAGACCCGTCGCAAATCTGGGGAAACAGCAGATAATATCACTCCATCCTTAAGGATACCTGTAGGTTCAGAATTACCAGGGGAATCAGGCTCAAAACTCCTAGAAAGGGCATCCGCCTTCACATTTTTAGAACCCGGTAGGTAAGAAACCACAAAATTAAACCGAGAGAAAAATAACGACCAGCGCGCCTGTCTAGGATTCAGGCGCCTGGCGGACTCAAGATAAATCAAATTCTTGTGGTCGGTCAATACCACCACCTGATGTCTAGCCCCCTCAAGCCAATGACGCCACTCCTCAAAAGCCCACTTCATAGCCAAGAGCTCCCGATTACCAATATCATAATTTCGCTCAGCGGGCGAAAACTTACGAGAAAAGAACGCACAAGGCCTCATCACGGAGCAGTCGGAACTTTTCTGCGACAAAACCGCCCCAGCTCCGATTTCTGAAGCGTCGACCTCAACCTGAAAAGGAAGAGTAACATCAGGCTGACGCAATACAGGGGCGGAAGAAAAGCGGCGCTTAAGCTCCCGAAAGGCCTCCACAGCCGCAGGGGACCATTCAGCAACATCAGCACCCTTCTTAGTCAAATCAGTCAACGGTTTAGCGACATCAGAAAAACCAGTTATAAATCGACGATAAAAATTAGCAAAGCCCAAAAACTTCTGAAGGCTCTTAAGAGAAGAGGGTTGCGTCCAATCACAAATAGCCTGAACCTTGACAGGGTCCATCTCAATGGAAGAGGGGGAAAAAATGTACCCCAAAAACGAAATCTTTTGAACCCCAAAAACGCACTTAGAACCCTTTACACACAAGGAATTAGAGCGCAAAACCTGAAAAACCCTCCTGACCTGTTGGACATGAGAGTCCCAGTCATCCGAAAAAATCAAAATATCATCCAGATACACAATCAAAAATTTATCCAAATATTCACGGAAAATGTCATGCATAAAGGACTGAAAGACTGAAGGGGCATTTGAAAGACCAAAAGGCATTACTAAATACTCAAAATGGCCCTCAGGCGTATTAAATGCGGTTTTCCACTCATCCCCCTGCTTAATTCGCACTAAATTATACGCCCCACGAAGATCAATCTTAGAGAACCACTTGGCCCCCTTTATTCGAGCAAACAAATCAGTAAGCAGTGGCAAAGGATACTGATATTTAACCGTGATTTTATTCAAAAGCCGATAATCAATACACGGCCTCAAAGGCCATCTTTTTTAGATACAAAGAAAAAACCGGCTCCTAAGGGAGATGACGAAGGACGAATATGTCCCTTTTCCAAGGACTCCTTAATATATTCCCGCATGGCAGCATGTTCAGGCACAGATAGATTAAATAAACGACCCTTTGGAAACTTACTGCCCGGAATCAGATCTATAGTACAATCGCACTCTCTGTGCGGAGGTAGTGAACCAATTTTAGGCTCCTCAAAAACGTCACGATAATCAGATAAAAATTCCGGAATCTCAGAGGGAATAGATGACGAAATGGAAACCAAAGGTACGTCCCCATGAGTCCCCTGACATCCCCAGCTTAACACAGACATTGCTTTCCAGTCGAGGACTGGGTTATGAGATTGCAGCCATGGCAATCCAAGCACCAACACATCATGTAGATTATACAACACAAGGAAGCGAATAATCTCCTGGTGATCCGGATTAATACGCATAGTTACTTGTGTCCAGTATTGTGGTTTATTACTAGCCAATGGCGTGGAGTCAATACCCTTCAGAGGTATAGAAACTTCCAGAGGCTCTAAATCAAACCCACAGCGTTTGGCAAAGGACCAATCCATAAGACTCAAAGCGGCGCCAGAGTCGACATAGGCGTCCGCGGTAATAGACGATAAAGAGCAAATCAGGGTCACAGATAGAATAAACTTAGACTGTAAAGTGCCAATTGAAACAGACTTATCAACCTTCTTAGTACGTTTAGAGCATGCTGATATAACATGAGTTGAATCACCACAATAGAAGCATAACCCATTTTTTCGCCTAAAATTCTGTCGTTCGCTTCTGGACAGAATTCTATCACATTGCATAATCTCTGGCGCCTTCTCAGTAGACACCGCCAAATGGTGCACAGGTTTGCGCTCCCGCAAACGCCGATCAATCTGAATAGCCATTGTCATGGACTCATTCAGACCTGTAGGCACAGGGAACCCCACCATAACATCCTTAATGGCATCAGAGAGACCCTCTCTGAAATTCGCCGCCAGGGCGCACTCATTCCACTGAGTAAGCACAGACCACTTACGAAATTTTTGGCAGTATATTTCAGCCTCATCTTGCCCTTGAGACAGGGCCATTAAGGCTTTTTCAGCCTGAATCTCTAAATGAGGTTCCTCATAAAGCAACCCCAAAGCCAGGAAAAACGCATCCACATTGAGCAACGCAGGATCCCCTGGTGTCAAAGCAAATGCCCAGTCCTGAGGGTCGCCCCGGAGCAAGGAAATTACAATCCTGACCTGCTGTGCAGGATCTCCAGCGGAGCGAGATCTCAGAGACAAAAATAATTTACAATTATGTTTGAAATTCTGGAAGCGAGATCTATCCCCGGAGAAAAATTCAGGTAAAGGAATTCTAGGTTCAGATATAGGAGCATGAATAACAAAATCCTGTAAACTTTGAACCTTCCCAGCGAGATTATCCAAACCTGTAGCTAAACTCTGAGGATCCATATTAATCAGGTGAAATCAGTACCATTCAAGGATTAGAAGGAGAGAGAGACGAAGGCTGCAGTAAGCAGAGATGCTAGAGAATCAACTAATGAGCAAACTCAGGGAAAAAAAAAAAAAATTCTCTGCAGACTTCTTTTCTCTCCTTTCTTCTGCCAATTATTTTAACCCTGGGCCGGCCAAACTGTCATGGTTCTCAATGGCAAGAGACCGTAGTAAAGCATACAAAAGGACTAGCTCTTGGAAGATGGGAACTCGAGCTGACTGTGAACTAAACCTACCGCACAACTAACAGTGGCCGGGTAGCGTGCCTACGTTTTATCCCTAGACGCCCAGCGCCAGCCGGAGAACTGACTGACCCTAGCAGAGGAAAATACAGACCTGGCTTACCTCTAGAGAAATTTTCCCCAAAAGGCAGACAGTAGCCCCCACATATAATGTCGGTGATTTTAGAGGAAATTGACATACGAAGTATGAAGATAGGTTTAGCAAATTGAGGTCCGCTTACTAGATAGTAGGAAGACAGAAAAGGGAACTACACAGTCAGCTGAAAACCCTTTCAAAACACCATCCTGAAATTACTTTAAGACTCTAATATCAACTCATGACACCAGAGTGGCAATTTCAGCTCACAAGAGCTTCCAGCCTCAGAAATATTCAAACACAGAGAACTGGAACAAAAATGCAAAACAAACTTAGGACTACAAGTCCAACTTAGCTGATAGTAGTCTAGGAGCAGGAACATGCAACAGAAAGGCTTCCGGTAACATTGTTGGCCGGCATAGAAATGACTGAGGAGCAAGGCTAAATAGACAACTCCCACATCCTGATGGAAACAGGTGAACAGAGGAGATGAAGCACATAAGTGCAGTACCACCAGAAACCACCGGGGGAGCCCAGAAACCAAATTCACAACAGTCCCCCATATAGTAGTAATGCTTATGTCCCCTTGTGCGCAAATAAAGTAGAATTGAGCCCACCATGTCACCCATATAGTGGCATTGATCACCTACATTATTATTAAAAAATTTAGTTAAATACGTTATAACAATCCCTAAACTTTCCTTATTCAGAAGTACTTTTCCGTTTTGGTCTGTGTTGCTCCAAATGTAGAGATATTTACATTTGTTTCTTCTAGAGAGCACTATGTGAAATCTCTAATTGCAGGTCAACTGGGTGTTTTTTCTGAGTCTTCTCTGGGGGTGTATCCTTTCACCTTTCCCTCCCAGATGCTGCCAATCACAATTAAGCAGCCTCTGGCACTGATAAACTGGTAGATCAGCTGCTGAGATGTGATTAGCAGCATCTGGGAGGGAGTATTAAAAACACATACCTCCAGAGAAGACTCTTAAGAAATGCCCAGTTGGACTGGAAAACAGAGAACGGACATATACTTGGATGTGTGAGCGCAGCCCAAACAGCCCATGGAATTATTTGTAAGGTCTTTCTGTAAAGAAACACATGCACATATATACAATGGGGAAAATAAGTAATTGATTAATTGCTGATTTTACAAGTTTTCCCACCTACAAAGGATGTAGAGGTCTATAATTTTTATTATTGGTACACTTCAACTGTGAGAGACAGAATCTTAAAAAAATCCACAAAATCACATTGTATGATTTTTACGTAACTATTTTGCATTTTATTGCATGAAATAACAATTTGATACAATAGGAAAACAAAACTTAATATTTGGCACAGAAACCTTTCTTTGCAATTACAGAGGTCAGAGGAGACGTTTCCTGTAGTCAGGGCCGGCTCCAGGTTTTCATGGGCCCTGGGCGAAAGAGTCCCGGTGGGCCCCTTTAACACATACCACAATTCATAATGCACGGATACGGCAGAGAAATATAGGTATAGTACAATGCCAAAGATTTCACATCATTCTTACATTACATGAGTGATATCTATTGTGCATTCTACATTAGCTCAGAAACCGGACAGTATAGTCCTCTATACAGAATAATGAGCCCCATATATTGCTCCAAACAGAATAATGAGCCCCATATATTGCCCCATACAGTATAATGGCCCCATATAGTGCTCCATACAGTATAATTGGCACCACATTGCCCTCTATACAGAATAATGAGCCCCATATATTGCTCCAAACAGAATAATGAGCCCAATATTATGCTCCATACAGAATAATGAGCCTCATATAATGCTCCATACAGTACAATGGGCACCACAGAGTGCTCCATACAGAATGAGCCGCATATATTGCTCCATACGGAATTGACCCCATATAATGCTCCATACAGTATAGCGAGCCACATATAATTCCCCATACAGTATATGATGGGCCCCATCTATTGTTCCATATATAATGGGTCTCATATAATGCTCCATACAGTATATGATCGGCCCCATACAGTATACTGAGTCCCATATATTGCTCCATACAGAATAGGCCCTATATGATGCTCCATACAGAATGGGCCCCATATAATACTCCTTACAGAATGGGTCCCATATAATGCTCCAAAAATATTTGGCCACATAAGATGCTCCATGTATAATGGGCCCCATATAATCATCCATATATAATTGGCCATATAAAATGCTCCTTATATAATTAGTCCCATAAGATGCTTCATATATTATTGGCCCCATATACTGCTCCATATGTAATTGGCCCCATATACTGCTCCATATTGAATTGGCCCCATAAGATGCTCCATATTAAATTGGCCCCATATAATGCTCCCTATAGAATTGGCTTCATAAGATGCTCCCTATATTATTGGCCCCATAAGATACTCCGTATAGAATTAGCCCCATATAATGCTCCATACATGGGCCCCTTCTGATGGTCCCCATATATTGCTTCAAATATAAAAAAAAAAATGAAATACTCATCTCTCGTTGCTTGACGCTGCTCTGCTCTGGACTCCTCAGCGTCTTCCTGCTCTCTGTGCTGCGACTGCTCAGGAAGAGGGCGCGCACTGGTGATGTCATCGCGCCCTCTGACCTGAACGTCAGTCAGAGGATGGAAGACGCTGCAGTGCTGGAACTGGGGGAGGTAAGTATCGCAAGTGTCAGGGCTCGGAGCAGGCGGGGGTCCACCCGCGTGGGCCGGCACTATAGCGCACCAGTGTCCCCAACGGCGAGTGGGCCCCCTGCCTGCTCAGGACCCCGGCACTTGCCCAGGTGCGCCGGGTGCCGACGCCGGCCCTGCCTGTAGTTCTTGACCAAGTTTGCACACACTGCAGCAGGGATTTTGGCCCACTCCTCCATACCGATCTTCTCCAGATCTGTCAGGTTTCGAGGCTGTCGCTGGGCAACATTGAGTTTCAGCTGCCTCCAAAGATTTTCTATTGGGTTGAGGCCTGGAGACTGGCTAGGCCACTCCAGGACCTTGAAAAGCTTCTTATGGAGCCACTCCTTAGTTGCCCTGGCTGTGTGTTTTGGGTCATCGTCCTGACTGAAAGACCCAGACATGACCCATCTTCAATGCTCTTACTGAGTAAAGGAGGTTGTTGTCCAAAATCTGGCAATACATGACTTCATCCGTCCTCCCTTCAATACAGTGCAGGTACTGCATCACCTTAGCAGAAAAGCACCCCAAAACATGTTTCCCCCACCTTTCTTCACAGTTTGGACAGTGTTGTTGGGGACAGGTACGGAGTGGGGCTGAAATTCAGCCCTGGCATTTGAAATCACACAGTCCCATGCTGTCCCCGTCCCCATGCACAAGATGGGATAAATTACTAATATTACCCTGGATGGAGGAAAGGAAGATTTTCTACAAGACCAATATTTCTAATGATACCAGTGGCCTGCTGGGGTAAGTCACGGAGTCAGCAACTTTGTGCTCCATCATAACTCTTTAACAGTATGGGTGCCTTGAGAACACTGATTCTGTTAACAACATAGCAGACAAAGCAGCCCATGACCAGACAGGCCCTTCTGGCACTTGCTAGAATTGCCAGATGGCCAGTCCGGCCCTGGTTGGGGATGTACTCATCCTTCTTCTTCCTCCAAACACGATGAGTTGATACAAAAATTTCTATTTTGGTCTCATCTGACCACATGACCTTCTCCCATGCCTCCTCTGGATCATCCAGATGGTCATTGGTAAACTTCAAAGGGGCATGGTGTGAGCAGGAGGACCTTTTGTGCCCTGCAGGAAATAAAAAATCCAAGACAGTGTAGTGTGTTACTAATGGTAATGTTTAAGACCGTGGTTCCAGCTCTCCTCAGGTCATTGACTAGGTCCTTCTGTGTATTTCTGGGCTGATTCCTGACCTTTCCCAGAATCATCCTTACTCCTCAATGCAAGTTCTTGCATTGAGTCCCAAACCGAGGAAGATTGACTGACTGTGTTTCTTCCATTTTCTAATAATTGTGCCAACAGTTGTTGCCTTCTCCCTAAGCAGCTTGCTTATTGTCCTGTAGCCCATCCCAGCCTTGTGCAGGTCTATAAATTTGTCCCTGGTGTCCTTAGACAGCTGTTTGGTCTTGGCCATGGTGGAGAGGTTGGAGTGTGATTGATTGAGTGTGTGGACAGGTGTCTTTTATACAGGTAACGAGTTCAACCAGGTGCAATTGAGTAATGAGTGCAGAGTAGGAGGGCTTCTTAAAGAAAAACTAACAGGTGTGTCAGAGCCAGAATTCTTGTTAGTTGGTAGGTGATCAAATACTTAATTAATTTGCATTTTATTGCATGAAATATGTAAATATCATACAATGTGATTTTCTGGATTTTTTCGATCCAAATTGTACCTACCATAAAAATTGCAGGCCTCTCCATTCTTTGTTGGTGAGAAAACATGCAAAATACATAGTTTCTCCAATATATACAGTATATATATATATATATATATATATATATATATATATATATATATATATATATATATATGCAGCGCCCCAGATTCCTGGTCGTTGCAGTATTGTCGCTCTGCCGCTAAGGGGAGTGATGGTACGTCTGATGGCACTAAAGGAGTTCACCTGACCAGGTATCACAGTCACACATTACACTTCACACTCTGGCCACCAGGGGGAGCAAAAGGTTCTATGTATTAGGCCACTCCTCACACTCTGGTAAAACTGGGGGTGGGATAGGAAGTTAGACAGAAGCTGACTGGGTTTTGCCCAGGTAACATCTAGTGAGAGAAGAGGTTGCTTGGGAAGATTCAGGGGGGTCCCTGTCAGGGGTGGGATCCTGACAGTGGCCTAGCACAGGACAGATCGTTACAGAGACGTGCATGCACCTCATTGCGGCGGCATCTTAAGTAAGGACACGAAGCGAAGTATATTATGGAGAAGTGAGAAACGAGATCACAGCACAAAGGCGATAGAACCAGAAGGAGTCGAGCCCCGAGATCGGCAACATCCTTCTGAGGCACACCGAGGAAGTAATAGACTCTACGCATTACTTTGAACTACGGCAGGGCAGTTAACTCTAGGTTGGTTGTCTCACCTTTTCACCTAATGAAGACAACGGAGGCAATTGTGGGAGAGGGGCGTCTCTAGGGTCCCTATAAAATAACTCCAGGCCTACCCCGTCATACGGGTGCGTCCTATCCATATCATCTGGGGGACGGAGAGAGAGAACAGAAACATACACGACAGTTGTGAGGACTATCCCGTGGTGCTCAGCAGGGAAGTACTACAACACCCAGGCGCTAGTAGGTAGGCTACTGATTTCCACCTGCAAAGGGAACTCTGGATGTGCCTTCGGACCGGCCGGTCTCAGCCAGCCCTGTTAGCAGTGCTCTGGATTGCGGATCCCGAAGCCTTCAGTAAAGAGGTAAAGAGACTGCAACCCTGTGTCCTCGTCATTTACTGCGACCTACACTGTCACCTACATCTTTAATTGGGCGCCCCTTAGCAGGGCCACGGACCGGGTCAGGCCACCGTGACATCCCCAGAACCGAGAGACCCGGTACCGAGTACCCCGCTGCCCTGCGTCTGGGGGCCGCTCCATATATATATCTATATATATAATTGTCTAAGGGTTTTTCTGTCTGTCTGTCTGTCTGTCCTGGAAATCCCGCGTCTCTGATTGGTCAAGGCCGCCAGGCCTCGACCAATCAGCGACGGGCACAGCATGGCAACGATGATGTCATAAAGGTTGCCTCGACCAATCAGCGACGGGCACAGTCTGCCGCGAATTCGCCTCGACCAATCAGCGACGGGCACAGTATCGACGTAGATGTCATAATGGTTGCCATGGCGACGATGATGTCATAAAGGTTACCTCGACCAATCAGCGACGGGCGCAGTCTGCCGCAAATTCTGGAATCATCATTGTCCATATACTACGGGAACATGCATATTCTAGAATACCCGATGCGTTAGAATCGGGCCACAATCTAGTATATATATATATGCAGCGCCCCAGAGTCCTGGTCGTTGCAGTACTGTGGCTCCGCCGCTAAGGGGGGCTATGGTACGTCTGATGGCACTGAAGGAGTTCATCTGACCAGGTATCACATACACCAATACATTTCACAGCCGGGCCTCCAGGGGGAGCTAAGGGTTCTATTCATTAGGCCACTCCTCACATACTGGTAAAACTGGGGGTCAGGCAGGAAGTTAGGTAAAGAACGCTGACTGGGTTGGAACCAGGCAACACCTTGTGGCAGAGGGTGTTGTAGGGGAAGATTCGGTAGGGTCCCTGTCAGGGGTGGGATCCTGACAGAGGCCTGGCAAACGGAGAGAAAGCTACGGGACCGCGCCTGCACTTCATAGCGGCGGTGCCCTAAGAAAGGACAAGAAGCGAGATTTATTGTGCTGAGTGAGAAACGAGATCAACACAACAGGGAGAAATACCAGTAGGAGTCGTGCTGTTAGACCGAGGCAACATCCTACTGAGGCGTAACTAACCGGTGGCCGGAACGCCGAGGAAGTACAGAGCTCTAAGCATTACTTCAAACCAACGGCAGGACAGAGAGCTATAGGCTGGCTGTCTCACCTACATCACCTACGCAGACATAGGGGGCAACTTGTGGAGAGGGGCGACTCTAGGGTCCCGGAAGAGCTCCGAGCCTTCCCGTCATACGGGTGCGTCCTACCATAAGATCTGGGGGACGAGATTAAGAAGAACATCAGAATCGAGTTGTGAGGGAACACGAGAAACAGACACAACGGTTGTGGGGACTATCCCGTAAGCACAGCAGGGGAGGACCACAACACATAAGCGCTAGAAGGAAGGCACAGATTTCCACCTGCGAAGGGAACTCTGGAGGTGCCATCGGACCGGCCGAACTTGCGCAGCCCGGCTAACCGTATTCCGGACTGAGGACCCAGAAGCCTTCAGTAAAGAGGTAAAGAGACTGCAACCTGGTGTCCTCGTTATTTACTGCACCGCACCACCACCACCATCCACATCTATTACTGTACGCCCCTCAGCAGGGTCACGGACCGGGTCTAGCCACCGTGACAACCCCAGAGCAGAGACTCAGAGGCCCGGTACCGGGTACCCCTCGGCCCTGCGGCAGTGGGGGGCGCTTCATATATATATATATATATATATATATATATATATATATATATATTGATTTATCTATATTTTTAGCACTGCAATGGTCCTCTCTCTCTAGATTGCATTTGCAATAGCAGATCAGTTCTATTGTGCAATGCTTGAATCCTCGTCATTATAATTACCGGTACATCGATTTGTATTCCGCTTTATACACTATACACTTTCTCGTTTACTATATCTTATATATTTGGATTTTGAAGACCTGCAGGCAAAAAAAGACCAAAAACGTCAATTAAACGTTTGCCATAGAATATGTGACAACCTTTAGCTCTATGGGGCGTTGATGTAGGAAGCATGGAGCATCTGTGTTCTTTCTTCATGCCAAGCTCTCTTGCTGGAGACTGCTGCATTTTGTCTGATAAGTACCCAGGAGAAAACTGAAGACGTTTAATTACGCGATTGTATAATTGCTTTATTCTTTGGTCAAATCCCCAGTGTTTGTGTTTAAGCGAGTGTAAAAAGAAGTCCAATTACCTTCAGATGATTTTTACATACAACGCTCTCCCTGGAAAGGCTGTGCATTTCAGTGGGTCCCCTCATGGTGATACTATAAGGATCGCTGCACTTTTAATCTTCCCTCTGTGCTATATATTACACATACAGTCTGTCTGATGACAATGTAGCCACAAAAAAGAAATAAGATTTGCTGATACCTTTAATTATCTCGAATTTAATTGAAAAAGAAAAGAAGGTCATGGAGGAAAATAACTGCATCCACATAAGTATTGTACATGAATGGTTCCCTATGCAGTAGCTGTCATACAGTGTATACATAGAAGTGTTACAAGGTATGGTACACTTTTAACATCACCATATATTGGCAAATAATCAGAGAAAACCAATTAGGAGAACCACCTCTGATTCAGCAATGTAATATTCTATACATTGGCATTTCATTTTGAGGTTTTTGCCTCAAAGCTGTTTACTTTTGCAAATAATAAAGTGTCATTATTTTCACTGTCTCCTTAGTCAGTATAATACAGCAGATATATAGTAATATTAATAGTGGATTACAGACACTATAAATAACTATGTAAGAGCTCATTCAGACATCTGGTTTTCATGTATGAATGCTATCTGTGTTTTTCACGGATAGCCATCATATCTGTGTTAGTTTATGGGGCCATTCATATGTCCCTTAATTTTGACGGTGGGGATGGTGATTTCAGGGTGATGTGCAATGTTAGTTTTCTGCCACACTAGTGTTTTGCATTTAGCCAAAAAAACTCTACTTTGTTCTTATCTGATCAGAGCACCTTCTCTCACATGCCAAGCAGGAGACACAGTTAGCATGTGGAAGAAGGTCCTCTGATCAAATGCACTGCACATCACCCTGAGAACACCATCCCTACCGTCAAACATGGTGGTGGCAGCATTATGCTGTGGGGATGCTGTGGGGATGCTTTTTTTCAGCAGAGACAAAGAAGCTGGTCAGAATTGAGGGAAAGATGGATTGATCTAAATACAAGGGAATCCTGGAGATAAACCTGTTACAGTTTGAAAACACCTTGAGGAGAATCTGTTGAAAATTGCTGTTCACAGATACCTCCATCCAATCTCACTGAGCTAGTTTGCAAATAAGAATGGGCCTACATTTTAGCCTTGAGATGTGCAAAGCAGGTAGAGACAAACCCCAAAAGATTTGCAGCAGTAATTGAAGAGAGAGGTGGTCCTCAGGTGACTCAGGGGGCTGAATGCAAATGATCGTCACTAGGGTTGAGCGACTTTCATTTTTTTAAGGTCGAGTCGGGTTTTGTGAAACCCGACTTTGTCCAGAGTCGAGTCGAGTGCAGTCGGCCGACTATCGCTAAAAGTCGGGGATCGACCGAAACACGAAACCCAATGCAAGTCAATGGGGAACCATAGTCGGCAGTGAGTGGAGGCCAGGAAAACACCTACAGTGCCCATTTTAATGCCAAAAACATCCATTCTTGTTTCTGAAGCTTGTCAATCTAAATTAACTTTATAATAATTGTTGGGCATAGGAAATTGGGGGTCATTTGGCAAAAGTTGTGGGGGGTAGGGCTGGGTCAAGGCTTTAGTGGGCCCAGGAAATGTGGACTACGTCACGGCGGTGGAGCAGGGAGAGGTAAGTATTTCAACGTTGCAAGTGCTGTGATCCTGAGCAAGCAGGGGGGGCCCACTCGTTCGCATTGGCACTGGCACAGGGCCCCTCAAAGTACAGCGGTGTGTTTGCACGGCGGGGGCGCCTCCCACCAGCAGCGACACTTTTGCGTACTCTGAGGGGCCCTGTGCCAGTGGCGTCGCCAACGAGTATGCCCCCCCCACCTGATGAAGGAACCTGCACTTTCATCTGCACCTTCCTCTTTGTCCCTGTGTAAGGTGGTTTAACATGCGGTAAGGGGGACCTTACTTCCAGCAGGGTCAGATTCTGGCTGTGTAGAGTGCAAGGGGAATGTAGTGTTCTGGGTCAATGTACCAGCAGACTCATCTAGCAGTGGCTGGGCAATGGGCAGGATGAGGAGGAAACAGATATAGGGCCAAAGAATAAAGTAGGCTAAATGCAGTTCAAAATTGGTAACAGGACTAAACAGGCGGCACTGCTTTGTTCAGTGGAGTAGCAAACCCAAGAGCAGCAGACACTGTTTTAAGGGCCCAACCACACTAGTAGGCCAAATGCAGTTTAATATCTGATACTATAGGCCGAAAGCCAGAAGGTAGAAGCTCAGCTGTATTCAGTTGAGGGCAACACCAGGGAGGGGCAGACACCGTTAGTAGGCCCTAACCACCATTTTTTTTATTTAAAAACAGCACTTAATGAGAGCCAGAAGGTTGAGGCTCAGCTGTATTCAGTTGAGGAAAAACACCAGGGAGGGGCAGACACCGTTAGTAGGCCCTAAACACCATTTTTTTATTTAAAAACAGCACTTAATGAGAGCCAGAAGGTTGAAGCACAGCTGTATTCAGTTGAGGACAAACACCAGGCAGGGGCAGACACCGTTAGTAGGCCCTAAACACCATTTTTTTATTTAAAAACAGCACTTAATGAGAGCCAGAAGGTTGAGGCTCAGCTGTATTCAGTTGAGGACAAACACCAGGCAGGGGCAGACACCGTTAGTAGGCCCTAAACACCATTTTTTTTATTTAAAAACAGCACTTAATGAGAGCCAGAAGGTTGAGGCTCAGCTGTATTCAGTTGAGGACAAACACCAGGCAGGGGCAGACACCGTTAGTAGGCCCTAAACACCATTTTTTTAGTTAAAAACAGCACTTAATGAGAGCCAGAAGGTTGAGGCTCAGCTGTATTCAGTTGAGGACAAACACCAGGCAGGGGCAGACACCGTTAGTAGGCCCTAAACACCATTTTTTTATTTAAAAACAGCACTTAATGAGAGCCAGAAGGTTGAGGCTCAGCTGTATTCAGTTGAGGACAAACACCAGGCAGGGGCAGACACCTTTAGTAGGCCCTAAACACCATTTTTTTTATTTAAAAACAGCACTTAATGAGAGCCAGAAGGTTGAAGCTCAGCTGTATTCAGTTGAGGACAAACACCAGGCAGGGGCAGACACCGTTAGTAGGCCCTAAACACCATTTTTTTATTTAAAAACAGCACTTAATGAGAGCCAGAAGGTTGAGGCTCAGCTGTATTCAGTTGAGGACAAACACCAGGCAGGGGCAGACACCGTTAGTAGGCCCTAAACACCATTTTTTTATTTAAAACAGCACTTAATGAGAGCCAGAAGGTTGAAGCACAGCTGTATTCAGTTGAGGACAAACACCAGGCAGGGGCAGACACCGTTAGTAGGCCCTAAACACCATTTTTTTATTTAAAAACAGCACTTAATGAGAGCCAGAAGGTTGAGGCTCAGCTGTATTCAGTTGAGGACAAACACCAGGCAGGGGCAGACACCGTTAGTAGGCCCTAAACTCCATTTTTTTATTTAAAAACAGCACTTAATGAGAGCCAGAAGGTTGAAGCACAGCTGTATTCAGTTGAGGACAAACACCAGGCAGGGGCAGACACCAGACACCGTTAGTAGGCCCTAAACACCATTTTTTTATTTAAAAACAGCACTTAATGAGAGCCAGAAGGTTGAGGCTCAGCTGTATTCAGTTGAGGAAAAACACCAGGGAGGGGCAGACACCGTTAGTAGGCCCTAAACTCCATTTATTTATTTAAAAACAGCACTTAATGAGAGCCAGAAGGTTGAAGCACAGCTGTATTCAGTTGAGGACAAACACCAGGCAGGGGCAGACACCGTTAGTAGGCCCTAAACACCATTTTTTTAGTTAAAAACAGCACTTAATGAGAGCCAGAAGGTTGAAGCACAGCTGTATTCAGTTGAGGACAAACACCAGGCAGGGGCAGACACCGTTAGTAGGCCCTAAACAGCATTTTTTTATTTAAAAACAGCACTTAATGAGAGCCAGAAGGTTGAGGCTCAGCTGTATTCAGTTGAGGACAAACACCAGGCAGGGGCAGACACCGTTAGTAGGCCCTAAACACCATTTTTTTAGTTAAAAACAGCACTTAATGAGAGCCAGAAGGTTGAAGCACAGCTGTATTCAGTTGAGGACAAACACCAGGCAGGGGCAGACACCGTTAGTAGGCCCTAAACACCATTTTTTTATTTAAAAACAGCACTTAATGAGAGCCAGAAGGTTGAGGCTCAGCTGTATTCAGTTGAGGAAAAACACCAGGGAGGGGCAGACACCGTTAGTAGGCCCTAAACACCATTTTTTTATTTAAAAACAGCACTTAATGAGAGCCAGAAGGTTGAAGCACAGCTGTATTCAGTTGAGGACAAACACCAGGCAGGGGCAGACACCGTTAGTAGGCCCTAAACACCATTTTTTTATTTAAAAACAGCACTTAATGAGAGCCAGAAGGTTGAAGCACAGCTGTATTCAGTTGAGGACAAACACCAGGCAGGGGCAGACACCGTTAGTAGGCCCTAAACACCATTTTTTTAGTTAAAAACAGCACTTAATGAGAGCCAGAAGGTTGAAGCACAGCTGTATTCAGTTGAGGACAAACACCAGGCAGGGGCAGACACCGTTAGTAGGCCCTAAACACCATTTTTTTATTTAAAAACAGCACTTAATGAGAGCCAGAAGGTTGAGGCTCAGCTGTATTCAGTTGAGGACAAACACCAGGCAGGGGCAGACACCGTTAGTAGGCCCTAAACACCATTTTTTAATTTAAAAACAGCACTTAATGAGAGCCAGAAGGTTGAAGCACAGCTGTATTCAGTTGAGGACAAACACCAGGCAGGTGCAGACACCGTTAGTAGGCCCTAAACACCATTTTGTTATTTAAAAACAGCACTTAATGAGAGCCAGAAGGTTGAAGCTCAGCTGTATTCAGTTGAGGACAAACACCAGGCAGGGGCAGACACCGTTAGTAGGCCGTAACCAAAGTTGAAGGCCAAATGCAGTTTAATTTCTGATACTATAGGCCGAAAGCCAGAAGGTGGAAGCTCAGATTTAGACAGTGGAGGACAATTAGAATTAGGGACTGCAGACAGACATAGTAGGCTGTCCCCTGTGGACCATGCATCCAACACATTAACCCATTGCGCCGTAATGGACACGTAATCTTCCGTGGCCATGCCTACAGGTCCATGCGTCTGTTGTCAGGTGCACCTTTGTACTCACAGATTGCCAGAGTGCATGGACAATGCGGTCTTCTACATGCTGGTGGAGGGTTGGGATGGCTTTTCTCGCAA
This sequence comes from Ranitomeya variabilis, assembly GCF_051348905.1. Taxonomy (NCBI): domain Eukaryota; kingdom Metazoa; phylum Chordata; class Amphibia; order Anura; family Dendrobatidae; genus Ranitomeya; species Ranitomeya variabilis. Next base: position 679,080,264 of record NC_135232.1, on the reverse strand, counting down.
AAGAAGTGTCGACTGGTTAGCTTGTAGCGTGGTACAGCGTAGTCCATCATGGCCTTATTAATAGTAAATAAAATATATAACTAGGCTCTATGAACTTTTAAATAGGTTCCAGGGGTACACGGGCAGCATTGGTGTGGTCAGTGGAGGAGTATTGCAAGTAGGGGCCGCAGACAGGCTCACAAAGGCCTAAAATAACAAACAGTAGGCAGTCATGGCAGTTTTACATCGGTTACATGGATACACAGGCAGGCACTCCAGGCAGCATTGTGGTCAGTGGAGGAGTATTGCAAGTAGGGGCCGCAGACAGGCTCACAAAGGCCTAAAATAACAAACAGTAGGCAGTCATGGCAGTTTTACATCGGTTACATGGATACACAGGCAGGCAGCATTGTGGTCAGTGGAGGAGTATTGCAAGGAGTGTCTGACACAGTTAGTACTCCAAAAAAATAAATAGATGTGAATGTCTAGCAAAACAACTATAAGTAAAAAAAGGGTGGCATGCTTAGGTACAGGGGTGGGCTCATCTGCAGAGTTTATGACAAAGTAATTTGGCAGTAAATTAGTATTTACTGGTGTCAATATAGGACACTGACCCAGACTACTTTAACTAGCATCATAGATGCAAACAAATTGGTATTGTTTGTCAGTGCCAGGCATTGAATGATGTCAGTGCATAGACTAAACATTGGTGGAGCTGTGCGAGATAATTTTGCACGTGGTAGAGCACAGTTTGAGCTGGGGGGGGGGGGACTCTCTTGTGGCCGGCGGTACCGCCCCAGGGCTCCTCATTTTACAACGGTGTGTCTGACGTTGGGTGCGCACCACCACCGCCAGAGACACTACATTGTACTATGAGGGACCCAGTGGCAGTGCCGTCGACCAAAAGCGGGCACACCCACCTCTTCAGACAATCAGCACTGTAACGGGTGCTTGCGCCAAGTGGCGAGACAACGGCCCCGTGGGGGGATTTTTCCCATTGGGGGAGGTGTAAACATGTCGTATGCTGGACAAACAGCTGCTGCAAATTAACAGATTGGAACACTCAGTAAGACCAGTCCACAAGCAAGACCTTTTTATAGGAAAGCTAGGTGTCAGCCGGGAAAGGTGGGGCAAAATAATTTGAAATCCAGGAGTGGTTCATTTTAATGAAGGTGAGATCATCCACATTTTGGGTAGCCAGACGAGTCCTTTTTTCGGTTAATATTGAACCAGCAGCACTGAATACTCTTTCTGATAGCACACTAGCTGCTGGGCAAGCAAGCTCCTGCAACGCATATTCTGCCAATTCAGGCCAGGTGTCTAATTTTGATGCCCAGTAATCAAATGGGAATGACGGTTGAGGGAGAACATCGATAAGGGAAGAAAAATAGTTAGTAACCATACTGGACAAATGTTGTCTCCTGTCACTTTGAATAGATGCTGCAGTACCTGTCCTGTCTGCGGTCATTGCGAAATCACTCCACAACCTGGTCAGAAAACCCCTCTGTCCAACGCCACTTCTGATCTGTGCACCTCTAACACCTCTGCCCTGTAGCCCCCTGCAGCTCGTGTGAGAACCATCACCGGGGCTGTGTGCTGGGAATGCCTGAATCAAACGGTCTACAAGAGTAGCTTGTTTGGTTGCTAATATTTGTTCGAGGTTCTCATGTGGCATAATATTTTGCAATTTGCCTTTATAGCGAGGGTCAAGGATGCAGGCCAACCAGTAATCGTCATCGCTCATCATTTTAATAATGCGTGTGTCCCTTTTGAGGGTACGTAAGGCATAATCCGCCATGTGTGCCAAAGTTCCAGTTGTCAAATCTGCGGTTGTGCTGGTTGGAGTGGCTGTTACAGGCAAATCTACGTTACTTGTCTCCCTTAAAAAAACAGAACCCGGCCTTGCAACGCCACTAATTTCTGTTGGCCCAGGAGAAGCTTCCTCATTCAAAAAGTACTCATCCCCATCATCCTCCTCCTCCTCTTCGCCCGCTACCGCGTCCTCTACACGGCCCTGACCAGACAATGGCTGACTGTCATCAAGGCTTTCCTCTTCCTCGGCTGCAGACGCCTGCTCCTTTATGTGCGTCAAACTTTGCATAAGCAGACGCATTAGGGGGATGCTCATGCTTATTATGGCGGTGTCTGCACTAACCAGCCATGTGCATTCCTCAAAACACTGAAGGACTTGACACAGGTCTTGTAGCTTCGACCACTGCACACCTGACAACTCCATGTCTGCCATCCAACTGCCTGCCCGTGTATGTGTATCCTCCCACAAAAACATAACAGCACGCCTCTGTTCGCACAGTCTCTGAAGCATGTGCAGTGTGGAGTTCCACCTTGTTGAAATGTCGATGATTAGGCGATGCTGGGGAAGGTTCAAAGACCGCTGATAGTTCTGCATACGGCTGGAGTGTACGGGCGAACGGCGGATATGCGAGCAAAGTCGGCGCACTTTGAGGAGCAGGTCTGGTAACCCCGGGTAACTTTTCAGGAAGCACTGCACCACCAGGTTTAAGGTGTGAGCCAGGCAAGGAATGTGTTTCAGTTGGGAAAGGGCTATGGCAGCCATGAAATTCCTTCCGTTATCACTCACAACCTTGCCTGCCTCAAGATGTACAGTGCCCAGCCATGACTGAGTTTCATTCAGCAAGAACTCGTACAGAACTTCCGCAGTGTGTCTGTTGTCGCCCAAACACTTCATTGCCAATACAGCCTGCTGACGCTTGCCACTAGCTGTCCCATAATGGCACACCTGGTGTGCAACAGTGGCAGCTGCGGATGGAGTGGATGTGCGACTGCGGTGTGTGGACGAGCTCTCGCTTCTGCATGAGGAGGAGGAAGAGGAGGAGGGGGGGCTAACGCCTACAGCCAACTCTTTCCTTGACCGTGGACTAGGCAAAACTGTCCCAATATTGCTGTCCCCTGTGGACCCTGCATCCACCACATTCACCCAGTGTGCCGTGATGGACACGTAACGTCCCTGGCCATGCCTACTGGTCCATGCATCTGTTGTCAGGTGCACCTTTGTAGTCACAGACTGCCTGAGTGCATGGACGATGCGGTCTTTAACATGCTGTTGGAGGGCTGGGATGGCTTTTCTAGAAAAGAAGTGTCGACTGGGTAGCTCGTAGCGTGGTACAGCGTAGTCCATCAGCGCTTTGAAAGCTTCGCTTTCAACTAACCGGTAGGGCATCATCTCTAATGGGATTAGTATAGCAATGTGGGCGTTCAAACCCTGTGTACGCGGATGCGAGGATGAGTACTTCCTTTTCCTAACAAGAGTCTCATGTAGGGTGAGCTGGACTGGAGAGCTGGAGATCGTGGAACTAGCGGTGGTGCCGGTGGACATGGCAGACTGAGAGAGGGTTGGAGATGGTATTCTTGCCGGTGCCCTACATGCAGTGTTTCCTACTGCAAACCTGGTGATTCCCTGACTGCTTTGGCCTGGCGACGAAAGCTGCACAGATACTGCCGGTGGTGCGGGAAATGGTGGGTTTACAGTGAGGGAAGGGATGTAGCGTTGCTGACTAGCTTCATTGGCTGAGGGTGCTGCAACCTTTAGGGACATTTGGTAGTTATTCCAGGCTTGCAAATGCATGGTGGATAAATGTCTATGCATGCAACTTGTATTTAGACTTTTAAGATTCTGGCCTCTGCTTAAGGTAGTTGAACATTTTTGACAGATGACTTTGCGCTGATCATTTGGATGTTGTTTAAAAAAATGCCAGACTTCACTCTTTCTACTATCGGATAACTTTTCAGGCATTGCAGACTGAGCTTCTATAACCGGATGGCCACGCTGTCCTCCAACAGGTTTTGGTTTTGCCACGCGTTTTTGGCCAGATACGGGCCCGGTAGATGGAACCTGTTGTGATGTTGATGCCTGCTGCGGCTCCTCCTCCTCCGCTTCTGAACTACTGCCGCCTGCACCCTGTTCCCCCAATGGCTGCCAATCGGGGTCAACAACTGGGTCATCTATGACCTCCTCTTCTATGTCGTGTGCAACTTCGTCTGTGTCACCGTGTAAGCCGGTGGTATAGCGTTCGTGACGGGGCACCATAGTCTCCGCTGGGTTTGATTCTGCCTTAGTACACTGCGAGGGCAATGTTCTTGTCTGAGTCAAAGGAACAGCATAGTAATCTGGCTGTGGCTGTGCATCTGTGCACTCCATGTCCGATTCAACTTCCAATGGGCATGGCCTGTTAACTGTTTCACTGTCTAACCCAGGAACGGTATGTGTAAAGAGCTCCATGGAGTAACCTGTTGTGTCGACTGATGCATTCTTCATTTTTTTTTTTTGAAAAGTGAGAATTTACCCAAAAAAAAATAAAAATGGCCAAGTATCACACAGTGGTTTTTTCGGTGCCACACAATGAGAGTGAGATGCCACCCACAGCAATGGCACGGAGGCAGACTTGCCAATAGTTATCTCCCACTAACTATTTTTTTTTTGAAAAGTGAGAATTTACCCCCCCCCCAAAAAAAATGGCCAAGTATCACACAGTGGTTTTTTCGGTGCCACACAATGAGAGTGAGATGCCACCCACAGCAATGGCACGGAGGCAGACTTGCCAATATTTATCTCCCACTAACTATTTTTTTTTTGAAAAGTGAGAATTTACCCCCCCCCCAAAAAAAATGGCCAAGTATCACACAGTGGTTTTTTCGGTGCCACACAATGGGAGTGAGATGCCACCCACAGCAATGGCACGGAGGCAGACTTGCCAATATTTATCTCCCACTAACTATTTTTTTTGTGAAAAGGGAGAATTTACCCCCAAAGAACAAAAAGGACCAGTATTACACACTGCTTTTCGGTGGGACACAATGAGAGACAGATGCCACACACAGGACTGGCACGGAGGCAGACTTGCCAATATTTATCTCCCACTAACTATTTTTTTTTTTGAAAAGTGAGAATTTACCCCCCCCCCCAAAAAAAAAATGGCCAAGTATCACACAGTGGTTTTTTCGGTGCCACACAATGAGAGTGAGATGCCACCCACAGCAATGGCACGGAGGCAGACTTGCCAATAGTTATCTCCCACTAACTATTTTTTTTTTGAAAAGTGAGAATTTACCCCCAAAAAAAAAAAATGGCCAAGTATCACACAGTGGTTTTTTCGGTGCCACACAATGAGAGTGAGATGCCACCCACAGCAATGGCACGGAGGCAGACTTGCCAATATTTATCTCCCACTAACTATTTTTTTTTGTGAAAAGGGAGAATTTACCCCCAAAAAACAAAAAGGACCAGTATTACACACTGCTTTTCGGTGGGACACAATGAGAGACAGATGCCACACACACAGGACTGGCACGGAGGCAGACTTGCCAATATTTATCTCCCACTAACTATTTTTTTTTTTGAAAAGTGAGAATTTACCCCCCCAAAAAAAAAATGGCCAAGTATCACACAGTGGTTTTTTCGGTGCCACACAATGAGAGTGAGATGCCACCCACAGCAATGGCACGGAGGCAGACTTGCCAAGATTTATCTCCCACTAACTTTTTTTTTTTGAAAAGGGAGAATTTAGACAAAAAAAAAAAAATGGCCAAGTATCACACAGTGGTTTTTTCGGTGCCACACAATGAGAGTGAGATGCCACCCACAGCAATGGCACGGAGGCAGACTTGCCAAGATTTATCTCCCTGCAGTTATCTCAGAAAAGTATGGCAGGCAGCTAGAAAAAGGACTGCTGCACACAAAAGTGTGGACAAACACACAAGATAGCTGTGCAGAAAGGAAGGAAATACAGGATTTGTGCTTTGAAAAAAGCAGTTGGTTTGCACAGCGGCGTACACACAAAGCAACGCAGCTATCAGGGTCAGGGAGCCTTCTAGGGCAGCCCAATGAGCGACAGCGCTGAGGAAAAAAAAATGTAGCTTCCACTGTCCCTGCAAACAAAAGGTGGTGTTGGACAGTGGAAATCGCTACAGCACAAGCGGTTTGGTGGTTTATGGACCCTGCCTATCACTATCCCTGCTTCTGAAGAAGCGGCAGCAACCTCTCCCTACGCTCAGATCAGCAGCAGTAAGATGGCGGTCGGCGGGAACGCCCCTTTATAGCCCCTGTGACGCCGCAGAAAGCAAGCCAATCACTGCAATGCCCTTCTCTAAGATGGTGGGGACCAGGACCTATGTCATCACGCTGCCCACACTCTGCGTTCACCTTCATTGGCTGAGAAATGGCGCTTTTAGCGTCATTGAAACGCGACTTTGGGGCGAAAGTCGCGTACCGCATGGCCGACCCCACACAGGGATCGGCTCGGTTTCATGAGACGCCGACTTTGCCAAAAGTCGGCGACTTATGAAAATGAACGATCCGTTTCGCTCAACCCTAATCGTCACAATTTTCAGATTTATATTTTTAAAATGTTTAGAAAATCATGTATAATTTCCTTTACGCTTAACAAATAATTGCTATTTTGTGTTGGTATATCAAATAAAATCCCAATAAAATGCATTTAAGTTTGTGGGAGTAACTTGAAAAAGTGTGGAAAAATTCACGGGGTTTGACTACATTTTCAAGGCACTGTGTACCTTATTTCCTTTTATTATTTTCCATCCCTTGGTTGACCCTGATGGACATATGTCTTTTTTCAACTGTATTAAATATGTAACTATGTAAGACTATGGATGCCATGACATAGAAAAAAAGTTTTATATATTTGTTAGTGGGTTATTTTTGGTTAACATAATTGCACTAAGTTTTAATCTGCAAACTCAGTTTCCTTCATTCATGTTCAGATCAACTGATATACAGTATGCAGCCTGATCCAAGTTTCAGATCTTTCTCTTCTGGGAGTGTCTCTCCCAGTAATACAGGTTGGATGTGAGCTCTGTTTGTTTCTAGGGTGCTGAGGATTTCAGTAAGACCGGGGTCACACTTGCGAGTTCAGTGCGAGAAACTCACATGAGTCTCTCGCATCAAGTCCCGACACTGCCGCCGGCACTCGGGACCGGAGTTTGCGGCTGCATGTATTTCTATGCAGCCACACGCTTTATGCACTTTATATTTAAGAAGCAGATGAGCAATACAAAGAAAAAAAAATCTGTGTGAAAGAGTATATAATCTTTAATGGTATTTTAATATATATACTGAAATACTGTAAGGCACATTTTTAAGGACATTGCTGACCCAGATCTAGAAAAATTTGCATTGATGTCACCAAGTTGTCTAGACCACATTTTCCAAGATCTTTTCATTATTATAAAAGAGTTTATCCAGGACTAATTTTTTTTTTTGTACTATGGGTCTAACAACTAACAGGCACATAACTGGCAACAGAGGCAACTGCTTGCCTGTTCTACTTGGTGCTGGCTCAGAGTGATCACTGACTGCTCCTGCCTGCAATTCAGCTGTTACACATCAACAGAAAAGCTCTTCATTTTCCTGGCTGTTCTGTCGACAAGCCATCACTGCTGACGTCATACTGAATGACAGTGGCTCCCTGCAATTAGGTAGTAGGGAGCTAGCTGTCAATCAGCATTAAATTGACTGCCTCGTCATCACAGCAGAGAGCAAGAGAAATTACTGCTCTGTTGACATGATGTCAGCAGAAGCTGCAGAATTGCCGGCAGGGGCGGTCTGTAACCACTCTGAGTCAGCAACTACCTGCCTATTAGTTCTTAGGCTGGTAGTAAAAAAATTAAATAGTCCTGGATAACCCCTTTAGGGAGTCATCTGCAGGCTGTTCGGGCATGCTGGGCGTTGGAGATTTACAACAGCTAAAGGGACTCAGGTTGGAGACCAATGCTGCACATGATATGTGTAGTGACTAGTAGAGATTGTCCACCTATGTATGAAACTTCGAACTAAGGGGCTCTTCATCTATTTTCCATCTGTGCTGTCAAGTCCTGTACATATAGGAGTTGTGCATTTCTTTGTCTTGGGATATAGCACAAAACTTGTCGGAGTTGCGGTGACTGCAGTGCGGTATTATGTAATCGGTCAGGATCATTTTTATTTAAACACATTTATACCAGTGATGATGCTAAACGCAGTAAACAAAAAGGAACAACAACATTATATAAGCCTATAAATACTAATAAAAAATAATACAATGCTTACAATTATCTTCTAATTATGGAGATTACAGTGACAAAGACTCTGAATGTTTTTATGGGGACAAACTGTTTAGTTGTCCTATAGCAAAATAATATAGACCCCACAAGTCTCCGCAGGGCTGGCTATACAAGCACCAAGGACTGTGATGGACGCAGTAAGTAGATCCCTGGTGGCTTTATATTACAAGCTGTAAATCTGTTTAGACTGATATCATTATGAGAGAATACTAATAGGTTGTAAGGTATTGTCAGATAGCTGCTATAAATCATGAGACCACACAACCAAAATTACATTAGTCACATGACAGCATAATTGTCCAATGTCCCCATTTTCCTACGCCATGCAGACTGCATCCATGCCATGTCCCTATGGTCCAAAATGGCACATGTAATCATTTATTGTATTGCAGGAAGATGATTAATACATTATGTAAAATGATATTAAAGTTGCATAATAAGTAGTGAAGAGCGAGTGTACACGTTGCTTGGGTTTTCCCGAGCACGCTCGGGTGGTATCCGAGTATTTGCAACTGCTCGGAGATTTAGTTTGCATTGTCTCAGCTGCATGATTTACAGCTCATAGACAGCTTGATTACATGTGGGGATTCCCTAGCAACCAGGCAACCCCCACATGTACTCAGGCTGGCCAGCAGCTGTAAATTATGCAGCTGCGTCAGCAAAAACTAAATCTCCGTGCAGTTACAAATACTCGGAGACCACCCGAGCAATGAGTACACTCGCTCATCACTAATAATAAGTGATGTCCATGTAGTCCTATGGCCCTATAGCAAAATTCGGAAGGGAACCCACGTGAATGACCATCATCAGCAGCAAATTGGTGACCAAAGTCAATACTCTGTCATGGCATTTCTTTCTTCTGTGGCCTTTTAAAAGGGTTGATTGGGATTTTAACATCGGTGGCCTATGTTTAGGATAGATCATGAAATGTCTGATCGGTAGGGGTGTGGTGTAGCACCCGGCCCCCCTACCGATCAGCTGTTCCCAGTGTCGACTGCAGCCGGAATTGCTCATCAGTTACGGAGCTGCACACCACAGCGCTGTCGACTGTACTGTCGCCCCCTATTCAAATCAATAGGGACAGATGTGCAGTACTGGCAGTGGCCACTATTCTGTCGATGGAGCTGTGCTGTGCAGCTCCGTAACTGAGCAGTTCCAGCTGCTGCCAACAATGGGAACAGCTAATCGGTGGGAATGCCAGGTGTCCCACCCCCACTGACCAGACGTTGATGATCTATCCTACAGATAGGTCATCAATGTTTAAGTCCCGGATAACCCCTTTAATATTTCATTACCCACTTCTCCTACTCTCCCTCTCAAGCTGTTCCCCTTAAAGACTACTTTATTAATGGAACTCCAGAGGCATATGTTAAAGAGTAACATAACATTTTTTTATTTAAAGGGAAACAGTAAGGCTGTGTGCACACGATGCGGATTTAGTGCGGATCCGCAGCAGATTTTTCCGCGCAGAAACGCTGCAGTTCCGCACTGTGATTTACAGTACAATGTAAATCAATTGGAAAAAAAAATGCTGTGCTGATGGTGCGGAAAAATCCGCATGAAATCCTGAGGATCAAAAGAAGTAGCATGCTACTTCTTTTGTGCGGATCTGCAGCGTTTCTGACCCCTTCTATAATAGAAATCCGCAGGGGTAAAAACCGCAGAAAATCCGCGCAAAATCCACATCAATTTCGCATAAAAAACGCACTAAATCCGCGACAAATCCGCACCTGCGTTTTCTGCCAGGAGATGCGGATTTTGTGTGGAAAATTCTGCACCCCAATCCGCAATGTGTGCACATAGCCTAAGTTCAACTCTCCCCTTACCACCCCACAAACCGCATATATTGGTCTGTGTGATGTCAGGTAAAGATCAGATAGCGAGCTATCAATCAAGCTGGAGGATGGTGCTGGACAGGGAAACAGTCTCAAGAGGCAAAGGTTAGGGAAGTGCTCTATTATGCATAGAGCACTTAATGCCTGGTTGGCATGTGAATTAAAATGCTAATTTCTGGAGAATGCAGCAACAGGTAGAAGATATAAAGGTGTTGATTGATTTACATTTTCAAACACCCGCATGCCCATATATGCAGTTTGGATTGAAGTGAGGTGGGGGGTTGATCTTATTGACAGATTCCATTGAATTATCTTGCTGGCATCATAAAAAAAGATTTTTTATTTGAGCTATACTTAATAATTTTATTTTTCATTATTCTTTCTTAAATACCATGCTGCAGTTCTGTTACAGTGCCCAGCTCATGCTCCTTTAGAAGTTGCTTTCACCTGCTTCTTAGACTAGATCCATGCTCTATTTACGGAGGAAATCCCCTGTCTGAGTACAGGAGTAGAGAAAAGAGAGGCTTGGAGATGAGAATTCCACTGCTCTATTTGTTTGTAAATAGGGTACAGATCTTGAATGAGCAGCAATTGAAAGTATCTTCTAAAGGAGCATTAATTGGGCACATGAAGCAGCACTGCAGCTTAGTGTTTGGGAGAAAAGTAGGTAAATTAATGTAATAAAGTATATTATAAAAAATCATAACTTTGCAATTCCTAGATGATAATTAAAAATAAAGAAGTTTTATTATTCTTTAAAGCTCCTCAGTCCCAGGTCATAATGTGTAATAGGGTTCTCACTTACCATATGTAGTTTAATATACTAGTGTCTTATGTGGCAAAGGGGTATTTGAGTATTTGAACCGCCAACATACATATTACATTAAAGTTGACTGAATCAGAGGGACCAACCGACCATGAGGCCTTCGGACTTTCCCCCAACAGATATGTCAGCTATATTAAAGCTTAGTTTAAATCTAAACTTGATCCTTTTGTTCTCCAGGTAGATAAATCTCTGAGAACCAGAGATATTTGATTTTCTATGCTGTCCGATTGAAAACACATAAAAGCTCGGTCAAGCTAAGTGTTCATGTGTATGGTAGAGTTGATAATGGTCACTAGGACCTCTGCTATTTATGATTTATGGACACCTTTAAAGAAGCACTGCAATTAAAGTTTTTATCCTCTTAATATATTGCAATCATTCTATTACATTGCTGCTCATTTTGCCTTTCTTCCCAGTTAATTCTTCTCATTTTCTTTAGGTCTATGAAATCACGTGGTTAAAAACAGACCACATGAATCCTTCTAACCTCTATGTAGAAACAGGAATTCTCTTTTCCATGCTTAAGTCATTAACAATTCTACAAAGTCCCTGGCAAGGGGATGAGCAGAGGAGGTAGAGCAGGAGTTAAAGAGAGGGTGTAGCTGGGCTGCCAGGGACTTTACAGCTATGGAGAATTGTAGTTCTGATGATGACTCTTGCAGGGAAAAGAGACTTCCTGCTTCTACATAGAGCTTAGAAGGATACAGCCAGTCTGTTTTTAATCACCTGATGTCATAGACCTAATGCAAAAGGGATGCATCAACTGGGTAGAAAGGGTAAATGAGCAACTGTGATTACACAGTGCTATATAATATGATGACTGCAATATATGAAGAAGATACAAAACTTTGATGGTACTGCTTTTTAAGTACTAGAGCCCAAGTGTGACTACTAACTCTGCACTCCTCTGCAACTGCTTCCTTGGTAGTTACAGCCATGCCAATACATGAATCATACAGCTCCTCCAGACCACCTTATAAGTTATTGCATCTTTCTGTTGTGCCTGGAAAAGTTGACATTTACTGTATCTCCTGTCAAATCCATATGGGCAGGATTGCTATAGTGACACCCATTATATAACCACGCACCTGAGAGTTGCTATAATGAGCATGGTATATCAGCCCTCTTCATTAGGATGAGTTATTACATATGCATACCATTTCATGGCAAGTTCTGTATGATGAGGTACCAAAACCTCTAACCTCGGTGTGACAAATTCTCTGGAGATCTGCCACCTGACTGCTCAATGTTGGCTGTTTATCTTACTAGAAGCTCTTCACGGTCTGGGTGGCTGCAGAATTCATTCCTCCTAAATAAAAAAACAACACCTGCAGTCATGGACAAACAGATCCTCTTGACTTTGGCAGGCTTGACATGGAAAAAACCCACCCAAGAGATGAAAAATGATTTCCAAGCTTAGCGCTAGCCATAGAGATGGCTGTTACTGGACCTTCTATCCTACATTTGCATCCTATTCTTGTTACTGTAAAAGCACTTAATCCCAACCCCAAAGATGTTGCTCTATAAACACAGAGGGAAGATGTCTTGATAATCTCCAGCTTTCTCTCGTTAATACTGGAGAGCGTAGATTTGTATAAAATACATTTCCTCCTCAGCTGGCTGCATAAAAGATTCCACTGTAATTCAGGCACCATCAATCTCGTTCTGGCTTTGATTTCAGACACATCGAGAGACATTTGTATATTTTTTGTCCTACTTGTAGTTATTCTTTCAAATGCCGCCATCTTCTAAACATTGTTCAACGTGCATTGATTACTTTTTATTTTGTGGTGGAAATTTTGACTAGAATATGATTTTTTTTAAAAAATAGGTGTCCTAATTAAAATTAAAATCATAGAGTCCAATAAAAACAATTCTGAATGGGCCCCAAGCCAGACTGAGAGCTCGACTTTCACTATGAGTTTTTCAGACTAGATAAATTATAAAATTCTGGCTACATGCAGCCACCAATACGGGGAGCTAGAGGCAAAAAAATGTATACAGATTAATTTATTTTCTTGTGTATTTACCTTGTTTGGATACAAAAACGTCACCATGGAAAGATCTCATGTTTATTTTCCCTAAAAATAAAAAAAAAATAAAAACTTGAAAATCAGATTTTCACTTTCATCTCAACACATCTTATTTTAAAATTAAAAACATAATCTACTTAATTGTTATGGGAACGTCAGGAGTTGGAGAAAGGTGAATTAGAGGATTACCACATTGTAGTAATGCGTATTGTGTCCTCTTGTATTTTTACTTTCCCTGAAGGTACATTATGCTAAAAGACAAAAAAAAAAAGAAGTTAAAATTAGATGCAAGTCTGTAGAAGCAAAAATATGTACGGTATTTATTGTTATTTTTTTTTAACCATTTAGCTATTTATTTATTGTAATGAACTTGATAGGGGATGACCATGTTGGATGTAGGTTTTTTTTCTTACATTATCTGTTTAGACAGAATATAAAGGTGTATGTGCTTAATAGGAGTAAAGGAAACAAAAAATATCCATAAACTAATTCAGCCTCCAGGAAAAGAAAGAGTAAAGCCCATTTTCCAAAGACAGTGCTCATGGAGCTGGTTACAGAAACCTGTCTACGGACACAGTGTGAAATAATATTATTATTCTGTCTTTTCTAGTAGTTCAAGACAAATAATATTCATCTACTGCCCTCTGATGATATTGATAAAACTCTGCTGATACTACCCCAGTCTACAGAGCAAAGCTGAAAAGTGATCTGCTAATAGAAGGAAATATCAGCCTACTGAGTGTGCTCTATGAAAGCTGTATTTTCAAGAAATGTCATAAAACATAGCTTTTGATTTAAATAGTATGGTTTTTTTAAATTATATTTGCCTTTTAATAGATTCAGACACATGAAGAATGAATAATAAGAAGAAATAATTCAGGAAGGGAAATGTGTGGGAACCACAAAGAATTTCCATGAGATTTTGACCAGACAGCAGAATCTTAATAATATGTGGGGAAAAGACGGATGAAGCATTCAGTAAGTTGTAAATACGGGCCAGAGGCTCAGATTACTTGTGCTCTCCTCCATGTTATTAAATAGAATAGTCAAAATAATGTCATTAAGTGATGAGTTGTAATGAGCCGTCCAGGTCACTTCTAATCAGGTGAAGAATTCTTGATAGAACACAGCCCTGTCTTGTTTGACCTTGAAAGAAGGACTTCTTCCTGCAGAAAGTGCTGGACCATTGCTAGCATTCATATGTCTGTCAGGGAGCAGCGCTTCTTGTCTGGTATTTGACAGTCTCCTTGCATGGCATCTGTTCACTAAATAGAGAAAAAATGCAAATTGCCCGTCTATGTATGCATTTATTTTGCATTTAAATTATCATGATCAGCCCTGCTTATTATACGCATCAAAACAATGTGGCGGGCTGACGACAAAGACAGAATGCTTAATAAGTGACTAACTACCGATGCATGAAGGAGTAGTAAATACACAGGGTAAATTTAATGAAATAGTCTTAATAGGCCCATATACATAGTTTATGATATGCTATAATTCATTTTTAATTTTGCTATACTAAGGTGCAGTCAAACGGCCATATAAATGGGACCGAGATCGCAACACAGTGCACAGACTGGCCGGCGAATCTTCCAACCCGAGCATGACGGCTACATGTATTTCTATGCAGCTGTTGTAAGGAGGTGAACCGGGCTGCGGGTACCTGTGCTGAGCCGGGTCCGAAACTGTTGAGGCTGCCTCCCATGTTGCCTGGGGGAAGATATGAGGGAACGGACCAACTTCATGACTTGGGTAGGAGGGGCCAGATAAATGCAAAGGCGCACGCAGCGGCAGGCAGTATGGCATGAACTAGCAGCATTCAGCCGGAGTGAGCAGTGTGCTCCATCCCCTGAACACCGGCACTGCGACCAGTCGTACCTGCCGGCTCACGCTGTCTTTAGTGGGGCCTTTGGAGTGAGAGGCTCCGTACTCTCTGTGACCGAGTCTACTGCGCATGTGAGGAAGGGGGAAAGCTGGGTGCCGGACACGCACCCCTGGCCTGCCTCACCAGTTGCGGTACTTCAGCCCACGATTGTGCCTGGAAGGACTGTGGCCCTCTTTACTTTGGCCACACAATTTTATGGACTGCGGGCTCAACGGAAGGAACTGGAGACCGACCGCTGCCGCCAGAAGATGGACTGTCGTTTAAAGGACCCCATCTGTGGACAATTTCCCTGTCATTGCCGGCGCTACAACCCCTGAGGCCTCAGCTGAGGAGGGTCCTAAAGAACACGATAAGTTTTGACAATTGGACTGCTGCTATTCTGCATCTTTTATCCTCTGTATTGTTTCCTGCATTAACTCTTTAACTTTTAATCTCCCTGCGAGGAGCTTATACTCTGTTAAGTTAAATTGTTAAACTTGTTAACCCTTGTTCTGTCTCCTGTCCGTCCCTGCATCCCGCAATCTGTCGTGTTTTGGCGGACCGTCGCCACAAAAAAAGTTACATGTAACGTCTTTTTGTGTGTCGTGTCCGCCATTTCCGACCGCGCATGCGCGGCTGAAACTCCGTCCCTCCTCCTTGGACATTACTATGGGGCAGCGGATGCGTTGAAAAATTGCATCCGCTGCCCCCGTTGTGCTACTTAACACACTGTCCTTCGGTACGTCGGGCCGACGATTTGCGACGGCCTGGGCCGACGGTTTGCGACGGCCCGTACCGACGGACTAGTGTGAAAGTAGCCTAAGACTTCAGTGAAGATGGCCATGTGTGTGCAATTCCCTCTCATATACAGTTGTGCTCAAAAGTTTACATACCCCAGCAGAATTTTTGCTTTCTTGGACTTTTTTCAGAGAATATGAATGATAACACTAAAACCTTTTCTCCGCTCATGGTTAGTGGTTGGATGAAGCGATTTATTATCAAACTACTGTGTTTTCTCTTTTTAAATCATAATGACAACCCAAAACATCCAAATTACCCTAATCAAAAGTTTATCCCCAGAGTGGCTCAATGATATTGAGGTCAGGAGACTGAGATGGCCACTCTAGATCCTTCACTTTGTTCTGCTGTAGCCAATGACAGGTCGACTTGGCCTTGTGTATTGGATCATTGTCATGTTGGAACGTCCAAGTATGTCCCATGCACAGCTTCCGGGCTGGTGATTGCAATTTTGCCTCCAATATTTGCTGATAACATGCTGCATTCATCTTTCCTTCAACTTTGACCAAGTTTCCTGTGCCTTTGTAGCTCACACATCCCCAAATCATCAGCGATCCACCTCCATGCTTTACAGTAGGAATGGTGTTCCTTTCATCATAGGCCTTTTTGACCTCTCTCTAAATGTAATGTTTATGGTTGTGGTCAAAAAGTTCAATTTTGGTCTCATCACTCCAAATTACCTTTTTCCAGAAGTTTTGAGGCTTTTCTCTGTGATGCTTTGCGTACTGTAAGTGAGATACTTTATGGTACTTGCGCAGTAATGGCTTTCTTCTAGCAACTCGACCATGAAGCCCATTTTTCTTCAAGTACCTTCTTATTGAGCGTCTTGAAACAGCCACACCGCTAGATTTTAGAGAGTCCAGTATTTCAGCTGCTGTTATTTGTGGGTTTTTCTTTGCATCCCGAACTATTTTCCTGGCAGTTGTGGACAAATTTTTTGTTGGTCTACCTGACCGTGGTTTTGTTTTTACAGAGCTCCTGATTTTCCAATTGTTAATCACACTGCTGACTGGCATTATCAATTCCTTGGATATCTTTTTGTATCTCTTTCCTGTTTTATACAGATCAACTACCTTTTCCCGTAGATCCGTTGACAATTCTTTTGCTTTCCCCATGACTCAAAATCCAGAAATGCCAGTGGCTGGATGAAAGATGCAAGTGTCTGTCTGGATACCAGAAAGTCACTTAGTTTCTATGCACACACACTGATTACAAGCAAACAGATCACAGGTGATGATGTTACCTTTAGTAGACATTCAAACCCATTTGTGTCAACTTCTGTGTATATTATCAGGCCAAAACCGCCAGGGTATGAAAACTTTTGATCTGGGTCATTTGAATGTTTTAGGTTGTCATAATGATTTAAAAAGAGAAAGCACAGTAGTTTGACAATAAATGGCTTCACCCAACCACTAACCTTGAGCGGAGAAAAAGTTTGGTGCTATCATTCATATTCTCTGAAAAAAATCCAAGAAAGCAAAAATTCTGCAGGGGTAGGTAAACTTTTGAGCACTACTGTATCTGGTTGCAATAGGGGGTCAGGGGACCAGGTCTCAGAGGTGAAATGCGAGCACACCAAAATGTTTGTCTTAATTAAGAGTAACAAGTTTGGTCTCTCATACACATGGCCAAAATCCATGAGCTTTTTAACTAAGTCCTCTTTTCTCCCAGTCCATACATACATACATACATACACATCGCTGTATGTCCTTATATGATTATTCTTAAAGAGTATCTAGCTTTTGCTACCCCATCTGAGAGCAGCATGATGTCAGGGAGAGACCCTGATTCCACTGATGTATTACTTACTGGGCTCCTTGCTGCAGTTATGATTAAAAACTGGTTTATCTGCTAGTTGTCTGAATGCTGAACTTTGCATAACCCCGCCCACACCATTGATTGGCTGCTTTCTATGTACACTGTGCATATGCAAAAAGTAGTCAATCAGAGATGGGCAATGGTTGGAGTACATGGCAGTAGGCCAAGTAGTCCTATAGAAATAATCTCCAGCTGATAAAATAGTAATTTTCTAAAAACTACACTAAGCAGCACAGTAAGTGACACATCGCCTGCAGTCACAATTATATTCGAAATTTCAGAACATCTGGAGGTTGCAGGCCACTGACGTGGGTTGAACCTTTGAGAACCTTTCACTTTCTTTCTTGCCATTATTTTATGTTTAAAAACTCATCAACGCACGTGTAGGAGTTTGCAAAGTAAAAAAACATCTAAAAAATTCATTTGGGAAAGAATGCAATTACAAGTAGCCTAATGTCAATGTAAATGTATATATAGAATTATAGGTGTGCTTAACGAGATATCTCCGGTGTGTGGCCAAGATCTGCCTTTGAATTCTTCATCACATTCCTCACCTTGTCTTTGATTTTGGCAGTAAGTGTATCATAGGAAGCCTTAACCTGTGGATGGGTTAATCTTTTTCTTAACACTAACAGATCACGTGTTGGGTCCTCCCATGTAAACCCCAGGAATCCACAGCTGGATTCCATTGTGGAACACCCAGGATTCATGACACTGCAAAGATTATAAGGGTGTCTTCAGAATGCTTGAGGAGCACAAGTTTAAGATTAATTATGGACAAAGTAGCAGGAGGCAACTTTGCCTGGTCTGGATGATAAGGCCTTCATCAATCTTCACTTCCTCACTTTACTAACTCTGCCACAAAGCCATCCCGATGATTTGTATACCACTCATAAGAATCAGATGGAACATTTAAGCAACACATATTTGCAGAAGAATGTTTGTTGTCTGCCTCACATCCTGGATATTCAGACTTTTCCTTTGTTTCATTTTTTTTACATTGCTCTCCAATTTAAAATTAAGCAACAGATGTAACTTGAGACCTATTATACTCTCTGTAAGGGAATATTGTAAGAATAACAATGCATAAGGCTGGTAGAAGAGCTTTTCTTTAATAAGTGTGAAAATATGGTTTAGACTATTAGACTAAAAAAAGTATTAGGAATATTTGGGCCAGCACAAGAAATACATAGAAATAAAATGTACTCGTAACAACCACTGTCTGAGAATGAATAAATCTCAGGAAAAAAAAGAAGAAGCTGGGTGAAACGCGCGTCGGGGTGAAGGGTTGCAGTACCTGACCTTATTGTGGCTGCTAACATATTTTTAAAGATAGTAACTTCTATCTTAACTAGTCATTTTAGCCTGCCATAAACCTACTATCATATGCAGTACAGTAACTCATGTAATTTAGTCTGGTTCAGTGTTTCCCAAACCTCGTCCCCACTGCTGCTTGGTGGGTCTATATTTTGACTGCAGCAGTGACAACAAGAGTGCAGTGTTAATCACCACTGCAGTCAATCACTGAGCTCAGTGTTTTTGCTGTTGTTGCCAGCACAAACCGCCCAGCTCTGCAATGGTGATGAGTGCTGTTTGTATGTTTGCACTACTGCAGCCAATCACTCAGCTCAGCAGCTCTGCTGTTGTTGATGGCATGAGTCACCGAGCTGTTGTGAATTCCGTTCTCGGGCTCCCTACTGTGGTCGTGAATGGTACTTTGGTGAGTTCTGTCCTTGGACACCCTCTGGTGGCTTTGAGTGGAACTGCTGATCTTTGAGCTTGGCTTTCTCAGCTGCCCTCGTTTATTGCTGCTGCTGGCTTCCCTATTTAACTCTGCCCAGGTCATTAGTTCATGCCAGCTGTCAATGTCTCAGTACTGGTTCAGATCTCTCTTGGATTTCTCAGATGACCTGTCTACTCCAGCAGATGCTAAGTCCTCGCTAGTTCATTTGCTGTCCATTGGTTTTTGAATTTATTTCTCAGTACATGTTATGTTTCCAGTCCAGCTTGCTATTATGATATTTCCTTGCTAGCTGGAAGCTTTGGGGGTGCAGAGCTGCACCTCCACACCGTGAGTCGGTGTGGAGGTCTTTTTGCACACTCTGCGTGGTTTTTGTAGTTTTTAATACTGACCGCATAGTTCCCTTTCCTATCCTCTGTCTTTCTAGAGAAGATTCGGCCTCCTTTGCTAAAATCTGTTTCATTCCTGTGTTTGTTACTTTCCTCTTAACTCACAGTCAATATTTGTGGGGGGCTACCTTTACTTTGGGGAATTTCTCTGAGGCAAGGTAGGCTGCTATTTCTATCTTTAGGGGTAGTTAGCTCTTAGGCTGTGAAGAGGCGTCTAGGGAGAGTTAGGTACGCTCCACGGCTATTTCTAGTGTGTGATAGGATTAGGGATTGCGGTCAGTAGAGTTACCACTTCCTCAGAGCTTGTCCCAGGTTTTTCATTTTAACCATCAGGTCATTTCGGGTGCTCCTAACCACCAGGTCCATAACAGTACAGCTGGCCTACAAAGTGTTAATGCATCTCAAAAGAGGGAAAAGAGAAGTTCTGAGTCAATTTTTTTTTCTTTGCTGCTTGTGTTGTCTTTCTTTTCCCCTTAACCCCTGGGTGGTTCAGGACTCAGGTGTAGATATGGATATTCAGGGTTTGTCCTCTTGTGTGGATCAACTCGCTGTCAGGGTACAGAGTATTCAAGATTATGTAGTTCAGAATCCGATGTTAGAGCCTAGAATTCCAATTCCTGATTTGTTTTCTGGGGATAGATCTACATTTTTGAATTTCAAAAATAATTGCAGACTGTTTCTTGCTCTGAAACCCCGCTCCTCTGGTGACCCCATTCAGCAAGTAAAGATTGTTATTTCTTTGTTGCGTGGTGACCCGCAAGACTGGGCATTCTCCCTTGAGCCAGGAAATCCTGCATTGCTTAATGTAGATGCATTTTTTCTAGCGCTTGGATTGCTTTATGACGAACCTAATTCTGTGGATCAGGCAGAAAAGATCTTGCTGACTCTATGTTAGGGTCAGGATGAGGCAGAAGTATATTGCCAGAAGTTTAGAAAGTGGTCTGTGCTTACACAATGGAATGAGTGTGCCCTGGCAGCAATTTTCAGAAAGGGTCTTTCTGAAGCCCTTAAAGATGTTATGGTGGGGTTCCCTGTTGTGAACTCTGTTTCCGGGCTCCCTCCTGTGGTCGTGAGTGGTACTGTGTGAGTTCTCTCTTTGGGCTCCCCCTGGTGGCTCTTTTTGTTATTTTGCAGGTTTCTGGCTGGGATCAGCTGTCTCGTCATCTGCTAGTTAGGTTTCCTATTTAATCCACCTGGTCCTTCATTCCTTGCCTGTTGTCGTTGTATTCAGTGCTATTCTGATTGCTCCTGTCTACATCCGTTATCAGTCTCTCCAAGAGAAGCTAAGTTTTGTTTGCTTATTTTTGCTCATCTGTGTTCAAGATGTTTCCTAGTATATGATGAGTTTTGTCCAGCTTGCTAATATGTGATTTCCCTGCTTGCTGGTGCTCTGGGGTGCTGAGTTGCTCCCCCCACATCGTTAGTTGGTGTGGGGGTTCTCGCATTCTCTGCGTGGATATTTTTGCATAGGGTTTTTTACTGGCCGCACAGATCCCTTGCTATTTTCTGCTATCTAGCGTTAGCGGGCCTCATTTGCTTAACCTGTTTCATCTCTGCGTTTGTCTTTTCCTCTTAACTCACCGTTATTATTTGTGGGGGGCTTCTACATCTCTGGGGATTATTTCTCTGAGGCAAGTGAGGTCTTTACTTTCTCTTTAGGGGTAGTCAGTTTCTCAGGCCGTGAAGAGACGTCTAGGATTTCAGGAAACGTTCCACGGCTACCTATAGTGTGTGCGGTTAGGATCAGTTTTGCGGTCAGTCCAGTTACCACATCCCCAGAGCTCGTCCTATTTTCTTCTACTTAGCTGGTTAGATTTGTGATCCTAAGCCACTAGGATCATAACAGTACAACAGGCCAAAAGTGTTAAATGCATCGCAAAAGTGGGATAAGAGAAATCCTGAGTTCAATTTTTTTTTCTGCTCTGCAGTGTGTCCTGCTTCTCTCCTCCCCTTAATCTCTGGGTGGCTTTGAGTTCAGCTGCAGACATGGATATTCAGAGTCTGACTTCTAGTGTGGATCATCTTGCTGCAAGGGTGCAAAGCATTCAGGATTTTGTTGTTCACAGTCCTATGTCTGAGCCAAAAGTACCTATTCCTGAGTTTTTTTCTGGAGATAGATCTAGGTTTCTGAATTTTAAGAATAATTGTAAATTATTTCTTTCTTTGAGACCTCGTTCCTCTGGTGATTCTGCTCAGCAAGTTAGAATTGTTATCTCCCTGTTACGTGGCGACCCTCAAGATTGGGCTTTCTCCCTGGCACCAGGAGATCCTGCATTGCTGAATGTGGATGCGTTTTTTCTGGCGCTTGGATTGCTTTATGAGGAACCTAATCTTGAGAACCAGGCAGAAAAGGCCTTGCTGGCTCTCTCTCAGGGTCAGGATGAAGCTGAGGTGTATTGTCAAAAATTTCGGAAATGGTCGGTGCTTACTCAATGGAATGAGTGTGCCCTGGCTGCAAATTTCAGAGAAGCTCTTTCTGAAGCCATTAAGAATGTTATGATGGGGTTCCCCACGCCTGCGAGTCTGAATGAGTCAATGGCTTTGGCCATTCAGATTGATCGGCGTTTGCGGGAGCGCAAACCTGCGCACCATCTGGCGGTGTTTTCTGAACAGAAACCTGAGTCTATGCAATGTGATAGGATTCTGACCAGAATTGAACGGCAAAATTATAGACGTCAGAATGGGTTGTGCTTTTACTGTGGTGATTCAGCTCATGTTATCTCAGCATGCTCTAAGCGCACAAAAAACTTCGCTAGATCTGTCACCATTGGTACTGTACAGCCTAAATTCATTTTGTCTGTTACTTTGATTTGCTCTCTGTCATCCTACTCAGTTATGGCTTTTGTAGATTCAGGTGCCGCCCTGAATCTGATGGATTTGTCATTTGCCAAGCGCTGTGGTTTTATCCTTGAGCCATTACAGTTCCCTATTCCATTGAAGGGAATTGATGCTACACCATTGGCCAAGAATAATTCTCAATACTGGACTCAAGTGACCATGTGTATGACTCCTGCACATCAGGAGGTGATTCGCTTTCTTGTGTTATATAATTTGCATGACGTTGTCGTGTTGGGTCTGCCATGGTTGCACGCTCATAATCCAGTTCTGGATTGGAAAGCTATGTCTGTGTTGAGTTGGGGTTGCCAGGGAATTCATGGCGATGCTCCCTTGGTATCAATTGCTTCCTCTACTCCTTCTGAAGCCCCTGAGTTTTTGTCGGACTACCAGGATGTATTTGATGAGCCCAAATCCAGTGCCCTACCTCCTCATAGGGATTGTGATTGTGCTATAAATTTGATTCCTGGTAGTAAGTTCCCTAAGGGACGACTGTTTAATTTGTCTGTACCAGAGCATGCCGCTATGCGGAGCTATGTAAAAGAGTATTTGGAGAAGGGACATATTCGCCCCTCCTCATCCCCTCTTGGTGCGGGATTCTTTTTTGTGGCCAAGAAGGATGGTTCGTTGAGACCCTGTATAGATTATCGCCTTCTAAATAAAATCACGGTCAAATTCCAGTATCCCTTGCCATTGTTGTCTGATCTGTTTGCTCGGATTAGGGGGTCTAGTTGGTTCACCAAGATAGATCTTCGCGGTGCGTATAATCTTGTGCGTATAAAACAGGGCGATGAATGGAAAACAGCATTTAATACGCCCGAAGGCCTTTTTGAGTACTTGGTGATGCCTTTTGGACTTTCTAATGCCCCTTCTGTGTTTCAGTCCTTCATGCACGATATCTTCCGAGAATATCTGGATAAATTTATGATTGTGTATCTGGATGATATTTTGGTCTTTTCGGATGATTGGGAATCCCATGTGAGGCAGGTCAGGATGGTATTTCAGGTCCTGCGTGCCAATGCCTTATTTGTGAAGGGTTCCAAATGTCTCTTCGGAGTCCAGAAAGTTTCCTTTTTGGGCTTTATTTTTTCTCCTTCTTCTATTGAGATGGACCCAGTCAAGGTCCAGGCTATTCATGATTGGACTCAACCTACATCGGTTAAGAGTCTTCAGAAGTTCTTGGGTTTTGCTCATTTTTACCGTCGCTTCATTGCTAATTTTTCTGGTGTGGTTAAACCTTTGACGGATTTGACCAAGAAGGGTTCTGATGTGACTAACTGGTCTCCTGCGGCCGTTGAGGCCTTTCAGGAGCTGAAGCGCCGGTTTTCTTCGGCCCCAGTTTTATGTCAGCCAGATGTCTCTCTTCCCTTCCAGGTCGAGTTTCAGGCGGATAGACCTGACCGTTGTCCATCAGAGAGACTGTTTGTCCCAGATAGATGGACCAGCAGAGTTATTTCCGAGGTCCATTCTTCAGTGTTGGCGGGTCATCCTGGGATTTTTGGTACCAGAGATTTGGTGGCTAGATCCTTCTGGTGGCCTTCCTTGTCGCGGGATGTGCGTTCCTTTGTGCAGTCCTGTGGGATTTGTGCTTGGGCTAAGCCTTGCTGTTCTCGTGCCAGTGGTTTGCTTTTGCCTTTGCCGGTTCCTAAGAGGCCTTGGACGCATATTTCCATGGATTTTATTTCGGATCTTCCGGTCTCTCAGAGAATGTCTGTCATCTGGGTGGTTTGTGATCGTTTTTCTAAAATGGTCCATTTGGTGCCCTTGCCTAAGTTGCCTTCTTCCTCCGATTTGGTTCCGTTATTTTTTCAGAATGTGGTTCGTCTGCACGGCATTCCTGAAAACATTGTGTCTGATAGAGGATCCCAGTTTGTGTCCAGATTTTGGCGGTCCTTTTGTGCTAAGATGGGCATTGATTTGTCTTTTTCGTCGGCCTTCCATCCTCAGACGAATAGCCAAACCGAGCGAACTAACCAGACCTTGGAAACTTATTTGAGATGTTTTGTTTCTGCTGACCAGGATGATTGGGTGACTTTTTTGCCATTGGCCAAGTTTGCCCTTAATAATCGGGCTAGTTCGGCTACTTTGGTTTCGCCTTTTTTTTGTAATTCTGGTTTTCATCCTCGTTTTTCCTCGGGTCAGGTTGAGTCTTCTGACTGTCCTGGGGTGGATTCTGTGGTGGATAGGTTGCAGCAGATTTGGAACCATGTGGTGGACAATTTGACGTTGTCACAAGAGAAGGCTCAGCGCTTTGCTAACCGTCGTCGCTGTGTGGGTCCCAGACTTCGTGTGGGGGATTTGGTGTGGTTGTCTTCTCGTTATGTTCCTATGAAGGTTTCTTCTCCTAAGTTTAAACCTCGTTTTATCGGTCCTTATAAAATTTTGGAAATCCTTAACCCTGTGTCATTTCGTTTGGACCTCCCGGCATCGTTTACCATCCATAATGTGTTCCATAGGTCTTTGTTGCGGAGGTATGTGGTGCCTGTGGTTCCTTCTGTTGAGCCTCCTGCTCCGGTGCTGGTTGAGGGAGAATTGTAATACGTGGTGGAGAAGATCTTGGATTCTCGTATTTCAAGACGGAGGCTTCAGTATTTGGTTAAGTGGAAGGGCTATGGTCAGGAGGATAATTCCTGGGTTGTCGCCTCTGATGTTCATGCGGCCGATTTGGTTCGTGCCTTCCATGTGGCTCACCCTGATCGCCCTGTGGGTTCTGGTGAGGGTTCGGTGACCCCTCCTCAAGGGGGGGGTACTGTTTTGAACTCTGTTTCCGGGCTCCCTCCTGTGGTCGTGAGTGGTACTGTGTGAGTTCTCTCTTTGGGCTCCCCCTGGTGGCTCTTTTTGTTATTTTGCAGGTTTCTGGCTGGGATCAGCTGTCTCGTCATCTGCTAGTTAGGTTTCCTATTTAATCCACCTGGTCCTTCATTCCTTGCCTGTTGTCGTTGTATTCAGTGCTATTCTGATTGCTCCTGTCTACATCCGTTATCAGTCTCTCCAAGAGAAGCTAAGTTTTGTTTGCTTATTTTTGCTCATCTGTGTTCAAGATGTTTCCTAGTATATGATGAGTTTTGTCCAGCTTGCTAATATGTGATTTCCCTGCTTGCTGGTGCTCTGGGGTGCTGAGTTGCTCCCCGCACATCGTTAGTTGGTGTGGGGGTTCTCGCATTCTCTGCGTGGATGTTTTTGCATAGGGTTTTTTACTGACCGCACAGATCCCTTGCTATTTTCTGCTATCTAGCATTAGCGGGCCTCATTTGCTTAACCTGTTTCATCTCTGCGTTTGTCTTTTCCTCTTAACTCACCGTTATTATTTGTGGGGGGCTTCTATATCTCTGGGGATTATTTCTCTGAGGCAAGTGAGGTCTTTACTTTCTCTTTAGGGGTAGTCAGTTTCTCAGGCCGTGAAGAGACGTCTAGGATTTCAGGAAACGTTCCACGGCTACCTATAGTGTGCGCGGTTAGGATCAGTTTTGCGGTCAGTCCAGTTACCACATCCCCAGAGCTCGTCCTATTTTCTTCTACTTAGCTGGTTAGATTTGTGATCCTAAGCCACTAGGATCATAACAGTTCCCCACGCCTGCTGGCCTGAATGAGTCAATGTCTTTTGCCATTCAGATTGATCGGCGTTTGCGCGAGCGCAAAGTTGTGCACCATTTGGCGGTGTCCTCTGAGCAGAGGCCTGAGCCTATGCAATGTGATAGGACTTTGACCAGAGCTGAACGGCAAGAACACAGACGTCAGAATGGGCTGTGTTTTTACTGTGGTGACTCTTCTCATACTATCTCTGATTGTCCTAAGCGCACTAAGAGGTTTGCTAGGTCTGTCACCATTAGTACTGTGCAGCCTAAATTTCTCTTATCTGTTACTCTGATTTGCTCATTGTCGTCCTACTCTGTTATGGCATTTGTGGATTCGGGCGCTGCTCTGAATTTGATGGACTTGGAGTTTGCTAGGCGCTGTGGTTTTTTCTTGGAGCCTTTGCAGATTCCTATTCCCTTAAGGGGGATTGACGCTACGCCATTGGCCAAGAATAAACCTCAGTACTGGACTCAGCTGACCATGTGCATGGCCCCCGCACATCAGGAAAATATTCGCTTTTTGGTGTTGCATAATTTGCATATTGTTGTCGTGTTGGGTTTGCCATGGTTACAGGTTCATAATCCAGTACTGGATTGGAAATCAATGTCTGTGTCTAGTTGGGGTTGTTAAGGGATACATAGTGATGTTCCTTTGATGTCAATTTCTTCTTCCACTCCTTCTGAAGTTCCTGAGTTTTTGTCGGATTACCAGGATGTATTGATGAGCCCAAGTCCAGTGCCCTACCTCCTCATAGGGACTGTGATTGCGCTATTAATTTGATTCCTGGTAGTAAGTTCCCTAAGGGCCGTCTGTTTAATTTATCTGTGCCAGAACATGCCGCTATGCGGAGTTATGTAAAGGAGTCCTTGGAGAAAGGACATATTTGCCCGTCTTCGTCACCGTTGGGAGCGGGGTTCTTTTTTGTGGCCAAGAAGGATGGCTCTCTGAGACCCTGTATAGATTACCGCCTTCTCAATAAAATCACGGTCAAATTTCAGTACCCTTTGCCTCTGTTGTCTGATTTGTTTGCTCGGATTAAGGGGGCTAGTTGGTTTACCAAGATTGACCTTCGAGGGGCGTATAATCTTGTGCGTATTAAACAGGGCGATGAATGAAAAACAGCATTTAATACGCCCGAGAGCCATTTTGAGTACCTGGTGATGCCATTCGGGCTTTCTAATGCCCCATCTGTGTTTCAGTCCTTTATGCACGACATCTTCCGGAAGTATCTGGATAGGTTCATGATTGTATATTTGGATGATATTTTGGTCTTTTCGGATGATTGGGAGTCCCATGTGAGGCAGGTCAGGATGGTGTTCCAGGTCCTTCGTACTAATGCGTTGTTTGTGAAGGGGTCTAAATGCCTCTTTGGAGTTCAGAAGGTTTCCTTTTTGGGCTTCATTTTTTCTCCTTCTACTATCGAGATGGACCCTGTTAAAGTTCAGGCCATTTATGATTGGACTCAACCTACATCTGTGAAGAGTCTTCAGAAGTTCCTGGGATTTGCTAATTTTTACCGTCGCTTCATCGCTAATTTTTCTAGTGTGGTTAAGCCTTTGACTGATTTGACGAAGAAAGGCGCTGATGTGGTGAATTGGGCCTCTGCGGCTGTGGAGGCTTTTCAGGAGCTTAAACGTCGTTTTACTTCGGCCCCTGTGTTGCGTCAGCCAGATGTTTTGCTCCCTTTTCAGGTCGAGGTTGATGCTTCTGAGATTGGGGCAGGGGCTGTTTTGTCTCAGAGAAGTTCTGATGGCTCTCTGATGAAGCTAATCATCGCTAATTTTTCTAGCGTGGTTAAACCTTTGACGGATTTGACCAGGAAGGGCTCTGATGTGACTAATTGGTCTCCTGCGGCCGTGGAGGCCTTTCGGGAGCTTAAGCACCGGTTTTCTTCAGCTCCAGTCTTATGTCAGCCAGATGTCTCTCTCCCCTTTCAGGTCGAGGTTGATGCTTCCGAGATTGGAGCAGGGGCTGTTTTGTCACAGAGAAGTTCTGAGGGCTCTGTGATGAAGCCGTGTGCTTTCTTTTCTAGAAAGTTTTCGCCTGCTGAGCGTAATTATGATGTCGGCAATCGGGAGTTGTTGGCTATGAAGTGGGCATTCGAGGAGTGGCGACATTGGCTTGAGGGAGCCAAACATCGCATGGTGGTCCTGACTGATCACAAGAATCTGACTTACCTCGAGTCCGCCAAGCGGTTAAATCCTAGACAGGCTCGATGGTCACTGTTTTCCTCCCGTTTTGATTTTGTGGTCTCATACCTTCCGGGATCTAAGAATGTGAAGGCTGATGCCCTTTCTAGGAGTTTTTTGCCTGATTCTCTGGGAGTCTCTGAGCCGGCTGGTATTCTCAAAGAGGGGGTGATTTTGTCTGCCATCTCCCCTGATTTGCGGCGGGTGCTGCAGGAGTTTCAGGCTGATAGACCTGACCGCTGTCCAGTGGAGAAACTGTTTGTCCCTGATAGATGGACAAGTAGGGTTATTTCTGAGGTTCATTGTTCAGTATTGGCTGGTCATCCTGGGATTTTTGGTACCAGAGATTTGGTTGCTAGGTCCTTTTGGTGGCCTTCCTTGTCACGGGATGTGCGTTCTTTTGTGCAGTCCTGTGGGACTTGTGCTCGGGCCAAACCTTGCTGTTCTCGTGCCAGTGGGTTGCTTTTGCCTTTGCCTGTCCCGAAGAGGCCCTGGACGCATATTTCCATGGATTTTATTTCTGATCTTCCTGTCTCTCAAAGGATGTCTGTCATCTCGGTGGTTTGTGATCGGTTTTCTAAGATGGTCCATTTGGTACCCTTGCCTAAATTGCCTTCCTCCTCTGATTTGGTTCCATTATTTTTTCAGCATGTGGTTCGTTTGCATGGCATTCCGGAGAACATTGTGTCGGACAGAGGTTCCCAGTTTGTTTCGAGGTTTTGGCGGTCCTTTTGTGCTAAGATGGGCATTGATTTGTCTTTTTCTTCAGCGTTCCATCCTCAGACAAATGGCCAAACCGAACGAACTAATCAGACCTTGGAGACCTATCTGAGATGCTTTGTCTCTGCTGATCAGGATGATTGGGTGACCTTCTTGCCATTGGTTGAGTTCGCCCTTAATAATCGGGCTAGTTCTGCTACTTTGGTTTCACCTTTTTTTTGTAATTCTGGTTTTCATCCTCATTTTTCTTCAGGGCAGGTTGAGCCTTCTGACTGTCCTGGTGTGGATTCTGTAGTGGACAGGTTGCAGCAAATTTGGACTCACGTGGTGGACAATTTGACGTTGTCTCAGGAGAAGGCGCAACGTTTTGCTATCCGCCGTCGCTGTGTTGGTCCCCGACTTCGTGTTGGGGATTTGGTTTGGTTGTCTTCTCGTTATGTTCCTATGAAGGTTTCTTCTCCTAAGTTCAAGCCTCGTTTCATTGGTCCTTATAAGATTTTTGAAATTATCAATCCTGTGTCGTTTCGTTTGGCCCTTCCAGCTTCTTTTGCCATCCATAATGTGTTCCATAGGTCGTTGTTGCGGAGAAATGTGGCGCCTATGGTTCCTTCCGTTGACCCTCCTGCTCCGGTGTTGGTTGAGGGGGAGTTGGAGTATGTGGTGGAGAAGATTTTAGATTCTCGTATTTCGAGACGGAAGCTTCAGTACCTGGTTAAATGGAAGGGCTATGGTCAGGAGGATAATTCCTGGGTTGTTGCCTCCGATGTCCATGCTGCCGATTTGGTTCGTGCCTTCCATTTGGCTCGTCCTGATCGGCCGGGGGGCTCTGGTGAGGGTTCGGTGACCCCTCCTCAAGGGGGGTACTGTTGTGAATTCCATTCTCGGGCTCCCTTTTGTGGTCGTGAATGGTACTTTGGTGAGTTCTGTCCTTGGACACCCTCTGGTGGCTTTGAGTGGAACTGCTGATCTTTGAGCTTGGCTTTCTCAGCTGCCCTCATTTATTGCTGCTGCTGGCTTCCCTATTTAACTCTGCCCAGGTCGTTAGTTCATGCCAGCTGTCAATGTCTCAGTACTGGTTCAGATCTCTCTTGGATTTCTCAGATGACCTGTCTACTCCAGCAGAAGCTAAGTCCTCGCTAGTTCATTTGCTGTCCATTGGTTTTTGAATTTATTTCTCAGTACATGTTATCTTTCCAGTCCAGCTTGCTATTATGATATTTCCTTGCTAGCTGGAAGCTTTGGGGGTGCCGAGCTGCACCTCCACACCGTGAGTCGGTGTGGAGGTCTTTTTGCACACTCTGCGTGGTTTTTGTAGGTTTTAATACTGACCGCATAGTTCCCTTTCCTATCCTCTGTCTTTCTAGAGAAGATTCGGCCTCCTTTGCTAAAATCTGTTTCATTCCTGTGTTTGTTACTTTCCTCTTAACTCACAGTCAATATTTGTGGGGGGCTACCTTTCCTTTGGGGAATTTCTCTGAGGCAAGGTAGGCTGCTATTTCTATCTTTAGGGGTAGTTAGCTCTTAGGCTGTGAAGAGGCATTTAGGGAGAGTTAGGTACGCTCCACGGCTATTTCTAGTGTGTGTGATAGGATTAGGGATTGCGGTCAGTAGAGTTACCACTTCCTCAGAGCTTGTCCCAGGTTTTTCATTTTAACCATCAGGTCATTTCGGGTGCTCCTAACCACCAGGTCCATAACACCGAGCTTAGCAATTCCCTGCAGCGGTGTAATCATGACAACAGTGCTGCAGCCAAAACACAGACACCAGAGCAGTGGAAGGGAGCTGGTGATAGGTGCTTATCCTTCCTCTATCTCTATTTGTTTTCTTATTACTATATGATCAGTGGGGTCAACGTTTTGAAGTATCTTCAAAGTAATTGTTAAAAAACATTATTTTTCATTCTAATCTAAAAAGGTTAACACTTCTGCACTGATTACTAAAATATCTTAAAATCTGCTGGACCTCCATTTTTCTAATACGAAGATCCAAATTGCCTGCATACTTTGCCTGTTACTAAATGCCCTTTATTGGTGGCTAAGTCTATTCTGTAGAAGTGATTTGCATTGCTGTATATATAATGGTACTTTGACCAGTTCAGCAGAATTATCAAGAACTTTGTCAGCAAAGAATGTGGGATCTAACAACATGAAAAGACAACTTACTACATTATGCTCTGTGAAACTGTTGACATAGGGTGTTTGTCACCAAAAACTTGGGGCTCATTGCAACCACTAAGAAAGTCACTTTCATTAGAAGCCCGTGGAACCAGGGCCTCCATCAGGGCATTACTGCCCTGACTGGCGTATGGGGCCCGGAGGGCAGAGGAGTCCCGCATCGGGTCCCATCTCTTCTGCTCATCGGGTCCGGGCCCCAGCAGCAGGCTTCTATCGGTAACTGAACCTGCGTCCGAGACACAGGTTCAGTTACTCTATTGCAACCGTGCGGGCCCGCATGGCAATGGTTAAAGCAGCCAGCCAATCGGAGGCTGGCAGCTGACGTCAGCGCGCATCGCCGGCGTATGACGTCATTGTCATTCGCCGGTGAGTGCGCGCTGAAACGCAGGGAGGGATTTCCGCCCAGGTAAGAAGAAAGTTTTTTTTATTATTATTTTTATTAAAAGTGGCAAGCCGCAATGTTTCACCGGCAGGATGGAGACACATGGACCTTGTGTCTCCATCCAGCCTGGCACAGAATGGAGACAGGAAGCAGAATGGAGACAAGGGGCAGAATGGAGACAAGGGGGCAGAATGGAGACAAAGGGCAAATTGGAGACAAGGGGCAGAATGGAGACAAGGGGCAGAATGGAGACAAGAGGGCAGAATGGAGACAAGGGGCAGATTGGAGACAAGGGGCAGAATGGAGACAAGGGGCAGATTGGAGACAGGGGCAGAATGGAGACAAGGGGCAGATTGGAGACAAGAGGCAGATTGGAGACAAGGGGCAGATTGGAGACAAGGGGCAGAATAGAGACAAGGGGCAGAATGGAGACAAGGGGCAGATTGGAGACAAGGGGCAGAATGGAGACAAGGGGCAGATTGGAGACAAGGGGCAGAATGGAGACAAGGGACAGATTGGAGACACAGGCAGAATGGAGACAAGGGGCAGAATGGAGACAAGGGGAAAAATGGAGACAAGGGCCAGAATGGAGACAAGGGGAAGATGGGAGACAAGGGGCAGAATGGAGACAAGGGGCAGATTGGAGACAAGGGGCAGAATGGAGACAAGGGGCAGAATGGAGACAAGGGGGAAGAATGGAGACAAGGAGCAGAATGGAGACAATGGGCAGATTGGAGACACAGGGGCAGAATGGAGACAAGGGGCAGATTAGAGACAAGGGAGCAGATTGGAGACAAGGGGCAGATTGGAGACAGGGCAGAATGGAGACAAGGGGCAGAATTGAGACACAGAGGTAGATTGGAGACACAGGGAGAAGAATGGAGATAGGTGGCAGAATGGAGACACAGGGGCAGAATGGAGACACAGGGGCAAGAATGGGGACATGGGGCAGGATTAGAGACAGGGGGCCAGAATGGAGACACAGGGGCAGAAGGGAGACACGGCAGAATGGGAGACAAGGGGCAGAATGGAGACAACGGGCAGAATGGAGACAAGGGGAGAAATGGAGACAAGGGGCAGATTGGAGACACAGGGTCAGAATGGAGTCAAGGGGCAGATTGGAGACAAGGGGGCAGATTGGAGACAAGGGGCAGATTGGAGACAAGGGGCAGATTGGAGACAGGGCAGGATGGAGACAAGGGGCAGAATTGAGATACGGAGGCAGATTGGAGACACAGGGAGAAGAATGGAGATAGGTGGCAGAATGGAGACACAGGGGCAGAATCGGGACACAGGGCAGGATTGGAGACGGGGCAAGAATGGAGACACAGGGGCAGAAGGGAGACACGGCAGAATGGGAGACACAGGGGCAGGATTAGAGACACGGGGCAGACTGGAGATGGGGCAGAATGGAGACACGGGGCAGATGGGAAACACAGGGCAGGTGGGAGACATGGGGCAGATGGGAGACACGGGGGCAGGATTGGAGACACGGGGTGCAGGATAGAGACATGGTGCAGAATGGAGACAGATGGGGCAGGATTATGGGATAGATGGGGCAGGATCATGGGACAGATGGGGCAGGATCATGGGGCAGGATGGGACATCACATGGGGGCAGAATAGGAGAACATATGGCTGGAGCCAGGAATGAGATACACGGGGCCAGGATGGGGAATATTGTTACCATAGGGGCTAATTAAGCGATATTATTACTGCAGTGATGTATTTATTTTATTTTTTGAGGATACTGTTTTAAATGGGGGGGAGGCGGTCCTGTTACTGTGCAGACTAACACTGTCACTTTTTTTCTTCATCTGTTGTAGTTTAGAATTTTGGGGAAAAAAAGTAATGTGTTCTGCAAGCTGTGCTCTAGATAACTGTTATTTCCTGCAGAAACGAGCCCTGGCTGGATGAAGTGATGACGGTCTGTGCTGGATGAAGATTAAAAGCAAAGATGAAGGACTTCACCTAGAGACGTCACTGGTGAGTCAGTGTGTTACCTGTACACTGATGCTATACACTGTATACTATATACAGCGGTCCTATGTACAATGTCACCTGTAATCACTGTATTACATTTACAATGACACTATATACAGAGCTCCTGTGTATAATATCACCAGTGATCACTGTATTACCTGTACACTGACACTGCATACTAAGTACAGATCTCCTGTGAATACTGGCACTTATGGTGATATTAATATTGTGTTTTTTTATTACTAATCAGTATTGTATTATTCAGTCACTATGTGGTGGTAATATGTGGTCTGGTCATGGTGCGGCGGTATTTGTTCCTTGTATGTGCTATTATCTGGTCACTATGTGGTGGTAATATGGTGTCTGGTCATGTTGCGGTGGTATTTGTCCCCTGTATGTGGTATTGGTCATTTTAAAAATTGAAAAATAAATAAAAATATACCTAAATTGTATTGGACATTTTAACAAATGTTTAATAGGTTAGAGTAGGGTAATATGGGCACCGCATTGTCCTCCATACAGTATTATGGGCACAATATATTGCTCCATACACTATTATGGGCCCCATATACTGCTCCATACAGTATAATGGGCCCCATATAATGCTCCATACAGTATAATGGCACAATATAATGCTCCATACACTCCATACAGTATATAATGGCCCCATATATTTCTCCATACAGTATAATGACCTCATATAGTGCTACATACAGTATAATAGGCCCCATATAATGCTCCATACACTCCATACAGTGTATAATGGCCCCATATATTGCTCCATATAGTATATAATGGCCCCATATATTGATCCATACAGTATATAATGGTCTTATATAATGCTCCATACATTATAATGGCCCCCATATAATTCCCCATACAGTATAATGGCCACATATATTGCTCCATACAGTATAATGGCTTCATATATTGCTATATACATAAAAAATAAATAATCAAATACTCACCTCTCCTCATTCCTCACTGCTGCAGTCGCCTCAGTATCTTCTGACTCTCTGCACTGCTTGGCAGGGGGTGTGCTGTAGTGACGTCATCGCGCCCTCTGCCCTTAGATATCACAGAGTCAGAAGACGCTGATGAGATTGGAGCAGTGTGGAACAGGGAGAGGTGAGTATTTGAGGGGGGTTCTGGTGCCAGCGCTGACACTGGGTGCCCCAACTCACTGGCTGCCATAGCAGCTGGTGTCGCCAACGGCGAGTGGACTCCCCGTTTGTCCAGAGCCCCGGCACTTGCTCGGGTGTGCCAGGTGGTGACGCTGGTCCTGACTGTGTGTCACTTTATGGATGCACACTCTACAGCATTTTAAGAGGTCACAGCATGTGGCACTATTTTTATGGGGTGTTGTGTGTGCAATGCTAAATTTTCATAGGGCACAGTATGTGACATGCTTTTATTTAGGGATCATCATGTGAGATACAATTATACTCATTCAGTGCATTTGTACAGTGTTGTATAAATGGTACAAGCCTAGTTATTGTGCTATATTCATGTCATAATCTTATTTCTTCTGCTGTGTTTATGCACTGTGCTTGCTTGTGGTGCTCTATTATGATATGATCTTCGTTTTGGTGCTGTTTTAATGCTCCGAGGTTAGTTCAGGTTCTGTATTTATTATGTGAACTTGGTTCATGTGCTGTATTCATGTTATGAGCTCGGTTCTGATACTGTATTAATGGTATACGCATAGTTATGGTGCTGAACTTATGATTCTTGCTTTTGTGCTATATTCACGGTATGAACTCGGTTCCTGTACTGTATTAATGGTGCAAACTTAGTTCTGGTGCTGTATTTATATATTGAGGCTAGTGCTAGTTCTGTATTTATAGCGTGAGATTGGTTCTAGTGCTGTATTTATGTCATGAGTTTGGTTAGGGTGCTCTATTTATGATATGATCTTAGTTCTGGTGTGTGATAACTTAGAAAGGTTAGTTCTGATATTATATTAATGTTATGAGCTTAGCACCAGGGCTATATATTTGGCATTGGGTCAAGTACTATATTTATGTTTGTTTTTAGTGCTGTAGTTATGTACTGTAATTGGTTCTGGTGTTGAATTCATGTTAAAAGTAGGTTGTTCCAATTCTAGGTAGGGAGCCACACAAGTTTAGAATCTTTATAGGATGCTAATGTTAGGTACAACATATTTACTTAGAGGTCACATTATATATATATATATATATATATATATATATATATATATATATATACAGTGGGGCAAAAAAGTATTTAGTCATTCAGCAATAGTGCAAGTTCCACCACTTAAAAAGATGAGAGGCGTCTGTAATTTACATCATAGGTAGATCTCAACTATGGGAGACAAACTGAGAAAAAAAAATCCAGAAAATCACATTGTCTGTTTTTTTATCATTTTATTTGCATATTATGGTGGAAAATAAGTATTTGGTCAGAAACAAAATTTCATCTCAATACTTTGTAATATATCCTTTGTTGGCAATGACAGAGGTCAAACGTTTTCTGTAAGTCTTCACAAGGTTGCCACACACTGTTGTTGGTATGTTGGCCCATTCCTCCATGCAGATCTCCTCTAGAGCAGTGATGTTTTTGGCTTTTCGCTTGGCAACACGGACTTTCAACTCCCTCCAAAGGTTTTCTATAGGGTTGAGATCTGGAGACTGGCTAGGCCACTCCAGGACCTTGAAATGCTTCTTACGAAGCCACTCCTTTGTTGCCCTGGCGGTGTGCTTTGGATCATTGTCATGTTGAAAGACCCAGCCATGTTTCATCTTCAATGCCCTTGCTGATGGAAGGAGGTTTGAACTCAAAATCTCACGATACATGGCCCCATTCATTCTTTCATGTACCTGGATCAGTCGTCCTGGCCCCTTTGCAGAGAAACAGCCCCAAAGCATGATGTTTCCACCACCATGCTTTACAGTAGGTATGGTGTTTGATGGATGCAACTCAGTATTCTTTTTCCTCCAAACACGACAAGTTGTGTTTCTACCAAACAGTTCCAGTTTGGTTTCATCAGACCATAGGACATTCTCCCAAAACTCCTCTGGATCATCCAAATGCTCTCTAGCAAACTTCAGACGGGCCCGGACATGTACTGGCTTAAGCAGTGGGACACGTCTGGCACTGCAGGATCTGAGTCCATGGTGGCGTAGTGTGTTACTTATGGTAGGCCTTGCTACATTGGTCCCAGCTCTCTGCAGTTCATTCACTAGGTCCCCCCACGTGGTTCTGGGATTTTTGCTCACCGTTCTTGTGATCATTCTGTCCCCACGGGGTGGGATTTTGCGTGGAGCCCCAGATCGAGGGAGATTATCAGTGGTCTTGAATGTCTTCCATTTTCTAATTATTGCTCCCACTGTTGATTTCTTCACTCCAAGCTGGTTGGCTATTGCAGATTCAGTCTTCCCAGCCTGGTGCAGGGCTACAATTTTGTTTCTGGTGTCCTTTGACAGCTCTTTGGTCTTCACCATAGTGGAGTTTGGAGTCAGACTGTTTGAGGGTGTGCACAGGTGTCTTTTTATACTGATAACAAGTTTAAACAGGTGCCATTACTACAGGTAATGAGTGGAGGAAAGAGGAGACTCTTAAAGAAGAAGTTACAGGTCTGTGAGAGCCAGAAATCTTGATTGTTTGTTTCTGACCAAATACTTATTTTCCACCATAATATGCAAATAAAATTATAAAAAAACAGACAATGTGATTTTCTGGATTTTTTTTTCTCAGTTTGTCTCCCATAGTTGAGGTCTACCTATGATGTAAATTACAGACGCCTCTCATCTTTTTAAGTGGTGGAACTTGCACTATTGCTGACTGACTAAATACTTTTTTGCCCCACTGTATATATATATATATATATACATATATATACAGGGTGGGCCATTTATATGGGTACACCTCAATAAAATGGGAGTGGTTGGTGATATCAACTTCCTGTTTGTGGCACATTAGTATTTTGAAGTCGGCCATTTTAGATCCAACTTTATTTTTTTCAATGGGACGAGGGTCATGTGACACACCAAACTTATTGAGAATTTCACAAGAAAAACAATGGAACAATGGTGTGCTTGGTTTTTACGTAACTTTATTATTTCATGAGTTATTTACAAGTTTATGACCACTTATAAAGTGTGTTCAAAGTGCTGCCCATTGTGTTGGATTGTCAATGCAACCCTCTTCTCCCTCTCTTGACACACTGATAGCAACACCGCAGAAGAAATGTTAGCACAGGCTTCCCGTATCCATTGTTTAAGATGCTGCACATCTCGTATCTTCACAGCATAGACAATTGTCTTCAGATGACCTCAAAGATAAAAGTCTAAAGGGGTCAGATTGGGAGACCTTGGTTTGCCATTCAACTGGCCCACAATTACAAATCCACTTTCCAGGAAACTGTTCATGTAGGAATGCTCGGACCTGACATCCATAATTGATGGCATGGGTTGGTATATGGGGTACAAAGATAGTGGGGCCATTCTTCATCAATGGAAACCTCAATGCCACTGGATATCTGAAATTTCTACATGATGATGTGTTGCCCTCTTTATGCACTGAAGATGGCACGTTCCCTGAGTTTTTCCAGCAAGATAGTGCACCATCATATTATGGGTGTCAGGTCCGAGCATTCCTACAAGGAATCTGACCCCCTTAGACTAGCATTTCTTCTGTGGTGTTGCTATCAGTGTGTCAAGAGTGAGAGAAGAGGGTTGCATTGACAATCCAACACAATGGGCAGCACTTTGAACACATTTTATAAGTGGTCATAAACTTGTAAATAACTCATGAAAGAATAAAGTTACGTTAAAACCAAGCACACCATTGTTTCTCTTGTGAAATTCTCAATATTGCAGAGCTTGCGGCTCTGCAAGATTCAGCCTGTGTGAAGTAACATGGAGCCAAGCGAAGCCAGAAGGCCTGGCACCCCTCAGCGTGACATGTTGGTGCAGTCGCCCATGACAACCGGTCTCGGATACGGACTGTCTTGATGCCCCGGCTGTGTAATA
This sequence comes from Ranitomeya variabilis, assembly GCF_051348905.1. NCBI lineage: Eukaryota > Metazoa > Chordata > Amphibia > Anura > Dendrobatidae > Ranitomeya > Ranitomeya variabilis. The sequence goes on along the minus strand of NC_135232.1, from coordinate 679,042,029 downwards.
ATTATAGGGGATAACTCAGGAGACACTTTGCGTGGAACAAGACAACTACAGGACACAGTTTTATAAGTGGTAGAGTCTATATTATCACACGGTGATTCAAACAGGTGCAGAGAGAAACTCAAGTCCACAACACTTGGTGCAAATAATAAACGCAGCTTAGCAGTCTGTAGGAAACTTCAGAGGAAAATGCATTCAAGCAGAAAGTCTATGAAGCATAATTATTCTTGAGGATACTTGACACGAATAAATCCTTGTCTTAGTCCAAACACAGATAGATATGCATATAAGGCAGTTCAAATCATATCTTTAGCTCAACCAGGGAGGCCTGGTTAATAGTCTCAGGTTATTGCAGAGCAGCACAGCTTACATGTCCAGCACATGCAGATGAAGTAAACACGAGCAGCAGATGAAGGAGGATTACTGGAAACTTGTGTATGCAGCAGGAACTCAGAGCAGAGTAGCAGGATCACCACACAGGTTCACAGGAGCAGGTATATAGCCAGGGAGTAATCAGAGGTCAGGAGCTGGATGCAAGGCAGAATACTCTAGCACAGACTGAAGGCTGGGGTGGAGTTTTATAGCAGGAAGACACAGTGCACATGAGACCAAAGACGCCATCTTGGAAAAGGGCAGCAATGCACAAAAGGTAATACAAATGTTCAGAGTGCTGACAGGCTGTGATCCGGAAGACACCGTTTGTTTTCCAGTTGTGAGTATCTTAGGACATTAAAATACATTTGCTTTGAACTTTTCTGTGCTCCTGCCTAGTTGTTGTACAGCACCAACCCCGCTGCACTACAATATATAATACTCAACTAGCTATTGAACCAACCCTATGCCCACGTGAGCCTTTTTATTGGTACATTTCTGTCTTTCTGTCTCTTTTTCTCTTTGTCTCAGTCTCTCTCTCTCTGTCTCTCTGTCTTTGTCTCGCTCTCTGTCTCTGTCACTCAAATTCAAATAGGACCAAAGTACAATTCGTGCTGCCAAAGCAAGGACAAATAAGTATGACAGGAAAGGGGATCAGGGTTATGGGGATGGGACGTTGGGGGGCACAATTTGGGCAATGTGTCCTTCTCTGTGTGTGTCTCTCTCTCTGTCTGTCTTTGTCTCTCTCTCTCTGTGTGTCTCTCTGTCTGTGTCTCTCTCTTTTTGTATCAGTTGCTCTCTCTCTGTCTCCCTCTCCACCCGTGAAGCTGCTCCAACCAATGTCCTGAAAATTATGACGGCGTAAGCACCGGCGGCTTTGGACAGAAGGACACATATCCAGTTATATTATAGATGTTTATTTGGAATATTGTAATTGTTTTATTTGTTCAGGAATATTTTCCACTTTGTGCTGCATTGCAGACATTCCACACATATATTTCTCCTTATGGAGAAACGTTACCCCTTAGACCCCAGTCCAGAGCCTCTCACCTAGCCAAATCAGTTCTCATGCTTCACACTGACGAGGGCCAACAGCCCAAAACACTGTGTCTGCGAATTGAGATACTGATTTGGCTTTTATCCTAAGTCATATTGCACGACTCGTTAAAGGGTTGATTGTGACTTGTAGGATCGCTACTTCCAACAGGTGGCGCTATAGAGTTAAGTCCTCTTTTTCTCAGAAGAGGCAATTTGCATATAGGATATTATTGTTTGTTTTGGGATTTTTTTAATTTCTTATCTTATCTATATGTTTTCCCACCTGCTTATCATAAGAGATATTTAGGGAAGACAGGGATAGTCTTCCTTGACTGGGGGAACCAAAAAATCATACTGTTAGGGTGTCAACCTCCACTGTAAGGCTGGGGTTATTTAGGACTATTGTAGGACCCTGTAGATAATCTGTGTTTATATCATGTTTGGTCCATGCTTATACAGTATTGTCATGGTTTTTTAACCATTGCTAGTTACACTGAGTAGGTGTTTTTTAATATTAAAGAATAAAAAATGCTTTTTAAGGATGTATATGTTATTATTATTCCCGAGTCTGTATATTATGACCTCTTTTTCGCATAGACCAAGTAGGTAACCTGTTAAAAATGTACATCCCACCCCCACTATAAAAAACATGATATTATGTGAACCTCTATGCTGTGACTTCTTTTTACAAACTAGAAATAATATTAGATTATATGATCATTTTCCTGTACTCAGGACTTACACTGGCACGTAGAGTATCCTTCCTTTCTGTGGCCTATCACTTTTAGCTTTCTCTGACCTAATGACCAGTTTCATAATTCTACAGAGTTCAAGCTCATTATGGAAACTATTAGAAATAACCTCCAAATACTGAATTAAAACATTTTAAATGAGAGGTTTGATTTGTGGTCCAGTGAAAAAGGCTGAGAAGATTGATTCTATGACTCCAGGAAGTCTGCATCAAACCATTATACAGAAGCCACTGTGCTAGATGCATCCTAAGGATCTTGTTATGTGGTAAGAATGGACTAGAGCAGAGATGGGCAATAAATTTTACCAAGGGGCCACATGAGAGACCATAACTGTTGTGGAGGTGTAAGGAGGAAGACTGGGCTGCGGGCACCTGCGTTATGTGGAACCGTTGAGGCTGCGTCCAATGTTGCCGGAGGGAAAAAATGAGGGACCAGACAAGTCCCATGACCCGGGAGACGGGGTATGGCTAAGCCGGGCAGTGAGCAGGAAGCGAGAGAAAGTGCTCTCAGTTTCCTGCCGGCGGTGAGAGCAAAGAGAGGTGTGCGGTGCACTCCGCAGTTCCAGAAGCAGTGCGAAGAAATGCCACGGCAGAGTGCAGAGCTTAGGTGAACGCTCCAGTGAGCCAGCGAGGGCTCAGAGAGCCGCGTGCCCGGCCAAGCAGAGTGCAATACTCGTGTAGAGGAGTGGGTGCCAGGAGCAGGACCCTGAGGTGCGTTCCCCATTGCTGATATATGCGCAGCAGCACACGTGTGGGACAGACACTACTGCAGTGCTCCCCACTTTGGCTGCACAGATTTATGGACTAGGGGCTCAGCGGGCAAAACCGGTGATCGTCCATTGCCCCCAGAAGTTGGGCCGTGACATGTTGGGATCCATTTGAGGACACCATGCAGGCTGATACCGGTACTTCAACTCCCATCAGACTGTATGAGGATAAGAGAGGACTACGATAAATGCCGTTTAACTCTTATCCCTTACCTCGAATCGAGGGGTTGTGATCTGTCTTGGGAAAGGCGAAGTATTTCTCATCCCTGGATCTGGCCAGCAGATACTGGCAGGTGCCCATGGCTGAACATGATCGGCCGAAGACAGCTTTCATACTGCCCATGGGGTTGTTTGAATTTAATCGGATGCCCTTTTTTCTGACTAACGCAGCACTTATCTACCTGGACGATATCATTGTCTATGCAGCCACCTTTGAAGAGCACCTCCAGCGGCTGGAGCAAGTGTTGAGTCGACTACAGAAGCACGGCCTGAAAGTGAAGCCCCAAAAATGTCACCTTTTCTGTAAGCAAATCGAGTACCTGGGGCACATCGTATCTGCTGAAGGAGTGAGACCTGCACATGAGAAGATAGCGGCAGTGCAAGACTGGCCCACCCGAAAGACAGTGAAAGACGTTTGGTCCTTTCTGGCGCTTGCTGGGTACTACCGAAGGTTCGTGAAGAATTTTATCCGCATCGCTAATCCGCTGCTGGAACAACTAAAGGAAGTGCCATCGGCTTCAAAGAATTTGACTATCCAATGGGGAGGTAGGCAGAAAGAAGCTTTCCAAGCCTTGAAGATGGCCTTGACTGAGGCCCTCATACTCGCCTATGCGGACTTCTCACAGCCCTTCACTCTTCACACTGATGAAAGTCTACATGGTCTGGGGGCCGTGCTATTGCAGATGCAGGAAGTTAAGGAACAAGTGATTACCTATGTGATCCGGTCTCTCCATGACTCGGACAACTCGGACAAACAGAACCCGGACAATTACAGCTCCTTCAAGCTGGAGCTGATGGCATTAGTGTAGGTGATGACTGAAAAGTTCGCCGAATACCTGTCGGGGTCTGAAGTCTTGGTGCGCACAACAACAATTGAGAACAATGACCTAGCCCACCTGGAAAATGCAAAATTTGGGGCCTTGGTGCAACGATAGGTGGCCTGCATGGAACAGTATCGGTACAAGGTCGCATATTGGGCTGGAGCCGAAAACACGCATGTTGATGCTCTGTCGAGAGTGACCCATGAGCAGCCTGGACACGACAGGGATTAAGAGCTAGTGGCAGAGGAGATTCCTGGTTTCTGGGACCTCACTAGGTTGATGGTGGCGACGCAGGGACAGATCAGAGGGACGTCTGGGGAACAGGTGCTGGGACGACCTCGGGATGACTGTATAGAAAATTGCAGTTGGTGCGGAAGTTGGGGGGCAAGTGGTGCTCCCAAAGATGTTGATCTGTGTAGTGGCTACAGAGGCCCATGAGAGAGGGGCTCACTTTAGTCCGGAGAAGACATTCCAGTGGTTGCAGAAGCTGGTATATCACCCCCGATTGAAGACTGCAGTAGAGGAGGCCTGTCAATGATGTCGGAGCTGTGAACTAGCCAAACCTCCAGAGCAGCAAACCCCAACACAGACCATCGTGACTTCTGCCCCCTTAGAGTTGTTGATGATCGACTACTTGACCATGGGCCCAGCTCAACTTGGGTATGAACATTGCCTGGTGATGACTGACCACTTCACCAAGTTCGCTGTGGTGACTCCATCTCGGGATCAAACTGCTGAGTCAGAGGCGCAGGCCATCTGCCGAGACTTCATCGGAGTGTACGATTGCCCAAAGAGGACCCATTCTGACCAAGACGCTTTTTTCCAAGGACGAGTGATGGAGGAGTTATATCGTCTGTACCAGATTGAGAAGTCCAGGACAACGTCCTATAATCCTCAGCAGAATGGAGCCTGTGAACGTTTCAATTGGACGCTGATTCATATGCTCCGCACATTGGAGGAATATCTGAAAATACGGTGGCCTGAGTACGTGGCTGGATTGGTCTGGGTGTACAACAACCGAGTGCACAATACAACAGGATACACTCCATATACCCTGCTGTTTGGGCGAAAGGGACCGGAAATCACAGAGCTGAAGTTGGATCTGGAAGAAGACTTCCCACGGATGGGGGTGTCTTCCTGGGTCCGAGAACATCGACATCGACTGCAGACTCTTCACCGGCTGGTGCAGACTAAGTTTCAGGAACTCCAACACCATGAAACGACGCCTATCCGAGGGACAGCTATCAAGGCTGGAGATCGACTGTTTGTCTGAGACAAGCGGCCCCGGGGCAAGTTGGAGCATCGATGGGGAAGAAAACCCTGTATCGGGTGAAACGCTGAGTCGGGTCCGATTGGCCAGTGTATGAAGTTCAACCCAAACGGGAGGAAGGAGCGCCTACCCGAATAATCCACCGTAGCATGTTGCGTCCTTATTTGTCACAGGGTCCTGAAGAAGGAGAGAGAGTGCTGAACACCACCAAAACGCTCACCCCAATGGTTCTCGACTGTGATGAGGAAGAGACACTCTCCTAGTTCTCAGACTTGGATAGTCCACCAGTCCCAGGGAAGTGCATAAGCCTGAAACCCCAGAGATGGCCGATTCATCAGATCAAGATATGCTATTCTACCACTCAATCTGACCTGAACAACGCTGCACGGAATGGATGACAGCTGGAATGCCTCCCACTTATTATGAACAAGATCAGTTTATTTGGCAACAAATTATTCAAGAAATGGATGCGTGTGAACATCTGATGAAGGAACTCTCACCCATGGAATGGCGAGTTAAAGTAGGGTGGGAGTGTAAGGAGGAAGACCGGGCTGCGGGTATCTGCATTATGCCAGGTCCAGAACTGTCGAGGCTGCATCCAGTGTTGCCGGGGGGAAAGAATGAGGGACCGGATGGGTCCCATGACCCGGGGAGAGGGGGCGTGGCTAAGCCGGGCAGTGAGCAGGAAGTGCAAGAAAGTGCTCACAGTTTCCTGCCGGCAGTTAGAGCAGAAAGAGGTGTGCGGTGTACTCTGCAGTAACAGAGGCAGTGCGGAGATGTGCCCAGCAGAGCTGAGGTGAATGCTCCAGTGAGCCAGCGGGGGTTCAGAGAGCCGCGCGCCCGGCCAAGCAGAGTGCAGTACTCGCGCGGAGGAGCGGGTGCCAGGTGTAGGAACCTGAGGTGCGTTCCCCATTGCGCAGAAGCACATATGTGGGACCGCCCGTTGCTGCCAGAAGCTGGACCGTGACTTGTTGGGATCCATCTGATGACACCACGCCAGCCGTTGCTGGTACTCCAACTCCTATCAGACTGTATGTGGATGAGGATCAGAGAAGACTACGATAAGTGAAGTTTAGCTATCAGACTGTTGCGTTAACTATTTACTTCCCTTTATTTCTGTTTATTGTTTATTAACTCCCTGCGAGGAGATCATTTTCATCCTTTTGTGAAAAATTAAAAAATGCTGTATAACTAAATAATATTGTTATACAGCATTGTTCTGCAATCCCTGTGTTACTGCATTTCCGCACCTGCTTACAGAGGGCCGAACCAATAGGCTGAAATTAATCCTGCTCAATATAAATATTAACATATTCATTATAATTACTTATATAGCCTCCTATATGCAATATGAGCCCCAACATAGCCCCAATATACAGTATGAGCCCCCACATAGCCTCCTACATACAGTAGGAGCCCCCACATAGCATTCTACATTCAGTATAAGTCCCCACATAGCCTCCTACATTCAGTGTGAGCCCCCACTAGCCTCCTACATTCAGTATGAGCCTCAAATATACAGTGTGAGCCCAACATACCCTCCATATATGCAGCGTGAGCCCACAAAGCTTTTTATACACAGCATGAGCCACACATAGCCTCCCATGTACATTGTGAGCCCCACATAGCCTATTATATACAGCATGTGCCCACATAGCTTTTGTTATACAGCATGTGCCCCACATAGCCTCTTATATACAGCATGTGTCCCACATAGCCTCTTATATGCAGCACGAGCCCCACAGCCTCCTACATACAGCTTGAGCCCCCACAAAGCCCGCTATATACAGTGTGAGCCTCCACATCACCTTCTATATGAGTCGCCCACCAGGGCAGTGGGGTGCTCAGTACCGGGTCTGGTCGCTCTTAAAGGGGATATCCCGGTGGCTGTGACCCGGTCCATGGCCCTGGGACTCAATTAAAGGGGAGCGGTCTTTTGAGGGGTATTGTGAAAGTCTATTTTCATGACGCCACCTGTGGTTCTCGGTCAGTAGGGACTGTGTTATGATCCGGTGGTAGGATCACCAAACTGACCTGATAGGTAAACCTGAATAGTAGGACAAGCTCCGGGGATGTGGTAACTATACCGACCGCAATCCTGATCCTATCCACACACACTAAAGGCAGCCGTGGAGCGTTACCTAAAAACCTAGACGCCTCTTCACGGCCTGAGAAACTAGATACCCCTAGAGAGAAAGCAAAGCCTCACTTGCCTCAGAGAAATAACCCCCAAAGTTTAGGCAGCCCCCCACAAATAATAACGGTGAGTTAAGGGGAAAATACAAACGTAGGAATGAAAAACAGGTTTAAGCAAATGAGGCCCGCTAACACTAAATAGACAGAAGATAGCAGGGATCTGTGCGGTCGGTACAAAAACTATCAAAAACTATCCACACAGAAAGTACAAGAACCCCCACACCGACTCACGATGTGAGGGGCGCACTCTGCTCCCCAGAGCTACCAGCAAGCGAAAAATCACATATAAGCAAGCTGGACTGAACACATCATATACTGAGAAACATATTCAAGGAAACAATGAGCAAAAAGAACTAGCAAGACTTAGCTTCTCAGAAATAGACAGGTCACCAGGAAAATCCAGGAGAGGTCAGAACCAGTACTGAATACAACGACAGCAGGCCACAAGTAAAGGTCCAGGTGGAATTAAATAGGAACCAGCATAGCAGGAAATGAGGCAGCTCCAGACCCGCAGTATCGCTAAAGGCCACCAGAGGGAGCCCAGACGGAATTCACAACAGTACCCCCCCCTTGAGGAGGGGTCACCGAACCCTCACCAGAGCCCCTAGGCCGATCAGGACGAGCCGAATGAAAGGCACGAACCAAATCGGCCGCATGGACATCAGAGGCGACAACCCAGGAATTATCCTCCTGACCATAGCCCTTCCATTTAACTAAGTACTGAAGCTTCCGTCTCGAAACACGAGAATCCAAGATCTTCTCCACCACATACTCCAATTCTCCCTCGACCAAGACCGGAGCAGGAGGGTCAACAGAAGGAACCACAGGCACCACATATCTCCGCAACAATGACCTATGGAACACATTGTGAATGGCAAATGATGCTGGGAGGTCCAAACGAAATGACACAGGGTTGAGGATTTCCAAAATCTTATAAGGACCGATGAAACGAGGCTTGAACTTAGGAGAGGAAACCTTCATCGGAACATAACGAGAAGACAACCATACCAAATCCCCCACACAGCGACGGCGGTTAGCAAAGCGCTGAGCCTTCTCTTGTGACAACGTCAAATTGTCCACCACGTGGTTCCAAATCTGCTGCAACCTATCCACCACAGAATCCACCCCAGGACAGTCAGAAGGCTGAACCTGACCTGAGGAAAAACGAGGATGAAAACCAGAATTGCAATAAAAGGGCGAAACCAAAGTAGCAGAACTAGCCCGATTATTGAGGGCGAACTCAGCCAATGGCAAAAAAGTCACCCAATCATCCTGATCCGCAGAAACAAAACATCTCAGATAAGTCTCCAAGGTCTGATTAGTTTGCGCGGTTTGGCCATTCGTCTGAGGATGGAAGGCCGATGAAAAAGATAATTCAATGCCCATCTTAGCACAAAAGGACCGCCAAAATCTGGACACAAACTGGGATCCTCTGTCAGACACAATATTCTCAGGAATACCATGCAAACGAACCACATTCTGAAAAAACAATGGAACCAAATCGGAGGAGGAAGGCAGCTTAGGCAAGGGCACCAAATGGACCATTTTAGAAAAACGATCACAAACCACCCAGATAACAGACATCCTCTGAGAGACTGGAAGATCCGAAATAAAATCCATGGAAATATGCGTCCAGGGCCTCTTCGGGACAGGTAAAGGCAAAAGCAATCCACTGGCACGAGAACAGCAAGGCTTGGCCCGAGCACAAATCCCACAGGACTTCACAAAGGAACGCACATCCCGCGACAAGGAAGTCCACCAAAAGGACCTAGCCACCAAATCCCTGGTACCAAAAATCCCAGGATGACCCGCCAACACCGAAGAATGAACCTCGGAAATGACTCTATTGGTCCATCTATCCGGGACAAACAGTCTCTCCGGTGGACAACGGTCAGGTCTATTGGCCTGAAATTCCTGCAGTACCCGTCGTAAATCAGGGGAGATGGCAGACAAAATCACCCCCTCCCTGAGGACACCAGCCGGTTCAGAAACTCCCGGAGAGTCAGGCACAAAGCTCCTAGAAAGAGCATCAGCCTTCACGTTCTTCGAACCCGGAAGGTATGAAACCACGAAATCGAAATGGGAGAAAAACAGCGACCATCGAGCCTGTCTAGGATTTAGCCGTTTAGCAGACTCGAGATAAGTCAAATTCTTGTGATCCGTCAAGACCACCACACGATGTTTGGCTCCCTCAAGCCAATATCGCCACACCTCAAATGCCCATTTCATTGCCAACAACTCCCGATTACCAACATCATAATTCCGCTCGGCAGGCGAAAACTTTCTTGAAAAGAAAGCACATGGCCTCATCACAGAGCCATCAGAGCTTCTCTGTGACAAGACAGCCCCAGCTCCAATCTCAGAAGCATCAACCTCGACTTGGAAGGGCAGAGAGACATCCAGCTGACGCAAGACAGGAGCCGAAGAGAACCGACGTTTGAGCTCCTGAAAGGCCTCCACGGCCGCAGGAGACCAATTCGTCACATCAGAACCCTTCTTGGTCAAATCCGTCAAAGGCTTAACCACACTGGAAAAATTAGTGATGAAGCGACGGTAAAAATGAGCAAAACCCAAGAACTTCTGAAGACTCTTTACCGATGTAGGTTGAGTCCAGTCATAAATAGCCTGGACCTTGACTGGATCCATCTCAATAGTAGAAGGAGAAAAAATAAAGCCCAAAAAGGAAACCTTCTGGACTCCGAAGAGACATTTAGAGCCCTTCACAAACAAGGCATTGGCTCGCAGGACCTGAAATACCATCCTGACCTGCTTCACATGAGATTCCCAATCATCAGAAAAGACCAAAATATCATCTAGGTACACAATCATAAACCTATCCAGATATTCTCGGAAGATATCGTGCATGAAGGACTGGAACACAGAAGGGGCATTAGAAAGCCCAAAAGGCATCACCAAGTACTCAAAATGGCCTTCGGGCGTATTGAATGCTGTTTTCCATTCATCGCCCTGCTTTATACGCACAAGATTATACGCTCCACGAAGATCTATCTTGGTGAACCAACTGGCCCCCCTAATCCGAGCAAACAGATCGGACAACAGTGGCAAAGGATACTGAAATTTGACCGTGCGATAATCTATACAGGGTCTCAGAGAACCATCCTTCTTGGCCACAAAAAAGAACCCCGCACCCAAAGGGGACGAGGACGGGCGAATATGCCCCTTCTCCAAAGACTCCTTGATATAACTCCGCATAGCGGCATGTTCTGGTACAGACAAATTAAAAAGTCATCCCTTAGAGAACTTACTACCAGGAATCAAATTTATGGCGCAATCACAATCCCTATGAGGAGGTAGGGCACTGGACTTGGGCTCATCAAATACATCCTGGTAGTCCGACAAAAATTCAGGGACTTCAGAAGGAGTAGAAGAAGCAATAGACACCAAAGGAGCATCGCCATGAATCCCCTGGCAACCCCAACTTGACACAGACATTGCTTTCCAATCCAGGACTGGATTATGAGCCTGCAGCCATGGCAGACCTAACACGACAACATCATGCAAATTATGTAACACAAGAAAGCGAATCACCTCCTGATGTGCAGGAGTCATGCACATGGTCACTTGAGCCCAGTACTGAGGTTTATTCTTGGCCAATGGCGTGGCATCAATTCCCTTTAGTGGAATAGGGAATTGCAAAGGCTCCAAGATAAAACCACAGCGCCTGGCAAAAGTTCCATCCAAAATCCATCAAATTCAGGGCAGCACCTGAATCCACAAAAGCCATAACTGAGTAGGATGACAGAGAGCAAATCAAAGTAACAGACAAAATGAATTTAGGCTGTACAGTACCAATGGTGACAGACTTAGCGAAGTTTTTTATGCGCTTAGAACAATCTGAGATAACATGAGCAGAATCACCACAGTAAAAGCACAACCCATTCTGACGTCTGTGATTTTGCCGTTCAATTCTGGTCAGAATCCTGTCACATTGCATAGACTCAGGCTTCTGCTCAGAAAATACCGCCAGATGATGCACTGGTTTGCGCTCCCGTAAGCGCCGATCAATCTGAATGGCCAAAGACATTGACTCATTCAGACCCGCAGGCGTGGGGAACCCCACCATAACATCCTTAATGGCTTCAGAAAGACCCTTTCTGAAAATCGCTGCCAGGGCACACTCATTCCATTGAGTGAGCACAGACCATTTCCTAAACATCTGACAGAAAACCTCTGCTTCATCCTGACCCTGGGAGAGAGCCAGCAAAACCTTTTTCTGCTTGGCCTACCAGATTAGGTTCCTCATAAAGCACTCCAAGCGCCAGAAAAAACGCACCCACATTTTGCAATGCAGGATCTCCCGGCACCAGAGAGAATGCCCAATCTTGAGGGTCACCACGCAACAAAGAAATAATAATTTTAACTTGCTGAACCGGATCACCAGAGGAACGAGGTCTCAGAGAAAGAAACAATTTGCAATTATTTTTAAAGTTCAAAAACCTAGATCTGTCTCCGGAGAACAGCTCAGGAATAGGTATCTTAGGCTCTGACATAGGACTGCGGACTACATAATCCTGAATGCCTTGTACCCTAGCAGTGAGATGATCCACACTAGAAGACAGACTCTGAAGGTCCATAGCTGCAGCTGAATTCTGGACCACCCAGAGATTAAGGGGAGGAGAGAGGCTAGACACACTGCAGAGGGAAAAAAAAAAAAATGAACTGAGGATTTCTCTTATCCCTCTTTTGCGATGCATTAACTCTTTACTGGCCTGCTGTACTGTTATGATCTGGTGGTAGGATCACCAAACTGACCTGATAGGTAAACCTGAATAGTAGGACAAGCTCCGGGGATGTGGTAACTATACCGACCGCAATCCTGATCCTATCCACACACACTAAAGGCAGCCGTGGAGCGTTACCTAAAAACCTAGACGCCTCTTCACGGCCTGAGAAACTAGATACCCCTAGAGAGAAAGCAAAGCCTCACTTGCCTCAGAGAAATAACCCCCAAAGTTTAGGCAGCCCCCCACAAATAATAACGGTGAGTTAAGGGGAAAATACAAATGTAGGAATGAAAAACAGGTTTAAGCAAATGAGGCCCGCTAACCAGTACTGAATACAACGACAGCAGGCCACAAGTAAAGGTCGAGGTGGAATTAAATAGGAACCAGCATAGCAGGAATTGAGGCAGCTGAGCCCAGCTCCAGACCCGCAGTATCGCTAAAGGCCACCAGAGGGAGCCCAGACGGAATTCACAACAGGACTGATGACGCTTAAAGGGGTCCTCTGGGGTGATGGTATGGTGGCTGGATGGTGACGCTTCCCACAGGTGAAGTGGGGTCCCCAGGGCTCCCAAGGTATATGGCAGGGATGATGTGTTGCCGGTAAATAACAGAGGACTCAGAGTTGCAGTCTTCACCTGGTTTACTGGAGTTGTAGTAGGCCTCAGTCCAAGGTACCAGCAACAGGTGCAGAAGGAGTCCAGGCAGCCTGTGGTTTACTGGCAAAGTACTCCTTTCTCTCTCCTGTCCTGGGGCAGAACCTGCATGGCAGGTAGCTTGAGCTGTCCTCTTGGGGGTCTTTGACACGATGACTCCAGGCTCTATCTGCTGCTTTGCCTCAGGTATGGTATGGGCAGTATACTTATAGTCCTAATCTAAATAGTCTGACACGTCACTCCTTAGTAGATCAGGTGCTCAGATAAAGGATGCCAACCCCTATATCCAAAGTAATAGAAATCCGGCACTCAAGAAATCATGAAAATGTGTTCATTTATTTTTCATGATCCCAAAAACAATTCATATAATGTTTTGGTCTTTATGACCTTCATCAGACAATAGATGCAGTGACAGTCACTGCATCTATTGTCTGATGAAGGTCATAAAGACCGAAAAGTTATATGAATTGTTTTTGGGATCATAAAAAATAAATGAACAAATTTTCATGATTTCTTGAGTGCCGGATTTCTATTACTTTACTTATAGTCCTATGCCTTCCGGCTCTGCTGTGGACCTTACAGCTATCCACAACATTGGGCTCCCGGTGCCCGTTTACTGCGCTCTGGCTCTTAGGGGCCTAATCGTCACCTCTTTGAGCTCTCAATCTCTCCTCTGCTCCTTTCCTGTCTGCTCCAGACTGAACTGAACTCTCTGGTCTCTCTGGACCAACTGTCTGATTCCTCCTCCAGACCAGGATCCTTGTTCAGGGAAGCTGCCCTAAAACCAGGTTTTGAGCTCCCCCTCCTGGCCTGGATTCAGAAGGTGTTGTGTGTGAGATTACCTGCCAAAGGATCCCTCTTGTCTCCAGGCATAGCACTACCCTCCCCGAGAGGAAGGCAGCACTACTGTGGTACCCGAACTCCTGGGGTGCCATATATATTGTAGATTGTGAGCCCTCGTGGGCAGGGTCCTCTCTCCTCCTGTACCAGTTGTGACTTGTATTGTTCAAGATTATTGTACCTGTTTTTATTATGTATACCCCTCCTCACATGTGAAGCGCCATGGAATAAATGGTGCTATGATAATAAATAATAATAATAATATATACAATGTGAGCCCCACATAGCATCCTTACATACAGTGTGAGCCCCCTCATAGCTTCACTTTATAAAGCGTGAGCCCCATATAGCCTCTTATATACAGCATGTGCCTCACATAGCATCACTATATAATATGAGGCCCCCACATAGCCTCGATATATACAGTGTGAACCACCAATGTATTCACTGTTGTTCTGCAGTCTGATAATGCAGATAGTGATGACAGCGGATGGTGTTGTGAAATTGGATTCTGGGCTCCCCCGGTGGCCACTTGTGGAATTTAACTTGTGTGCATCATCCCCTCTGTTCACCTGCTCCTATCAGGATGTGGGAGTCGCTATATAACCTTGCTCCTCTGTCAGTTTCATGCCGGTCAACAATGTAATCAGTAGCCTTTCTGTGCATGTTCCTGCTACTAGACAACTCCCAGCTAAGTTGGACTTTTGTCCTTGTGTGTTTTTGCATTTTGTTCCTGTTCACAGCTGCTGTTTCGTTACTGTGTCTGGAAAGCTCTTGTGAGCGGAAATTGCCACTCTGGTGTTATGAGTTAATGCTAGAGTCTTAAAGTAATTTCTGGATGGTGTTTTGATAGGATTTTCTGCTGACCATGAAAGTGCCCTTTCTGTCTTCATGCTATCTAGTAAGCGGACCTCGATTTTGCTAAACCTATTTTCATACTACGTTTGTCATTTCATCTAAAATCACCGCCAATATATGTGGGGGCCTCTGTCTGCCTTTTGGGAAAATTTCTCTAGAGGTGAGCCAGGACTGTCTTTTCCTCTGCTAGGATTAGGTAGTTCTCCGGCTGGCGCTGGGCATCTAGGGATAAAAAAACGTAGGCATGCTACCCGGCCACTTCTAGTTGTGCGGCAGGTTTAGGTCATGGTCAGTATAGTTTCCATCTTCCAAGAGCTAGTTCTCATATATGCTGGGCTATGTTCTCTCGCCATTGAGAATCATGACAGTTTGACCGGCCCAAAAAAGGGTTAAATTACTGGCTGAGAAAGGAGAGAAAAAAGAAGTCTGCTACAATTTTTTTTTTTTTTTCCCCTCTAGTTCTGAGTGTGCTCTTAATTGAATCACTTGCTAGTCTGCCTATACTGCAGCCTTCCTCTCTTCCTCTCCTTCTAATCCTTGAATGGCTCTGTGTTCACCTGTTTCAAATGGATCTTCAGAGTGTAGCTACAGGTTTGAATAATCTCGCCACAAAGGTACAAAATTTGCAAGATTTTGTTGTTCATGCACCTATGTCTGAGCCTAGAATTCCTTTGCCTGAATTCTTCTCGGGGAATAGATCTCACTTTCAAAATTTTAAAAATAATTGCAAATTGTTTTTGTCCCTGAAGTCTCGCTCTGCCGGAGACCCTGCACAGCAGGTCAGGATTGTAATTTCCTTGCTCCGGGGCGACCCTCAAGACTGGGCTTTTGCATTGGCACCAGGGGATCCTGCGTTGCTCAATGTGGATGCGTTTTTTCTGGCCTTGGGGTTGCTTTATGAGGAACCTCATTTAGAGCTTCAGGCGGAAAAGGCCTTGATGTCCTTGTCTCAGGGGCAAGATGAAGCTGAAATATACTGCCAAAAATTCCGCAAATGGTCTGTGCTTACTCAGTGGAATGAGTGCGCCCTGGCGGCGATTTTCAGAGAAGGTCTCTCTGATGCCATTAAGGATGTTATGGTGGGGTTCCCTGTGCCTGCGAGTCTGAATGAGTCCATGACGATGGCTATTCAGATCGATAGGCGTCTGCGGGAGCGCAAACCTGTGCACCATTTGGCGGTGTCTACTGAGAAAACGCCAGAAAATATGCAATGTGATAGAATTCTGTCCAGAAGCGAGCGGCAGAATTTTAGACGAAAAAATGGGTTGTGCTTCTATTGTGGTGATTCAACTCATGTTATATCAGCATGCTTTAAGCGTACTAAGAAGCCTGACAAGTCTGTTTCAATTAGCACTTTACAGTCTAAGTTTATTCTATCTGTGACCCTGATTTGTTCTTTGTCATCTATTACCGCGGACGCCTATGTCGACTCTGGCGCTGCTTTGAGTCTTATGGATTGGTCCTTTGCCAAACGCTGTGGGTATGATTTGGAGCCATTGGAGGCTCCGATACCTCTGAAAGGGATTGACTCCACCCCATTGGCTAGTAATAAACCACAATACTGGACACAAGTGACTATGCGTGTTAATCCGGATCACCAGGAGGTTATTCGCTTTCTGGTGCTGTATAATCTACATGATGTTTTGGTGCTGGGATTGCCATGGCTGCAATCTCATAACCCAGTCCTCGACTGGAGAGCTATGTCTGTGTTAAGCTGGGGATGTAAAGGAACTCATGGGGACGTACCTTTGGTTTCCATTTCATCATCTATTCCCTCTGAGATTCCTGAATTCTTGTCTGACTTTCGTGACGTTTTTGAAGAACCCCAGGTTGGTTCACTACCTCCGCACCGGGAGTGCGATTGTGCCATAGACTTGATCCCGGGTAGTAAATACCCTAAGGGTCGTTTATTTAATCTGTCTGTGCCTGAACACGCTGCTATGCGAGAATATATAAAGGAGTCCTTGGAAAAGGGACATATTCGTCCTTCGTCATCTCCCTTAGGAGCCGGTTTTTTCTTTGTGTCTAAGAAAGACGGCTCTTTGAGGCCGTGTATTGATTATCGACTTTTGAATAAAATCACGGTTAAATATCAATATCCGTTACCACTGCTTACTGATTTGTTTGCTCGTATAAAGGGGGCCAAGTGGTTCTCTAAGATTGATCTCCGTGGGGCGTATAATTTGGTGCGAATCAAGCAGGGGGATGAGTGGAAAACCGCATTTAATACGCCCGAGGGCCATTTTGAGTATTTGGTGATGCCTTTTGGTCTTTCAAATGCCCCTTCAGTCTTCCAGTCCTTTATGCATGACATTTTCCGCGATTATTTGGATAAATTTATGATTGTGTATCTGGATGATATTCTGATTTTTTCGGATGACTGGGACTCTCATGTCCAGCAGGTCAGGAGGGTTTTTCAGGTTTTGCGGTCTAATTCCTTGTGTGTGAAGGGTTCTAAGTGTGTTTTTGGGGTTCAGAAGATTTCCTTCTTGGGATACATTTTTTCCCCCTCTTCCATCGAGATGGATCCTGTCAAGGTTCAGGCTATTGGTGATTGGACGCAACCCTCTTCTCTTAAGAGTCTTCAGAAATTTTTGGGCTTTGCTAACTTTTATCGTCGATTTATTGCTGGTTTTTCTGATGTTGTAAAACCATTGACTGATTTG
Organism: Ranitomeya variabilis; assembly: GCF_051348905.1. Classification (NCBI taxonomy): domain Eukaryota; kingdom Metazoa; phylum Chordata; class Amphibia; order Anura; family Dendrobatidae; genus Ranitomeya; species Ranitomeya variabilis. The sequence continues at coordinate 679,024,836 of NC_135232.1, read as the reverse complement.
ACTAAGAAGGGTGCTGATGTTGCTGATTGGTCCCCTGATGCTGTGGAGGCCTTTCGGGAGCTCAAGCGCCGCTTTTCTTCCGCCCCAGTGTTGCGTCAGCCTGATGTTGCTCTTCCTTTTCAGGTTGAGGTCGACGCTTCTGAAATCGGAGCTGGGGCGGTGTTGTCGCAGAGAAGTTCCGACTGCTCCGTGATGAGACCTTGTGCTTTTTTTTCCCGTAAATTTTCGCCCGCCGAGCGGAATTATGATATTGGGAATCGGGAGCTTTTGGCCATGAAGTGGGCTTTTGAGGAGTGGCGTCACTGGCTTGAGGGGGCCAGACATCAGGTGGTGGTATTGACTGACCACAAAAATTTAATTTACCTTGAGTCTGCCAGGCGCCTGAATCCTAGACAGGAGTTTCCTAGGCAGGAGTTTCAGGCGGATAGACCTGATCGTTGCCCACCTGGTAGACTGTTTGTTCCTGATGATTGGACCAGTAGAGTCATCTCTGAGGTTCATTCTTCTGCGTTGGCAGGTCATCCTCGAATCTTTGGTACCAGGGATTTGGTGGCAAGGTCCTTCTGGTGGCCTTCCCTGTCACGAGATGTGCGAGGCTTTGTGCAGTCTTGTGACGTTTGTGCTCGGGCCAAGCCTTGTTGTTCTCGGGCTAGTGGATTGTTGTTACCCTTGCCTATCCCGAAGAGGCCTTGGACGCACATCTCGATGGATTTTATTTCGGATCTGCCTGTTTCTCAGAAGATGTCTGTCATCTGGGTGGTGTGTGACCGTTTCTCTAAGATGGTCCATCTGGTTCCCTTGCCTAAGTTGCCTTCTTCTTCCGAGTTGGTTCCTCTGTTTTTTCAAAATGTTGTTCGTTTGCATGGTATTCCGGAGAATATCGTTTCTGACAGAGGGACCCAATTCGTGTCTAGATTTTGGCGGGCATTCTGTGCTAGGATGGGCATAGATTTGTCTTTTTCGTCTGCTTTCCATCCTCAGACTAATGGCCAGACCGAGCGGACTAATCAGACCTTGGAGACATATTTGAGGTGTTTTGTGTCTGCGGAGCAGGATGATTGGGTTGCTTTTTTGCCTTTGGCGGAGTTCGCCCTCAATAATCGGGCCAGCTCTGCCACCTTGGTGTCCCCGTTTTTCTGTAATTCGGGGTTTCATCCTCGATTTTCCTCTGGTCAAGTGGAATCTTCGGATTGTCCTGGAGTGGATGCTGTGGTGGAGAGGTTGCATCAGATTTGGAGGCAGGTGGTGGACAATTTGAAGTTGTCCCAGGAGAAGACTCAGCTTTTTGCCAACCGCCGTCGTCGTGTTGGTCCTCGGCTTTGTGTTGGGGACTTGGTGTGGTTGTCTTCTCGTTTTGTCCCTATGAGGGTTTCTTCTCCTAAGTTTAAGCCTCGGTTCATCGGCCCGTACAAGATATTGGAGATTCTTAACCCTGTGTCCTTCCGTTTGGACCTCCCTGCATCCTTTTCTATTCATAATGTTTTTCATCGGTCATTGTTGCGCAGGTATGAGGTACCAGCTGTGCCTTCCGTTGAGCCTCCTGCTCCGGTGTTGGTTGAGGGTGAGTTGGAGTACGTTGTGGAAAAGATCTTGGACTCTCGTGTTTCCAGACGGAAACTCCAGTATCTGGTCAAATGGAAGGGATACGGTCAGGAGGATAATTCTTGGGTCACTGCCTCTGATGTTCATGCCTCCGATCTTGTCCGTGCCTTTCATAGGGCTCATCCTGATCGCCCTGGTGGTTCTGGTGAGGGTTCGGTGCCCCCTCCTTGAGGGGGGGGTACTGTTGTGAAATTGGATTCTGGGCTCCCCCGGTGGCCACTTGTGGAATTTAACTTGTGTGCATCATCCCCTCTGTTCACCTGCTCCTATCAGGATGTGGGAGTCGCTATATAACCTTGCTCCTCTGTCAGTTTCATGCCGGTCAACAATGTAATCAGTAGCCTTTCTGTGCATGTTCCTGCTACTAGACAACTCCCAGCTAAGTTGGACTTTTGTCCTTGTGTGTTTTTGCATTTTGTTCCTGTTCACAGCTGCTGTTTCGTTACTGTGTCTGGAAAGCTCTTGTGAGCGGAAATTGCCACTCTGGTGTTATGAGTTAATGCTAGAGTCTTAAAGTAATTTCTGGATGGTGTTTTGATAGGATTTTCTGCTGACCATGAAAGTGCCATTTCTGTCTTCATGCTATCTAGTAAGCGGACCTCGATTTTGCTAAACCTATTTTCATACTACGTTTGTCATTTCATCTAAAATCACCGCCAATATATGTGGGGGCCTCTGTCTGCCTTTTGGGAAAATTTCTCTAGAGGTGAGCCAGGACTGTCTTTTCCTCTGCTAGGATTAGGTAGTTCTCCGGCTGGCGCTGGGCATCTAGGGATAAAAAAACGTAGGCATGCTACCCGGCCACTTCTAGTTGTGCGGCAGGTTTAGGTCATGGTCAGTATAGTTTCCATCTTCCAAGAGCTAGTTCTCATATATGCTGGGCTATGTTCTCTCGCCATTGAGAATCATGACAGGATGGCAAATGGATGGCAGTCAGGGGAGAGCATGGTGCAGCCACTGGGCCACTGTTTCAGCCTTCAGCTGTCTCAGTTTGTGGGCCGTATTGGATCAGCCAAAGGGCCGGATGTGGCCCGCGGGCCGCAGTTTGCGCAGGTCTGGACTAGAGAGTATTAGAAACTGTGATGTGCTAATTACTGTACATTTTTATGTACAGTACATGGTGCAAAATCTTTTGTTAAAATATTGTTTTTTCTATATCTAAACAACTTACTGTATGTGATAGCAATACTAGTCTAGTTCTGCCTCTGAACAAATCTTTGCCCTTTGAGTTTACCAAGAAAGAGGGGAAAGAAAGACATTTTTCCAACCATGATATTCCTTAAGTGAAGTTGGTGCTGTTATCCTCTTTTAGCTCAGAGTCAATAAAGTAACACTTATATGCCCAAGTGTACTGCTATGCGGAATGAAATGATAGAAGTAACCAAAATGAAAAATCTTCAGAATTGAGGGCATCTTACAGAAAAGAAGCATTAAGAGGGTTATTCGGGACTTTGCTCATTTTTCTCTATAGGGCTAAGAACTTACAGGAAGTTAGTTGCTAACTACCTGCCTGTTCAGCCCGGTGCCCATCTCTGCCGGCTCAGAGTGGTCATGGACCATTCCTGCCGGCACTTCTGTTGCTCCATTTCACCTCACATCAACAGAGCAAAGTTATCTCTTCCTCTCTGATCTGTCGATGGGGAGTCATTGCCGACGTCATGCTGAATGACAGCTGGCTCCCTGCAGTTAGGCAATGGGACTGGGCTGTCAATCAGAACGATGTTGGCGGTGATGCCCCTTGGACAGAGCAAAGAAGAGAAGAGGCTCCTCTGTCAAAGTGTTGTCACCAGAAGCTGCAGAGTTGCTGGCAGGAGTCGTCCATGACTGATCTGAGCCATCAGAGATTGAAGCCAGACAGAAGAAATAGGTAGTTAGGAACTATCTATGTGTAAGTTCGTGGCTACATAGGGAAAAATCAGTAAAGTCGTGGATAACCCCTTAACTTCCACCATATCAAATGGGCGATGAAGGTGAGGTTTAGTTAAGAGATGGAACTTAATGTTCCTGGACTTCTATTGGCGACAGAACAGCAGGGGAGGGCTCTTGCTGTTGTAGGGAGAAGATCCAGATCAGGCATACTTACTCCGTGACGGATCCGGAACTGTCAGGGCTGTCACCCAAGTTGCATGGGGGAAAACATAAGGCCCCGGACTGACCTTTGCACCCAGGTGTAAGGGGCGTGGCTAATTTAAAAGAGCTGCAGTGTGCGGGAAAGCAGTCAGTCAGAGTGGGAACGCACAGCGCGCAGGAGGGCAGTGTCAGGGCTCTTACTGTTGAACCTCCAGACAAAACAGACCACAGTCAGATGTGTCTGCAGCGCCCCAGAGTACTGGTCTTGCAGTAATGTCGCTCTGCCACTAAGAGGAGTGATGTTACGTCTGATTGCACTAAAGGAGTTCACCTGACCAGGTATCACAGTCACACACTACACTTCACACTCTGGCCACCAGGGGGAGCAAAGGGTTCTATGTATTAGGCCACTCCTCACACTCTGGTAAAACTGGGTGTTGGATAGGAAGTTGGAGAGAAGCTGACTGGGTTTTGCCCAGGCAACATCCTGTGAGAGAGGGAGTTCCTGGGAAGATTCAGGGGGGTCTCTGTCAGGGGTGGGATCCTGACAGTGGCCTAGCGAAAAGGACAGATCGTTACGGAGCCGCGCTGTTGTGAATTAGACTTTTTGGCTCCCTCTTGTGGTCACTAGTGGTATGACTCTGGGATTGTCTTTTTTCTGTTTGGCACTCACCTGGGTCGTTAGTCCAGGGGTGTCGCTATATTAACTTCCTGGATCCTTAGTCCAGTGCCTGGCATCGTTGTAATCAGATCCTTCTGTTGCTCCTGTCTGCTGGTCCTGGCTCTTGCAAAATTAAGCTAAGTCTTGCTTCTTTGTTTTTTGAGTTACTTGCTTTGCTACTATTTTTGTCCAGCTTGTACTAAATGTGATTTCTGACCTTGCTGGAAGCTCTAGGGGGCTGGTGTTCTCCCCCCGGCCGTTAGACGGTTCGGGGGTTCTTGAATATCCAGCGTGGATATATTAATAGGGTTTTTGCTGACCATATAAGTCATCTTACTATATTCTGCTATTAGCTAGTGGGCCTCTCTTTGCTAAATACCTAGCTCATTCTTATGTTTGTCTTTTCCTCTTACCTCACCGTTATTATTTGTTGGGGGCTTGTATCCAACTTTTGGGGTCTTTTCTCTGGAGGCAAGAAAGGTCTTTCTTTTCCCTTCTAGGGTTAGTTAGTTCTCCGGCTGGCGCGAGACGTCTAGAACCAACGTAGGCACGTTCCCCAGCTACTTCTATTTGTGGTGCTAGGATTAGATATATGGTCAGCCCAGTTACCACTGCCCTATGAGCTGGTTTTTTGTGTTTGCAGACTTGGTATTGATTCCTGAGACCCTCTGCCATTGGGGTCATAACAGTATGCCAGGCCAACATTGAATGTTTAATGCATTGCAGAAGTGGGATATAAGAAAGGAAATTCTGATTTATTTATTTTTTTCCTCTCTTCCTCCCCTTTACCTCTGAGTGGCTTGAGCTTGCTGCAGACATGAATGTCCAGACCTTGATTACAAGTGTGGACCAGCTTGCTGCTCGTGTGCAAAGCATACAAGATTTTGTTACCAGTAGTCCTATGTCTGAACCTAAAATACCTATTCCTGAACTGTTTTCTGGAGACCGATTTAAGTTTAGGAATTTCAGGGATAATTGTAAATTGTTTCTATCTCTGAGACCCTGTTCATCTGGAGACTCAGTTCAGCAAGTTAAAATTGTTATCTCTTTTTTACGGGGCGACCCTCAGGATTGGGCTTTCTCGCTAGCGCCAGGAGATCCGGCATTGGCAAATATTGATGCGTTTTTTCTGGCGCTCGGATTGCTTTACGAGGAACCCAATCTTGAGGTTCAGGCAGAAAAAGCCTTGCTGGCTATTTCTGAGGGCCAGGATGAAGCTGAAGTGTATTGCCAAAAATTTCGGAAATGGTCCGTGCTTACTCAGTGGAATGAGTGTGCTCTGGCCACAAACTTCAGAAATGGCCTTTCTGAAGCCATTAAGAATGTGATGGTGGGTTTCTCCATTCCTACAAGTCTGAATGATTCCATGGCGCTGGCTATTCAAATTGACCGGCGTTTGCGGGAGCGCAAAACCGCTAATCCTCTGGTGGTGTTGTCTAAACAAACACCTGATTTGATGCAATGTGATAGAATTCAGACCAGAAATGAGCGGAAAAATCATAGACGTCAGAATGGGTTGTGTTTTTACTGTGGTGATTCTACACATGTTATATCAGCATGCTCTAAACGCCTAACAAGGGTTGTTAGTCCCGTCGCTATTGGTAATTTGCAACCTAAATTTATTTTGTCTGTGACTTTAATTTGCTCATTGTCCTCTTACCCTGTTATGGCGTTTGTGGATTCAGGTGCTGCCCTGAGTCTTATGGATCTGTCATTTGCCAAGCGCTGTGGTTTTGTTCTTGAGCCGTTGGTTAATCCTATCCCTCTGAGGGGTATTGATGCTATGCCATTGGCGGAAAATAAACCGCAGTTTTGGACACAGGTAACCATGTGCATGACTCCTGAACATCGGGAGGTGATTCGTTTTCTTGTTCTGCATAAAATGCATGATTTGGTCGTTTTGGGTTTGCCATGGTTACAGACTCATAATCCAGTCTTGGATTGGAAGGCAATGTCTGTGTCAAGTTGGGGCTGTCAGGGTATTCATGGTGATTCCCCGCCGGTGTCTATTGCTTCCTCTACTCCTTCGGAAGTTCCTGAGTATTTGTCTGATTATCAGGATGTGTTCAGCGAGTCCAGGTCCAGTGTTCTGCCTCCTCATAGGGACTGTGACTGTGCCATAGATTTGATTCCAGGTAGCAAATTTCCTAAGGGAAGACTATTTAATCTGTCTGTACCTGAGCATACCGCAATGCGTTCGTATATCAAGGAATCTCTGGAGAAGGGGCATATCCGTCCTTCCTCTTCCCCTCTTGGTGCGGGATTCTTTTTTGTGGCCAAGAAGGACGGATCTTTGAGACCTTGTATTGACTATCGGCTTTTGAATAAAATCACTGTTAAATTTCAGTATCCTTTGCCTCTGTTGTCAGACTTGTTTGCCCGAATTAAAGGTGCCAAGTGGTTTACCAAGATAGATCTTCGTGGTGCGTACAACCTTGTGCGCATTAAGCGAGGAGATGAATGGAAAACCGCGTTTAATACGCCCGAAGGTCATTTTGAGTACTTGGTGATGCCTTTTGGGCTCTCTAATGCTCCTTCAGTGTTTCAGTCCTTTATGCATGATATTTTCCGGAAGTATCTGGATAAATTTATGATCGTTTATCTGGATGATATTCTGTTTTTTTCTGATGACTGGGACTCGCATGTAGAGCAGGTCAGGATGGTGTTTCAGGTTTTGCGTGAGAATGCTTTATTTGTTAAGGGCTCAAAGTGTCTCTTTGGAGTACAGAAGGTTCCCTTTTTGGGGTTTATTTTTTCCCCTTCTGCGGTTGAGATGGACCCAGTCAAGGTCCGTGCTATTCATGATTGGACTCAACCCACGTCAGTTAAGAGTCTTCAGAAGTTCTTGGGTTTTGCTAACTTCTACCTTCGTTTTATTGCTAATTTTTCTAGCATTGCTAAACCTTTGACGGATATGACCAAGAAAGGTTCTGATGTTGCTAACTGGGCTCCTGCAGCCGTGGAGGCTTTCCAGGAGTTGAAGCGCCGGTTTACTTCGGTGCCTGTTTTGTGCCAGCCTGATGTCTCACTTCCCTTTAAGGTTGAAGTGGATGCTTCTGAGATTGGGGCAGGGGCCGTTTTGTCGCAGAGAGGCCCTGGTTGCTCTGTGATGAGACCTTGTGCCTTTTTCTCGAGGAAGTTTTCGCCTGCTGAGCGGAATTATGATGTTGGCAATCGGGAGTTGTTGGCCATGAAGTGGGCATTTGAGGAGTGGCGTCATTGGCTCGAGGGTGCTAAGCATCGTGTGGTGGTCTTGACTGATCACAAAAATTTGATGTATCTCGAGTCTGCTAAACGCCTGAATCCTAGACAGGCCCGCTGGTCATTGTTTTTCTCCCGTTTTGACTTTGTGGTCTCGTATTTACCAGGTTCAAAGAATGTGAAGGCTGATGCTCTTTCAAGGAGCTTTGTGCCTGACTCTCCGGGAGTCGCAGAACCAGTTGGTATTCTTAAAGAGGGAGTTATCTTGTCAGCCATTTCTCCGGATTTGCGACGTGTGTTGCAGAGATTTCAGGCTGGTAGACCTGACTCTTGTCCACCTGACAGACTGTTTGTTCCTGATAAGTGGACCAGCAGAGTCATTTCCGAGGTTCATTCCTCGGTGTTGGCAGGGCATCCGGGAATTTTTGGCACCAGAGATCTGGTGGCTAGGTCCTTTTGGTGGCCTTCCTTGTCACGGGATGTGCGGTCGTTTGTGCAGTCCTGTGGGACTTGTGCTCGAGCTAAGCCTTGCTGTTCGCGTGCCAGCGGGTTGCTCTTGCCCTTGCCTGTCCCGAAGAGGCCTTGGACACACATTTCCATGGATTTCATTTCAGATCTCCCGGTGTCTCAGAGCATGTCTGTCATCTGGGTGGTATGTGATCGCTTTTCTAAGATGGTCCATTTGGTACCTTTGCCTAAGCTGCCTTCCTCTTCCGATCTGGTTCCTGTGTTCTTTCAGAATGTGGTTCGTTTACACGGCATTCCTGAGAATATTGTGTCTGACAGAGGATCCCAGTTTGTTTCCAGGTTCTGGCGATCCTTTTGTGCTAGGATGGGCATTGAATTGTCGTTTTCGTCTGCCTTTCATCCTCAGACTAATGGACAAACGGAGCGAACTAATCAGACTCTGGAGGCTTATTTGAGGTGTTTTGTTTCTGCGGATCAGGATGATTGGGTGACCTTCTTGCCGTTGGCTGAGTTTGCCCTTAATAATCGGGCTAGTTCCGCTACATTGGTTTCGCCATTTTTCTGCAACTCTGGTTTCCATCCTCGTTTTTCCTCGGGACATGTGGAGCCTTCTGACTGTCCTGGGGTAGATTCTGTGGTGGATAGGTTGCAGCAGATCTGGAATCATGTGGTGGACAACTTAAAGTTGTCACAAGAGAAGGCTCAGCGTTTTGCCAACCGCCGCCGCGGTGTGGGTCCCCGACTTCGTGTTGGGGATTTGGTATGGCTGTCTTCTCGATTTGTTCCTATGAAGGTCTCCTCTCCTAAATTTAAGCCTCGCTTCATCGGTCCTTACAAGATATTGGAAATCCTTAATCCTGTGTCCTTTCGCTTGGATCTTCCTGTGTCGTTTGCCATTCACAACGTGTTCCATAGGTCTTTGTTGCGGCGGTACGTTGTACCTGTGGTTCCTTCTGTTGAGCCCCCTGTGTTGTGATTTTGCTTTTTGCTCCCTCTAGTGGTCATTAGTGATTTGACTCTGGAGCGTCTGTCTTTTCCTATATCCTCACCTGGGCCGTTAGTTCAGGGGCGTTGCTATATAAGCTCCCTGGACCTTCAGTTCAATGCCTGGCATCGTTGATATCAGAGCTAATCTGTTGTGCTCTTGTCCTCTGATCCTGGTTCCTGTTTTTTCAAGCTAAGTCTGCTTCCTTGCTTTTTGCTTTTGTTTTGTTTGGTATTTTTGTCCAGCTTGTTCCTATCTGTATCCTGACCTTTGCTGGAAGCTCTAGGGGGCTGGTGTTCTCCCCCCGGACCGTTAGACGGTTCGGGGGTTCTTGAATCTCCAGCGTGGATTTTTATAGGGTTTTTGTTGACCAGATAAGTTATCTTGCTATATTCTGCTATTAGTAAGCTGGCCTCTCTTTGCTGAACCTGGTTCATTTCTGTGTTTGTCATTTCCTCTTACCTCACCGTTATTATTTGTGGGGGGCTTGTATCTTGCTTTGGGGTCCCTTTCTCTGGAGGCAAGAGAGGTCTTGTTTTCTTCTCCTAGGGGTAGTTAGATTCTCTGGCTGGCGCGAGTCATCTAGCGATCACCGTAGGCATGATCCCCGGCTACTTCTAGTGTTGGCGTTAGGAGTAGCTATTTGGTCAACCCAGTTACCACAGCCCTATGAGCTGGATTTTTGTATCTTGCAGACTTACACGTTCCTCTGAGACCCTGTCCACTGGGGTCATAACAGTATGCCAGGCCAGTATTAAATGTTTAATGCATTGCAGAAGTGGGATTTTAAGAAAGAAAATTTTGAGGTTTTTTTTTTTCCCTCTCTCACTTTTTTTTTCTTTTCCCCTTTACCTCAGAGTGGCTTAAGCTTGCTGCAGACATGAATGTCCAGACCTTGATTACAAGTGTGGACCAGCTTGCCGCTCGTGTGCAGGGTATACAAGATTATGTTACCAGAAATCCTAGGTCTGAACCCAAGATTCCGATTCCTGAACTGTTTTCAGGAGACCGATTTAAGTTTAGGAATTTCAGGAATAATTGTAAATTATTTTTGTCCCTGAAACCTTGTTCGTCTGGAGACTCTGCTCAACAAGTAAAAATTGTTATTTCATTCTTACGGGGTGACCCTCAGGATTGGGCTTTTTCGTTGGCGCCAGGAGATCCGGCATTGGCTGATATTGATGCGTTTTTTCTGGCGCTCGGTTTACTTTATGAGGAACCCAATCTTGAGATTCAGGCAGAGAAAGCCTTGCTGGCTATGTCTCAGGGCCAGGACGAGGCTGAGGTGTATTGCCAAAAATTTCGGAAATGGTCCGTGCTGACACATTGGAACGAGTGTGCACTGGCCGCTAATTTTAGAAATGGCCTTTCTGAGGCCATTAAGAATGTTATGGTGGGTTTTCCCATTCCCACAGGTCTGAATGATACCATGTCCCTGGCTATTCAAATTGACCGGCGGTTGCGGGAGCGCAAAACCGCAAATTCCCTCATGTTGTTGTCTGAACAGACACCTGATGTGATGCAATGTGATAGAAAAACCGCAAATTCCCTCATGGTGTTGTCTGAACGGACACCTGATTTGATGCAATGTGATAGAATCCTGACTAGAAATGAGAGGAAAATTCATAGACGCCGGAATGGCTTGTGCTACTACTGTGGTGATTCTACACATGTTATCTCAGCATGCTCTAAACGTATATCTAAGGTTGTTAGTCCTGTCACCGTTGGTAATTTGCATCCTAAGTTTATTCTGTCTGTAACTTTGATTTGCTCACTGTCATCTTATCCTGTCATGGCGTTTGTAGATTCAGGTGCTGCCCTGAGTCTTATGGATCTCTCATTTGCTAAGCGCTGTGGTTTTATTCTTGAACCATTAGAAAATCCTATCCCTCTTAGGGGTATTGATGCTACGCCATTGGCAGAAAATAAGCCGCAGTATTGGACACAGGTTACCATGTGCATGACTCCTGAACACCGCGAGGTGATACGTTTTCTCGTTCTACATAAAATGCATGATTTGGTTGTTTTGGGGCTGCCATGGTTACAGACCCATAATCCAGTCCTTGACTGGAAGGCTATGTCAGTGTCTAGTTGGGGCTGTCGTGGTATTCATGAGGATTCCCTGCCTGTGTCTATTGCTTCTTCTACGCCTTCGGAAGTTCCGGAGTACTTGTCTGATTATCAGGATGTCTTTAGCGAGTCCAGGTCCAGTGCATTGCCTCCTCATAGGGAATGTGACTGTGCAATAGATTTGATTCCAGGCAGTAAATTTCCTAAGGGAAGACTGTTTAATCTGTCGATACCTGAACATACCGCTATGCGTTCATATATCAAGGAGTCTCTGGAGAAAGGACACATCCGTCCGTCTTCTTCCCCTCTTGGTGCGGGATTCTTTTTTGTGGCTAAAAAGGACGGATCTTTGAGGCCTTGTATTGACTATCGGCTTTTAAATAAGATCACTGTCAAATTTCAGTATCCTTTGCCGCTGTTGTCTGACTTGTTTGCCCGGATTAAAGGTGCCAAGTGGTTTACCAAGATAGACCTTCGTGGTGCGTACAACCTTGTGCGCATTAAGCAAGGGGATGAATGGAAAACCGCATTCAATACGCCCGAAGGTCATTTTGAGTACTTGGTGATGCCTTTTGGGCTCTCTAATGCCCCTTCAGTTTTTCAGTCCTTTATGCATGACATTTTCCGGAACTATCTGGATAAATTTCTGATCGTTTATCTGGATGATATTCTGTTTTTTTCTGATAATTGGGACACGCATGTGGAGCAGGTCAGGATGGTCTTTAAAATTTTGCGTGAAAATTCTTTGTTTGTCAAGGGCTCAAAGTGTCTTTTTGGTGTACAGAAGGTTCCCTTTTTGGGGTTCATTTTTTCCCCTTCTGCTGTGGAGATGGACCCAGTCAAGGTCCGAGCTATTCTTGATTGGACTCAGCCCTCGTCAGTTAAGAGTCTTCAGAAGTTCTTGGGTTTCGCTAACTTCTACCGTCGTTTTATCGCTAACTTTTCTAGCATTGTGAAACCTTTTACGGATATGACCAAGAAGGGCTCCGATGTGGTTAATTGGGCTCCTGCTGCCGTGGAGGCTTTCCAGGAGTTGAAACGTCGGTTTACTTCGGCGCCTGTTTTGTGCCAGCCTGATGTCTCGCTTCCCTTTCAAGTTGAGGTGGATGCTTCAGAGATTGGAGCAGGGGCCGTTTTGTCGCAGAGAGGCCCTGGTTGCTCTGTTATGAGACCTTGCGCCTTTTTCTCTAGGAAGTTTTCGCCTGCGGAGCGAAATTATGATGTGGGCAATCGGGAGTTGTTGGCCATGAAATGGGCATTTGAGGAGTGGCGTCATTGGCTCGAGGGTGCTAAGCATCGTGTGGTGGTCTTGACTGATCACAAAAATCTGATGTATCTCGAGTCTGCTAAACGCCTGAATCCTAGACAGGCCCGGTGGTCATTGTTTTTCTCCCGTTTTGACTTTGTTGTCTCGTATTTACCAGGTTCAAAGAATGTGAAGGCCGATGCTCTTTCCAGGAGCTTTGTGCCTGATGCTCCTGGAGTCGCTGAACCTGTTGGTATTCTTAAGGATGGTATTATCTTGTCAGCTATTTCTCCAGATCTGCGACGTGTGTTGCAGAGATTTCAGGCTGATAGGCCTGATTCTTGTCCACCTGACAGACTGTTTGTGCCTGATAAGTGGACCAGCAGAGTCATTTCCGAGGTTCATTCCTCGGTGTTGGCAGGTCACCCAGGAATTTTTGGCACCAGAGATCTGGTGGCCAGATCCTTTTGGTGGCCTTCCTTGTCTAGGGATGTGCGGTCATTTGTACAGTCCTGTGGGACTTGTGCTCGAGCTAAGCCTTGCTGTTCTCGTGCCAGCGGGTTGCTCTTGCCCTTGCCTGTCCCTAAGAGACCTTGGACACATATTTCCATGGATTTCATTTCTGATCTTCCGGTGTCTCAGGGCATGTCTGTTATCTGGGTGATATGTGATCGCTTCTCCAAGATGGTCCATTTGGTTCCTTTGCCTAAACTGCCTTCCTCTTCCGATCTGGTTCCTGTGTTTTTCCAGAACGTGGTTCGTTTGCACGGCATCCCTGAGAATATTGTGTCAGACAGAGGATCCCAGTTCGTTTCCAGATTCTGGCGATCCTTTTGTAGTAGGATGGGCATTGACTTGTCGTTTTCGTCTGCTTTCCATCCTCAGACTAATGGACAGACGGAGTGAACTAATCAGACTTTGGAGGCTTATTTGAGGTGTTTTGTCTCTGCTGATCAGGACGATTGGGTGACCTTCTTGCCGTTAGCTGAGTTTGCCCTTAATAATCGGGCTAGTTCCGCCACCTTGGTTTCGCCGTTTTTCTGCAACTCTGGTTTCCACCCTCGTTTTTCTTCGGGTCATGTGGAACCTTCTGACTGCCCTGGGGTGGATTCTGTGGTGGATAGGTTGCAGCGGATCTGGAATCTTGTGGTGGACAACTTGAAGTTGTCACAGGAGAGGGCTCAGCGCTTTGCCAACCGCCGCCGCGGTGTGGGTCCCCGACTACGTGTTGGGGATTTGGTGTGGCTTTCTTCCCGCTTTGTTCCTATGAAGGTTTCCTCTCCCAAATTTAAACCTCGTTTTATTGGTCCTTACAAGATATTGGAAATTCTTAATCCTGTATCCTTTCGCCTGGATCTTCCTGTGTCGTTTGCTATCCACAACGTGTTTCATAGGTCCTTGTTGCGGCGGTACGTTGTGCCTGTGGTTCCTTCTGCTGAGCCTCCTGCTCCGGTGTTGGTTGAGGGCGAGTTGGAGTACGTGGTGGAGAAGATCTTGGATTCTCGTCTCTCCAGGCGGAGGCTTCAGTACCTGGTCAAGTGGAAGGGCTATGGTCAGGAAGATAATTCCTGGGTGGTCGCCTCTGATGTTCATGCGGCCGATTTAGTTCGTGCCTTTCACGCCGCTCATCCTGATCGCCCTGGTGGTCGTGGTGAGGGTTCGGTGACCCCTCACTAAGGGGGGGGTACTGTTGTGATTTTGCTTTTTGCTCCCTCTAGTGGTCATTAGTGATTTGACTCTGGAGCGTCTGTCTTTTCCTATATCCTCACCTGGGCCGTTAGTTCAGGGGCGTTGCTATATAAGCTCCCTGGACCTTCAGTTCAATGCCTGGCATCGTTGATATCAGAGCTAATCTGTTGTGCTCTTGTCCTCTGATCCTGGTTCCTGTTTTTTCAAGCTAAGTCTGCTTCCTTGCTTTTTGCTTTTGTTTTGTTTGGTATTTTTGTCCAGCTTGTTCCTATCTGTATCCTGACCTTTGCTGGAAGCTCTAGGGGGCTGGTGTTCTCCCCCCGGACCGTTAGACGGTTCGGGGGTTCTTGAATCTCCAGCGTGGATTTTTATAGGGTTTTTGTTGACCAGATAAGTTATCTTGCTATATTCTGCTATTAGTAAGCTGGCCTCTCTTTGCTGAACCTGGTTCATTTCTGTGTTTGTCATTTCCTCTTACCTCACCGTTATTATTTGTGGGGGGCTTGATTCTTGCTTTGGGGTCCCTTTCTCTGGAGGCAAGAGAGGTCTTTGTTTTCTTCTCCTAGGGGTAGTTAGATTCTCTGGCTGGCGCGAGTCATCTAGCGATCACCGTAGGCATGATCCCCGGCTACTTCTAGTGTTGGCGTTAGGAGTAGCTATTTGGTCAACCCAGTTACCACAGCCCTATGAGCTGGATTTTTGTATCTTGCAGACTTACACGTTCCTCTGAGACCCTGTCCACTGGGGTCATAACACCCCTGCTCCGGTGTTGGTTGAGGGCGAGTTGGAGTACGTGGTGGAGAAGATCTTGGATTCTCGTCTTTCCAGGCGGAGGCTTCAGTATCTGGTCAAGTGGAAGGGGTATGGTCAGGAGGATAATTCCTGGGTGGTTGCCTCTGATGTGCATGCGGCCGATTTAGTTCGTGCCTTTCACGCTGCTCATCCTGATCGCCCTGGTGGTCTTGGTGAGGGTTCGGTGACCCCTCCTTAAGGGGGGGGGTACTGTTGTGAATTAGACTTTTTGGCTCCCTCTTGTGGTCACTAGTGGTATGACTCTGGGATTGTCTTTTTTCTGTTTGGCACTCACCTGGGTCGTTAGTCCAGGGGTGTCGCTATATTAACTTCCTGGATCCTTAGTCCAGTGCCTGGCATCGTTGTAATCAGATCCTTCTGTTGCTCCTGTCTGCTGGTCCTGGCTCTTGCAAAATTAAGCTAAGTCTTGCTTCTTTGTTTTTTGAGTTACTTGCTTTGCTACTATTTTTGTCCAGCTTGTACTAAATGTGATTTCTGACCTTGCTGGAAGCTCTAGGGGGCTGGTGTTCTCCCCCCGGCCGTTAGACGGTTCGGGGGTTCTTGAATATCCAGCGTGGATATTTTAATAGGGTTTTTGCTGACCATATAAGTCATCTTACTATATTCTGCTATTAGCTAGTGGGCCTCTCTTTGCTAAATACCTAGCTCATTCTTATGTTTGTCTTTTCCTCTTACCTCACCGTTATTATTTGTTGGGGGCTTGTATCCAACTTTTGGGGTCTTTTCTCTGGAGGCAAGAAAGGTCTTTCTTTTCCCTTCTAGGGTTAGTTAGTTCTCCGGCTGGCGCGAGACGTCTAGAACCAACGTAGGCACGTTCCCCGGCTACTTCTATTTGTGGTGCTAGGATTAGATATATGGTCAGCCCAGTTACCACTGCCCTATGAGCTGTTTTTTTGTGTTAGCAGACTTGGTATTGATTCCTGAGACCCTCTGCCATTGGGGTCATAACACCGCGCCTGCACCCGTTGCGGCGGCATCTTAAGAAAGGACACGAAGCGAGGTTTATTGTGGAGAAGTGAGAAACGAGATCACAGCACAAAGGAGAATAGAACCAGTAGGAGTCGTGCCCTAAGATCGTGGCAACATCCTACTGAGGCGCGTAGCCGGTGGCCGGAACGCCGAGGAAGTATTGGGCTCCAAGCATTACTTCAAACCAACGGCAGGACAGTTAACTTTTGGTTGGCTGTCTCACCTAATTCACCTAAGCAGACAACGGAGGCAATTGTGGGAGAGGGGTGTCTCTAGGGTCCCTATAAAATAACTCCAGGCCTACCCCATCATACGGGTGCATCCTAGCCATATCATCTGGGGGACGGAGAGAGAAAGAACATCAGAAACAGACACAACAGTTGTGAGGACTATCCCGTGGTGCTCAGCAGGGAAGTACTACAACACACAGGCGCTAGTAGGTAGGTGCAGCGCCCCAGAGTCCTGGTCGTTGCAGTACTGTCGCTCCGCCGCTAAGGGGAGTGATGGTATGTCTGATGGCACTAAAGGAGTTCACCTGACCAGGTATCACACACACACTACACTTCACACTCCGGCCACCAGGGGGAGTGGTTCTATCTAGTAGGCCACTCCTCACGCTCTGGTAAAACTGGGGGTTGGACAGGAAGTTAGAGAGAAAGTAGCTGGGAAGAGCTAGAGAGAGGACCTGTCAGGGGTGGGATCCTGGCAGAGTCCTAGAAAGGGGACAGATCGTTACAGAGTTGTGCCTGTGCCTTACAGCGGCAGACTCCTAAGGAAGGACAAGAAGCGAGGTTTACTGTGGAGAAGTGAGGAACGGAAATACAGCGAAAAGGAGATAATACCAGAAGGAGTCGTGCCTTAAGATCAGCAACATCCTTCTGAGGCGCGTAGCCGGTGGCCAGAACGCCGAGAAAGTAAGAGACTCCAGGCATTACTTTAAACCACGGCCGGGCAGTTAACCATAGGTTGGCTGTCTCACCACTACACCTAACGAAGACAACGGAGGCTAACTGTGGGAGAGGGGCGTCCCTAGGGTCCCTATAAAATAGCTCCAGGCCTACCCCGTCATACGGGTGCGTCCTAGCCATATCATCTGGGGGACGAAGAGAGAGAGAAAGAACAGGAATATACACGACAGTTGTGAGGACTATCCCGTGGTGCTCAGCAGGGAAGTACTACAACACACAGGCGCTAGAAGGTAGACACTGATTTCCACCTGCAAAGGGAACTCTGGATGTGCCTTCGGACCGGCCGGTCTCAGCCAGCCCTGTTAACAGTGCGCTGGATTGCGGATCCCGAAGCCTTCAGTAAAGAGGTAAAGAGACTGCAACCCTGTGTCCTCGTTATTCATTGCGCCTTGCACCACGCACTATCATCACCTTTCATTGGACGCCCCTTAGCAGGGTCACGGACCGGGTCTAGCCACCATGACAACCCCAGGACCGAGACAGAGAGGCCCGGTAGCGAGTACCCCGCGGCCCTGCGTCTGGGGGCGCTCCATGTCTGCGAGCCGTGACCAGACACTGCCGACAAGGACGTATCCGGTACCCTTTCACAGCATTGACCGTGAGTGACCAACCCCGTAGTCAGGGCATAGACCCTCACACTTATCTTCGGGGAAGTCTGGACACCCGCCGAGAGAGGTTTCCCGTTACACCTTCTTTCTACTAGTTACTGCCTCTGGACTCTGACAAGACAAAGTACTGTGTTTCTTCCTGCTCACTTCTTATAGACCCGCCGAACGCTGACCAGACCACAAGGATTCACCGCGGCCACCAGGATCCAGGACGGCATCTTCTCCAGGACTACACCTGACCCCTCATGCGCCAGGGCCTTGGCACCAACGTACACCGCTTGGAAACTGCGTTCTAAAGTTGTAAGACTGATAAGTTTTGCCATATTTTAACTTTCTATCATATCCCCTACACCTGATTACCCCGAGTTCCAAACCACTTATTCGTTTATGCTGTTTCTTATATTTTCTCCCTGCGAGGAGTATATCTGTTAAAGTAAACCCCACGTTAACCCTTGCTCTGCCTCCGACCCATTACTGCATCTTGCAACCTGCTAACACTGTGACCAGGTCCTTTAAGGTCCCCACATACATTAGCCTAATGTTGGCAGAAACTGATGATATCAATAGGTTTGGCTGACAGTCTAATGTGTATGGGGTGAGGCCGACTGATTGTCGAAGTAGGTGTCAATTTGGCATGTCCAACTTACATTGTTCTCCTAGAGATAAGCTGCTAGCCGACATGTCACCTAACTGCTTTCTCATAGAGAACACAGGAGCGCTCGGCCAAACGAGCGCTCAAGGGGGAGGGTAAGATGGATGTGGGCTGAACCATCGTTCGGCTGACAGCCATCTAATTTTTATGGCCAGCTTTACACTCAGACATAAGATTGTGAGAATGAGAAAAAATGTAAATGCACAAACCCCTGAAACGCATAAAGATAAAATCTTTAAATATGTCTTTATTCTATGGAGGACATCAACTTCTATTTCCAGGTTTAGAACTTTTCCTTATTTGCAGTTTAATAAGGAGAACAATAAGGAATATTAATACTTTTATAAAAGGTATAATCAAGAAGTGCAGTATTTTGTTTGGCATATACCTAGCCTTCCCCCAGGAGAAACACACGACCATTGAAACCGTGTTAATGAGGGTTAGATGTTACACATAAAAATTTGGCTGCCATTTAAAATTTATTGCCTAAAGATGTTGAAATGTAATACAAGGCCGTCAAACAAGGCTTCCTCTTGTGTATCTCACTCTCGTTTCACTGCTGCATTCTGAAACAAACATAGCTCTGTGGTCCAGCCAGTCTGCTGTGACTTCCAACCTGCAGAGGAAAAACACACAGTAAAACAACCAGCTTTTTTAGATTTAACCCTTCTTAGTATCCAAGATGTTTTTTTTAAGTCCAGGACATTTTCCTTTTTTTCTCATAAATTGTAGTTTATATTTACGGTATCACATACATTGTAACAGTGTTCTGCAATTTTCTGCATGCAACTTCTAAGCTGCTCTTGAAAGGGACTAGCCGTGTGCGTGTCAACAATCTTGACGGTAACACTCAATGTCTGAAGGCAGCTACATGTCCCTTAATGCTCAATTCAGACATCGTGTACGGAGCTGTGACCAGATTTCATCTTGGGAGACTAAGGAGCCATGTATGTACAGTAAAGCACAGGAGAAGCTATACACTGCTGTGTGCTGCAGCATGCATTTCCCAATCATTGTGCAAAATCCAGCCTACTGCAGGAAGCGGCAGATATTACTATTTGACAATAGGTTTAAATCATTGAAAGGAAATTGTGAACAGTGGGATTCAGTGACTAAAGCAGAATACACAGAGATAAAGGTGAAAATTCAGGGGTGGACATATGGTTGAAGCCTGTGGAGCTGCAATGGGGCTCAAGTGAAAATCTCCAATGCAGTTTCTGTCATAGTAGATGTATTGGACTCATATACTGTTTTTGCACAGGGGTCATTTTTCTGTCTGTGTACTCACATGAAAAACATCAAAAATGTCCCATTATATTAGAAATTTTAAACTGCATTTCCCATATCCCAAGTGTGTGCTGCTGTTATGATATAAAATGTCATCTATTGTTCTGAAACAGCTAAAATTGGGGATGCCCCAGGCCAAAAAAAGGATTGTCTCAGGCATCAGTGATGCTCAAACATCCTGAAATTACCAATATCACTGTTGGAAAATATGCAGATCATGACCGTCAACAAAACTGTGACAAATAGCACATATGTTACCATGCATTGTTTAGTAGTAATGGATGCAGTGTTGTACTAAACTGCTATATCTCACGCACTGGTGGATACAGTCAGTAAAGGCCCCTGTATAAGAATAATACATGGGCCCTTTACAGTGCAATAGCTCCTCATAATGCACAATTCAAAGTGCTTTGGAGGTGGTAGTGGCCTCTTACTTCGTGGACCCCTGTGTGGCTGCACAGGCTTCACCAATGATATGTCCGCCCTTAATCTCTTGTGAATAATGGTACACACAGCAATTTTCAGAAAGTCAGAATTAGGCTGCAGTCAACCTATCAGTATTTGGTCAGTATATTACATCAGTATTTGTAAGCCAAAACCAGGAGTGGAACAATTAGAGGAAAAGTATAATAGTAACATGTCACCACTTCTGTATTTATCACCCACTCCTGGTTTTGGCTGAGAAATACTGATGTAAAATACTGACCAAATACTGCTAGTGTGATGACGGCAGCCTAAATCTTACATTTTTAGCAATTTTCTGAATCCTGTGAATTCCTAAAATATACCCTTCATTTTGCTGAAGTTGGCTAAAATGGCTGTTACCATTTCACATATTGCAGACGATTGTGTCAGCCACACAATGCTCACATGACCTTACGTATGATCACCAAAATGCCTTGCATCTATTACATCAATCAGGGGTGACTATGATAGCCTGTATAAAATCAGAAGCAGGGAATGATGCAGCCATTTTCTGGTGAATCTGGATAGTGAGAAGATATCAGCTCAAAGCTTAGCCATACAGATAGGGATAGAAAACAATAAATCACTGAATAAATGGTACACATAGTGTGTGACAGCATAGTCGTGAAAAAAATTAGTGTGTAAGGAACAGACTGTTTATTATCACAAGTTACCATCCATTTACCCATAGCCATATATGATGAGTCTGTTTTTACCTTAAGGAGCATTAAAGGGGTTGTATACAGTGCTAGGAAACTTCAGAGTGGTACAGTATATATATCTTTTCAGTCCAAGTGGAGACTTCCCGTACTATCAATTCACAACAAACAAAATAAATTGGGGAAAAATTGGCAAGGCCGAGTTTCAAAATTTTGCCCTCTTCTAGTATATAATTATATACATCATAATTGACTCTTAACAATAAAAAATGGTTCCAAATAAAATGCCCACATTGGTTGTCAGTGTTGTTATAACTTGTTTTCAAGTTGGGTGAATCCTACTCTGTCAAAAAAATACATTATTTTCGTGTGTTTGGAAAGTTTAACTTTTTTTGTATTCATTTCCTTTATTTGAAGCAGACAAAGACTAATCCATGCAAGAAGAGATGTTCCGTTTTATATTAAATAATATCTCTATGTATATTTTTTTGTCTTGTAGAAGTACACAAACCTTTTAGGAGGAAGATATGGTTTCCTGGAACCCAATCTAGTTTTAACTTTACCTCTTTTTTATTTTATTTGAAACAGAGTTGTTTATTTCATGTGTTAAAGACTTTTTGAAAGACTGCCCAGACTGAGAGAGAACCACAGACGGGGACAGCTCAGTTCAAAGGCATGTTTAGTACTAAAGCAATCAAATGACCTTAGTCAGCAGGACTGTGCACTGGCCTGAACTGCCGGGCTGATGGAGAAGTATGTTTTCATTCTTTCTTTCACCTACTCAGCAGATGTCCCATGGTTATCATCTTTATCATTAATGCCCTCATTTCGTATGGTCAGGGAAAAACATGTGCAAACACAGACAACTCAATTTACTGCTCCTGCCCTTCTAAGTAAATTTAGAATCATATCAGGGGTTACAAATAATTTATTATTGCTTGGCAAAGAAAACTAAGGCTATGTTGCGATGTTCACACGTTGTGTTTTTGTTCGGCATTTTTCGATGCTTTTTTATGCAAATTTTCAGCTTTGTTTTACAGTACCAGCAAAGTCTATGAGATTTCAGAAATGTCATGCACACAGGTTGTTTTCTTTTGTCCTCAGTATTTTGTGCAATACCTTGGTTTTTGCAAAATGCAGCATGTCACTTCTTTCAGCGTTTTTCATCCATTGAAAGCAATGGGTGGTGAGAAAAACGCTGCAAAAATGCAGTTATCAGGTTTTGCTGGTTTTTGGGGGTAAAAACCTGATGAAGTAGATTCAGATTTTTTGATGCACTAAACTTTATCAGCATGCACAAGAGACAAATGTACCCTGACAAAAACACTACAAAAAAGTAACAAAAACTATGCAAAGCCTGCTTTTTTGAGACAACTTTTCTACTGCCAAGAGAGCAGGTTTTGCCTTAGGAAAGAAACATATCAAAAACACAACATGTGAACATAGCTCAAGACCCCTGGAAGCTTTGTCCCTCCCTATTTATGGTTTCTGGACTCCTATAGAATTCCATCCAAGAACACCTGCAGAGATTTATAAATTAACTTTTTGTTTTTACAAAGGGGCTTTTTTTTTTTAAAGCATGAAGCTGGCTTAGAAAGCTCATTTTATGTCATGTTGTTACATAGGAGCTTTAAAGATAATTTGTCAGCGGGTTCTCCTATGTAATTTGATCCAGCATAGTGTAGGAGCCAAGATCCTGAATCTAGAGATGTGTCATTTACTGTTCTGTGTGCTGCTTTTTCATTAAAATAAGTGTTTTATGAGCAGTAGATTATCACTACAGGACAAGATGTTTCGTGCCTACTGGTCCAGCCACATCACTGCCACTGATTGACAGCTTTCTATCAATATACAGTGTTCACAGAAAGCTGCTGTTATGCTACAGTAGCTACTCACTTAGGATAATAGGTAAAGCTAAATACTGCATCTGACCCTGCTGGTTCCTGTACTGACTGGAGATCCTGACCCTGCAGTCCCTAGAAGTTCCTGCATGAGCAGAGATAGCTCTAACCACAAGCTAGAAGATAGCAACTTGGGCCTATGGTGCCTAAAAGCCAGTCGAGTGCTTCACGTTTCTCCTAAGAAAATGGAGGGCAGAACAGAGTGTGAATTAACTACAAAAGGGAAAGTGTGCTGAAAAAAGGAAAGATCCCAGAGTGAGTAAACTAAATGATGAAATACAAAATAAAGTATAAAGTACGCACTGTTAGATAATATGACACCTATTTCCTAAAAAGAAACAGGAGATAGGTGCTGAGCAAAGAACTGAAGCAGCAAAGAGATAAAACTATATCTGGAATGTCACTGACTGGCTTTAAACTACAGCAGAGTGGCTGAAAATCCAAACAAGAATATCACCAGCAGGAAATGTCACCATGGGGAAAGAACATAAATCTGCACCCAAAAGGTGATAGGGCAGTTAAATGAAAAAAAAACCGGTGTGCTAAACAGATTGCAGCCAGAATAGCAGAAAATAAACATCCCCAAAAAAGGTGTGTTTGCTGTGGCTCGGTGGACAGAGAACCCAACCATAAAACGCAGGCTCAAGGGTTAGAAGCCAGGAGTATGACAGTTGCTAATCAGTGAATTGGGCGTAGTTATACATAGCTTATCATTCAGAGCTCTGCTAGATCTGCAGCAGAGAAAACAGTGATTGTAATGGGTTATGTTGCAAGATAATTAGGGTTATGGAAACAGGACTCACAATAGAACAGTGTTGGAGTCATTACTAACCCAGCCCTATTACTCTCTGTTCAGTAAGGCTATGGACTGAAAAAGTCAGCTTCTTACCTGAGAAGGTGCACTTTTTGTTGTGGCTTGCTTTGTGTGCAAGGCAGAAGAAGATTTGACCGCCCAGATTTAGCGAGTACAAACTTTAGTTTTTGTGCTGGGGTGAAACAAAAGTTGCATTATTATGTAAGGTGATGGAATAATTTTATTGTTTTACCTTTCCTCCCTAATAAGTATCGATACTGTATGTTCTAGTGTAAATATAAGTTAGTCTGCTATATTGTGGTACTGCTACATGAATACATGTATTACCATCTATAAATAATGGTACTGCTACGCTGAATATGTGTATTACCATTACCTGCAAAATGTACATATCATAATATGTCATGGATGGTGTATTATGTTGGTGAAAGTGTAGGGCTCATGTTTAGCCACTAGATGGGGGCATTATAGTGTACAGCAGAGGTGTCAAACTGCATTCCTCGAGGGCCGCCAACAGGTCATGTTTTCAGGATTTCCTTAGCACTCCACAAGGTGCTGGAATCATTCTGTGCAGGTGATTAAATTATCACCTGTGCAATACAAGGAAATCCTGAAAACATGACCTGTTGGCAGCCCTCGAGGAATGCAGTTTGAAACCTCTGGTGTACAGAGCTCTCACCTAGTGTATAGGACAGTAAATGGTTAATTGTAGGAGGGGCTGCTGTGTGGTAAGGCTAGACACAGGAAGAGTTAGTGTCAAAGGGCGAGGGACGCCCGAACCGTCCACATGGGCTATAGGCCCAGGACACCACAGCAGCCACGAAACGTGGCTAGCTGTCAGGACCCTGAACATTTTTTATTACCTTTTGTGCATTACTGCCCTTTTCCAAGATGGCGTCTTTGGTCTCATGTGCACTGTGTCTTCCTGCTATAAAACTCCACCCCAGCCTTCAGTCTGTGCTAGAGTATTCTGCCTTGCATCCAGCTCCTGACCCAGATGACTCCCTGGCTATATACCTGCTCCTGTGAACCTGTGTGATGATCCTGCTACTCTGCTCTGAGTTCCTGCTGCATACACCAGTTTCCAGTAATCCTCTTTCATCTGCTGCTCGTGTTTACTTCCATCTGCATTTGCTGGACATGTAAGCTGTTGCTGCTCTGCAAAAACCTGAGACTATTACCCAGGCCTCCCTGGTTGAGCTAAGATATTATTTGAACTGCCTTATAAGCATATCTATCTGTGTTTGGACTAAAACAAGGACTTATTCGTGTCAAGTATCCTCAAGAATAATTGTGCTTCATAGACTTTCTCCGTGATTGCATTTTCCTCTGAAGTTTCCTATAGATTGCTAAGCTGCGTTTAATATTTACACCAAGTGTTGTGGACTTGAGTTTCTCTCTACACCTGTTTGAATCACCGTGTGATAATATAGACTTTACCACTTATATAACTGTGTCCTGTAGTTGTCTTGTTCCACGCAAAGAGTCTCCTGAGTTATCCCCTATAATTATTACACTAGCACAGTTGGGGGCCAATAGTGGTTGCAGAATGTGGCAACTCATCACTTGGGCGGACACCCTCAGGGCCAGGGCAAAGTGCCTGGAGAAACCCAGAGATGCAGTGAGTTTGTACAGTAAAGGTGTGGTAGGAGTGCAGGGGACATTACAGAAGGGCAGGTCACTCTCCCAGCGGTTTCTGACTCCGGGAACTAATGATCTTGTGTCTGGGGCGAAACAGACATAGGTAAGCATATTCGTAGCAGAGCTGTGCAGAGAGAACGCTGAGGAGCTGTCAGGAACGGTGCGACCTGGGTCTGCGCTATGTAGCTACGAGAGAAGTGCAGGGAAAGGAAAGGAACATTGTTTCGTGAAGCCTGTTGTAATTTCTGCAAAGACCCTTTAAAAAGCATTGGGCTGTCCTCCAAACTGAACCCTCTCTCCGTGCCACCCTGGGTAACCTTCCCCTCATGACTCCCAAAAGGTGTAAAAAATTGGGCGATATGTTGGTTAGGAGCCATTACATTCCCGCTCCAACCAATATATTTGGCACGATTGGACCCCGTCCGGGCTCCATACCGTGTGGGCGCTGTCTTGCCTGCGCCAATGTCCTGCGCTGCTCGAACTTCACTTCTAGCGACGGGTTGAAAGATTTCCAAATAAGACAACGTATAACCTGTGGGACCACTAATGTTATCTATTATGCCACTTGCCCGTGTCCAAAGGTATACGTAGGTCTTACTACCAGTGAACTTCGTGTTCGCGTACGTGAGCATGTGCGGGACATTGGCGCTGCCAGGACAGCCCCCACTACGTTGGATTTAAAGACGATCCCCCGACACTTTAAGTTACATCATAATTGTGATGGGAGGTTACTCTCTGTTAGGGGGATAGATGTACTCCATTTGGGCATTAGAGGGGGCGATAATAAAAAACGCCTCGCCCAGATTGAAACCAAGTGGATTGTCCTGCTGGACACCTTGACCCATCGAGGTCTCAATGAATCTTTGAGCTTCGCTCCGTATTTATAATTTGATTGTCCCATTGGTTTATTGTTCCCCTGTTCTCCCGTTCCTCCAATCTGTTGTATACCACCATTTCTGTCCGGATTTACTGTTTTGTTTTTCCTTTCATTATCAGTAATGTTCCCTATGGGCCGCCTTTTGCCTTCTTTGTGGACTCAGCTGATTCGCACTTACGCTACCTACAAAAATGGACTTGCATCATGAATCAAGAAATGTGCTGCCTCCATGTATATAAACATCCATATTAACAGACTTCTGTGCATCTATATAACCACCTACATCTTCGTGCATTGTGCTCTCTTATGGAGCCATAAACTGCGTATCATGGGACATGTCCTTCTTTATCTGTTTGTGGGTATTATATCTGTGAGAGCATGTCCCCATTGGTGGCAGTGCGCATCGCGCTGTGTATGGCTGGCTCGGGTGTGTGGGCGGGTGTCTCAGCTGCTTGGTGTGCTCGCTCCGGGACTTTTTCCCGGCACGCGCGCACTTGGTCTGGCACCCTGCCTCCACTCTCTGACCCGGCCGTCGCAGTGCGCATGCGCCGCTTGCGCCACCGTTATTGGACGATTATGCACATGTGACTGGGTTCACTGGGGGTTATTAGAAGGTCCTGATAGATCTATACTCACATCCCCTTAAGAAAGCGGCGTGGCAGTGCCGCGAAACGCGCGTCGGGGGTCCTCTCTCTGGCTGTGTCCCCCCTCTGCACCCCTCTGCTGGTAAGCCCACCTTTTATTATGTAGATAATACTCTAGATAGATGTGCACTTTACGTATGGGCTTAGACATGTGACAGGCATACTGGGTCTATTTCTCTACCCTGGGCTTACCTGTCCTTACAACTTATATGGGGAGTATATTGTGTCTTCTCCCGTCTCTTTGGGGTTTTCTGTCGCACTACTATTGGGGCACATTGGAGTGGCAGTTCCTCTTCTGTTTTGTATTGGAACCTATGTAATATGACGCACTACTGATTTTAACTGATTTTAAATTTTAACTTTTGTATGTATATCTATAAAGATCTGTTTATATATTATCTTATGGTATACTCCTTGTCCTCCTCCTTTTTGATATGTACTCTATGGAGCGGATTTATTTGTCTGGGGGTGCACTATTTTAGTGCTCCCTTACTCAGACTGTCAATATGGTTTTGGGATTTTGCATATTAAAGACCCTGAATGTGCTGTGTAGTGAATCCAGTAAAGATGTTCTTGTTGAAGTTGAAACAGACTGTGTCTCAGTTAATGCAAATCTGCCTGGGGAGGGTCTCCCGTAGCATAGGGCAGTTCAAGAAGGAACTGGACCTGAAGACACAGGTATGCTGGCTAATGGTGATTATTTTCCTGTGGGGGAGGCCAGGACACAGAAACCCAGGTGTCCTCGGCCATGACTGCGGTCCTGGCCAAACCTTACATTTGGCGTAGTCGACAGGATGCGACTACCACGCAATGCGGAGGACGGATGAAGAGAAGAGTTGATGATTTGTGTGTACCTGCTGTGCCCCTGAAGAATGGCAAGGGAAATGTGCAAGTGGTTGCTGTGTTTAGAAAACTGAAAGATGAAGATTTTGTGCATGCTTTTGAAATGCAGGCCGTGACTAACAAACTGGACTTGACTTGTACCGTGAAAACGTCTGACCCCTTTATTGTGACAAAGATGGTGGCTGTGGAGATGACGGGAAATGGTGCCGAAGAGAAAGAAGACAACATGGACCTCGCCCTTTGTGGGCATTACAATGCAGTTTTGGCGCCAAAATCGACTTGTCAATATGCCCCAGTCTACCCCTGGTGTGTGCGGAGGAAGAAAAGAAAGCCTCACTCTCCCCTACAGAATTCCAGCAAATAGGTGGAGTTGTTGTAGGCGTCCCCACCTGGAAACGGGTGGGGCCTAGAAGAAAGAACCTGGCCCGGCAGCCCATAGGAAGACATCGTGGAGGTCCCTGAGTCACCCGTCAGGGCCGTGGGGTACTCGGTACCAGGTCCGGTCACAATTAAAGGGGTGGTCATGGTGGCAGCGACCCGGTCGGTGGCCCTGGGCACCCAAGTAAAAGGGACGGTCTTTAAAGGGGTTGTGGAAATAAGGAAAGTTCGTGACGCCACCTGTGGTTCTCGGTCAGAGGTGACCGACGCTGCTTAAAGGGGCCTCTGGGGGCGATGGTACTGCAGCAAAGATGGTGTCGCTTCCCACTGGTGAAGCGGTGTTCCCTGGGCTCCAGGTGTATTTGGCAGGGATGGTGAATGCCGCAAATAATTGGAAGACACAGGGTTGCAGTCTTTACCTGGTTTACTGAGATGGTATTCAGCCTCAGTCCAGGATACCGGTAACAGGTGTAGCTGGAGTCTAGGCAACCTGAAGACAGGTGGAAATTCCCTTGACAGGTCAGTTTTGGAGCCTTCCACTATGCGTTGGTCTGTGGTCCCTTGCTGCCTGTAGCTCTCTAACAAGGCCCTCTTTCTTCCCTGTCCAGGGACAGTACCTGCACGGTAGGCAACTTGAGCTGTCTCTTTTGGGTCTCTGTTCACGGTGACTCTGGACTCTGATTGCTGCTGTACCTCAGGTATTATGTGGGCAAGTCCCTTTTAGTTTCCTGCCCTCTGGTTCTGCCATGGGGCTTGCAGTCCCCCTCAGCCTCGGGCTCTCGGTACCCGGTTTCTGTGCTCAGCTTAAAGAGGCCCAGTAGCAGTCTTTCTCTAGCTCCTAAGTACCTCTGTGCTCCTTCACTGTCTGCTACCAACTCTCAACTGTCTGCTTGTCTGCCTAGCAACTGCCTAACAACTGACTCATCCTCCCGACCAGAGAGAGCAGCTCACCTCAAGTCGGATGTAGAGCTCCCCCTTCTGGACTGGAGTTAGAATGTGTTGCATGTAAGGTTACCTGCCAAAGGGATGCCTCCTGTCTCCAGGCATGGCATTACCCTCCCCGAGAGGAAGGCAATACCACTGTGGTACCTGAACTCCTGGGGTGCCACATTCCCATTCACCTACTCTCGGGGATGCCTCAGGCGCAGAGCCGGTGGTCGGCGGAGTCATCATCTTCCCGGAGGTCGGAGCCTTTGTGTGTGGAGCTAGCGTTGCGGTGCCAGGAAGAGGAACCTCGTTGTCCGGAACCAAAGTTGTTAACTCGGCAGGGACTAGAAACAACGACTGTCCTGGAGGCCGGAAGCTGAGCATGAGCCGGGGCTCTATTTGCCAGCAGCAGAGCATGCAGGTGCACCCGTGGAAGGTTCCAGCATTCCCGGGATGGGTGCGGCCAACGTTCCTGAAAGAGTAAAGCCGGCCTCACACTAGCGAGTTTTACGGACGTAAGAGCGCAGAAATTACGTCCGTAAAACTCGCAAAATAAACGGCACAATTATTCTCAATGGGGCTGCTCCTATTAGCCGTATATTACGGTTCAGTATTATACGGCTTTCTACGGCCGTACAAAATCGCAGCATGAAAGTCTATGGGGGCGAGAAAAATACGGATTCCACACGGACCTGCAGTGTGACTTGGGAGAAATACGCAGCGCTGTTAGTGAAAAGTCGGTAATTCAATTGCCGGCTTTTCATTTCTCCTGCACAAACCCGACAGGATATGAGACATGGTTTACATACAGTAAACCATCTCATATCCCCCTTTTTTTTGCATATTCCACACTACTAATGTTAGTAGTGTGTATGTGCAAAATTTCAGCGCTGTAGCTGCTGAAATAAAGGGTTAAATGGCGGAAAAAATTGGCGTGGGCTCCCGCGCAATTTTCTCCGCCAGAATGGTAAAGCCAGTGACTGAGGGCAGATATTAATAGCCAGGAGAGGGTCCATGGTTATTGGCCCCCCCGTGGCTACAAACATCTGCCCCCAGCCACCCCAGAAAAGGCACATCTGGAAGATGCGCCTATTCTGGCACTTGGCCACTCTCTTCCCACTCCCTGTAGCGGTGGGATATGGGGTAATGAAGGGTTAATGCCACCTTGCTATTGGAAGGTGACATTAAGCCAGATTAATAATGGAGAGGCGTCAATTATGACACCTATCCATTATTAATCCAATTGTTGGAAAGGGTTAAAAAACACACACACACATGATTTAAAAGTATTTTAATGAAATAAACACAGCGGTTGTTGTAATAATTTATTGTTCTCTCAATCCTTCAGGAACACCCTCGCTTGGAAAAATAATAAACGCACAAGATACATACCTTCTGGTGAACCGTCTCGTCCCACGAAGTAATCCATCTGAAGGGGTTAACTAATATTACAGGCACGAGCCCTGCTAAATGCAGCTGTGCTCCGTGCCTGTAATCCCCGGCTGTTCACAGATATCGCGCTGAATGAAATCTAAATACAGAATATATATATATGTGTCTCAATGACATATATATATATATATACTGTATATATGTTTTCCCGAACATTTGAGCACATAAATCCATTAGATGTCGGTTTTGCAAGCCTGCGCGAAAATCTCGCAGTACGGATGCCATACGGATTACATACGGAGGATGCCATGCGCAAAATACGCTGAAACACCCTGACTACGGATCAATATTTTGGGAACATTTCTCTGTATTACGGCCGTAGTACGGACGTATAATACGTGGCGTATTGTCTTACGCCAAGTGTGAGGCCGGCCTTAGTGCACTTTAGTCCCTGACCCTGGAGGGATGGTCCTCACCACGGACCCCTATAGCAGAGGCTATCTGTAATAATTATAGGGGATAACTCAGGAGACTCTTTGCGTGGAACAAGACAACTGCAGGACACAGTTTTATAAGTGGTAAAGTCTATATTATCACACGGTGATTCAAACAGGTGCAGAGAGAAACTCAAGTCCACAACACTTGGTGCAAATAATAAACGCAGCTTAGCAGTCTATAGGAAACTTCAGAGGAAAATGCAATCAAGCAGAAAGTCTATGAAGCACAGTTATTCTTGAGGATACTTGACACGAATAAATCCTTGTCTTAGTCCAGGCACAGATAGATATGCTTATTAGGCATTTCAAATCATATCTTAGCTCAACCAGGGAGGCCTGGTTAATAGTCTCAGGTTATTGCAAAGCAAAAACAGCTTACATGTCCAGCAAATGCAGATGGAAGTAAACACGAACAGCAGATGAAGGAGGATTACTGGAAACTTATGTATGCAGCAGGAACTCAGAGCTGAGTAGTAGGATCACCACACAGGTTCACAGGAGCAGGTGTATAGCCAGGGAGTAATCAGAGGTCAGGAGCTGGATGCAAGGCAGAATACTCTAGCACAGACTGAAGGCTGGGGTGGAGTTTTATAGCAGGAAGACACAGTGCACATGAGACCAAAGACGCCATCTTGAAAAAGGGCAGTAATGCACAAAAGGTAAAAAATGTTCAGAGTCTTGACATTACTCCCTCCTTAGAAGCAGCCTCAGGACGATCATGGACCTGGTTTCTCAGGGAATCTCTGATGAAAACGAGAAATCTTCTGTTGGGCATTGATGTTTTCCACAGGTTCCCAAGAGTCTTCCTCAGGGGGATATCCCTGCCATCTTATCAGATATTGGAGCCGATTCCTGCGAATCCTGGAATCAATAATTTCCTCCACCACGAATTGTTCTTGCCCATCAATCACCACAGGCTGCAGAGGTGGCACAACACGTCCCTGGAAGGTATTAGGAGATACAGGCTTTAGTAAAGATACATGAAAAACTGGGTGTACCTTCATTGTCTTAGGCAGCTTCAGCCGGCAGGCCACAGAGCTCACAATACCGTTGATCTTGAAAGGGCCAATGAATTTCTGTCCAAGTTTTTGTGAAGAAACGTTTAACTTCAGATTCTTAGTTGCTAACCACACGGAATCTCCTACCTTGAAGATGGGTGCAGGTTTACAGAATCTATCAGCCGATCTCTTATAACGTTCTTGAGCTGTGGTCAGGGATTCCTTCAGAACCTCCAGATTCTGTCTCATCGCAGTCAGCCTTTCCTCCACTGCCGGAACCGGAGAATTAATTGGAGACCTAGGTAAAATACACGGATGATAACCCAGATTGGCAAAGAAAGGTGTAAATTTAGTGGAGGCGCTCTAAGAATTATTATATGAAAATTCGGCTAACGGCAACAACTCCAACCAATCATCCTGGATGTCTGGGGATGGTAAGCAGAAGAAAGACAGACATTAATATTGAGTGCAGAGCAAAACCCTTCCAGAATCATGAAGTGAACTGTACTCCACGGTCAGAGATGATCTCATCCGGAACCCCGTGCAGCCGAAAGACATTCTGTATAACCAAGTTCACTGTATCTTTAGCTGAGGGGAGGCTGGTGCACGGAGCAAAATGAGCAGCTTTAGTCAGGCGATCAACTACCACCATGATTGTATTCAAGTTCCCCGATGTAGGCAGCTCCACAATAAAGTCCATTGATATAGACCCCCAAGGGCGGGACGGAACAGGTAATGGTTGTAGAAGGCCCTTAGGTGCCACATGAGGAGTCTTGTAACTGGCACATACCTCGCAAGAGAGAACATAGTCCTTGGTATCCTTCAGGCAAGTTGGCCACCAGAAGAATCGGCTCAGGAACTCTTGTGTCTTCTGTACCCCCCTGTGACCAGCCAACTTGGAGTCATGTACCAACTTGAGGATCTGCAGACGGATGACCTCCGGGACGTAGATACGTCGATCTCTGAACCACATGCCACCCTTAAAGACAAGATTAATATCCACAGGTGGGTTGGCCAGAAATACATCACCTTCATAGGCCTCCCTGCACTCCTTCCACAAGTCCTGATCGTGGATAACTCCAATGAAATTGGCATCAGATAGAATGGTCTTGGACGGGGCTCCAGGTACGGAATCCGCAGCATGGATTCCGGATAAAGCATCAGCCTTCCCATTACGAGAACCTGGACGGTACGAGATAACAAAGTTAAATTGATTTAAAAATAAGTTCCAACAAGCCTCACGAGGAGAAAGACATCTAGCGGATCTAAGGAACTCTAGATTGCGATGGTCAGTTAGCACTATGATCTGTGTTGTGCAGCTCCTTGCAGATGATGCCTCCATTCTTTGAAAGCCGCAATAATAGCCAGCAATTCCTTGTCTCCCACGTGGTAATTCTTCTCTGCTGAGGTTAGTCTACGGGAAAAGAAAGCACAAGGATGTAGCAGACCCTTCTCTCCAGTTCTTTGGGAGAGAATAGCCCCCAAAGCATTATCAGAAGCGTCCACCTCCACAATGAAAGGAAGTGTTGGATCTGGGTGTTTCAACAGCGGTGCTGATGTGAAACAGATCTTAAGCCGATCAAAAGCGTCTTGAGCCTGTGATGACCACTTAAAGGGCTTTTCCTTCTTTGTCAAGGAAGTAATGGGACAATATCAGAAAAATTTTGAATGAAGCGTCTGTAGAAATTTGCAAAACCAATAAAACGTTGGACCTCCTTAACGTTCTTGGGTATCGGCCAGTCAAGGATAACCTGAATCTTACCAGATTCCATGTTCAGCCCCTGGGGAAAGATGATATAACCTAAGAACTGTATCTCAGAACGATGGAACTCGCATTTCTCCGGCTTAATATACAGATGGTTCTCTTTCAGACGTCTTAAAACAGTTTTGACATGTTCTTCATGTTCCTGTAGAGAGTCAGAAAAGATTAGTATATCGTCCAAATAGATCACTACAAACTGGTCCAACAAATCTCTGAAAATGTCATTAGCAAGGTGTTGAAATGTTGCAGGGGCGTTACAAAGCCCGAAGGGCATAACAAGAGATTCAAAGTGTCCATACCAGTATGTGAATGCTGTCTTCCACTCATCCCCTGGACGAATATGCACCAAATTATAAGCCCCACGAAGATCGAGTTTAGAGAACACCTTAGCATGGCGGATTCTTTCCAGTAATTTGGGAATCAGAGGCAAAGGGATTACTGGAAACTTGTGTATGCAGCAGGAAGTCAGAGCTGAGTAGCAGGATCACCACACAGGTTCACAGGAGCAGGTGTATAGCCAGGGAGTAATCAGAGGTCAGGAGCTGGATGCAAGGCAGAATACTCTAGCACAGACTGAAGGCTGGGGTGGAGTTTTATAGCAGGAAGACACAGAGCACATGAGACCAAAGACGCCATCTTGGAAAAGGGCAGTAATGCACAAAAGGTAAAAAATGTTCAGAGTTCTGACATTATCATCCGTCCCCGCATCCATGAAGGGAGTTCGGCGCCTCGGCCTAGTCCCTCGGAGGTACGTCCTGTCTCCAACACCGCCATGTCCCTGGGTGCCTCCCACTTTCATTCACCTGTGGAGGGCCATTTTCCTACTCTTGGGCAGGCTGCCTGGATAGAGGATGTTATCAGTTGGAAGAAGCAAAAGAAGAAGGAGGTGTGGGCCAAGTAGCGCCAACCAGGAGGGGGCGCTCTGGCTGGTCAACGTACCCACGGCCCGCTTGTGTACACTGACATTGATCGGGGGTACGGATTCATCAGGGAAGAGGAGTTTTATGTAAATGCAGCATCAATCAAATTTGGCAAACCCCTACAGGAAGGAGTCTTTGTGTCATTTTTTAAGGAAGACTGTTCTCGGGGTTATTACGCAGTAGCAGGCACCCTCTTCAGTGAAGATGACCTGGGACTCTTTCCGGGCCTGGAGCGGGCTCAGCTGACACCTGATAACCGGGTTACTGCCAGGCCAAATTTATCATAGCCGCCTAAGACTTCTGCGGCTGCAGAGTCGTCCTCGGCCCATAATAGGGCATGGGACTCAGCTACTTTTGCAGTGGCACAGGATGCGCGCCGTTGATTTAAAAGTGTTGTATCTTTAAAAAAAAAAAAAGAGTTGTGCTCGTTGCACCTGGATGAAAAATGGGACTGTTCTACGTTCCTGCGGGCGATGAGGCCCTGAAACACACCGAGAGGTGGGTGTAATACGGCCGGACTGGCTGAAGTGAACTTGACTTTGTTTTTGTTTTTGTTGCTCCTGTTGCCCTGGGCCCCTGTGCAGATCTGGGTCCACAATCCCACTGAATAAGCAGTACTTGGCATAATGCACTTCATTTATTCTGTACAGAAAAAAGCAGCATCTCATCATTCATTAAAAAAACTAACCAGTTTATTATTGTATAGAGGTAGAGATATATTTGTGAACTATGGAAGTGTAATATTTGTATGCAGGTGAAAAGTGGGCTCCCCCAAAGTCAATGTTACTGGTGGGCCCTTGGCACCCCAGTGCGTCACTGGATGGCCCTAGTAGACACCTTGGTAAACTTTTTCATCTTTGTCTACAGTGAAACACAAAATTCCTTGGGAAATGATTGTGACAGCCAGCTACTGGAAGATTTGAGTCTTCACCGGTAAAAAGGTAAATGTTCTCAATTAGACATTCAGTAAATAAAGGAAGAGGTCACATTATCATGTTTAACAGGCGGAAATGTTATTTTGTATGTAGAGGTTTGTCAACCTATTCCATAAACTGTCTAACCTACCAGGTCAATGATAAAATCACTGTCGACAGAGTCTTTTCTATGTCTACTTCTCTGTGACCTCAATCCACATTCCTCTAAGCCATCAGTGTCTTTGTTTGTCTTGGAAGTTGGAGAGTTGATATTCTGGTGTGTATTTTTAAGATCAGAATGTCCACCTTCATCTAACATGTGCAGCTTTGATGTGAAAAGTCTTCGTTCCAAGTCTCCTTGATCTTTTAGGACTCCAGAAATATAAGAACGATTATGTAACTTGCTCAGAACATAGGTCCAAAGTCAGTGATGCCAACATCTCTGGCAATCTGTATATCTGGACTCTTGGAAACAGATAGAAAACAATACAAAATATTCTTTCTTCTTAGATCTTTCTGGCTCATGACTGATCATAAGTCAAAGGGAGAGCAGTGGAAAAGAGAAGACCTGGCAGACATAACTGTATAATGTTGCAGATGTTTTGTTATGGAAGACACTAATACATTAAATGGCTGTCCTCCAGAAGGAAAATAAAACATACTGTCAAGGTGGCCACAATAAAAGCTAATGGTGACTCTTTAAAGATCCTTCCGATATGACCTGGTTGATCAGTCAAGCCATAGGAGCTATCTGGACAGCGCTGTTTGTCGCTTCTCATCAGTATGGAGTAGGGATCTGATTGACTCCCTATTAGCTGGATCTCTGTACGCAAAATAAATACCTTGTAAGTGATATTTAGCTCTAAACTATTAGTAGGCTCCATGTATATGACCATATCGTGGCTCCATTCAACCTTTCAGTTGTAAGAGGTCATATTAGGACCCCCAATAGATGGTAAAGTGGCTCAATTTTATCTCTGCATAGCTCCAATTTGATAATAGTTGTGATTACATTTATGCCTTGGGCACATGTCCTATTATATCGGATGAGTGCTATCCATGGTTTTAACGGATAGCACTTATACCTATGATATCCTATGGGGCCGTGTACTTGTCCATTTTTTTCCTTGCACTGAGTAGTCCAAGGAAAAAAAACGGTGACAATTCTGTGGGTCAGTGGAAAACATTGGACCACACTCAGATGACATTTGAGTGCAGTCTGATTTTCACAGACTGACATAATGGAGAAGGTGAATAAACTTTTTTTTTTCTCCACCACTGAGAAAAACTGATCCTACTCTAATCAAACTCTGATCAGGGACAGCTTCACAATTCCGTACATGGCCTGTGTTCTGGAAATAGATGTTATTTTTGAAGATCGATAATTGAAATATAAATTTGCACATGTATTTTTTGTAATCCTTTACAAATCTAGCAGTTCTGACAATTCTATAATTATAGGACCCTTAGAATACTCATAAAGCAGAAGTATTAGGTGTTTAAAGAGGTTGCTCTTGTTTGACAATACCTATTTGTTAGACGAGGCACCCCCAAAAAAATTCCAGTGACCAGCTTTTGTAAAGGGGTTGTCCAATACTCTGAAAACTCCTTCTCAATTACTATATTCCTCCAAGTAAAAAAAAAAATAGCCTGTACTCACCTCCAGCACAGGCCTCGTGGGGCTCTCGAGATAGTGTTGTGTCACTGTGAATCCTGCAGCCAAGGCCAAGCAGAAGCCGTTAATAGGCCGAATCACTCTAATTTCCTTTGGATTTGGGCACGTTCACACATTCAGTATTTGGTCAGTATTTTGCATCAGTATTTGTAAGCCAAAACCAAGAGTGGGTGATAAATGCAGAAGTCTGATTGTTCAACTCCTGGTTTTAGCTTACAAATAATGAGATAAAATACTGACCAAATACTGGATGTGTGAACATGGCCTTAAACTGATATTCAGAAGACGTCAGAGAGCAGCAGCAATAGCAGAGTTAAGTGGTCCGTTAGTAACTGCTGATGGGCTGCAGGGCTCTCAAGCTATTTCAATGTCCCGCGAGCCCCTGAAGACCTGGCCCTGGAAGTGAGTGCAAGCTGATTTTCTGGCTAAATTTACATGACCAGTAATCATCTGTTAAACAGATTCAGCAGCAATCAGTAAGGAAAAAGTAAGCAAAAAATTTTCTTGTTCAAACAGTAGAAAAATGGTTGGCTATTTATAGGATCTATTTTTCACAGACTTCAAAGTTAAAAATAGAACCAGTTGAAATCGGTGTTTTAAGGTGGAAAAAAATTGCTGATGATTTTTGGACATATGAACTTAGCCTTATTTTACAAGGAGGAATATAGTAATCGAGAAGGATTTGTCCGAGTAGTGGACAACCCCTTTAAGAAACCTGGCAGCAAGTAGCCAGGTGACAAAACCTGCCACTAGAGAGCAATTAAATAAATCAATATAAAGATATGTCAAGTTGTCTAAAGACATAGAACAGGATATAGATTTACTGAGATAGTTAAATGACTCTGCAAATACTGTCTCACCCTGTACAGCGTAGCTGACAAGTGAGCTACAGAATATGGGAAGTGTCAGTTTTTCGTGACTACTCTGGTGTGAAAAAGGCAACATCATTCTTTTTGTGGAATAGTCACGCAGAAATCTAACAAAAGAAAAAACTAAATGTTTTAAAAAATTACTAGAATAAAAACATGATTTAATTAATATACCTGGCAGCAAGTATACAGTTCTACACAGCCAAAAGAAGGGAATTAAATAAATCAATACAAACATGTTGTCAAGTTGTCCAGAGGCATAGTAAAGTATGTAGATTTACTGAGATAATGAGATGACTC
The DNA here is from genome assembly GCF_051348905.1 of Ranitomeya variabilis. Taxonomy (NCBI): domain Eukaryota; kingdom Metazoa; phylum Chordata; class Amphibia; order Anura; family Dendrobatidae; genus Ranitomeya; species Ranitomeya variabilis. The sequence continues at coordinate 678,987,071 of NC_135232.1, read as the reverse complement.
TGCTAATTCTATCTCAGTCTGTACAGATGAGCTGAGCTGACAAGCAACAGAAAATTGCAAGAGTCCGTTTTTTACGACTGTTCTGGTGACAGGTGACTATAATATGTTATTATTTTTTTGTTTGCAATACTTTTTATTGAGTTTTAATTTTTTTTTCAAACAAACGAACAAACATTTACATTGTTTTTGTGGATAGTCACATAGAAATTTTGAAAAAAAGAAAAAAAGGACTAGAATAAAAACCTGATTTAAGTAATAATAATTAATATTCTTATGATACATTTCTATTAACGAAATGTACTTGTGAAGAGAATAAATAAGATACCGTATGACCTCTCGGATACACTTCAGTTATCTGACTGAATTACAAGCTGGAAAATATATTATTTCCAGGATATGTCGTCGTTGAACCAAAAACATTTTCCAATCACATCTCCCTCGGTGACATTTGCTTTTGCTACTGGTATGAACATTGAATTTTTCTACAGCATTGAAAAGAATGTAATCATATTATGGGGCTTAGGGGTTCTGCTTGCAGATTACCGTAATATGTTGTGTCCCACCGACTTTATAAAAACACTACCGTATCCAGGGAAGGCAATCTTTGTAAAATCCACAGGAGAGTGATGAAAATGCTGTCAGCCTGAACAAGGACAAGTTCTGTACACGTACTAATCTTATTATATGCTCAGTGCATCGTCTTTTCTCTGGGAGTAAGTTTGGCAGAGACATGTTGGGAGCTGCATTTATGTAAAACAAAAGGCGTGTAAGGCTGCAGTAATCTGTGCATACCCGAGGTACCAAAAAATAGCAGAAACAACTCTAGCAGACATTATTGGGACAGCTCGGAGATTTTCTTTCTTATTTTATCAGACCAGTGCCCCAGTAATTATATTAAACCCGGCCATGTGTCCATGTGTAGTACCCCAAAGCATGAGGATGTGCATATTTCTAAGATGTGTGAATGTGTGGTACCCCAAACCATGGTACAACAGAATGTTTACTGTTATCCAAAGGTTCCAACTGTCCCGGATTCGGCATGACTGTCCCGCCACATCACAGCTTTTCTCCTGGCTTCTATAATCGCCTCTCCGACGCATCTTCATTGTTCCCTCCATAGCTCCACCTCAGGGGGTGGAGCTGTTCTCTGCATTAGTGTTGAGCGATACCTTCCGATATCCATAAGTATCGGTATCGGATTGGATCGGCCGATATCCAAAAAATATCGGATATCACCGATACCGATACCCGATACCAATGCAAGTCAATGGGATACAAATATTGGAACGTAAATAAGCCCTTTCTGTCCTTCTACATCCTGTTCCGGAGGGGGGAAGAGTGTGGGCGGTGCGTGGGCGAACACTGTGCGTGTCTGTGTGTGCGGGTCGGGTCTGTGTGGGCCTGCCGGGGATCTGTACGTGCCTCTCGGGGCTCTGTGCGGGCTGCGGGGGCTCTGTGCGGGCTGCCGGGGCTCTGTGCGGCCTGCCGGGGCTCTGTGCGGCCTGCCGGTGGGTCTGTGTGGACTGCTTGGGGTCTGTGCAGCCTCTCGGGGGTCTGTGCGGCCTGCCGGGGGGTCTGTGCAGCCTGCCAGGGGGGTCTGTGCGGCCTGCCGGGGGGTCTGTGCGGCATGCCGGGGGGTCTGTGCGGCCTGCCAGGGCTCTGTGCGGCCTGCCGGGGCTCTGTGTAGCCTGCCGGGGGGTCTGTGCGGCCTGCTGGGGGGTCTGTGCGGCCTGCCGGGGGTCTGTGCGGCCTCTCGGGGGTCTGTGCGGCCTGCCGGGGGCTCTGTGCGGGCCTCTCGGGGGTCTGTGTGGGCCTGCCGGGGGGGTCTTTGTGTCTGGTGCAGGCATCGTCCGATGGGACTACAAGTCCCATCGGACGATGCCTGCTACAATGACAGTGATTGACACATTAGACAATGATGGGACAGTAGTAGTCCCATCATCCGGCTAATGCTTTGAATGTAAAAAAAAAATACTACATACATGCTACATACATACTACATACATACTACATACATACTACATACATGCTACATATGCAGCGCCCCAGAGTCCTGGTCGTTGCAGTACTGTGGCTCCGCCACTATGGGGAGCTATGGTACGTCTGATTGCACTAAAGGAGTTTCTCTGACCAGGTAACACCTCACTACACTTCACACTCCGGCCACCAGGGGGGGTGGTCCTATCTAGTAGGCCACTCCTCACACTCTGGTAAAACTGGGGGTTGGACAGGAAGAGGGGGAGAAGTAGCTGGGAAGAGCTAGTGAGAGGACCTGTCAGGGATGGGATCCTGGCAGACTCCTCAGAGCAGAACTAACCAGTGCACAACGGGAATACAGTAAAGAGGAATTAGGACCAGAAGGAGTCGTGCTGTTAGACCGAGGCAACATCCTTCTGAGGCGCAAACAGTCGGTGGCCGGAACGCCGAGCAAGTAAGAGACTTTAAGTACTACTGCAAACCACGGCAGGACAGCCAATTAAAGGTTGGCTGTCTCACTTAACACCTAAGCAGACAACGGAGGCAGCTGTGGGAGAGGGGCGACTCTAGGGTCCCGGAAGAACTCCAGGCCTACACCGTCATACGGGTGCGTCCTACCATATCATCTGGGGGACGGAGAGAACGAACATCAGAGACAGACAAAAGCAGTTGTGAGGACTATCCCCGGGAGCTCAGCAGGGAAGAACTACAATACACAGCGCTAGAAGGTAGACACTGATTCCCACCTGTAAAGAGAACTCCTGATGTGCCTTTGGACCGGCCGGTCTCAGACAGCCCTGTTGACAGCGCTCTGGACTGAGGACTCTAAAACCTTCAGTAAAGAGGTAAAGAGACTGCAACCTGGTGTCCTCATTATTTACCACTACAGCACCACCACCACCATCATCCATCATATCTATCACTGTACGCCCCTCAGCAGGGTCACGGACCGGGCCTAGCCACCGTGACAACCCCAGAGCAGAGACTCAGAGGCCCGGTACCGGGTACCCCTCGGCCCTGCGGCAGTGGGGGAGCTACAATTTTGGCGTCACGAACAGGATCTACTTAAGCCTGAAGAATCAGGTCATGTGTGCTTTGGAACTGTGATTTATTGTGCTTGGACTGTGTATTGCCATTTACCGCCGAAATTCACCATTGCCGCGCACGGAGGGAGGAGCCTCAGCTTCGTGGGCGGAACCGGCCAAAAGAAGCGCGGAACGGAAAGCGCGGTAAGGCGCCAATCCCGGAAGAGGAACTCCGACCACCAGCAGGTTAGTGGGAGGAAGGGACAGCCATGTCCGAGTCGGGAGGAGAGGAGGTGGCGGCCGCAGCCGCGGACGCAGGGGCAGCTCCGGTCCCCGCAGCGGGCGAAGCCGCGGCCCTAATACCACCACCGGTTGCCGCAGAACCCGCTGTTCCCCTCAGCCAGTCGGACGCTGCCGCTAACACAAAAGCCATAATGCCCTTCTCTATGCCGTACCTGCCCGGAGCGGCCTGGCTCCCACGATACTCTGGGGAGTCGCATACATTCACTGACTTTAAGGAAGGGCTCTGCAGCCTGCTCGAGTTCTATCCCCTGACAGAGCCGCAGAAGGTTCATATGATAACTGGCCAACTCTTTGGGGCGGCTCTGAGGGAATTGAAGTCCTGGCCCGCCGAGGATAAGGGAACTGCACAGCAGATTTTTGCAAAGCTTAAAGCCACCTTCGATACTCGCACTGCTACAGAAATTAAACTGACTTTCTATGGATGCAAACAGAGACCGCAGGATAGCTTACGGGACTATGCCCTTAATCTCCAGGAGGCGATGCGGGCCATTAAGCAGAGTGACCCCGGCAGCATGCAGGATGAGGATAAACTCCTGAAGGAGCGGTTCATTGAGGGGCTCCTGTGCAGTCACCAGCGGGGCCAATTGCACTTCCTGGCCATGCAAAATCCAGACTTGACTTTTGCGCAATTCAAAGATAAAGCTATCCAGGCATTGCAGGAGCAACAGCCCAGCCGCGCAGTACCACCCAGGCGCCCCGCTCTCACATACCACCAGGAGGTGGCATCGGATACCCCAGTTGCCACGGAGGCCGACGCCCAGAGCTTCGAGGACGACTCCCCTGCAGGACTCCGTCTTCAGATGCAGGAGCTGACCAAGAGCGTTGCTGCCCTAGCCCGGACGGTGCAGTCCCTACAGGAGGCCCCCAAGGAAAAGATCCAGCTAGCCTCCAGACCAGAAGATATCCCCTGGACGCGACAGAAGAGGACCCCACCGACCAGAGGCCGGGACAGCGATCGCTTCCATCAGGACGGACGACCCATCTGCCGCCGCTGTCACCAGGTGGGCCACCTTGCAAGGTACTGTCCTTTAAACGAGCAACCCCTGGGGCAAAGGGCCAACCCCCAGGAGTAGGACGGTCAGGCCCGCAGCATTGGAGAACCAAGTATATTGGAGGACGACCAGTTCTCCCTGTAGTGGTTGATGGAATCCCCTTGAACGCTTTGCTGGACACCGGTTCTCAGGTGACGACTATACCTTACGTGCTTTATAAACGGTATTGGGAGGACACTGATATTACTCGTGGCCCTGACGATGATTTCACCATAATAGCCAGTAATGGTCAGCCGTTGCCACAAGTGGGGTATAAGGAGGTCACCATCAAGGTGGGGCGGGTGGAATTGAAAGCCCAAGGGATTGTGATTGTTGATATTGATCGTCGAGAATGTAATCCCATGATGACTCTTGGTACTAATGTTATAGAAAATTGTCTTGCAGAAGTTATTGTTTTGTTGCAACAGGTGGCGGAAACCGCTGGCCACAGTGAGCAACGTGCCCTGCAGAAGGAAATCAGAGCTCTGATGCAGAGACAGCAGGTAGAGCTGACTGGGGGTGAGATTGGTCGTGTCACTGTGAGTGATTCAAACCCCATCGTGATACCCCCCAGGAGTGAAATGTTAATATGGTGTCGGGCAGCCATAGGCCTCAGGGGTAAGGACTACCAGGCCTTGGTAGAACCCGTATATTCAGACAATAGGCCTACTGTTCTGACAGCCCGGGGGGTGGTCGACGTCCGCCAGGGGAGAGTGCCCGTACGTGTCCTCAATTGTGGGGAGGAAGAGGTTCACCTCACCAAGTATACCACGCTCGCCAAACTGTTCACTGTCAATAATAGTGTGATACAGACACCTGAACCCTTGGTCCCGTCAAACATGGCGGAGAAGAAAGGTTCTGCAGAGCACTCGAAAGACTGGTGTCGGGAATTGCATGTGGGCACTGACTCTACCCCATCCCATCAAAAACAGGGGGCCTACAGGGTGGTACACGAGTACGAGCAGGTATTCAGCAAACACCCCTTAGATTTTGGGCAGGTGAAAGGGATCGAACATCATATCCCCACGGGAGATCACCGACCCATAAAGGAGAGATATCGCCCTGTACCCCCAGCTCATTATCAGTGTGCCAAGGACATGTTGCGGGAAATGAAGGAGGCTGGGGTGGTGAGAGACAGCTGTAGCCCCTGGGCAGCTCCGTTAGTCCTTGTTAAAAAGAAAGATGGTACAATGAGGATGTGTGTTGATTATAGGCAGTTGAATCGCATTACACATAAAGACGCATACCCACTGCCCAGGATAGAGGAGTCTCTGGCTGCCTTAAAATCTGCTAACTACTTCTCTACCTTGGATCTCACCAGTGGGTACTGGCAGGTTCCTGTGGCAGAGGCGGACAAAGAGAAGACAGCCTTCACGACCCCGATGGGTCTCTGCGAATTCAACTACATGCCCTTCGGATTGTGCAATGCTCCCGGAACGTTCCAGAGGATGATGGAGTGCTGCCTGGGACACATGAACTTTGAAACCGTGCTGCTGTATTTGGATGATGTCATTATCTTCTCTAAGACCTACGAAGACCATTTGAAGCACCTGGCCGAGGTGTTTGAAGCCCTGTCCAACTTCGGCTTAAAGGTGAAACCGTCCAAGTGTCATCTGCTGAAACCTAAAGTGCAGTACCTGGGCCATGTGGTGAGCGCTGAAGGAGTGGCCCCAGACCCCGACAAGGTCACAGTGATCAAGGACTGGCCAAAGCCTAGTGACCTCCACGAAGTCCGGCAGTTCCTCGGGTTGGTAGGCTACTACCGGAGGTTCATTAAGGACTTCACCAAGAAGGCCGCACCCTTGCAAAACCTGTTGGTGGGCCAACCAAAGAAGACCAAGGGGAGGAACACCCCCTTTGATTGGAACGAGGAGCTGGAGGAATCCTTCACCTGTTTGAAGTCGGCACTGACGGGAGAAGAGGTACTGGCTTACCCCGAATACGATCAACCGTTTGTGCTGTACACAGATGCCAGCAATGTGGGATTAGGAGCCGTGCTGTCCCAGGTCCAGAAAGGCAAAGAAAGGGTGATCGCTTACGCCAGCAGGAAACTCCGTCCCACGGAAAGGAACCCTGACAACTACAGTTCCTTTAAGCTGGAATTCCTTGCCATCGTCTGGGCAGTGACAGAGAGGTTCAAACACTACCTGGCCTCCGCGAAATTCACCGTCTTTACGGATAACAATCCACTAACGCATCTGGATACTGCCAAACTCGGGGCCTTGGAACAGCGATGGATGGCCCGGCTGTCCAACTACGATTTCACCATCAAGTACCGGGCAGGACACAAGAATGCCAATGCCGATGCCTTGTCCCGAATGCCCAATTTGCCAGAAACGGGAGAAGACCCGGAGGCACTTGAAGAGGTGGAGCTGCCTGCATTCCATTGCCCCAAAGCCACTCAGAATTCTCATCATGTGAAGAACAGGCACAGGAACCAACCAGATGCCACGCTGAATCCCCTGCCTCATCACGGGTGGGCAAAAACCCAGGATGGTGACCCCGCGGTCCATCGGGTGAAAGAGCTCTTGACGCAGGTAGGGTTGCATCCCGGCCCAGATGATCCACAAGAAACCCAACAGCTGTGGAAGGGGAGAAGCAAACTGTTTATCCATGATGGCAAGCTGTGCAGGAGGAGCATCGACCCACGTACTCATGAATTGGTGTGGCAGATAGTGGTGCCAAGGCGAGATGCGCCCATGGTTCTGGGAGCCTACCATGATGGAGCCGGACACTTCGGATGGAGGAAGCTAGAAAGGCTACTCCGAGGGAGGTTCTATTGGATTGGCATGAAGAGAACCATTGAGAAGTGGTGTCGGGAGTGTGGTCCATGTAGTCTGCGCAGGAAGGACCGTGACAGTCAACGGGCTCCCCTGCGGCCTATCATCACCAAACGGCCGCTCGAACTGGTCGCGCTGGATCATGTGAAGCTGACACCTAGCCGGTCGGGCTATATCTACGCCCTTACCATCATGGACCACTACTCCAGGTTTTTGGTGGTTGTACCTGTCAAGGATCTAACAGGACTGCCGCCAGGGCCTTCCAGCAGCACTTTTGTAGGCCCCATGGCTACCCAGAGAAGGTACTGACTGATCAGGGACCTGCATTTGAAGCAGAAGTGTTCCAAGAATTCTGCCAACTGTACGGGTGTAAGAAGATCAGAACCACACCGTACCATCCTCAAACCAACGGGATGTGCGAGAAGATGAACCAAGTGGTAATCGATTTATTGAAGACCTTGCCTGTGGAGGAACGGAACCTGTAGCCGATAAAGTTGCCTGACTTGGTGGATATGTACAATCACATCCCAGTAAATTCCACCAACTGTACTCCAGCGTACCTGATGCGAGGAAGATCTAGTCGGTTACCTGTTGATCTGGACATGGGGGTCCTAGTACCCGAAGATACCTCGCCGGATGCAGATTGCGATGCAGAAAGGCAGCGAAGGTACCGCGAAGTACAGGAGTGTGTAGAGAGAAGTCTCGCCCAGGCTAGGCAGAAACAAGAAAGGGACTACAACCAACACGCTCATGCGATTCCCCTGTCACCTGGTGAGCAAGTACTTAAACGAAAGAGGAGATTACACAAGCTCGATGACCAATGGGAAGCGGAACCGTATACCATCCTGCCATCCGACTTCGACAACACGAAGGTCTGTCTCATCAGCAAGGACAGAGGGGAGACCTCGACAGCGGTATCCAGGGATCACCTTAAGGTCTGCCCCGATAAGTTGAGAAAGAGGGACACGGCCCCAGAAATCCCCCCGCCGGTGGAAAAGGAGAAGATGATCTATACCGTCCTTGGTGACTTTCCCCAGTCCTGGACTCAGATAAATCAAGCCATCGTGGTACCTGTTCTAATGTTTCAACAGCCGGACCCACCAGAAACAATGGTGGTACCAGATCATCCGGTCCCGCAACCTCAACAAGCCTTACCTGAAGATGCCATGCCAACCATTGAACTGGCAAATCCTCCCTCTGCTATCGGTGAATCTGCTGTACGCACTGTTGATAGCAGCAGCTCTGAGAGCCCCAACCTGCCAGTGCTACCCAGACTCACTAGAAGTGTAGCTAGAAGACAGTGCACTACACCAGCGGTAGCAAGCATAGCGGGCCCTGTTCGGCCAATAGCAACCCCTGCGCTGCGAAGGTCCACACGCAGCACTCAAAATCAAACTCCCCTCCGCTACAAAACTTGGAGGTATTAATAAGGGCTGCTATTTAGTTGAGAATGTTTGTGTGTATATCTTTTGTTACAGGTTTTAAAATGGACAATAGAGTAATGGACGGTGAATTGCTCAAAAACTTTCAAAAAGGGGGACCCCTTTGTTTACCCGGGGTCCCCGCTGTTTCAACCACTGAACTGAGAGTCATAAACTGTGCATGACCTAACTTTCGCAACGTTCAAGAGTTCTCACCTCCCATAAAGGGAAGCACTGTTATGTTTAATTGTTATGCTATTTCAAAAATTTTGTGTGTTTCCTGTTAACATGTATTGTCGTTCTTGTTTTCCCAGTCCGGGAGTACTGGATTTAACCGGGGGGGAGTGCAGCGCCCCAGAGTCCTGGTCGTTGCAGTACTGTGGCTCCGCCACTATGGGGAGCTATGGTACGTCTGATTGCACTAAAGGAGTTTCTCTGACCAGGTAACACCTCACTACACTTCACACTCCGGCCACCAGGGGGGGTGGTCCTATCTAGTAGGCCACTCCTCACACTCTGGTAAAACTGGGGGTTGGACAAGAAGAGGGGGAGAAGTAGCTGGGAAGAGCTAGTGAGAGGACCTGTCAGGGATGGGATCCTGGCAGACTCCTCAGAGCAGAACTAACCAGTGCACAACGGGAATACAGTAAAGAGGAATTAGGACCAGAAGGAGTCGTGCTGTTAGACCGAGGCAACATCCTTCTGAGGCGCAAACAGTCGGTGGCCGGAACGCCGAGCAAGTAAGAGACTTTAAGTACTACTGCAAACCACGGCAGGACAGCCAATTAAAGGTTGGCTGTCTCACTTAACACCTAAGCAGACAACGGAGGCAGCTGTGGGAGAGGGGCGACTCTAGGGTCCCGGAAGAACTCCAGGCCTATCCCGTCATACGGGTGCGTCCTACCATATCATCTGGGGGACGGAGAGAATGAACATCAGAGACAGACAAAAGCAGTTGTGAGGACTATCCCCGGGAGCTCAGCAGGGAAGAACTACAACACACAGCGCTAGAAGGTAGACACTGATTCCCACCTGTAAAGAGAACTCCTGATGTGCCTTTGGACCGGCCGGTCTCAGACAGCCCTGTTGACAGCGCTCTGGACTGAGGACTCTAAAACCTTCAGTAAAGAGGTAAAGAGACTGCAACCTGGTGTCCTCATTATTTACCACTACAGCACCACCACCACCATCATCCATCATATCTATCACTGTACGCCCCTCAGCAGGGTCACGGACCGGGCCTAGCCACCGTGACAACCCCAGAGCAGAGACTCAGAGGCCCGGTACCGGGTACCCCTCGGCCCTGCGGCAGTGGGGGCGCTACACATACATACTACATACATGCTACATACATACTACATACATGCTATATTCTACATACATACTACATACAAACATGCTACATACAAGCTACATACATACTACATGCATGCTACATACTACATATATACTACATACATGCTACATACATGCTACATACTACATACATACTACATACATGCTACATACATACTACATACATGCTACATACATACTACATACTACATACATACTACATACATACATGATACATACATGTTACATACATACTGCATACATACTACATACATGCTACATACTACATACATGCTACATACTACATACATGCTACATACATGCTGCACACATGCTGCATACATACTACATACATACTACATACATGCTACATACAGGCTACATACATACAACATACATACTACATACATACTACATACACACTACATACACACTGCATACATACAACATACTACATACATACGACATGCTACATACATGCTACATACATACATACTACATACATTACATGCATACTACATACATACTACATACATACATACTACATACAATACATTCATACATTACATACATTACATACATATAGACATACAGTACATATAACATAGATTACATACTCACCATTACTTGTCATTTTGATCCCCGAAGCCAGTGTCATCTGTAAAAAAGATTAATATAACAAACAACCAATATACTCTCTGTCCACAGAAATCCAAGAGTGTCCCACAACGATCTCCCGTGGAGAACGGCAGCATCAACTGATGCGACCGCTCTCCAGGGGCTCCAGGAACACAATGACGGGAGGAAGGTATCCTTCTGCCACTGTATTCCTCCGCCACTGTAAAAAAAAAATAGTCCCTAGTCTCACTTTATGCCATTGCTGTGTGAGCAATTGACATAAAGTAAGACTTTGAACTATAGTAACCTCAGTGATGCACTGCAGGAGCCATTGTCTCCTGTCAGTGTGTCACTGAGGGTCCTATAGAGCAGTGACATCACCCGATGTCACTTTTCTATAGGGGAGATCGTCATGGGATACTCATTATTAATTGTACTAAGGTGGACAGGTAGTATACGGTTAATTATTTTACGTTTTTTGCAGGCGCTGAAGTATGGTAAGTATGGTGAAATGAAGAATATTAAAATACTTTTTTCCTAATGTGTGTGTGTTTTATTAACCCTTTATTACTATTGGATTAATAATGGATAGGCGTCTTATTGACGCCTCTCCGTTATTAACCCGGCTTAATGTCACCTTACAATAGCAAGGTGACATTAACCCCTTATTACTCCATATGCCACCGCTACACGGGAGTGGTAAGAGAGTGGGAAGAGATGCGTCATTTCCGGGGCGGCTGCGGACTGGTATTTGTAGCCTGGGGGGCCAATATCCATGGCCCCTCTCTAGGCTATGAATGTCAGCCCGCAGCTGTCTGCGTAGCCTTTCTGGCTATAAAATATAGGGGGACCCCACGTCATTTTTTTGGGGGGTCCCCCTATTTTAATAGCCAGTAAAGGCTACGCAGACAGCTGCGGGCTGATATTTATAGCAGGCTACAAATATTGGCCCCCGGCCGTCGCTTTCCCCCTCTGGCGCAGAAAATTGCACGGGAGCCCACGCCATTTTTTTCCGTTTTTTTTCTTAAATTAAACGCTCATTAAGGCCTCTTTCATACTTGCGTCTGTACGGGTCCGTCGCTATGCGTCGGGCCGACATACGTTATGAAATTTGTGCACGACATGGGCAGCGGATGCAGTTTTTCAACGCATCCGCCGCCCATTCTGAAGTCCGGGGAGGAGGGGGCGGAGTTTCTGCAGCGCATGCATGGTAGAAAATGGCGGACGCGATGGGCAAAAAAATGTTCACTTGAACATTTTTTCTTGCCGACGCTCTGCCAAAACACGACGGATCTGTTGCATGACGGACGCGACGTGTGGCCATCCGTCGCTATCCATTGCTAATACAAGTCTATGGGAAAAACATGCATCCTGCGAGCACATTTGCAGGATCCGTTTTTTCCGCTGGATCCTTTTTTTTATTCCGCCGGATCCTTTTTTCCCACCTGATCCGTTTTTTTCCGCCGGATCCATTTTTTCCACCGGATCCGTTTTTTTCCGCTGGATCAGATTTTTTTCCGCCGGATCCTTTTTTTTCACCGGATCCGTTTTTTTCCACCGGATCCATTTTTTCCACTGGATCCGGTTTTTTCTCATAGAGTTGTATTAGCGCCGGATTGCGCATGATGGCCACACGTTTGAGCCGTTTTTTGCCGGATCCGTCAACAAAGCTGTTTCCGCCGGACGGAAATCACATACAGAGGAATGTTTTTTCTGTTCGGTGAAAAACGCACAGTGACGGATCCGGCAAAAAACGTATGAAACTGAGATGTGAAATGATGAATCCGGCCTCCTAATCCGTTTTTTCATGCATGTTTCCATTCAAATCATGCACATTTTCCGTATTTATTTATTTCCAAAAAACGCATCAAAACCTGCATCAAAAACTGTATATTGGTTGTTTGTTATTTTAATCTTTTTTACAGATGACACTGGCTTCGGGGAACAAAGTGACAAATAATGGTGAGTATGTAATCTTTGTTTAATGTACTGTATGTCTATATGTATGTATTGTATGTAATGTATGAATGTATTGTATGTAGTATGTATGTTGCATGTATGTTGCATGTATGTAGTATGTATGTATGTAGTATGTATGTATGTAGTATGTATGTATGTAGTATGTATATATGTAGTATGTATGTAGTATGTAGTATGTATGCAGTATGTATGTAGCATGTAATATGTATGTAGAATGTATGTAGCATATATGTAGCATGTATGTAGCATATATGTAGCACGTATGTAGTATGTATGTAGCATGTATGTAGTATGTATGTAGCATGTATGTAGCATGTATGTAGTATGTATGTAGTATGTATGTAGCATGTATGTAGCATGTAGTATGTATGTAGCATGTATGTAGTATGTATGTATGTAGTATGTTGTATGTAGTATGTAGCATGTATGTAGTATTTTGTTTTTACATTCAACACATTACCGGATGATGGGACTACTACTGTCCCATCATTGGCTAATGTGTCAATCACTGTCATTGTAGCAGGCATCGTCCGATGGGACTACAAGTGCCTGCACAGACACAAAGATCCCCGGCAGCCCGCACAGACCCCAGAGAGGCCCATACAGACCCCTTAGAGGCCGTACAGACCCCTGGCAGGCCGCACAGACCCCCCGGCAGGCTGCACAGACCCCCTAGAGGCCAGACAGACCACCAGCAGGCCGCACAGATCCCCCGGCAGCCCACACAGAGCCACCGGCAGGCAGACACAGACCCCACATGGTCCCGCACAGACCCCGCCCGCAGAGAGACACACAGTCTCCGCCCACGCACTGCCCACACTCCATTATAGTGCATTATTGCACTATGGGAACTTCCGATTCCGGTATCCGATATCGCAAAAATTTCAGAACTTGGTATCGGAATTCCGATACAGGAATACGATACCCGATATTTGCAGTATTGGAATGCTCAACACTACTCTGCATAAATTAAATTATATTAATCAGTTCTTCTCTTTCCTGTGATCTGGTCTCCCCAGGACTCAAACTCACACCTCCGTGTTCACATGCTGCTACTCTACCAATGAGCCTTAGCCCACAATAATACACAAGTGCTTCACACTAAATTAGAATATCATCAAAAAGTTGATTTATTTCAGTTCTTCAATACAAAAAGTGAAACTCATATATTATATTGAGTCATTACAAACAGAGTGATCTATTTCAAGTGTTTATTTCTGTTAATGTTTATGATTGTAGCTTACAGCCAATGAAAACCCAAAGTCATTATCTCAGTAAATTAGAATACTTTATAACACCATCTTGAAAAATTATTTTAAAATCTGAAATGTTGGCCTACTGAAATGTATGTTCAGTATATGCACTAAATATTTGGTCAGTACTCCTTCTGCATCAATTACTGCATCAATGTGGTGTGGCATGGAGGCGATCAGCCTGTGGCACTGCTGAGGTGTTATGGAAGCCCAGGTTGCTTTGATAGCAGCCTTCAGCTAATCTGCATTGTTGGGTCTGGTGTCTCTCATCTTCCTCTTGACAATACCCCATAGATCCTCTATGGGGTTAAGGTCAGGTGATTTTGTTGGCCAATCAAGCACAGTGATACTGTTGTTTTTAAACCAAGTATTGGTACTTTTGACAGTGTGGACAGGTGCCAAATCCTGCTGGAGAATGTAATCCCCATCGGCAGAGGGAAACATGCAGTGCTCTAAAATTTCCTGGAAGACGGCTGCGCTGACTTTCGTCTAGATAAAAAACAGTGGACCTACACCAGCAGATGACAGGGCTCCCCAGACCATCACTAATTGTGGAAACTTCACACTAGACCTTAAGCAACTTGAATTGTGTGCCTCTCCACTCTTCCTCCATACTCTGGGACCTTGATTTCCAAATGAAATGCAAAATTTACTTTCATCTGAAAACAACACCTTGGAAAACTGAGCAACAGTCCAGTTCTTTTTCTCCTTGGTCCAGGTAAAACGCTTCTGGCGTTGTCTATTGGTCATGAGTGGCTTGATACAAGGAATACGATAGCCATAGCCCATATCCTGGATACATCTGTGTGTATGGTGGCTCTTGAAGCAATGACTCACAAAGAGTGCTGTTGCTGGAATCTCCCCCAAATTTTTGAATGGCCTTTTCTTATCAATCCTTTCAAGGCTGCGGTTATCCCGGTTGCTTGTGCGCCTTTTGCTACCACAATTTTTCCTTCCACTCCACTTTCCATTAATATGCTTGGATACAGCACTTTGTGAAAAGCCAGCTTCTTTAGAAATGACCTTTTGTGGCTTACTCTACTTGGAGTGTGTCAATGACTGCCTTCTGAATATCTGTCAAGTCAGCAGTCTTCGCCATGATTGTGAAGCTTACTGAAACAGACTAAGGGACATTTTTAAAGGCTTAGAAAGCCTTTGCAGGTGTTTTTTGTTAATTATTTTAATTTACTGAGATAATGACTTTCATTGGCTGTAAGCCATAATCATCAACATAAACAGAAATAAACACTTGGGGTTAAAGTCTCTTGGTGGTTTATTGTATCATAAACCAAAAAAAAGAAAATGGTAACAGAAAAACAGCCTGTCTGGCTCAAAAGAAAATAAACAGTTCATACACAGTCCTGCCCAGTATTTCTGGGACCACGCATATGGCAGCTCTCACAGGAGCTTCAGTATGGAGACTTCCTTCCCTCCACACACCACAGACTGAGGAAAAAAAACTGGCTGGACATTTATTTCCCCAGCCACACCCTTGAGGTGGAGACATGGTGAGTAGGCGACCCACCCATCTCTTTACCTACTCACCTAAAAACCAGACCATAACATGGCCGCTTAACTGCTTCAGCACATATCATGCTGAAAAGAAACTTATGGGTTTCTAGATCATGGAGGAAAGCAATCTTCATGACACATATCTCCCTTCACATACAGTGCCAATGATCCTGTCACATATTCCCCCCTCTGCCCAAAGACGGGGCTTTGGCACCTTCAGACACCAAACAGGGAATTCGGGAGTGGCCATCTGCATTCCCATGTGACTTTCCGGGCCTGTGTTCTACATGGAACATGAAATCCTGCAGGCCTAAGAACCACCTAGTCACTCTGGCATTCTTACCCTTTTTCTCCCTTAACCATCTAAGAGGGGCATGATCAGACACAAGTTTGAACCTCCGGCCTAGTAGATAATACCTCTATGTATCCGAGGCCCATTTTATGACTAGACACTGCTTCTTGACAATGACATAGTTATTTTTGCATGACGAGAGCTTCCAGCTCAAATACAGGATGGGATGTTCTTCTTCATTTATTACTTGAGACAGTACAGCTCCTAAGCCAACTTTTGACGCATCCATCTGGACCATGAACTCTTTGCTGAAGTCTGGTGCGACCAGAACTGGATAATCTTCAGTTACTGGAACACCATCTCTGTGTCATCAGCCCATTTAACCATCGTCGATTTGATCTGTCAATGGCGCGGCGATTATAGTGAAACTCGGAATGAATCGCCAATAATTCCCCACAATTCCAACAAAAGCCCTGACTTGCTTCTTGGAAAGCGGTTGCGGACACTATAGAATTGCTCCAATCTTGTTGATTTGCGGCTTAATTTCGCCTCTCCTGATGACATAGCCTAGGCCTCTTCCTTCCCTATGGCACATTTTTATAGATTCATTGTGAACCCCGCATTTCTTAAAGCATCCAGAACTGCCTGTACCTTTGGCAGATGACTAGCCCAGTCAGGGCCAAAGACCACTATGTCATCTTATGCGGGGTCAAGATCCAATCCATCGCCCTCTGGAGGGTAGCCGGGGCCCCCTGCAGATCAAAGGGTATCCTGGTGTATTGAAAACACCCATCAGGTGTCGAGAAGGCTGTCTTTTCCTTGGCACTCTGGGACATGGGGATCTGCCAGTAGCCCTTCGTCAGGTCCAGGGTTGTAATGTACCTCGCGTGTACAAGTGTCTCAATGAGTTCGTCCACACAAGGCATCAGATAAGCATCAAAACTAGAGACTTCATTCAGCTTGCAGTAGTCATTGCAGAACTGTCACTAACCATTAGGCTTCAGTACAAGGACAATGGGACTCGACCATCCACTTTTTGACTCCTCTATCACCCCGAGGTCTAGCATCCTCTTCACCTCATTGGATATCATCTCCCTCCATGCTTCCAGAATTCTACAGGGCTTGAGATTCACCCTTACGTGCGGTTCCTTCAAAACGTCATGCTCGACCACCTGCGTATGCCCTGGCAACTCTGAGAATAGGTTGATGTTACGCTGCAACAGCTCCCAACACTGTTGCCTCTGGCTGGCATCAGAGTCTCTGCAATGGTGACTTCACCCACGGTGACTTTGGGACTGACTCCCAGGCAAGGGGTGTCCAGCGATTCTTGGTCTTGCCAGGGTTTGAGCAAGTTCACATGATAGACCTGGTGCGGCTTCTTTCACCCCGGCTGGTGTACCTTGTAATTAACATGGCCCAATTTTTCCACTATCTCGTATGGGCCTTGCCACTTGGCTAGGAACTTGCTCTCCACCATGGGGATAAGCTCTAGCACGTGGTGCCCTGGCTGGAACTGCCTCAGCCTTGCTGAGCGGTTATACACCCTTGCCTGTGCCTCGAGAAGATGCTCCTTCACAATAGGCATCACTTTCACCATTGTCTCCTGCAGCTGGGTGACATGCTTTATGATGCTCTGGTGTGGCGTGACCTCAGCTTCCCATGTTTCCTTTGGTGATGTCCAGGAGCCCTCGCGGATGTCGACCATACAGGAGCTTGAACAGTGAGAAGACTGTAGAGGCAGGGGAAACTCCCTGATGGAGCAGAGCAGAAATGGAAGCAGGTAGTCCCAGTCTCGATCATCCTTCTCAATGACCTTTTTGAGCATGGCTTTCAAGGTTTTATTGAAGCTCTCTATTAGGCCGTCCGGCTGTGGATGGTACACTGAGGTTTGCAACTGTACAATCTGGAGAACCCTGCAGAGTTCTTTCATTACCTTGCTCATGAAGGGGGTTTCCTGGTCTCTCAGAATCTCCTTCGGCAGGCCTGTCCTAGCAAAAATATGGACAAGTTCTTGGGCGATACTCTTAGCTGAAGAGTTCCTTAGGGGTACTGCTTCAGGGTATCGGGTCGCATAGTCCATGACCACTAGGATATATTGGTGCCCTTGTGCAGACTTAACCCTTTCACGACATGTGCCGTACATGTACAGCGCATGTCGTGTCTCCCCATTTGATGTGGGCTCCGGCGCTGAGCCCACATCAAAGTCACGACATGTCAGCTGTTTTGTACAGCTGACATGTGCGCGCAATAGCGGCGGGTGAAATCGCTATTCACCCGCCACTATTAACCTGTTAAATGCCGCTGTCAAACGCAGACAGCGGCATTTAACTACCCCATCCTGCCGGGCGGCCGGAAATGACGTCATCACCGACCCCTGTCACATGATCGGGGGTCGGCGATGTGTCAGGACAGTAACCATAGAGGTCCTTGAGACCTCTATGGTTACTGATGCCGGCCTGCTGTGAGGGCCCCCCTGTGGTCGGCGCTCATAGCACACCTGCATTTCAGCTACATAGCAGCGATCTGATGATCGCTGCTATGTAGCTGAGCCAATCGAGTTGTGCCAGCTTCTAGCCTCCCATGGAGGCTATTGAAGCATGGCACAGGTAAAAAAAAAAATGTTTTTAAAAATATGAAAAAAATGTAAAAAACATAAAAGTTTAAATCACCCCCCTTTTGCCCCATCCTAAATAAAACAATTAAAAAAAATCAAACCTACACGTATTTGGTATCGCCGCGTTCAGAATCGCCCAATCTATCAATAAAAAAAAAGCATTAACCTGATCGCTAAACAGCGTAGCGAGAAAAAAATTCAAAACGCCAGAATTACGTTTTTTTGGTTGCCGCGACATTGCATTAAAATGCAATAACGGGCGATCAAAAGAACATATCTGCACAAAAGTGATATTATTAAAAACGTCAGCTCGGCACGCAAAAAATAATGCCTCACCCGACCCCAGATCACGAAAAATGGAGACGCTACGAGTATCGGAAAATGGCACTTTTTTTTTTTTTTAAGCAAAGTTTTGAATTTTTTTTCACCACTTGGATAAAAAATAACCTAGTCATGTTAGGTGTCTATGAACTCGTAATGACCTAGAGAATCACAATGGCAGGTCAGTTTTGGCATTTAGTGAACCTAGCAAAAAAGCCAAACAAAAAACATGTGTGGGATTGCACTTTTTTTGCAATTTCACCGCACTTGGAATTTTTTTCCCGTTTTCTAGTAAAAGACATGGTAAAACCAATGGTGTCGTTCAAAAGTACAACTCGTCCCGCAAAAAATAAGCCCTCAAATGGCCATATTGACGGAAAAATAAAAAAGTTATGGCTCTGGGGAGGGAGGGAGTGAAAAACGAAAACGCAAAAACGAAAAAGGGCCGCGACTTGAAGGGGTTAAATAAAGGATCTACTAGGTCCATGGCAATTTGCTCAAATGGGAACTCTATTACCGTTAACGGGACTAGAGAACTTCGGAAATACTCAGAGGGAGTTTCAATACAAAACTTAACAAGTTGATCTAAACAGTATTTAATTTTCTAATGATGCATTCCCTTTAATCTGCTCATATACAATTATCTCCAATTAAAATCCTTATTCATACAGAAACTCCTTATAAATTATGTGCACACTCATAAGTTCAAACTAACATTACAAAAACTATCCCAAGGCGATTGATTAGCCAATGGGACAAGGAAAGTAGCTGAATTGAAATACAAATACATTTAAAATAATTTTATTTTATTCATAAAGTAAATTAAGTACAAAATTAAAATTTAAGAAAAGTACAAGAAAAGGAGGAGGTGTAAGGGACTCGTTCTAATAATATTGCTATCAGTGGCGTAACTACAAAGTTATGGACCCCGGTGCCAACGTTCAACCCACTCACCTGCTGGCTGCTGCTGGTCATACAACCTGGCACTGCCTGCTCCGGTTACCCCCCTCACCTGCTGGCTACTGCTGATCACATACAGTGGACCTGCCTGCCACCATGCTGTTCCAGGCCCCCTTGCTCAACTGCTGGCTACTGCTAGTCACATATATCTTCAGAAGACTTGACTTCTCTCTCCTCTTCTGCAAGGCTGGGAATCGCAGGATCAGTCAGTGCAGAGACATCATCGCACACACTGCGGAGCCCAGCAACATTGTTACTTGTAGTTAGAGATAGGTAAACCTGAACAGTAAAGTTCGGTGTCTGTACCGAACACCTACTGTTCGGGCACGGACACCGAACACGTACTTCACCAAAAAGTTCATGTTATTGTTCGGGTTTGGCTACCTGAACACTGGGTGTTTGTCGCGCTGTCATGTGCATGGCAGCATGGCAAACACCGCTTCTGATTGGCGGGGAAGTCATCCCCTCCGGTCCTGGTCAGAGATGCAGGAGTGCTCAGGTATAAATTTTACCTCCGGTCACTGGTGTCAGCTGATGGGACTACAGTTCCCATCAGCTGACACTTGTTGCTGCTAATAACAGCAAGCGCAGGAGTGGCGGATGGAAGTATTCATCAGCCGCTCCTGTGCTGTAAATAAATAATTTAAAAAAACAGCGTGGGTTCCCTTGTATTTTTGATAACCAGCCAGACAAAACTCACAGTTGGGTGCTGCAACCCTCAGCTGTCAGCTTCAGCAAGGCTAGTTATCAAGAATAGAGGGGTCCTCACTCTGTTTTTTAAATTATTTGAATAAATAATTTTAAAAAACGGTGTGGACTCTACCCCATTTTTGACAACCAACCTTTCTAAGGCTGACAGCTGGGGGCTGCTATTCTCAGGCTGGTAAGGGACTATGGATATTGGCCCTCCAGCCTAAATATAGCAACCCGCAGCTGCTGAGAAAAGGCACATCTATTAGATGCGCCAATTCTGTCGCTTTGTCTGGCTCTTCCCACTTGCCCTGTAGTGGTGGCAAGTGGGGTTCATATTTGTGGGGTTGATGTCATCTTTGTATTGTCCGGTGACATCAAGCCCACGGCTTAGTAATGGAGAGGCGTCTATAAGACACCTATCCATTACTAATCCTACAGTTGTATGGTAAATAAAGACACAGCCAGAATTTCTTTGAAATAAGACTAAACACAGTTTTCCATTTTTATATAAAAGTCTAATTCCAACGAAGCCCTCGATCTCCTGTAATTAAAGTAAAATAAAAAAACAACAATATACCATACCTGTCCATCATTCTGTCCCATGCTGTAATCCATTTCTGGGCGATAAACAGTTTTCAACCTGGTCGGTATGAGACTGTCCAGGCAAAAAACCACTGGTGAATGAGCTGTTGGCAGCGCTGCCTCAGACGCTGGTGGTCATGTCATTGAAGTTAGGTCCGGTCACTTGATACTCCATTCCCAGCCGGGCTGAACTGCGGTGACCTCGGTGAGATCCCCACTAGCACCGTGAGAATAACTCTTGCGGTGCTAGTGGGGATCTCACCGAGGTCATGGCAGTTCAGCCTGGCTAGGAACAGAGCCTCAGTGACCATAGGTAACCACGATGACATCACCTCCAGTCACTGAGGCTGTGCTCACAGCAATTCATTCCCCAGTGGTTCCCAGCCTGGACGGTTGCATCTTGGCACCGTCCAGGTTGAAAACTGTTTATCCCCCAGACATGAATTACCGCGTGGGACAGAACGATGGACAGGTATGGTATATTGTTGTTTGTTAGTTTTCTTTTGTAACAGAGTCCAAAGAGGTAGTTGTGGATGAGGTTGGTAGTACTTGCACACCCTGACCCTCCATCACATAAATACATGGTCCCTTCTGTTGTGTGGGGGATGGCTCACTTACTTGCACATCCAAGTTCTCTCCAATCTGTTGGGGGTTTCCTTTATCAAATATCGTGCAAAGACAGGCAGAGTCCAAATTCATTTTTAAATGAACAACTTTACTTATTTCTTGTCTCAGCTCGTCCAGGTCAATCACAGGTACAACACAGGATCCTCACACATCATAACCTTTCCTTTCGTGTGCCAGGGTCATACCGTCATCTCAGGTACCGCAGCATTCTGTTTGGCCAGCCTATCTACCTTCAGGAGTTCCCTGTCCGTTTCACCCCGGACATTTAGGCGTCTTCCTACGTAGTTTACTGCAACCATGTTGAAGCTGCCCTGTATTCCTTTGTCTCCCAAATGACTGTTGCTCCTAGGCCCCGGACGAGCTGGGCTCCTTTAAGTAAACGTTGTGTGGCACAACTGCCGGTCCAGGCTCCCGGGCCCTACTAACTAAATGCAAAAAGCTCTCTCTAACTTATCCCAGTGGGCCCCTTCTAATCAACTAGTTCCTATCTTAACCTATTGTGCCCCCCTCTAGTGAGCTAATCTAAGTACTACACCTTCCCTATATCTGTACAGCACAGGAATAATGTACATCAACAGCATTATGATTAGTGTTGAGCGATACCTTCCGATACTTGAAAGTATCGGTATCGGATAGTATCGGCCGATACCCAAAAAATATCGGATATCGCCGATACCGATACCCGATACCAATACAAGTCAATGGGACACAAGTATCGGAAGCTATCCTGGATGGTTCCCAGGGTCTGAAGGAGAGGAAACTCTCCTTCAGGCCCTGGGATCCATATTCATGTAAAAAATAAAGAATTAAAATAAAAAATATGGATATACTCACTCGTCCAGCGGCCCCTGGACCTTACCGATGTAACCGGCAGACTCCGTTCCTAAGAATGAGGAGTTTAGGACCTTCGATGACGTCGCGGCTTGTGATTGGTCGTGTGACCGCTCATGTGACCGCTCACGCGACCAATCACAAGCCGCGACGTCATCGCAGGTCCTAAACTCCTCATTCTTAGGAACGGAGGCTGCCGGTTACATCGGTAAGGTCCAGGGGCCGCCGGACGGGTGAGTATATCCATATTTTTTATTTTAATTCTTTATTTTTTACATGAATATGGATCCCAGGGCCTGAAGGAGAGTCTCCTCTCCTCCAGACCCTGGGAACCATACACTGGGAACTTCCGATTCCGATTTCCGATATCACAAAAATATCGGAACTCGGTATCGGAATTCCGATACCGCAAATATCGGCCGATACCTGATACTTGCGGTATCGGAATGCTCAACACTAATTATGATGCAAGGCATTATACAACGTAACTATATATATATATATGTATATATATACATCGTGTTCCAAATTATTATGCAAATTGGATTTAAGTGTCATAAAGATTTAATTGTTTTGTTTTTCAAATAAACTCATGGATGGTAATATGTCTCAGGGCTCAATGGATCACTGAAATCAAACTTAAACAAATGTGATAATTAGTTTTCCAGGTGATTCTAATTAAAGGAAAACTACTTAAAAATGATGTTCCACATTATTAAGCAGACCACAGTTTTCAAGTAACAGGGGAAAGAAAAAGGATCTCTCTGCTGATGAAAAGCATCAAATAGTGCAATGCCTTGGTCAAGGGATGAAAACATTAGATATTTCCCGAAAACTTAAGCGTGATCATTGTACTGTTAAGAGATTTGTGGCTGATTCAGAGAAAAGACGTGTTCGTGCTGATAAAGGCAGAATGAGGAAGGTTTCTGCCAGGCAAGTTCATCGGATTAAGAGAGCAGCTGCTAAAAAGCCATTACAAAGCAGCAAACAGATATTTAAAGCAGCTGGTGCCTCTAGAGTCCCTCGAACCTCAAGGTGTAGGATCCTTCAAAGGCTTGCTGTGTTGCATAAACCTACAATTCGGCCACCCCTAAACAGTGTTCACAAGCAGAAATGGTTACAGTGGGCCCAGACATATATGAAGACCAATTTTCACAGTCTTGTTTACTGATGAGTGTCGAGAAACCCTGCATGGTCCAGATAGATGGAGTAATGGATGTTTGGTGGATGGCCACCATGTCCCAACACGCCTGCGATGTCAGCAAGGAGGTGGAGGAGTCATGTTTTGGGCCGGAATCACGGGGAAACAGCTGGTAGGGCCC
Source organism: Ranitomeya variabilis (assembly GCF_051348905.1). Classification (NCBI taxonomy): domain Eukaryota; kingdom Metazoa; phylum Chordata; class Amphibia; order Anura; family Dendrobatidae; genus Ranitomeya; species Ranitomeya variabilis. Next base: position 678,963,594 of record NC_135232.1, on the reverse strand, counting down.
TTTAAGGTTCCTGAAGGTGTGAAAATGACCTCTGCAAAGTATATAGAGTTTCTGACTGACAACTTTCTTCCATGGTATAAAAAGCAGAAACGTGCCTTCAGGAGCAAAATCATCTTCATGCATGACAATGCACCATCTCATGCTGAAAAGAATACCTCTGAGTCATTGGCTGCTATGGGCATAAAAGGAGATAAACTCATGGTGTGGCCACCATCTTCCCCTGATCTCAACCCTATAGAGAACCTTTGGAGTATCATCAAGCAAAAGATCTATGAGGGTGGGAGGCAGTTCATATCAAACAGCAGCTCTGGGAGGCTATTCTGACTTCATGCAAAGAAATACAAGCAGAAACTCTCCAAAAACTCAGAAGTTTAAAGGATGCAAGAATTGTGAAGGTGATATCAAAGAAGATTTCCTGTGTTAACATGTAACTTGGCCTGTAAGGATGTTTTGGAGTTAAATAACTTTTTTGTTCAGTGAACGTGACTTCCTAATGCTGCAAATTCCACAAATGAGAATTTTCAGTTCCTTAAAACATATCAAATGTTTATAAATTCTACTGTGCCTAATAATTTGGAACAGTGCACTTTGAGTTTTTATTCATTTTGGAGATTATGCTGTTATCATTGGGAGGTTTCTTCAATAAAATTCAATGTATACTCTAACGGGTGATGACTTTTATTAGACTGACTGTCATTTACACCAACCATTTAGGAAAATCCGAGAAAAATATAATTTGCATAATAATTTGGAACATGGTGTATATCAGAATATACCAAACATCAAACATATGAGATGTACCAGCACTTTCAGGGACATAGAAGCAGGTGCGGGGTATAAGCTGTCCCCTGTAACCCCTAACACTTTTATTACAGGAGATCAAGGGTTTCGCTGGAATTAGGCATTTAAATAAAAATGGAAAACTGTGTTTAGTCTTATTTCAAATAAAGAATTTTATTCTTGCTGTGTCTGTATTTACCATACAACTGTAGGATTAGTAATGGATAGGTGTCTTTTTCTGGGCAGCTACGGGATGCTATTTTTAGGCTGGCGAGGGCCAATATCCATGGCCTCTTACCAGCCTGAGAATAGCAGTCCCCAGCTGTCAGCCTTAGCAGGGTTGGTTGTCAAAAATGGGGGGGGGTTAAAACTAGTTATTTAAATAATTTAAAAAATAGCGTAGGGACCCCTCTATTCTTAATAACTAGCCTTGCTGAAGCTGACAGCTGAGCGTTGCAACCCCCAGCTGTGAGTTTTGTCTGGCTGGTTAGCAAAAATACTGGGGAACCCACACTGTTTTTTTTTTAAATAATTTATTTACAGCACAGGATCGGCTAATGAATATTCCCATCTGCCACTACTGTGCTCGCTGTTATTAGCGGCAGCAAGTATCAGCTGATGGGAGCTGTAGTCCATCAGATGACACCAGTGACCGGAGGTAAATTTGACACCTCATATCACAACTGAGCGCTCCCACTTTCTTTTGACAGCGTGGGGACCGCAGCTCTCTGACTGGCGGGAATGATTTCACCACCGATCAGAAGCGATGTTTGCCGTGCTGTCATGCACATGACAGCACAGCAAACACTGGACGTTCAGGCCCCCCTTTCAAGTAAATGGGGTCCGGGTTCGGGTCCGGGTACTGTTCTGGTACCCGAACCCGAACTATTTGTAACTGTTCGGCCGCACCTGCCGGACCTGAACATTGGGCGCCAGATGTTATGGAAATTTGGTATGGATAAAATCTATCCCTGTGTGTTCTGCGGCCGTTCCCAATTAGACTGAGTATTTTGAGCGCTCAAGAACGAGACTGCACACCATTGTGACAATAACATTCCACCAATACTGATGATTTATTGTACATATGTGGTTTTATAATTGCATATAGAAAGGAGGTGGTTAGGGGTGGTTAGTTAATTACCATATTGTCTAGCTCCTCTGTTATTGGTTATCTAAATTATATGGAATATTGTGATTAATGCACATATGAGTGCTGATTAAAAAACTAAAGTGTAGCTGTCTGCATCTAGGACAAAGTTGAGACATCTGATCATCACTTAATACATCTGGTGCTGTTTCCGTTTTTGGCTGGAAATCCCCGTACAGTCTGTCTGACTTATATCAGTTTATGTCAGCCAATTTAAGCAATTGATTATAGTATATATATTAGCTGTGGGTATATGAGTATATATATAATTATATTGGAGTATATATGCAAATGAGATCTATATGATATATATTTCCATCACAATCCCCCCTTAGATATCACTTGCCCTAATCCTAGCCTCCTGTCCCAAAGCGCTGCAACTCTTTTATGCTGCCGGTGACCTGACGCATGCCTAGTGCATACACCCCCCTCCGTACAGACTTTTCGCAAATGGGCGGTCAGGAGATCTATCCCTAATGGGGGTTCGTTGCAATCAGTCTCTTAGTCAACAGCATGTGTAGTCAGCGGTGTGTATTCTTTATCAGGTAGGTCATCTATCCCGTCAGGCAGGGCATCCACAACATCATTCTGGCTTGGGTGTCATCCTCCGGTAGGGGAGCTTTCTTGCAATGCGATGCATGGAACCAAGTGGGTCTTCCCTCCAGTTTCACAGAGGTTGGTGTCATTAGCAGCACTTGGAAAGGACCATCAAATCTGGGACCGAGTGGTGTTCTCCTTACAAACTTTTTCACCAACACCCAGTCTCCTGGCTTCAAGGAGTGCGTACCGGACACTTAATCTGGATCTGGCAATGAAGAAAAAAACTCGACAATGGATATTAACAAGTTTCTTGGTGAGTTCAATTACATAAGCAGACAAAGTATCATATTGCATAGTCAGCTGCTGAGGGAAGAATACCCCTAACCTGGGACTAGACCCAAACAAAATTTCATATGGTGTCAGCTTTTCTGGGCCTCTGGGAGTGTGTCTAACACTAAGTAGTGTGATTGGGAGTGTCTCCTGCCATGGTTTGTTTGTCTCTTGGGCAACTTTCAACATCCTGTTCTTAAGTGTCCCATTCAGTCTTTCTACTTTCTGGCTCCTCTGGGGATTGTAGGGAGTGTATAGGCCTAAGTTTGACCCTACTGCTGACCAGATCTCCCGTGTGAGATTTGCTGTGAATGCGGGTCCCTGGTCATTCTCTATCACTTCTGGGATCCCATATCTGCATATCTCATCTCTGAGAGTAGCTTCTTTGCAGTAGTCTTTGCTGACTGGTTCCTCACTGGGAAAAACTTCTGGCCATCCTGAGAACACGTCCACAACCACAAGGGCATATTCGAATCCCCCACTTGGCGAAGTCTGGATGTGGTCTATCTGGATCCTCTGGAAGGGGTACAGTGGTCTGGCAAGATGATGTGTGGGAACTTTCTCCATTCTTCCAGGGTTGCATTTGCTGCAGGTCAAACAGCTGCTAGTGAACTTGGCTGTTAGGGTGGAGACCCCTGGAGCGAACCAGTAAGCACCAATCTGATCATTCATCTATGTCTTTGATCTGTGTGTGGGCCCACTGGACCACCATAGGGTACATGCTTCGGGGTAAACAGGGTTTGTAGTCCATTGCGTATACCCTTCCCTCTTCATGTGTTGCTCCCTTCAGCATCCAGCATTCCTTCCTGTCCTTTTGGGGCTTGCTCTTGCAGCTTTTTGAGCAGATCCCAGGATGTCATCTGGTCAGGTTTCTTGTCTTCAGTCGTCATGTAGTAGCCGTCCAGCTCTACGACCTCTCCCACTTCTCCATAGTGTCTTCATTTGGCTGCTTCTTTGGCTGCCATATCCGCCGTGTTATTACCCCGTGCCTCTACTGTATTAAGTTTTCCATGTGCTTTGACCTTTAGTACTGTGTTGTGGATTCTGTTTGTGGGCTCCCTCTGGTGGTTACTGCTGGTACTGGGTGACTTTGGTGGGTTGCGACCTTTGGTTTCCACCTGTCCATCAGAGGCTGGGTGTTTCCTATTTTACCTGGCCTTTCTGTCATTCCCTTGCCGGCTATCAATGTATTCAGATGTGCTCTGTTTGGTTCCTGCCTACCTGCTCCCAGATCTTTCAGGATAAGCTAAGTGCTGATTTTCAGTTGTTTGGTTTTTGTCCAGCTTGCTTATTATGTCTCTATGCTAGCTGGTAGCTCTAGTGGACTGAGGTTCTCCCCATGTGCCATGAGTTGGCACATGGGTTCTTGTAATCTCAGGATGGTTTTTTGATTAGGGTTTTTTGCTGACCGCTCAGACCCCTTTTGTATCGTTCTGCTTTCTAGTTTACAGCGGGCCTCAATTTGCTGAACCTATATATCATCTCTATGTGTGTGCCTTCCTCTCATTTCACCGTCAATACATGTGGGGGGCAACTGTACCTTTTGGGGTTCATTCCTCTGGAGGCAAGTGAGGTCTTTATTTTCTCTGCAGTACTAGTTAGCTCTTAGGCTGGTGCGTGGCGTCTAGAACCAACGTAGGCACGCTCCCTGGCTATCTCTAGTTGCGTTTGTCAGGCGTAGGGCAGCGGTCAGCCCAGGTTCCATCACCCTAGAGCTCGTCCGATATTTTGTAGTACTTTGCTTGTCCCTTGCTATCCCTAGCCATTGGGATTCATGACAGTATAGCCGGCCCACAAAGTGTTAATTGTTTGGGCTGAAGCAGGAGAAAAAGAAGTGTTTAAGGGAAATTTTTTTTTTTTTTCCTTCAGAGTTTTACTGCCTAGCCCTTAATTGCTGTCTAGCTGCTTCTTACCTCCTCTTAACCCTTGAATGGCTCTGATATTAGCTGTTTAACATGGATGTCCAGAGTTTGGCTTCCAGCCTGAGTAATCTCGCGGCAAAAGTTCAAAACATACAGGATTTTGTTGTTCACACTCCCATGTCTGAACCTAGAATTCCTATTCCAGAGTTCTTTTCTGGAGATAGATCTACCTTCCTGAATTTCAGGAACAATTGTAAATTGTTTCTTTCTTTAAAATCTCGCTCCTCTGGAGACCCTGCTCAACAGGTCAAGATTGTAATATCTTTCCTGCGGGGCGACCCTCAGAATTGGGCATTTACATTGGCACCAGGGGATCCTGCATTGCTCAGTGTGGATGCGTTTTTTCTGGCATTGGGATTGGTCTATGAGGAACTCAACCTGGAGATTCAGGCTGAAAAGGCTTTATTAGCCCTCTCTCAGGGGCATGATGAAGCGGAAATATATTGTCAAAAATTTCGGAAATGGTCGGTGCTTACTCAGTGGAATGAGTGCGCCCTGGCTGCAAACTTCAGAAATGGTCTTTCTGAGGCCATTAAGGATATTATGGTGGGGTTCCCTACGCCTACAGGTCTGAATGAGTCTATGGCTATGGCCATTCAGATTGATCGGCGTTTACGGGAGCGCAAACCCGTGCACCAGTTGGCGGTGTCTTCTGAACAGGCACCTGAGACTATGCAATGTGATAGAATTCAGTCCAGAAGTGAACGGCAAAATTATAGGCGGAAAAATGGATTGTGTTTTTATTGTGGTGATTCAGCTCATGTTATATCAGCATGCTCTAAACGCACAAAAAGGGTTGATAAATCTTTTGCCATTGGTACTCTGCAGCCTAAGTTCATTTTGTCTGTGACTCTGATTTTTTCACTGTCTTCCATTTCCTTCGATGCCTATGTGGATTCGGGCGCTGCCCTGAGTCTTATGGATTGGTCATTTGCTAAACGCTGCGGTTTTAGTCTGGAGCCTCTGGAGGTTCCTATTCCTCTGAAGGGAATTGACTCTACACCATTGGCTATGAATAAACCGCAGTATTGGACACAAGTGACCATGCGCATGACTCCCGTTCATCAGGAGGTGATTCGTTTCCTTGTACTGTATAATTTACATGATGTACTAGTGCTTGGTCTGCCATGGTTACAAACTCATAATCCTGTCCTGGACTGGAAAACAATGTCTGTGTTAAGCTGGGGATGTCAGGGGGTTCATGATGATGCACCTCCGATTTCAATCGCTTCATCTACTCCTTCTGAGATCCCTGCGTTTTTGTCTGACTATAGGGATGTTTTTGAGGAGCCTAAGCTCAATTCGCTCCCTCCTCATAGAGATTGTGACTGTGCTATAGAATTGATTCCTGGCAGTAAGTTCCCTAAGGGTCGTTTATTTAATCTGTCACTGCCAGAGCATTCTGCTATGCGGAATTATATTAAGGAGTCCTTGGAAAAGGGACATATTCGTCCATCTTCGTCCCCTCTGGGAGCAGGTTTTTTTTTTGTGGCAAAAAAGATGGTTCCCTGAGGCCTTGTATAGATTATCGCCTTCTGAATAAGATTACAGTCAAATATCAGTATCCATTGCCATTATTGACTGATTTGTTTGCTCGCATTAAGGGGGCTAGGTGGTTCACTAAGATAGATCTTCGCGGTGCGTATAATCTGGTGCGGATAAAACAGGGTGATGAGTGGAAAACCGCATTTAATACGCCTGAGGGCCATTTTGAGTATTTGGTAATGCCTTTTGGACTCTCCAATGCTCCGTCAGTCTTTCAGTCCTTTATGCACAATATTTTCCGTGAATATCTGGATAAGTTTATGATTGTGTATTTGGATGATATTTTGGTGTTTTCTGATGACTGGGAGTCTCATGTTCTACAGGTCAGGAAGGTGTTTCAGGTTCTGCGGGCCAATTCTCTGTTTGTGAAGGGCTCAAAGTGTCTCTTCGGAGTCCAGAAGATTTCTTTTTTGGGGTACATTTTTTCTCCTTCTACTATTGAGATGGATCCCGTCAAGGTTCAGGCGATTTGTGACTGGACACAACCTACATCTGTTAAGAGCCTTCAGAAGTTCTTGGGGTTTGCTAATTTTTATCGTCGGTTCATTGCTAATTTTTCCAGTATTGTTAAACCTTTGACTGATTTGACTAAAAAGGGTGCTGATGTTGCTGATTGGTCTCCTGCGGCCGTGGAGGCCTTTCAGGAACTTAAGCGCCGGTTTTCTTCTGCTCCTGTGTTGTGTCAACCAGATGTTTCACTTCCTTTTCAGGTTGAGGTTGATGCTTCCGAGATTGGAGCGGGGGCGGTTTTGTCACAGAGAAGTTCTAATGGCTCGGTGATGAAGCCATGTGCATTCTTCTCTAGAAAATTCTCGCCCGCTGAGCGCAATTATGATGTGGGTAATCGGGAGCTTTTGGCCATGAAGTGGGCATTTGAGGAGTGGCGTCATTGGCTTGAGGGTGCTAAACATCGTGTGGTGGTCTTGACTGATCACAAGAATCTCATTTACCTTGAGTCTGCCAGGCGTTTGAATCCTAGACAGGCTCGTTGGTCGTTGTTTTTTTCTCGTTTCAATTTCGTGGTTTCATACCTGCCAGGTTCAAAGAATGTGAAGGCAGATGCTCTTTCCAGGAGTTTTGTGCCTGACTCTCCTGGAGACTCTGGGCCTACTGGTATCCTTAGGGATGGGGTAATATTGTCCGCCGTATCCCCAGACTTGCGACGTGCATTGCAGGAGTTTCAGGTGGATAAACCGGATCGTTGTCCACCAGAAAGACTGTTTGTTCCGGATGATTGGACCAGTAGAGTCATCTCCGAGGTCCATTCTTCTGTGTTGGCTGGTCATCCTGGAATATTTGGTACTAGAGACTTGGTGGCCAGGTCTTTTTGGTGGCCTTCCTTGTCTAGGGATGTGCGTACCTTTGTGCAGTCTTGTGAAGTGTGTGCTCGAGCTAAGCCTTGCTGTTCTCGGGCCAGTGGGTTGTTGTTATCCTTGCCCATCCCGAAGAGGCCTTGGACGCACATTTCCATGGATTTTATTTCTGATCTCCCGGTTTCACAGAAAATGTCCGTTATCTGGGTTGTGTGTGACCGCTTTTCTAAGATGGTTCATTTGGTGCCCTTGCCTCAGTTGCCTTCCTCCTCTGAGTTGGTCCCTTTATTTTTTCAGAACGTGGTTCGTTTGCATGGGATTCCGGAGAATATCGTTTCTGACAGGGGATCCCAGTTTGTGTCTAGATTTTGGCGGACGTTTTGTGCCAAGATGGGCATTGATTTGTCTTTCTCGTCTGCATTCCATCCTCAGACGAATGGCCAGACGGAGCGAACTAATCAGACCTTGGAAACTTATTTGAGGTGTTTTGTTTCTGCTGATCAGGATGACTGGGTTGCTTTTTTGCCACTGGCCGAATTTGCTCTTAATAATCGGGCTAGTTCTGCCACGTTGGTCTCTCCTTTTTTTTGTAATTCGGGGTTTCATTCTCGTTTTTCCTCTGGTCAGGTGGAGTCTTCGGATTGTCCTGGAGTGGACGTGGTGGTGGACAGGCTACATCAGATTTGGAATCAGGTGGTGGACAATTTGAAGTTATCTCAGGAGAAGACTCAGCAGTTTGCTAATCGCCGTCGCCGCGTGGGTCCCCGACTTCTTGTTGGGGATTTGGTGTGGTTGTCTTCTCGTTTTGTCCCTATGAAGGTCTCTTCTCGTAAGTTCAAGCCTCGGTTCATCGGTCCTTATAGGATCTCGGAGATTCTTAACCCTGTATCTTTTCGTTTGGATCTCCCAGCATCGTTTGCTATTCATAATGTGTTCCATCGGTCGTTGTTGCGGAGGTATGAGGTGCCTGTTGTTCCTTCGGTTGAGCCTCCTGCTCCGGTGCTGGTGGAGGGAGAATTGGAGTATGTTGTTGAGAAGATCTTGGATTCTCGTGTTTCCAGACGCAAACTCCAGTATTTGGTTAAGTGGAAGGGTTATGGTCAGGAGGATAATTCCTGGGTGGTCGCCTCCGATGTTCATGCGACTGATTTGGTCCGCGCCTTCCATAGAGCTCACCCTGATCGCCCTGGGGGTTCTCGTGAGGGTTCGGTGACCCCTCCTCAAGGGGGGGGTACTGTTGTGGATTCTGTTTGTGGGCTCCCTCTGGTGGTTACTGCTGGTACTGGGTGACTTTGGTGGGTTGCGGCCTTTGGTTTCCACCTGTCCATCAGAGGCTGGGTGTTTCCTATTTTACCTGGCCTTTCTGTCATTCCCTTGCCGGCTATCAATGTATTCAGATGTGCTCTGTTTGGTTCCTGCCTACCTGCTCCCAGATCTTTCAGGATAAGCTAAGTGCTGATTTTCAGTTGTTTGGTTTTTTGTCCAGCTTGCTTATTATGTCTCTATGCTAGCTGGTAGCTCTAGTGGACTGAGGTTCTCCCCATGTGCCATGAGTTGGCACATGGGTTCTTGTAATCTCAGGATGGTTTTTTGATTAGGGTTTTTTGCTGACCGCTCAGACCCCTTTTGTATCGTTCTGCTTTCTAGTTTACAGCGGGCCTCAATTTGCTGAACCTATATATCATCTCTATGTGTGTGCCTTCCTCTCATTTCACCGTCAATACATGTGGGGGGCAACTGTACCTTTTGGGGTTCATTCCTCTGGAGGCAAGTGAGGTCTTTATTTTCTCTGCAGTACTAGTTAGCTCTTAGGCTGGTGCGTGGCGTCTAGAACCAACGTAGGCACGCTCCCTGGCTATCTCTAGTTGCGTTTGTCAGGCGTAGGGCAGCGGTCAGCCCAGGTTCCATCACCCTAGAGCTCGTCCGATATTTTGTAGTACTTTGCTTGTCCCTTGCTATCCCTAGCCATTGGGATTCATGACAGTACTGCCACCATTTTTGGAGTTGGAGTGCGTCCAGCAGGTCCTTGATGGCTCCATGATGCTTCACGGTTGTTCCACTTGCTGTGATGAAGTCCCTTGCAGCCCAGATGGGTCCAAAGTCATGTGCTATGCCATGCGAGTGTAATAATTATAGGGGATAACTCAGGAGACTCTTTGCGTGGAACAAGACAACTACAGGACACAGTTTTATAAGTGGTAAAGTCTATATTATCACACGGTGATTCAAACAGGTGCAGAGAGAAACTCAAGTCCACAACACTTGGTGCAAATATCAAATGCAGCTCAGCAGTCTATAGGAAACTTCAGAGGAAAATGCAATCACGCAGAAAGTCTATGAAGCACAATTATTCTTGAGGATACTTGACACGAATAAGTCCTTGCTTAGTCCACAACACAGATAGATATGCATATAAGGCAGTTCAAATAATATTTTAGCTCAACCAGGGAGGTCTGGGTAATAGTCTCAGGTTCTTGCAGAGCAGAAACAGCTTACATGTCCAGCAAATGCAGATGGAAGCAAACACGAGCAGCAGATGAAGGAGGATTACTGGAACTGGTGTATGCAGCAGGAACTCAGAGCAGAGTAGCAGGATAACCCCACAGGTTCACAGGAGCAGGTATATAGCCAGGGAGTAACCAGAGGTCAGGAGCTGGATGCAAGGCAGAATACTCTAGCACAGACTGAAGGCTGGGGTGGAGTTTTATAGCAGGAAGACGCCATCTTGGAAAAGGGCAGTAATGCACAAAAAGGTAATAAAAAATGTTCAGAGTCCTGACAGCGAGTACCTTGAATCGGTATATATGTTCGCAGTCTTGTCTTCTGCCATCTGGTAGGCCTTCATCAGCGCTATCAGTTCTGCTTCCTTGGCTGACAGACTAGGCGGCAGACTTCTGGACCACAGGATCTCTTGATTGCTGGTCACTGCACATCCCGTGTGGAATCTTCCTTCATCATCTGCAAATCTGGAGCCATCCACATAGAGGATCAACTCTGGGTTGGTCAGTGGCTCTTCTGCCACCTTGGGTTGTCCTGCTGTTTCCTGTTTCATGATGCTGAAGCAATCATGGTCATCCGTCTGGAGCAAATCCAGATCCCTGCAGAAGGTATCATGCAGATTTTGATCAGAATTTTGATCTAAGATCCATATGCAGCGCCCCAGAGTCCTGGTCGTTGCAGTACTGTGGCTCCGCCACTATGGGGAGCTACGGTGCGTCCGATGGCACTGAAGGAGTTCATCTGATCAGGTATCACAGACACCAATACATTTCACCGCAGGGCCTCCGGGGGGAGCTAAGGGTTCTATTCATTAGGCCACTCCCCACCATAGTGGGTAAACTGGGGGTCAGGCAGGAAGTTAGATCAGAAAGCTGACTGGATTGGACGAAGCAACACCTAGTGGCAGAGGGTGTTGTGGAGGAAGAGACAGTAGGGTCTCTGTCAGGGGTGGGATCCTGACAGAGGCTTGGCAACGAGAAAGAACGTAAAGGGACCGCGCCTGCTCCGGGTAGCGGCGGTGCCCAAGAAAGGACTAGAAGCGAGATAGATTGTGCTGAGTGAGAAACGAGATCAAGCGATAGGAGAATACCAGTAGGGGTCGTGCTGTAAGACCGGAGCAACATCCTACTGAGGCGCATTACCGGTGGCCGGAACGCCGAGGGAGTGGAATAACATACAGCTTCAAGCCATACTCCAAACAGCGGCAGGGCAGTCAGTCTCAGGCGGGCTGTCTAACTCATATCACCTATGAAGTCTTGGGGGGCAATTGCGGGAGAGGGGCGTCTCTAGGGTCCCGGAAGAACTCCAGGCCTACCTGACAAACGGGTGCCGTTCTAACCAGAAATAAGGGAGGGACGGAAGATTAGAAGAACATCATTTAATACAGTTGTGAGGGAACTTAAGAAACAGACACAACGGTTGTGGGGACTTTCCGTGAGCACAGCAGGGGAGGACCGCAACACATAGCGCTAGAAGGAAGGCACCGATTTCCACCTGTGAAGAGAACTCTGGAAGTGCCATTGGACCGGCCGGACTTGCGTAGCCTGGCGAACCGTATTCTGGACTGAGGACCCAGAGATCTTCAGTAAAGAGGTAAAGAGACTGCAACCTGGTGTCCTCGTTATTTACCGCGACCTGCACCCCACAACTGCACCGTGACAACACCACTATTTGCACCGGACGTCCCCCACTGACAGACAGGGCCACGGACCGGGTCTAGCCACCGTGACAACCCCAGGACTGAGACTCAGAGGCCCGGCTTCGGGTACCCCTCGGCCCTGTGGCGGTGTGGGGGCGCTCCAACTTGGCGTCACGAACAGGATGTACTTAAGCCTGAAGAATCAGGTCATGTGTGCCTTGGAACTGTGATTTATCGTGCTTGGACTGTGCTTTATTACAAGGACTGTGTGTTGCCACTTGCCGCCAGAAGTTCCCGCCAAAACCGCCGCCATTACAGCGCTAAGGAGAGCGCAGGAGAAGAAGAAGGGCGTGGAAGTGGGCGTGAACAAGCTGAAGAGCGCGAAAGACAATGGCCGCCCAGTCTAAATATCTCGGCCCCTTGAGGACGTGTCCGTCAGCAGCCGAGATCCGCCTCCTGATCCTTAATGGTGGGCAGAGACAACGAAAACGAAACCGCCCACGAAGAAGAGAGCGGGAAAAGGACCAGGAAGAAGGAGCGAGCAACATGGAGGCCGCCATGGCCAGCCGCCCGGAGCCGGAGCGTGGGGTCGGAGCCGAGGATTCCCCCAGCTACCCGGAGAGGCACCGCAGCCAGACCTCCACAGTTGACGCTGACCTCCTGCAGACCGGAGCGGACGGGCTGATCCATCAACCCCGGCGGATGCAGCTGAGCACTGAGGCCGGGTGGAAGAAGACCATCATCGGGAGCCTCGCCAGACGTCTGTCGGCAGCCTCGTCTGGTCCGGAGCAAGAAAGGAGTTCCAGCGCTCCGAAGCCAGAAAGCAAGGCCCTGCCGGAAAGCGAGGTGCTGCAAGCAGAGATGACAGCGTCGCAGCACAAGGCCCCGCAGCCAGCGTTCCAGACCCCAGCGGAGACGGAGCAGACCAGCACCGGAGGAACCGCATCTGAAGCAGGTAGGAAGAGCCACCCTGCCCTGACGACCGACACCACTCCAGTGACTGCTAGTACCACAGCTGCTGACTCCGTTCCAGTGACTGATCTTGCAGCAGCCGCTACCTTTGCTGCAGCAAATGCCCCTACTCAAGCTGCGCAGACCTCCATCGCTGCGCATGATTTAACCATACATGAAAGACGGATTAACGGCGTGTGTCCAGCACTGGGTGTAGCTCTGGACCTCACTTTTCCCAGGCCAGGAAGGGTTAAGTGCCAGGTGCAGCCCTGGAAGCCGTTCAACTAAACCTCGGAAACCTGAAACTGTACATAGTTAACTGTTTATTTCCTTGCTGTTTTGCTGCTAAAACCCTACTGGTTTTACTTAAACAAAAGACTCTTTGCGAAGATACCGCACTGGAACCTTTGATGAGTAAGGACTGGTAGCTTGAGAAGATGTGCTACCTCACAGAGACTTGGTCCTCTCTTAAAGGGGATGTTCATTTGATGCACGTAAATGGTGATATTGCTTTAAGATCGGTAGCAATAATGTCAATGGAAGAAAATGATGATAATGTTGACATGTAAAAGTTATGTGCATTGAAATGGTTAACTGTAAAAAGTGAAGAAATGTTGATAATGTTCCTTAGAAGAAAGATGCAGTGGGCCCGTAGGGGTAGACAGAATGTCCTGCATAGTTGGAAGAAAGAAAGTAGTAATGAAAGTTGCTGATATAAGGAAATGGTTAATAATGTTGATAAGGTAATGGGGATAGAAGGTAGACCCTGAGTCCTCCATAGGAAGTTAGAAGAGTTAATAATGTGTTACTAAGGACAGAAAGTGGACCCGTAGGGGTTAGTGAATGAGTCCTTCAAGGAGCCAAGTAGAGCCGGCTCAGTGTTCTCAAACTGAAAGAAAAGTTATGTTCTATACTGTGTATAGTAGTTGAAAAGGCAGTAGGCCCTGGCTGAACGGGGCGGTCCTGTAACAGAAAGGAGAGGCAGTAGGTCTGGTGCCGATAGGACAGGCGGTCCTGCAGATCCAAAGTAGGAGAATGAAAAAGTTAAAGTGCCTTATAATGTGATTATAGGAAGGTCTTTAGTGGATTTAGAGTGTGAGTCCTTAAAGGCAATGTTAAATTATTGTTCAACAATTTTGCACTTAGTAGAATACCCGGTTGGGTAACAGGAGTTATTTATAGCCTGTAATTTATAATGTTAACCATGTTTGTAACGTTTAAGTGTCCTCACCTCCCATAAAGGGAAGCTCTGTTCAAATATGCTTATTGTTATTGCACTCAACAAAATTGTATGTCTTTTTGCTAACTTGTATTGTTGTTTTCTTCCCAGTCCCGGAGTACTGTGTTTAACCAGGGGGGAGTGCAGCGCCCCAGAGTCCTGGTCGTTGCAGTACTGTGGCTCCGCCACTATGGGGAGCTACGGTGCGTCCGATGGCACTGAAGGAGTTCATCTGATCAGGTATCACAGACACCAATACATTTCACCGCAGGGCCTCCGGGGGGAGCTAAGGGTTCTATTCATTAGGCCACTCCCCACCATAGTGGGTAAACTGGGGGCCAGGCAGGAAGTTAGATCAGAAAGCTGACTGGATTGGACAAAGCAACACCTAGTGGCAGAGGGTGTTGTGGAGGAAGAGACAGTAGGGTCTCTGTCAGGGGTGGGATCCTGACAGAGGCTTGGCAACGAGAAAGAACGTAAAGGGACCGCGCCTGCTCCGGGTAGCGGCGGTGCCCAAGAAAGGACTAGAAGCGAGATAGATTGTGCTGAGTGAGAAACGAGATCAAGCGATAGGAGAATACCAGTAGGGGACGTGCTGTAAGACCGGAGCAACATCCTACTGAGGCGCATTACCGGTGGCCGGAACGCCGAGGGAGTGGAATAACATACAGCTTCAAGCCATACTCCAAACAGCGGCAGGGCAGTCAGTCTCAGGCGGGCTGTCTAACTCATATCACCTATGAAGTCTTGGGGGGCAATTGCGGGAGAGGGGCGTCTCTAGGGTCCCGGAAGAACTCCAGGCCTACCTGACAAACGGGTGCCGTTCTAACCAGAAATAAGGGAGGGACGGAAGATTAGAAGAACATCATTTAATACAGTTGTGAGGGAACTTAAGAAACAGACACAACGGTTGTGGGGACTTTCCGTGAGCACAGCAGGGGAGGACCGCAACACATAGCGCTAGAAGGAAGGCACCGATTTCCACCTGTGAAGAGAACTCTGGAAGTGCCATTGGACCGGCCGGACTTGCGTAGCCTGGCGAACCGTATTCTGGACTGAGGACCCAGAGATCTTCAGTAAAGAGGTAAAGAGACTGCAACCTGGTGTCCTCGTTATTTACCGCGACCTGCACCCCACAACTGCACCGTGACAACACCACTATTTGCACCGGACGTCCCCCACTGACAGACAGGGCCACGGACCGGGTCTAGCCACCGTGACAACCCCAGGACTGAGACTCAGAGGCCCGGCTTCGGGTACCCCTCGGCCCTGTGGCGGTGTGGGGGCGCTCCACATATGTGTATCCCCCTTGGGAGTGGGAGTAGAGTGGACGGGTTGAGGACTGTGCATCTGGAGATGGTGACACTGTCGGGCAGGAGTAAAGAGCACGAGATGGCGAAGATGCCTGGCGGTGGAGAGATGTTTTGGCTGGGTTTGGTTGAGGATTGCTGAGATGTCATGCGGAGCAAGGATTTCCAATGGATATCCAAGAATGATGTCAGCAGTCCTGTCCAGGAGGGCGTGTGCAGCAAATGCTGCTCTCATGCAGGAGGGGGCTCCCCTTGCAACTGGATCCAGCTCGAGCTGAAAAGTAGCCTAAAGGTCTCTGCTTTCCCACCTGAAGCTGCGTCAAGACTCCAGTAGCAAGGCATTCTTTTTCCATCAGGTAGAGATGGAATGGCTTCTCGTAGTCAGGTAGGCATAGTGCTGGCACTGAGACTACAGAGTCTTTTAACCTCTTGAATGAGCTGAAGGCTTCATCTGTCAGGAGGAACGGGGTTACGTTGACGCAATCATACAGAGGCTGCATTAGGACTGAGGCATCAGGGATCCAGGCAATGCGAAACGAAAATAGACCAAGGAAGGCCTGTAGCGCCTTTGGAGTTGTTGGAGGAACCTTCTTCTCCAATGTCGTCTTCCAGTCATCTGTCAGGTGTATTTGTGAAAAAAATGGAAATTTGGCGAAAATGTAGGAAATTTTGCAATTTTTCAACTTTGAATTTTCATGCCCTTAAATCACAGAGATATGTCACACAAAATACTTAATAAGTAACATTTCCCACATGTCTACTTTACATCAGCACAATTTCGGAACAATTTTTTTTTTTTTAGGGAGGTATAAGGGTTAAAAGTTGACCAGCAATTTCTTATTTTTACAGCACCATTTTTTTAGGGGACCACATTACATTTGAAGTCACTTTGAGGGGTCTATATGATAGAAAATACCCAAGTGTGACACCATTCTAAAAACTGCACCCCTCAAGGTGCTCAAAACCACATTCAAGAAGTTTATTAACCTTTCAGGTGTTTCACAGGAATTTTTGGAATGCTTAAAAAAAATGAACGTTACTTTTTTCACAAAAAATTTACTTCAGACCCAATTTGTTTTATTTTACCAAGGGTAGCAGGAGAAATTGGACCCCAAAAGTTGTTGTACAATTTGTCCTGAGTACGCTCGTATCCCATATGTGTGGGTAAGCCACTGTTTGGGCACATGGCAGAGCTCAGAAGGGAAGGAGCGCCATTTGACTTTTCAATGCAAACTTGGCTGGAATTGAGATAGGACGCCATGACTCGTTTGGAGAGCCCCCGATGTGCCAAAACAGTGGAAATCCCCCAAAAGTGACCCCATATTGGAAACTAGACCCCCCAAGGAACTTATCTAGATGTGTTGTGAGAACTATGAACCCCCAAGTGTTTCACTAAAATGTATAATGTAGAGCCATGAAAATAAAAAATCTTATTTTTTTCACAAAAATGATTTTTCACCCCCAGTTTTGTATTTTCCCAAGGGTAACAGGAAAAATTGGACCCCAAAAGTTGTTTTCCAATTTGTCCTGAGTACGCTGATACCCCATGTGTGGGAGAAAACTACTGTTTGGGCGCATGGCAGAGCTCGGAAGGGAAGAAGTGGCATTTTGGAGTGCAGACTTAAATGGAATGGTCTGCGGGCATCACGTTACGTATGCAGAGCCCTTGATGTACCTTAACAGTATAAACCCCCAGCAAGTGACCCCATATTGGAAACTAGACCCCCCAAGGAACTTATCTAGATGTGTTGTGAGAACTTTGAACCCCCAAGTGTTTCACTAAAGTTTATAACACAGAGCCGTGACAAAAAAAAATCCTTTTTTTCCACAAAAATGATTTTTTAGCCCCCAGTTTTGTATTTTCCCAAGGGTAACAGGAGAAATTGGACCCCAAAAGTTGTCCAATTTGTCCTGAGTATACTGATACCCCATATGTGGGGGTAAACCACTGTATGGGCGCACGGCTGAGCTTGGAAGGGAAGGAGTACCGTTTTACTTTTTCAACAGAGAATTGGATGGAATTGAGATCGAACGTCATGTTGCGTTTGCAGAGCCCCTGGTGTGCCTAAACAGTGGAAACCTCCCAATTCTAACTCCAACCTTAACCTCAACACACCCCTAACCCTAATCCCAACCCTAACCACACCCCTAACCCCAACACACCCCTAAGCCCAACACACCCCTAACCCTAATCCCAACCCCAACACACCCCTAACCCTAATCCCAACCCCAACACACCCCTAACCCCAATACACCCCTAACCCTAATCCCAACCCTAACCATACCCCTAACCCTGACACACCCCTAACCCAACAGTAAACGTAATCCAAACCCTAACCCCAACTCTAGCCCCAATCCTAACTTTAGCCCCAACCCTAACTTTAACCCCAACCCTAACTTTATCCCCAACCCTAACCCTAACTTTAGCCCCAACCCTATCCCTAACTTTAGCCCCAACCCTATCTTTAGCCCCAACCCTAACTTTAGCCCCAACCCTAACCCTAATCCTAATGGGAAAATAGAAATTAATAATTCTTTTTACTTTATTATTTTTCCCTAACTAAGGCGGTGATAAAGGGGGATTTGATTTACTATTTATAGTGGACTTTTATAGCGGGTTTTAATGTTCGGCAGCTGTAACACACTAAAAGACGCTTTTTATTGCAAAAAAATATTTTTTGCATCACCACATTCTGATAGCTATAATTTTTGCATATTTTGGTCCACAGAGTCATGTGAGGTCTTGTTTTTTGTGGGACGAGTTGATGTTTTTATCGGTACCATTTTCAGGCACATGACATTTTTTGATCGCTTTTTATTCTGATTTTTGTTAGGCAGAATCAACAATAAAAAAGCAACTCGTGAATTTCTTCTTTTTTTGGGGGGGGGGCGTTTATACCATTCGAGTTTGGTAAAATTGATTAAGCAATTTTATTCTTTGGATCAGTACGATTACAGCGATATCTCATTTATATAATCTTTTTATGTTTTGGTGCTTTTATACAATAAAAACTATTTTATAGAAAAAATAATTATTTTTGCATCGCTTTATTCTGATAGTATAACTTTTTTATTTTTTGCTGATGACGCTGTATGGTGCTCGTTTTTTGCAGGACAAGATTACATTTTCGGCGGTACCATGTTTATTTATTTTTGATCTTGTGTTATTCCACTTTTTGTTCGGCGGTATGATAAAGCATTGTTTTTTGCCTCGCTTTTTTTTTTTTTTTTTTTTACAGATTTCACTGACGGGGTTAACTAGTGGGACACTTTTATAGGTCGGGTCATTACGGACTTAGTGATACTAAATATGTGTACTTTTATTGTTTGTTTTTTTTATTTACATAAAGAAATATGTTTATTGGAACAATATATATATATTTTTTTAATTTATTTAAGATTTTTTTTATTTATTTTACACTTGTAATTCTTTTTTTTACTTTTTTACTTTGTCCCAGGGTGGGACATCATGGTATAGTGTCAGATCGCTGATCTGAAACTTTGCACAGCACTGTGTCAGATCAGCAATCTGACAGGCAGTGCTGCTGGCTTGCCGGCAAGCCACCTCCCTGCAGGACCCGGAAGGCCCCCTGCGGCCATCTTGGATCCGGGGCCTGCAGGGAGGAGAACAGAGGAGATGCTCGGAACAACGCATATCACATCGCGTTGTTCTGAGGGTCTCAGGGAAGCACGCAGGGAGGGGGCAATGCTTCCCTATGCCGCTGGAATGCTGCGATCATGTTTCATGGCAGTGTTCTGGGGGTTAATTTGCCAGGAGCGATCCGTGACTGCTCCTGGCACATTGTGCCGGATGTCGGCTGTAATAATGAGCTGACACCCGGCCGCGCTCCCCCATGAGCACAGCCGATCGCCTATGACGTACTATCCTATCCCTGGGAATTAAGTCCCAGGTCACCTCGACGGGATAGTATGCCTAATGGCAGAAAGGAGTTAACGACGACCGGACCCGGTACCAAGTACCCCTAGGCCCTGGCGGGCGATTTACATAACAGCTGACGTCCACAGGCAGTGCAGTCTATGCGATTGAGGACAAACACTTAATGTGAATCTCATATGGTGTTCAGCATAGAGATGAAAGTCATAGGGATTGCCAAAAAACCTCCTAACAATTACATAAATGAACATCAGTTATTAATTATACCATATATATATAGATGGCGACTCAACTTAGAATACTAGTAAACCGGAGAAACAAGAGTCAAAAATAGCCCCCAAAAATTAATAAACTCACATATTTTTTATTGAAAATTCTGTCACTAGTTTTCACATAGAGCAAATGTTACCAAATAGTATATAGTAGATAGTTAACAAATATTGTGACTACATCCGTGGATACAAACAATGATCCGAGTTCACAGAACGGGACAATAGTGAATACAGCAAAAACTAAAGATATTTTCAAGTAGGCAGCAAATGTGCTGCTAACACATGAATGCTAGTGTCTCAAATATATAGAGATCCAACCCAGTAATACAATCACATTAGTGGTGCTAATGAGGTCGCCATATGTCTCTATTAGTGTTGAGCATTCCGATACCGCAAGTATCGGGTATCGGCCGATACTTGCGGGTATCGGAATTCCGATACCGAGATCCGATACTTTTGTGGTATCGGGAATCGGTATCGGGATTAATATCAATGTGTAAAATAAAGAATTAAAATAAAAAATAGGGATATACTCACCTCTCCGGCGGCTCCTGGACTTTACCGCCGTAACCGGGAGCCGTTGTACCTAAGAATGCGCGCTTGAAGGGCCTTAGATGAGGTCACTGCGTTCTGATTGGTCCGTAGCGGTCGCGTCACCGCTACGCGACCAATCACAAAGCAGTGACGTCACCTAAGGTCTTTCAAGCGCTTGAAATACTTTAGAAGACGTCACTGCTTTGTGATTGGTCGCGTAGCGGTCACGCGACCGCTACGCGACCAATCAGAAGCTGCGGACGTCTTCTAAGGTATTTCAAGCGCTTGAAAGACCTTAGGTGACATCACTGCTTTGTGATTGGTCGCGTAGCAGTGACGCGACCGCTACGGACCAATCAGAGCGCAGTGACCTCATCTAAGGCCCTTCAAGCGCGCATTCTTAGGTACAACGGCTCCCGGTTACGGCGGTAAAGTCCAGGCTGCGTCGGAGGGTGAGTATATCCCTATTTTTTATTTTAATTCTTTCTTTTACACATTGATATGGATCCCAGGGCCTGAAGGAGAGTTTCCTCTCCTTCAGACCCTGGGAACCATACAGGATACCGTCCGATACTTGGTGTCCCATTGACTTGTATGGGTATCGGGTATCGGTATCGGATTAGATCCGATACTTTGCCGGTATCGGCCGATACTTTCCGATACCGATACTTTCAAGTATCGGACGGTATCGCTCAACACTAGTCTCTATACAAAAAGTACAACATGTGGAGTTAAATAGGGGAATTAATTAACCATATGTGCAGAAGGTCCCGTCTGGATCCCGGTCACGTACCCCAACGCTCGATTCGCGTGCAATTGTTACCGCTTCCTCAGGGGGCATGGCTTAATAAGGATCTCAGTCTGGTTTAAATAGTGATAACATCTGATCATATGATAATATAAAAAAAAGTGCGAGTGCGCATGTGTGAAACGTAAGCAAACTTCCTCCCTGCGCCTTAACCCTCAGCCCCAAACAGCAAGTCCCGATCACGTGAGTGGGTCGGCGCCACGCCCACATCACACGACATAGGGCCGCCACTGGGTAAGAGGCAAAAGCGCAGGAAGTTCTGCCCGCCAGCGTATGCGAATGCCATAAAGAATGGTCATAAAGTGACTAGGTGCATTAGTATATGGTGTATGTAGCTGCCCAAATATTTATATTGGATTAACATCCCGTCGTCTGGGCACACGCACACGTGAACATGTGTTTGACATAATGGCTGCGAGAAATGAGACAGAGATGACACAATTGAAGACGATACCACGTCACTTTAGACAATTCCACGGATGTAACCCTAAGTCCTTTTTGGTACGGGGTATTGACCATGTCCAGTGTAGTATTAGAGGTAGAGATGTTAAGCGCATCCTGGCACAAAGAGAGTGTCGTTGGATTACCACGCTGGGCACTATGACGCCCATGGGTCTTAATGAATATGACTTCTGACATTGGGGACACTTATGTGAAAATAGAAGAAGATTGAAGAATCCACAAAATACCCTTGGATGGAGGAGTTATAAAGATTTTCAAGTGGATCGATTAATCTACAGGAAATATGATATGCACAGGATAACTGAGAAAAGTAATAAGACATTTATCAATATATGATCAAATATATTTGATCAATATATATGATTTGTTTCTTTGATTTATTATCATCTAGTGATTTGCCAGTGATATGATATTGTATTATTTTGTATGTCCCTATACAGTATGTCGGTTTTTCATTGTTTATGGCCAGAGTATATTTTATTTATTATTATATTTTTGCCTACTGGCTTATTTTTGTATGTGTGAAATAAAGTCTTTGGATTGTTATTTCATATATTAGATAACCCATTTAGTCTATTGTAGCTTAATGCGCTTTATAGGCACTTAGTCACTTTATGATTATATTTATAACATTTGTATACGCTGACAGGCTGAATTCTGTGTCCTGCATCTTTCCTGACGACGGTCCTAGGTCACGGGGTGCGGGCGTGACTGAGACCTGTCAAATGGGACTGAGGGCTGGGACGCAGGGAGGAACCCTGTCTGTGGTTCACGCATGCGCATGCAGCGCCCCAGAGTCCTGGTCGTGCAGTATTGTCGCTCTGCCGCTAAGGGGAGTGATGGTACTAAAGGAGTTCACCTGACCAGGTATCACAGTCACACATTACACTTCACACTCCGGTCACCAGGGGGAGCAAAAGGTTCTATTTACTAGGCCACTCCTCACACTCTGGTAAAACTGGGGGTTGGATAGGAAGTTAGAGAGAAAGCTGACTGGGTTTTTCTCAGGCAACATCCAGTGAGAGAGGGTGTTGCGGGGAAAGATTCAGGGGGGTCCCTGTCAGGGGTAGGATCCTGACAGAGGCCTAGCAAGAGACAGATCGTTACGGAGCCGCACCTGCACTTCATTGCGGCGGTATCTTAAGAAAGGACAAGAAGCGAAGTATATTGTGGAGAAGTGAGAAACGAGATCACAGCACAAAGGAGATAATACCGGGAGGAGTCATGCCCTAAGATCGTGGCAACATCCTTCTGAGACACGTCCTATCCAAACTGGGGGACGGAGAGAGAGAGAACATCAGAAACAGATACAAGAGTTGTGAGGACTATCCCGTGGTGCTCAGCAGGGAGGAACTACAACACACAGGCGCAAGTAGGAAGGCTACTGATTTCCACCTGCAAAGGGAACTCTGGATGTGCCTTCAGATCGGCCGGTCTCAGCAAGCCCTGTTAGCAGTGCTCTGGATTGTGGATGCTGAAGTCTACAGTAAAAGGTAAAGAGACTGCAACCCTGTGTCCTCATTATTTACCGCGACCTAAACCACCGCCACCTACACCTTTAATTGGACACCCCTTAGCAGGGCCACGGACCGGTCGGGCCACCGTGGCATCCCCAGAACTGCGATAGAGGGACCCGGTACCGAGTACCCCATTGCCCTGTGTCTGGGGGCGCTCCACGCACTTATACGTTTTCTGCATAATCATATGATCGGATGCGATCAGTATCGGCACTGAGTGTTATGTATAGTTAATCCAAAGAAAGAAAGATGAGTTCCAGCTCCGTAAAATTCCAAAGTTTAATAAAGTCCTTCATAAAATACAGACAGGTGACTGTGCTCCCTCCGGTATATATTCCCAAGTGTGAGAAGCAAATGGCGACGCGTTTCGATCCGAAGATCTTTTTCAAAGCCATACCTATATCTGATTGTGTTTCTCTATATAGAGAGATCCGCCAATCAGATTAAATTATTGGATCACATGACATTGCTTAAGGTCCTAGTAAAAACATTGACAACAAATAAATGTATATACAATTAAAATATTCACTTTATATTTAACAATAGTGCAGCATAGTTTCTGTACGTTTATTTAGTCCCACCGGGTGTCTGGTATTTAAATGAAAAATCCAATACGCCTCCCGTGTTAGGAGCCGTCTTCTCATATCCCCGCCCCGACGAGGCATATGCA
The DNA here is from genome assembly GCF_051348905.1 of Ranitomeya variabilis. NCBI lineage: Eukaryota > Metazoa > Chordata > Amphibia > Anura > Dendrobatidae > Ranitomeya > Ranitomeya variabilis. The sequence goes on along the minus strand of NC_135232.1, from coordinate 678,940,241 downwards.
CCTGCTCTATGGCCTGGATCTGAAAATTAGCAGTATTTCGTGCATGACAGGTTACAAAATGTCTGGATGCTGCTGACATATTCCTACTGCTACCTGTTATATTACTAATATCATGTAGATGTTCCCGAATACGGGTTTTGAGTTTTCTAGATGTGCAGCCCACATATGACATATTGCACTCTTTGCAATTGATTTTATACACCAAATTGGTAGAATTACAATTAATATATTGTTTAATACTAAAATTTATTGTACCTTCCACATTTTGAAAGGTTTTGGCTACCAAAGCATGTTTGCATGTGCTACAGTTATTCGTGCCACATCTGAAAAAACCAGGATAGTTTAACCACGTTTTTTTCTGTCCCATTATCTGAGACTGGGGGATATTTGGCTACCTATGGTTGGAGCCCTTCTTGATACTATATTAATTCCTGATTTTAAAATATCATTAAGATGTGGGTCCTCATAGAGGATGGGCAGATATCTATGAATAATATTTTTGATTTTATTGAATTGAGGACTGTATTGAAAACATATATACGGCTTTTTCACCTGATTTGGATCTATCCTCCTTTCTAAAGTTATTAGATCATTGCGATCCTTTTTTTCTACTATTTTTTTTGCTCTGTTGATTACCCAATTTGGATATTTCCGATTTTTTAGTTTATTTTCAATCTGCCTGAATTCTCCCTGAAGATCTATCTGCATAGAACAATTTCTCTTGATCCTAGTAAACTCACCCACCGGGATTGCCTTGATCGTGTGCTTACTGTGGCTACTGTCCGCATGCAAAATAGTGTTCCCACTAACTGGTTTATGATGGGTTTTGGTGGTGATATTTAGATCAATAGATCCGCTAAGTATGATGGAACTGTTGTCTGATCCAAATACATATGACAAATTGAAATCAAATCCGTCCAGTGCAATCATAACAAAAAGGGACCTAATTGTAAAGGAGGGACAGAGTCTATGTTTTCAATACAGTCCTCAATTCAATAAAATCAAAAATATTATTCATAGATATCTGCCCATCCTCTATGAGGACCCACATCTTAATGATATTTTAAAATCAGGAATTAATATAGTATCAAGAAGGGCTCCAACCATAGGTAGCCAAATATCCCCCAGTCTATTTCAATCTCAGATAATGGGACATAAAAAAACATGGTTAAACTATCCTGGTTTTTTCAGATGTGGCACGAATAACTGTAGCACATGCAAACATGCTTTGGTAGCCAAAACCTTTCAAAATGTGGAAGGTACAATAAATTTTAGTATTAAACAATATATTAATTGTAATTCTACCAATTTGGTGTATAAAATCAATTGCAAAGAGTGCAATATGTCATATGTGGGCTGCACATCTAGAAAACTCAAAACCCGTATTCGGGAACATCTACATGATATTAGTAATATAACAGGTAGCAGTAGGAATATGTCAGCAGCATCCAGACATTTTGTAATCTGTCATGCACGAAATACTGCTAATTTTCAGATCCAGGCCATAGAGCAGGTGCATATGCTTCGTCGGGGCGGGGATATGAGAAGACGTCTCCTAACACGGGAGGCGTATTGGATTTTTCATTTAAATACCAGACACCCGATGGGACTAAATAATCGTACAGAAACTATGCTGCACTATTGTTAAATATGAAGTGAATATTTTAATTGTATATACATTTATTTGTTGTCAATGTTTTTACTAGGACCTTAAGCAATGTCATGTGATCCAATAATTTAATCTGATTGGCGGATCTCTCTATATAGAGAAACACAATCAGATATAGGTATGGCTTTGAAAAAGATCTTCGGATCGAAACGCGTCGCCATTTGCTTCTCACACTTGGGAATATATACCGGAGGGAGCACAGTCACCTGTCTGTATTTTATGAAGGACTTTATTAAACTTTGGAATTTTACGGAGCTGGAACTCATCTTTCTTTCTTTGGATTTTACTCGGTTTCCCGCAAACGGAGTTCCGTGCACCTGCGTTCATCAATGGTGAGCTGGCTTACTACTTTTTTCTATTATGTATAGTTAATGCACTTTACAAGCACCTAGTCACTTTATGACCATTCTTTATGGCATTCACATACGCTGGCGGGCAGAACTTCCTGCGCTTTTGCCTCTTACCCAGTGGGGCCCTATGTCACGTGATGTGGGCGTGGCGCCGACCCACTCACGTGATCGGGACTTGCTGTTTGGGGCTGAGTGTTAAGGCGCAGGGAGGAAGCTTGCTTATGTTTCACACATGCGCACTCGCACTTTTTTTTATATTATCACATGATCGGATGTGATCACTATTTAAACCAGACTGAGATCCTTATTAAGCCACGCCCCCTGAGGAAGCGGTAACAATTGCACTCGAAACGCGCATTGGGGTACGTAACCGGGATCCAGACAGGACCTTCTGCACATATGGGCAATTAATTCCCCTATTTAACTCCACATGTTGTACTTTTTGTATAGAGACATATGGCGACCTCATTAGCACCACTAATGTGATTGTATAGGGTTGGATCTCTATATATTTGAGACACTAGCATTCATGTGTTAGCAGCACATTTGCTGCCTACTTGAAAATATCTTTAGTTTTTGCTGTATTCACTATTGTCCCATTCTGTGAACTCGGATCATTTTTTGTATCCACGGATTTTTTAACTATCTACTATATACTATTTGGTAACATTTGCTCTATGTGAAAAGTAGTGACAGAATTTTCAATAAAAAATATGTGAGTTTATTAATTTTTTTTGGCTATTTTTGACTCTTGTTTCTCCTGTTAACTACTAAACCTCCTAACAATGTGCAAATAACATAATGCCTAAATCATAAGTGGCATTGGCATATAAAAATGAATACAGAAGTTTACCTGATTCCTAATAGCATTAACTAATGCAGATAAGTCCCATGCCTCTGCCCCGATGTGCACATTTCGCCCAGCTTCTTCAGGGACATGGATACGTATAAAATAAAATTATATTAAATGTATTTGTATTTCAATTCAGCCACTCTCCTTGTCCCATTGGCTAAACAATTGCCTTGGGATAGTTTTTGTAAATGTTGTAAAGCCTTTTTGGAAGTGCATTTGAGCAGCAAGGTGGCTTGTTGTTGAAGGGAAATAGAGGGAAAAAAAAAAAAATCTTTAAATCTTCAGCATAGCGAGTGTGAGCGAGCTGAGTGTGACCTGAGCGTAAGTGTGGACGGCGGTAAGTGTGACTTGTGACTCAGTGACTTTGGAATCAGGGAGTTTCCAAGGGAGGAATTGCTGTTCCAAGTGTTAATTAATACTTTGTATTTATTTTTATTTAACGTTTCTGTCTGGTGCTATCCCCTTTAGGAAATGTGCTCCACAATTGTTAATGCCATCCAGTGCACATCTTGCCACATGTATGCAGTCCTTGATCAGCCGGTCGAGGGTGCCTACTGCTGTGCGAGATGTGAGCACATTGTGCATTTGGAAACCCAGATACTGGATCTAAATGTGCAGCTGGCAACACTGAGATCCATAGACAATATGGAGAGGAGTCTTCTGCTCACAGAGCAGACGCTCAATGGGATAGATGAGGAGGGGGATGGTAGGATGGAGCTGCAGGACAATGAGGCAGTTAGCTAGGTGACAGTCAGAAAGCAGGGTAGAGGGAAGAGTGCCAGGGAGGCTAGTCCTGATCTGGCTCACCCCAATAAGTTTGCTAAGTTGGCAGATGAGGGGGGTGCCAGTACAGGGGTAGCACTGCTGCAGCCAGGCATTTCCTCTGAAAGCTGGAGGAGTGACTGCTCCAGTAAGGAGGGAAATAGGAGAGCAGGGCAGGCCAGACAGGTGTTGGTAGTGGGGGACTCAATTATCAGGGGAACAGATAGGGCAATCTGTCACAAAGACAGGGATCGTCGAACGGTGTGCTGCCTACCTGGCGCTCGAGTCCGACACATCGCTGATCGGGTGGACAGATTACTGGGAGGGGCTGGTGACGACCCAGCGGTCATAGTGCACATTGGCACAAATGACAAAGTTAGAGGTAGGTGGAAGGTCCTTAAAGATGATTTCAGGGAATTAGGCTGCAAGCTGAAAGCAAGGACCTCCAACGTGGTATTTTCTGAAATACTGCCTGTACCACGTGCCACGCCAGAGAGGCAACGGGAGATTAGGGAGGTTAATAGGTGGCTCAAGAATTGGTGTAGGGAGGAGGGGTTTGGGTTCCTGCAGAACTGGGCCGACTTCTCAGTGGGCTACAGGCTCTACGCTAGGGATGGGCTGCACCTCAATGGGGAAGGTGCAGCTGTGCTGGGGGAGAAAATGGTTAGAAGGTTGGAGGAGTGTTTAAACTAGGGACTGGGGGGGAGGGTATTCATTTTATAGGAGGGGAAGATAGGGCAGATAGAGACCTGGGCACAAATAAGGAAGTTGGGGGTGGCGGAGGCATGGGGGGTGGGGTTAGAACAGTTAGTAATTTAAGAAAGAATAGAGGTACAGAGAGGAACATCAAGTGCATGTATACTAATGCCAGAAGCCTCGCCAACAAAATGGACGAATTAGAACTAATGTTGTTGGAACATAATTATGACATGGTGGGGATATCTGAAACATGGCTGGATGAGAGCCATGACTGGGCTGTTAACTTGCAGGGCTATAGCCTTTTCAGAAATGACCGTACAGATAAGCGAGGGGGTGGGGTGTGTCTGTTTGTAAAATCGACCTTAAAACCCATCCTGCGTGATAATATAGGTGAATCTAATGAAAATGTAGAGTCCCTGTGGGTGGAGATAAGGGGAGGGGGAAAAAATAATAAATTACTGATAGGGGTTTGTTATAAATCTCCAAAAATAATGGAAGCAATGGAGAATATCCTTGTAAAGCAAATAGATGAAGCTGCGACTCAAGGAGAAGTCATTATTATGGGGGACTTCAACTACCCTGAAATAGATTGGGGAACAGAAACCTGCAGTTCCAGTAAAGGTAATCGGTTTTTGACAACTATGAGAGACAATTACCTTTCACAACTGGTTCAGGACCCAACAAGAAGGGGGGCACTGCTAGACCTAATATTAACCAACAGGCCAGACCGCATATCAAATATAAGGGTTGGGGGTCACTTGGGGAATAGTGATCACAAAATAATAAGTTTTCATGTCTCCTTTAATAAGATGTGTAGTAGAGGGGTGTTGTGAATTAGACTTTTTTGGCTCCCTCTTGTGGTCACTAGTGATATGACTCTGGGATTGTCTTTCCTCAGTTTGGCACCCACCTGGGTCGTTAGTCCAGGGGTGTTGCTATATAAACTTCCTGGTTTCTCAGTCCAGTGCCTGGCATCGTTGTAATCAGTTCCTTTCTGTTTGCTCCTGTCTGCTGGTCTTGGATCTTGCAAAATTAAGCTAAGTCCTGCTTCCTTGTTTTTTGGTTATTTGCTTTGCTCTTAATTTTTGTCCAGCTTGTACTAAATGTGATTCCTGATTTTGCTGGAAGCTCTAGGGGGCTGGTGTTCTCCCCCCGGACCGTTAGACGGTCCGGGGGTTCTTGAATATCCAGCGTGGAAATTTTGATAGGGTTTTTGCTGACCATATAAGTCATCTTACTATATTCTGCTATTAGTCAGTGGGCCTCTCTTTGCTAAATATCTAGTTCATTCTTACGTTTGTCTTTCCTCCTTACCTCACCGTTATTATTTGTTGGGGGCTTGTATCCAACTTTTGGGGTCTTTTCTCTGGAGGCAAGAAAGGTCTATCTTTTCCCTTTTAGGGTTAGTTAGTTCTCCGGCTGGCGTGAGACGTCTAGAACCAACGTAGGCACGTTCCCCGGCTGCTGCTATTTGTGGTGCTAGGATTAGATATATGGTCAGCCCAGTTACCACTGCCCTATGAGCTGGTTTTTTGTGCTTGCAGACTTGGTATGTACTTTTGAGACCCTCTGCCATTGGGGTCATAACAGAGGGGTGACAAGGACACTAAACTTCCGGAGGGCAAATTTCCAACGGATGAGAGAGGATCTTGGTGCAATTAACTGGGACGATATCCTGAGACATAAAAGTACACAAAGAAAATGGGAGACATTTATTAGCATCCTGGATAGGACCTGTGCACAGTATATACCGTATGGGAATAAACATACTAGAAATAGGAGGAAACCAATATGGCTAAATAAAGCTGTAAGGGGCGCAATAAGTGACAAAAAGAAAGCATTTAGAGAATTAAAGGAAGTAGGTAGTGAGGAGGCATTAAATAAATACAAAAAATTAAATAAATTATGTAAAAAGCAAATCAAGGCAGCAAAGATTGAGACAGAGAGACTCATTGCTAGAGAGAGCAAAAATAACCCCAAAATATTCTTTAACTACATAAATAGTAAGAAACTAAAAAATGATAGTGTTGGCCCCCTTAAAAATAGTCTGGGTGAAATGGTGGATGAGGATGAGGAAAAAGCCAATATGCTAAATGACTTTTTTTCATCAGTATTTACAAAAGAAAATCCCATGGCAGCCAATATGACTAGTGATAATAATTCCCAATTTATTGTTACCTGCTTAACCCAGCAGGAAGTACGGCGGCGTCTAAAAATCACAAAAATTGACAAATCTCCGGGCCCGGATGGGATACACCCCCGAGTACTGCAGGAATTAAGTACAGTCATTGATAGACCATTATTTTTAATCTTTAAAGAGTCCATAATAACAGGGTCTGTACCACAGGACTGGCGTATAGCAAATGTGGTGCCAATATTCAAAAAGGGGACAAAAACTGAACTCGGAAATTATAGGCCAGTAAGTTTAACCTCGACTGTGGGTAAAATCCTGGAGGGCATTCTAAGGGATGCTATACTGGAGTATCTGAAGAGGAATAACCTCATGACCCAGTATCAGCACGGGTTTACTAGGGACCGATCATGTCAGACTAATTTGATCAGCTTCTATGAAGAGGTAAGTTCCGGTCTGGACCAAGGGAACCCAGTAGATGTAGTGTATATGGACTTTTCAAAAGCTTTTGATACGGTGCCACACAAAAGGTTGATACATAAAATGAGAATAATGGGGATAGGGGAAAATATGTGCAAGTGGGTAGAGAGTTGGCTAAGGGATAGGAAACAAAGGGTGGTTATTAATGGAGCACACTCGGACTGGGTCACGGTTAGTAGTGGGGTACCACAGGGGTCAGTATTGGGCCCTCTTCTTTTTAACATATTTATTAATGACCTTGTAGGGGGCATTCAGAGTAGAATTTCAATATTTGCAGATGACACTAAACTCTGCAGGGTAATCAATACAGGGGAGGACAATTTTATATTCCAGGCTGATTTATGTAAACTAGAAGCTTGGGCTGATAAATGGCAAATGAGCTTTAATGGGGATAAATGTAAGGTCATGCACTTGGGTAGAAGTAATAAGATGTATAACTATGTGCTTAATTCTAAAACTCTGGGCAAAACCGTCAATGAAAAAGACCTGGGTGTATGGGTGGATGACAAACTCATATTCAGTGGCCAGTGTCAGGCAGCTGCTACAAAGGCAAATAAAATAATGGGATGCATTAAAAAAGGCATAGATGCTCATGAGGAGAACATAATTTTACCTCTATACAAGTCACTAGTGCGACCATACTTAGAATACTGTGCACAGTTCTGGTCTCCGGTGTATAAGAAAGACATAGCTGAACTGGAGCAGGTGCAGAGAAGAGCGACCAAGGTTATTAAAGGACTGGGGGGTCTGCCATACCAAGATAGATTATTACACTTGGGGCTATTTAGTTTGGAAAAAAGAAGACTAAGGGGTGATCTTATGTTAATGTATAAATATATGAGGGGACAGTACAAAGACCTTTCTGCTGATCTTTTTAATCATAGACCGGTGACAGGGACAAGGGGGCATCCTCTACGTCTGGAGGAAAAAAGGTTTAAGCATAATAACAGACGCGGATTCTTTACTGTAAGAGCACTGAGACTATGGAACTCTCTGCCATATGATGTTGTAATGAGTGACTCGTTGCTTCAATTTAAGAGGGGACTGGATACCTTTCTGGAAAAGTATAATATTACAGGGTATATATATTAGATTCCTTGATAAGGCGTTGATCCAGGGAACTAGTCTGATTGCCGTATGTGGGGTCGGGAAGGAATTTTTTTCCCCATGATGGAGCTTACTCTTACCACATGGGTTTTTTTTGCCTTCCCCTGGATCAACATGTTAGGGCATGTTAGGTTAGGCTATGGGTTGAACTAGATGGACTTAAAGTCTTCCTTCAACCTTAATAACTATGTAACTATGTAACTATGTAGTCTGCTCATATACATTAGATTTCTAATGGATGATAGTTAGTGTTGAGCGATACCGTCCGATACTTGAAAGTATCGGTATCGGAAAGTAACGGCCAATACCGGCAAAGTATCGGATCTAATCCGATACCGATACCCGATACCAATACAAGTCAAAGGGACTCATGTATCGGACGGTATTCCTGATGGTTCCCAGGGTCTGAAGGAGAGGAAACTCTCCTTCAGGCCCTGGGAACCATATTAATGTGTAAAATAAAGAATTAAAATAAAAAATATTGCTATACTCACCTCTCCGACGCAGCCTGGACCTCAGCGAGGGAACCGGCAGCGTTGTTTGCTTAAAATTTGCGCGTTTATTTCCTTACTTGAAGTCCCGGCTTGTGATTGGTCGCGTGCCGCCCATGTGGCCGCGACGCGACCAATCACAGCAAGCCGTGACGTAATTTTAGGTCCTTCAGGATTTTAAAATTACGTTCTGGCTTGTGATTGGTCGCGTCGCGGTCACATGGGCGACGCGACCAATCACAAGCCGTGACGTCACGGGAGGCTGGACACGCGCGCATTTTAAAATGCGCGCTTGTCCTGCCTCCCGTGACGTCACGGCTTGTGATTGGTCGCATCGCGATGCGACCAATCACAAGCCAGAACGTAATTTTAAAATCCTGAAGGACCTAAAATTACGTCACGGCTTGCTGTGATTGGTCGCGTCGCGGCCACATGGGCGGCACGCGACCAATCACAAGCCGGGACTTCAAGTAAGGAAATAAACGCGCAAATTTTAAGCAAACAACGCTGCCGGTTCCCTCGCTGAGGTCCAGGCTGCGTCGGAGAGGTGAGTATAGCAATATTTTTTATTTTAATTCTCTCTTTTACACATTATTATATTAATGTTGTTTCGATACCGATACCCGATACCACAAAAGTATCGGATCTCGGTATCGGAATGCTCAACACTAATGATAGTATACTTTCCAGTCGGCAAAATTATGTTGTTTGGATCTTTAATGCCTAGGGCTGCTGTGGGGGTTGGAGAAGGGTTGTTGATCGGACATGATTTGGTTTTTCTATCTGATCCTCTTCTGCACCTAAATCTTTGCATGTTGCTAGAGGAAATGGGATTGGTAATGATGCCTGATTCCTATATATATATAGCGATATTCTCACAACTTTTTTGGTTGAGCTTTATCTAGCATGTTTTTATATTATTTTTTTACATTTAATTCCTTTACTTCTACAAATACTGTTATAATTAAGGGTTTCAAGAGCTTATCTCATTGTTTGCCTATGACCCCCTTTTTTAAGAGCAGTGAATCACTATTAAAAAGTGGACCAAGTATGGCCATTCACTTCGATATGCAACCTGTAATTTTCCATTTTTCCAAATCCCCTGGTATCTTTGAAGACAGTCATGAAGTGATCATTGGGCGATCTTCTGTAGGGATGAGGACTGTCTTACCCTGTTCCTACCCCTGAAGTCAACAGATGCACCATGTGAATACTGTCGTGCGGATTTGTATGTAAAAGTAACATGTCTAATGTAATGTGTTATGGTGCTGTACAGTATGTAAAGTGTTAACGCATAATGTGAGTGTAGCATAAGATATAGAATAAGGATAATAGGTTGAGCATATAACATAGGAAATGGTTAAGGACAGAACTAGCCCAGTGGGTGGACATCGGTGTCAATAAAAGGGGGGCATTCTTGGTTAGTGGGAGTTCAGTGTCCGCTAGTGAAGTGCATAGTGAAGTTCCAGTTCAGGTGCGGTGGGTTGTTAGAGGCAGCATGGGTCAACCATTCGAGGCAGTGAGAGGCCAAATAGAGTTCACTGATGGACATTCCTACAGCATCCGAAGCCTAGGGCTCAGGCCAGGTACCAAGGAGCAGGCCTCGTCTTCTGACATCACAAGGTCGGTGGACGTGGAATAATGTGGGGGGCGCATGGCCGGTCCCATGTGCACTGCAGTAGTGAACAACGAATCCCTGAGGCTGAAGGAATCAGCAGGCTTGAGGGTATTCCAGGATGAACAGGTGGCAGGACTGAGGAAGAGTTGTACTAAGGAGGAAGGAAGTGTGAATTGCTGTGCCCTATCGCCCCTGTACCCACTTCATGAACTTACACTTTATAGTAATTGTTTGATTGTTACAAAGTACTTGGTGTTCCATGCATTGTGTGCGGCGGCTCCTTGGGACGAAATACTGGAGGCAGCGGAGGCCTATGGTCTATAAGTGAGTGTGATGCATCCACACCTTACAGCACACTTGAACTGGGGCACCTCTTGTCTGTAAAATGCCAGAGGACAGCAGCTCGGTCACGACTACAGCTATCTGCCGCTATACACTTCCATTGAAAAAAATTGCTTGTCTTGATATGACAAACGTATTAATCAAGAATATTTTGGCAAAGTTGCTCTGTAAGGAACAGAGATGACACTGTGACAATAAATTCTATTTTCATGAAAAATAGTGGTTGTCACCATCGTGCACGATTGATGAACAAAAGATGTGAAGACTTTGGTGACTATTTTGGATATTGTAGATCTTTGATTGTGTTGCGCATCATTTTTGCACCATCAAGCTTCACCTATGATAAGAGAATATAAAGTTAAGGTACCTTCACACTAAACGACTTTGCAACGATAACGATAGCGATCCGTGACGTTGCAGCGTACTGGATAGCGATATCGTTGTGTTTGACACGCAGCAGCGATCTGGATCCTGCTGTGATATCGCTGGTCGTTGCTGAAAGTCCAGAACTTTATTTGGTCGTCAGATTGGCGTGTATCGTCGTGTTTGACAGCAAAAGCAACGATGCCAGCAATAATAATAATAATAATAATAATAATCCTTATTTATATAGCGCCAACATATTCCACAGCGCTTTACAGTTTAACAGTTTCAAACACAACAGTCATAGGTAACAATGTTAACAATACAGTAATAAAGCAAAATAAGACAAAATAAGACGACCCTGCTTGTGAGAGCTTACAATCTACAATGAGGTGGGGGAGATACAAAGCACAGGTGTGTATTTACAATGATGTATTTACAGTGATGGTCCAGGCATCTTCAGGGGGTGGGGGGTAGATGGAGATAGTGAATGGGCTACACACACACAAACATAAAATGACTGATTAGGGAACGTGATAGGCCGCTCTGAACAAATGAGTTTTGAGCGAGCGCCTAAAACTATGCAAGTTGTGGATGGTCCTAATATCTTGGGGTAGAGCATTCCAGAGGATTGGCGCAGCATGGGAGAAGTCTTGGAGTCGGGTGTGGGAGGTACGGATTAGTGCAGAGGTTAGTCGAAAGTCGTTTGCAGAGCGCAGCGGTCGGCTAGGCCGATAGACAGAAATGAGGGAGGAGATGTAAGGGGGTGCTGCACTGTGGAGAGCTTTGTGGGTGAGAACAAGTAGTTTGAATTGTATCCTGTAATGAATGGGCAGCCAGTGTAACGACTGGCGAAGAGCGGACACGTCCGAGTAACGATTAGCCAGATGGACGACCCTAGCTGCTGCATTAAGGATAGATTGGAGAGGGGAAAGTCGCGTGAGGGGAGGCCAATTAATAGAGAGATTTCAGCAATGTTTTACAATGGTAACCAGGGTAAATATCGTGGTACTAAGTGCAGGGCCACGCTTAGTAACCCGATATTTACCCTGGTTACCATTGTAAAAGTAAAAAAAAAACCACTACATACTCACCCTCTGATGTCTGTCATGTCCCCCGGCGTCCGCGCTGCTGCTAAGAGCTTCCTGCACTGAATGTGTCAGTGCCGGCCGTAAAGCAAAGCACAGCGGTGACGTCACCGCTGTGCCCTGCTACTGCCGGCGCTTACACAGTGCAGGGAAGCTGAAGGCGAGGGACGCGACAGACACGGCAATTTAAGTATGTAGTGTTTTTTTTTTTTTACATTTACACTGGTAACCAGGGTAAACATCGGGTTACTAAGCGCGGCCCTGCGCTTAGTAACCCGATGTTTACCCTGGTTACTCGGGGACTTTGGCATCGTTGGTCGCTGGAGAGCTGTCTGTGTGACAGCTCTCCAGCGACCACACAGCGACGCTGCAGCGATCGGCATCGTTGTCGATATCACTGCAGCGTCGCTTAATGAGACGGTACCTTTAGGTTTTTGTATTGGACAGAAGTCCAGTGCACCAAACCAAAAAACGTACCCGCTCACTACACTGTGTCAATCAGTGATGTTTTGAGACAGACACAATAGACTCAACCTCTTGTTGACACATCCTGCGCGCTGGTGCCTGAAATCCTGTCCTACTGGATTAATCTTCAAAACCTGCTCAAATTTCAATGCTGCCCCGACTATAGGAACTTCCTGATCTCCTCTATATCTGGGTCATCAAGTCAACTTTAAAAAGTTTAAAATGATGACAAGAAAAGAAAACAGGAAATAAGTTGGAGAGGTTTATCTGTGTTTCTGTGATAGTAATGTCAAATAAAGCACAAAGACAAAAACTTTCCATAATGGCAAGGTATGATCTATTGCTTTATTATTAGAGATAAACAGATCGATCTGTGGAGCACCTGATTTGAGTTCAATTTCCTCAAATTTTTAGATTCAGTTAGCAAAATAATAAAAAAAAACTTGCCCGGTACCATTTCCCATGCTGCATAAGCATCAGAGAGTGGAGGTTACTGTAATGTTGCGATGTATCACGGGCCTCCCCATAATGCCTGCTGTTATGACATCCTGCAGATTATCACACCTTGTACAATTGTCGTCACCACAAAATGTGAGATGGTCTGAGACGTTGTGCCTGCTCCAAATTAAATTGTAAAATCCAAATATGTGCACGGAAGAACCATGCTGATACATTGAGCATCAAAGTAGATCTCTGTTTATTACATCATCAGTCACTCATATACTGTATATAGACATTTCTTGGTCATTCATTGTAGCAATATAATTGGCTCAGCTTATCTCTAAATATGTGTTGGCATTAGCATATATACATCTCATTGCCTAAGGGTACTGTCACACAGTACCATTTTGATCGCTACGACGGCACGATCCGTGACGTCGCAGCGATCGTATGAATATCGCTCCAGCGTCGTAGACTGCGGTCACACGTTGCAATCACGGCGCTGGAGCGATGCCGAAGTCCCCGGTAACCAGGGTAAACATCGGGTAACTAAGCGCAGGGCCGCGCTTAGTAACCCGATGTTTACAGTGGTTACCAGCGTAAAAGTAATAAAAAAACAAACAGTACATACTTACATTCCGGTGTCTGTCCCCGGCGTTCTGCTTCTCTCCACTGTGTAAGCGCCATAGCCGGCAAGCACAGCGGTGACGTCAGACGTCACCGCTGTGCTCGCTTTCCGGCTGGCAGACGCTCACACAGTGGAGAGAAGCTGAGACGCTGGAGGACAGACACCGGAATGTAAGTATGTACTGTTTGTTTTTTTACGTTTACGCTGGTAACCACGGTAAACATCGGGTTACTAAGCGCGGCCCTGCGCTTAGTTACCCGATGTTTACCCTGGTTACAAGCGAACACATCGCTGGATCGCTGTCACACACAACGATCCAGCGATGTCAGCGGGTGATCAAGCGACGAAAGAAAGTTCCACACGATCTGCTACGACGTACGATTCTCAGCAGGATCCCTGATCGCTGCTGCGTGTCAGACACTGCGATATCGTAACGATATCGCTAGAACGTCACGAATCGTACCGTCGTAGCGATCAAAATGGTACTGTGTGACAGTACCTTAAAGGTAATACTGTGTACACCCAATTCAAGAGCTAAGTTGTGTCTTTCACTTTAAATTAGTTTCTTTCCCATGTTTTTTTTCTAAGTCTGTTAGACAAAGAAATTCCTAAGGGACCTCTTATCACAAAACATATATATTGAATAAAAACCCCATTTTGGAAAATCAGGATAAATAAATTTAAATCCTGCTCTCATACAGTGGTGGCCAGTACTGGGACCATCACATATCAGCGGTTCCCAGCAGAGCACAGCTTGTACAGCAGAGTCGTTTTCCATCTCCAGAGTCACTGGATAAATCAAGGTCTCATGTAGAGTGCAAGATTTGATGGTCAGCAGGGCCCTTTCTTGCCTGGGGAGTGTAAGCTGTTGTAACCAGCAGGGTTCTCTCTCTCCTGTAGAGTGTAAGCTCTTACGGTCAGCAGTGGTTCTCTATTTCTTTCTCACTCTGCTTCTCCATGTGCATTTTCCGACCACTTACAAGCTTTCCAGTATTCAGCCTCCAGCAAATTTATACTCCGCAAATCAAATTTTTGAGGAAATTTTGTTGAAGTCATCAAATTTGAATTTCCAAAGATCCACTCATCTCCACCAAGACATCTCTTCCTTCAGCTGACCAGCGCCCCCATAAACAATAGAGTCTTGGCCAAACCTATCAATATTGGTGGATGCCGCGTTGCCGCCTCTATTACTCTAATGTATATGGGGGGCTTTACTCAGAACTTGAAGCAATTTATCCACTCTTGCTATAAAACTTCATTACTGTCAAGGACTCTAAGAAAGTAGTGTGTCACATCCTAAATGGGCGGTTAGGGGGGTTGTTATTCAGCTGAGTATTAACAAACTTTATACTGTACTTATATTACCCCACAAGAATATAAATGTACTGTACGACCTCCATTCTTATGTCACAATAATTACAAGATATACTACCACCTCCTTAGCCACGAGGACAGTCGTTCTACTGTGAATGCTAAGGAACAGATGTAGCGCTATTATTTATGATGCAACTCACTCCATGGATCATATATTTAGCTAAGAAGTATTTGCAGTAGCCGTGAGACATGGAATAAATCATTAGATTCACAGTGGTATAAATTATATTTATTTTAGTTTTTGTAAAATGATTTTTGACTTTTTTTTATTTTCTAAAAATGTACTGGAAACTGCAGAGAACACTGAGGACTGTTTAATTATATACATTTCCCAATGCAATTATGCCATAAATTAATAGTCCTGTGAGCAGTGGCGTAACTACAAAGTTATGGGCCCCGGTGCGAACTTCCAAATGGGGCCCCCCCCCTACCCCCCCCTACCCCCCCCCACCTTCCCCCGCCCCCACAACCCCCCCACCTTCCCCCGCCCCGCTTCCCCTAGATACGCCTCGGACTGTTGCAGGAATCTCCTGCACTGCAACATGGTGTTGGGTGCCAGCACAGCCCGCACAGTGGTATATCCAGCACAGCCCGCACAGTGGTATATCCAGCACAGCCCGCACAGTGGTATATCCAGCACAGCCCGCACAGTGGTATATCCAGCACAGACCGCACAGTGGTATATCCAGCACAGACCGCACAGTGGTATATCCAGCACAGACCGCACAGTGGTATATCCAGCACAGCCCTCACAGTGGTATATCCAGCACAGCCCGCACAGGGGTATATACAGCACAGCCCGCACAGGGGTATATACAGCACAGCCCGCACAGGGGTATATACAGCACAGCCAGCACAGGGGGTATATAGAGCACAGCCCTCACAGTGGTATATCCAGCACAGACCGCACAGTGGTATATCCAGCACAGACCGCACAGTGGTATATCCAGCACAGACCGCACAGTGGTATATCCAGCACAGCCCTCACAGTGGTATATCCAGCACAGACCGCACAGTGGTATATCCAGCACAGACCGCACAGTGGTATATCCAGCACAGACCGCACAGTGGTATATCCAGCACAGACCGCACAGTGGTATATCCAGCACAGCCCGCACAGTGGTATATACAGCACAGCCCGCACAGGGGTATATACAGCACAGCCCGCACAGGGGTATACACAGCACAGCCCGCACAGGGGTATATACAGCACAGCCCGCACAGGGGTATATACAGCACAGCCAGCACAGGGGGTATATACAGCACAGCCCTCACAGTGGTATATCCAGCAGATCCCGCACAGTGGTATATACAGCAGAGCCCACACAGTGGTATATACAGCAGAGCCCGCACAGTGGTATATACAGCACAGCCCGCACAGTGGTATATACAGCACAGCCCGCACAGTGGTATATCCAGCACAGCCCGCACAGTGGTATATACAGCAGAGCCCGCACAGGGATATATAGAGCACAGCCCGCACAGTGGTATATCCAGCAGAGCCCGCACAGTGGTATATACAGCACAGCCCGCACAGTGGTATATACAGCAGAGCCCGCACAGTGGTATATACAGCACAGCCCGCACAGTGGTATATAGAGCACAGCCCGCAGTGGTATATAGAGCACAGCCCGCACAGTGGTATATAGAGCACAGCCCGCACAGTGGTATATAGAGCACAGCCCGCAGTGTTATATACAGCACAGCCCGCACAGTGGTATATAGAGCACAGCCCGCAGTGGTATATAGAGCACAGCCCGCACAGTGGTATATAGAGCACAGCCCGCACAGTGGTATATAGAGCACAGCCCGCACAGTGGTATATAGAGCACAGCCCGCACAGTGGTATATACAGCAGAGCCCGCACAGTGGTATATAGAGCACAGCCCGCACAGTGGTATATACAGCACAGCCCGCACAGTGTTATATACAGCAGAGCCCGCACAGTGGTATATAGAGCACAGCCCGCACAGTGTTATATACAGCAGAGCCCGCACAGTGGTATATACAGCACAGCCCGCACAGTGTTATATACAGCAGAGCCCGCACAGTGGTATATACAGCAGAGCCCGCACAGTGGTATATACAGCAGAGCCCGCACAGTGGTATATACAGCAGAGCCCCCACAGGGGTATATACAGCAGAGCCCGCACAGGGATATATAGAGCAAAGCCCACATCTCATCTCATCCCCCCCCCCCCGATAATGGCCCCACAGTCCGGTTAAAAAGAAAAAAAAAAAAACTCTCCTCACCTTTCCTTTTGCCCGCGCTGCTCCTGGCGGCTGCAGTCTGCCCAGGACACTGCAGGTGCGCGATGATATGACGTCATCGCGCACCCGCAGTGTACTGTCAGAGGCAGAGCGGGGAATGATGGGAGAGGAAGCGTCAGGTGACGCTCTCTCCTCCCATCATTGCATTGAACTATCCCGGTGTCATAGACGCCGGTATAGTTAAATGCGGCGGCGGCGGCACTGGGGGGGGTTCCGGGGGAGGAACAGTGCAGCGGCCCACTACTGGCATCGGCTCTTCTGGCATTTGCCAGAAGTGCCCGATGGCCAGCCTGGCCCTGCTCAGACCTGCCGGCCCGGGGCCCCTGACCTGCGGGGCCCGGTCGCAATGGCGACCGCTGCGACCGCGGTAGTTACGCCCCTGCCTGTGAGAGCTCAACGAGGAAGACTGGAATATGGCCAGACCAGTTAGGAGATTTTCTAAATAGTATCTTTAGGCTCATGCACATGTGTTATACAGATCCGTAGCGCAGTATCCTAACTGTGTCTTATTGCTTATACAACATCACTTCTGATTGCCTTTTCTGTATCACATTGGGATGGAATTATCTGATCTGTAATTTGTGCAGCTTCACGGAGGCTCAGTAGGTAAGGGGGCGATTGCCCCCATAAGAGCAGTTTCCTACTGCAATAGCTGAGTAAATAATTTCACAGTGAACAATAACTGGTCGACTTATAAAAAAAAAGTATTCTTACTTGTAGAGATGAGCGGATCTCACGAGATCTTAAAGGGAACCTGTCACCTGAATTTGGCGGGACTGGTTTTCGGTCATATGGGCGGGGTTTTCGGGTGTTTGATTCACCCTTTCCTTACCCGCTGGCTGCATGCTGGCCGCAATATTGGATTGAAGTTTATTCTCTGTCCTCCGTAGTACATGCCTGTGCAAGGCAATCTTGCCTTGCGCACGCGCAGTATGCTTTGCCCAACTGCGGGCAAAACCGAAAAGCATTAGTGCGCATGCGCCGGCGCACTATGTCCCGGAAGTATTAGTTAGGGCTAGGGTTAGGGCTAGGGTTAGGGTTAGGGCTAGGGTTAGGGCTAGGGTTAGGGTTAGGGTTAGGGCTAGGGTTAGGGCTAGGGTTAGGGTTGGAGCTAGGGTTGGAGCTAAAGTTAGGGTTGGGGCTAAAGTTAGGGTTAGGGTTTGGATTACATTTACGGTTGGGATTAGGGTTGGGATTAGAGTTAGGGGTGTGTCAGGGTTAGGGGCGTGGTTAGGGTTACCGTTGGGATCAGGGTTAGGGGTGTGTTTGGATTAGGGTTTCAGTTAGAATTGGGGAGTTTCCACTGTTTAGGCACATCAGGGGCTCTCCAAACGCGACATGGCGTCCGATCTCAATTCCAGCCAATTCTGCATTGAAAAAGTAAAACAGTGCTCCTTCCCTTCCGAGCTTTCCCGTGCGCCCAAACAGGGGTTTACCCCAACATATGGGGCATCAGCGTACTCGGGACAAATTGTACAACAACTTTTGGGGTCCAAGTTCTCTTGTTACCCTTGGGAAAATATAAATTTGGGAGGCTAAAAATCATTTTTGTGTGAAAAAAAAGGATTTTTTATTTTCACGGCTCTGCGTTGTAAACTGTAGTGAAACACTTGGGGGTTCAAAGTTCTCACATCACATCTAGATAAGTTCCTTGGGAGGTCCACCTTCCAATATGGGGTCACTTGTGGGGGGTTTCTACTGTTTGGGTACATCAGGGGCTCTGCAAATGCAACATGATGCCTGCAGACCAATCCATCTAAGTCTGCATTCCAAATGGCGCTCCTTCCCTTCCGAGCTCTGCCATGCGCCCAAACAGTGGTTCCCCCCCCAAATATGGGGTATCAGCGTACTCAGGACAAATTGGACAACAACTTTTGGGGTCCAATTTCTCCTGTTACCCTTGGGAAAATACAAAACTGGGGGCTAAAAATCATTTTTGTGGAAAAAAATATTTTTTATTTTCACGGCTCTGCGTTATAAACTGTAGTGAAACACTCGGGGGTTCAAAGTTCTCACAACACATCTAGATAAGTTCCTTGGGAGGTCTAGTTTCCAATATGGGGTCACTTGTGGAGGGTTTCTACTGTTTGGGTACATCAGGGGCTCTGCAAATGCAACATGACGCCTGCAAACCAATCCATCTAAGTCTGCATTCCAAATGGCGCTCCTTCCCTCCCAAGCTCTGCCATGCGCCCAAACAGTGGTTCCCCCCCAAATATGGGGTATCAGCGTACTCAGGACAAATTGGACAACAACTTTTGGGGTCCAATTTCTCCTGTTACCCTTGAGAAAATACAAAACTGGGGGCTAAAAAATCATTTTTGTGAAAAAAAAAAAAAGAATTTTTATTTTCACGGCTCTGCATTATTAACTGTAGTGAAACACTTGGGGGATCAAAGCTCTCAAAACTAGTGTTGAGCGATACCGTCCGATACTTGAAAGTATCGGTATCGGATAGTATCGGCCGATACCCGAAAAGTATCGGATATCGCCGATACCGATACCCGATACCAATACAAGTCAATGGGACACCAAGTATCAGAAGGTATCCTGATGGTTCCCAGGGTCTGAAGGAGAGGAAACTCTCCTTCAGGCCCTGGGATCCATATTACTGTGTAAAATAAAGAATTAAAATAAAAAATATTGATATACTCACCTCTCCGGAGGCCCCTGGACATCACCGCTGGTAACCGGCAGCCTTCTTTGCTTAAAATGAGCGCGTTTAGGGCCTTCCATGACGTCACGGCTTCTGATTGGTCGCGTGCCGCTCATGTGACCGCCACGCGACCAATCACAAGCCGTGACGTCATTCTCAGGTGCTAAATTCCTAAAATGAGGAGTTTAGGGCCTGAGAATGATGTCACGGCTTGTGATTGGTCGCGTGGCGGTCACATGAGCGGCACGCGACCAATCAGAAGCCGTGATGTCATGGAAGGCCCTAAAAGCGCTCATTTTAAGCAAAGAAGGCTGCCGGTTACCAGCGGTGATGTCCAGGGGCCTCCGGAGAGGTGAGTATATCAATATTTTTTATTTTAATTCTTTATTTTACACAGTAATATGGATCCGATACAGATTCCCGATACCACAAAAGTATCGGATCTCGGTATCGGAATTCCGATACCGCAAGTATCGGCCGATACCCGATACTTGCGGTATCGGAATGCTCAACACTACTCAAAACACATCTAGATAAGTTCCTTAGGGGGTCTACTTTCCAAAATGGTGTCACTTGTGGGGGGTTTCAATGTTTAGGCACATCAGGGGCTCTCCAAACGCAACATGGCGTCCCATCTTAATTCCAGTCAATTTTGCATTGAAAAGTCAAATGGCGCTCCTTCCTGTTGTGAAATTGGATTCTGGGCTCCCCCGGTGGCCACTTGTGGAATTGAACTTGTGTGCATCATCCCCTCTGTTCACCTGCTCCTATCAGGATGTGGGAGTCGCTATATAACCTTGCTCCTCTGTCAGTTTCTTGCTGGTCAACAATGTAATCAGAAGCCTTCTGTGCTTGTTCCTGCTACTAGACATCTCCCAGCTAAGTTGGACTTTTGTCCTTGTGTGTTTTTGCATTTTGTTCCTGTTCACAGCTGCTGTTTCGTTACTGTGTCTGGAAAGCTCTTGTGATCGGAAATTGCCACTCTGGTGTTATGAGTTAATGCTAGAGTCTTAAAGGAATTTCTGGATGGTGTTTTGATAGGGTTTTCTGCTGACCATGAAAGTGTCCTTTCTGTCTTCCTGCTATCTAGAAAGCGGACCTCGATTTTGCTAAACCTATTTTCATACTACGTTTGTCATTTCATCTAAAATCACCGCCAATATATGTGGGGGCCTCTGTCTGCCTTTTGGGAAAATTTCTCTAGAGGTGAGCCAGGACTGTCTTTTCCTCTGCTAGGATTAGGTAGTTCTCCGGCTGGCGCTGGGCATCTAGGGTTAAAAAACGTAGGCATGCTACCCGGCCACTTCTAGTTGTGCGGCAGGTTTAGTTCATGGTCAGTATAGTTTCCATCTTCCAAGAGCTAGTTCTCATATATGCTGGGCTATGTTCTCTCGCCATTGAGAATCATGACAGTTTGACCGGCCCAAAAAAGGGTTAAATTACTGGCTGAGAAAGGAGAGAAAAAAGAAGTCTGCTACAATTTTTTTTTTTTTTTTTTTTTTTTCCCTCTAGTTCTGAGTGTGCTCTTAATTGAATCACTTGCTAGTCTGCCTATACTGCAGCCTTCCTCTCTATCTCTCCTTCTAATCCTTGAATGGCTCTGTGTTCACCTGTTTCAAATGGATCTTCAGAGTGTAGCTACAGGTTTGAATAATCTCGCCACAAAGGTACAAAATTTGCAAGATTTTGTTGTTCATGCACCTATGTCTGAGCCTAGAATTCCTTTGCCTGAATTCTTCTCGGGGAATAGATCTCACTTTCAAAATTTTAAAAATAATTGCAAATTGTTTTTGTCCCTGAAGTCTCGCTCTGCCGGAGACCCTGCACAGCAGGTCAGGATTGTAATTTCCTTGCTCCGGGGCGACCCTCAAGACTGGGCTTTTGCATTGGCACCAGGGAATCCTGCGTTGCTCAATGTGGATGCGTTTTTTCTGGCCTTGGGGTTGCTTTATGAGAAACCTCATTTAGAGCTTCAGGCGGAAAAGGCCTTGATGTCCTTGTCTCAGGGGCAAGATGAAGCTGAAATATACTGCCAAAAATTCCGCAAATGGTCTGTGCTTACTCAGTGGAATGAGTGCGCCCTGGCGGCGATTTTCAGAGAAGGTCTCTCTGATGCCATTAAGGATGTTATGGTGGGGTTCCCTGTGCCTGCGAGTCTGAATGAGTCCATGACGATGGCTATTCAGATCGATAGGCGTCTGCGGGAGCGCAAACCTGTGCACCATTTGGCGGTGTCTACTGAGAAAACGCCAGAAAATATGCAATGTGATAGAATTCTGTCCAGAAGCGAGCGGCAGAATTTTAGACGAAAAAATGGGTTGTGCTTCTATTGTGGTGATTCAACTCATGTTATATCAGCATGCTTTAAGCGTACTAAGAAGCCTGACAAGTCTGTTTCAATTAGCACTTTACAGTCTAAGTTTATTCTATCTGTGACCCTGATTTGTTCTTTGTCATCTATTACCGCGGACGCCTATGTCGACTCTGGCGCTGCTTTGAGTCTTATGGATTGGTCCTTTGCCAAACGCTGTGGGTATGATTTGGAGCCACTGGAGGCTCCGATACCTCTGAAAGGGATTGACTCCACCCCATTGGCTAGTAATAAACCACAATACTGGACACAAGTGACTATGCGTGTTAATCCGGATCACCAGGAGGTTATTCGCTTTCTGGTGCTGTATAATCTACATGATGTTTTGGTGCTGGGATTGCCATGGCTGCAATCTCATAACCCAGTCCTCGACTGGAGAGCTATGTCTGTGTTAAGCTGGGGATGTAAAGGAACTCATGGGGACGTACCTTTGGTTTCCATTTCATCATCTATTCCCTCTGAGATTCCTGAATTCTTGTCTGACTTTCGTGACGTTTTTGAAGAACCCAAGGTTGGTTCACTACCTCCGCACCGGGAGTGCGATTGTGCCATAGACTTGATTCCGGGTAGTAAATACCCTAAGGGTCGTTTATTTAATCTGTCTGTGCCTGAACACGCTGCTATGCGAGAATATATAAAGGAGTCCTTGGAAAAGGGACATATTCGTCCTTCGTCATCTCCCTTAGGAGCCGGTTTTTTCTTTGTGTCTAAGAAAGACGGCTCTTTGAGGCCGTGTATTGATTATCGACTTTTGAATAAAATCACGGTTAAATATCAATATCCGTTACCACTGCTTACTGATTTGTTTGCTCGTATAAAGGGGGCCAAGTGGTTCTCTAAGATTGATCTCCGTGGGGCGTATAATTTGGTGCGAATCAAGCAGGGGGATGAGTGGAAAACCGCATTTAATACGCCCGAGGGCCATTTTGAGTATTTGGTGATGCCTTTTGGTCTTTCAAATGCCCCTTCAGTCTTCCAGTCCTTTATGCATGACATTTTCCGCGATTATTTGGATAAATTTATGATTGTTTATCTGGATGATATTCTGATTTTTTCGGATGACTGGGACTCTCATGTCCAGCAGGTCAGGAGGGTTTTTCAGGTTTTGCGGTCTAATTCCTTGTGTGTGAAGGGTTCTAAGTGTGTTTTTGGGGTTCAAAAGATTTCTTTCTTGGGATACATTTTTTCCCCCTCTTCCATCGAGATGGATCCTGTCAAGGTTCAGGCTATTGGTGATTGGACGCAACCCTCTTCTCTTAAGAGTCTTCAGAAATTTTTGGGCTTTGCTAACTTTTATCGTCGATTTATTGCTGGTTTTTCTGATGTTGTAAAACCATTGACTGATTTGACTAAGAAGGGTGCTGATGTTGCTGATTGGTCCCCTGATGCTGTGGAGGCCTTTCGGGAGCTCAAGCGCCGCTTTTCTTCCGCCCCAGTGTTGCGTCAGCCTGATGTTGCTCTTCCTTTTCAGGTTGAGGTCGACGCTTCTGAAATCGGAGCTGGGGCGGTGTTGTCGCAGAGAAGTTCCGACTGCTCCGTGATGAGACCTTGTGCTTTTTTTTCCCGTAAATTTTCGCCCGCCGAGCGGAATTATGATATTGGGAATCGGGAGCTTTTGGCCATGAAGTGGGCTTTTGAGGAGTGGCGTCACTGGCTTGAGGGGGCCAGACATCAGGTGGTGGTATTGACTGACCACAAAAATTTAATTTACCTTGAGTCTGCCAGGCGCCTGAATCCTAGACAGGCGCGCTGGTCGTTGTTTTTCTCTCGGTTTAATTTTGTGGTGTCGTACCTACCGGGTTCTAAGAATGTTAAGGCGGATGCCCTTTCTAGGAGTTTTGAGCCTGACTCCCCTGGTAATTCTGAGCCCACAGGTATCCTTAAAGATGGAGTGATATTGTCTGCCGTTTCTCCAGACCTGCGGCGGGCCTTGCAGGAGTTTCAGGCGGATAGACCTGATCGTTGCCCACCTGGTAGACTGTTTGTTCCTGATGATTGGACCAGTAGAGTCATCTCTGAGGTTCATTCTTCTGCGTTGGCAGGTCATCCTGGAATCTTTGGTACCAGGGATTTGGTGGCAAGGTCCTTCTGGTGGCCTTCCCTGTCACGAGATGTGCGAGGCTTTGTGCAGTCTTGTGACGTTTGTGCTCGGGCCAAGCCTTGTTGTTCTCGGGCTAGTGGATTGTTGTTGCCCTTGCCTATCCCGAAGAGGCCTTGGACGCACATCTCGATGGATTTTATTTCGGATCTGCCTGTTTCTCGGAAGATGTCTGTCATCTGGGTGGTGTGTGACCGTTTCTCTAAGATGGTCCATCTGGTTCCCTTGCCTAAGTTGCCTTCTTCTTCCGAGTTGGGTCCTCTGTTTTTTCAAAATGTTGTTCGTTTGCATGGTATTCCTGAGAATATCGTTTCTGACAGAGGGACCCAATTCGTGTCTAGATTTTGGCGGGCATTCTGTGCTAGGATGGGCATAGATTTGTCTTTTTCGTCTGCTTTCCATCCTCAGACTAATGGCCAGACCGAGCGGACTAATCAGACCTTGGAGACATATTTGAGGTGTTTTGTGTCTGCGGATCAGGATGATTGGGTTGCTTTTTTGCCTTTGGCGGAGTTCGCCCTCAATAATCGGGCCAGCTCTGCCACCTTGGTGTCCCCGTTTTTCTGTAATTTGGGGTTTCATCCTCGATTTTCCTCCGGTCAAGTGGAATCTTCGGATTGTCCTGGAGTGGATGCTGTGGTGGAGAGGTTGCATCAGATTTGGGGGCAGGTGGTGGACAATTTGAAGTTGTCCCAGGAGAAGACTCAGCTTTTTGCCAACCGCCGTCGTCGTGTTGGTCCTCGGCTTTGTGTTGGGGACTTGGTGTGGTTGTCTTCTCGTTTTGTCCCTATGAGGGTTTCTTCTCCTAAGTTTAAGCCTCGGTTCATCGGCCCGTACAAGATATTGGAGATTCTTAACCCTGTGTCCTTCCGTTTGGACCTCCCTGCATCCTTTTCGATTCATAATGTTTTTCATCGGTCATTGTTGCGCAGGTATGAGGTACCGGTTGTGCCTTCCGTTGAGCCTCCTGCTCCGGTGTTGGTTGAGGGTGAGTTGGAGTACGTTGTGGAAAAGATCTTAGACTCTCGTGTTTCCAGACGGAGACTCCAGTATCTGGTCAAATGGAAGGGATACGGTCAGGAGGATAATTCTTGGGTCACTGCCTCTGATGTTCATGCCTCCGATCTTGTCCGTGCCTTTCATAGGGCTCATCCTGATCGCCCTGGTGGTTCTGGTGAGGGTTCGGTGCCCCCTCCTTGAGGGGGGGGTACTGTTGTGAAATTGGATTCTGGGCTCCCCCGGTGGCCACTTGTGGAATTGAACTTGTGTGCATCATCCCCTCTGTTCACCTGCTCCTATCAGGATGTGGGAGTCGCTATATAACCTTGCTCCTCTGTCAGTTTCTTGCCGGTCAACAATGTAATCAGAAGCCTTCTGTGCTTGTTCCTGCTACTAGACATCTCCCAGCTAAGTTGGACTTTTGTCCTTGTGTGTTTTTGCATTTTGTTCCTGTTCACAGCTGCTGTTTCGTTACTGTGTCTGGAAAGCTCTTGTGATCGGAAATTGCCACTCTGGTGTTATGAGTTAATGCTAGAGTCTTAAAGGAATTTCTGGATGGTGTTTTGATAGGGTTTTCTGCTGACCATGAAAGTGTCCTTTCTGTCTTCCTGCTATCTAGAAAGCGGACCTCGATTTTGCTAAACCTATTTTCATACTACGTTTGTCATTTCATCTAAAATCACCGCCAATATATGTGGGGGCCTCTGTCTGCCTTTTGGGAAAATTTCTCTAGAGGTGAGCCAGGACTGTCTTTTCCTCTGCTAGGATTAGGTAGTTCTCCGGCTGGCGCTGGGCATCTAGGGTTAAAAAACGTAGGCATGCTACCCGGCCACTTCTAGTTGTGCGGCAGGTTTAGTTCATGGTCAGTATAGTTTCCATCTTCCAAGAGCTAGTTCTCATATATGCTGGGCTATGTTCTCTCGCCATTGAGAATCATGACACCTTCCCTTCCGAGCTCTGCTATGCGCCCAAACAGTGATTTATCCCCACATATGGGGTATCGGCGTACTCAGGACAAATTGCACAACAACTTTTGGGGTCCAATTTCTTCTCTTACCCTTGGGAAAATAAAAAACTGGGGGCGAAAATATAATTTTTTTGAAAAAATATGATTTTTTATTTTTACGGCTCTGCATTATAAACTTCTGTGAAGCACTTGGTAGGTCAAAGTGCTCACCACACATCTAGATAATTTCCTTAGGCGGTCTACTTTCCAAAATGGTGTCACTTGTGGGGGGTTTCAATGTTTAGGCACACCAGGGGCTCTCCAAACGCAACATGGCGTTCCATCTCAATTCCAGTCAATTTTGCATTGAAAAGTCAAATGGCGCTCCTTCCCTTCCGAGCTCTGCGGCGCACCCTAACAGTGGTTTACCCCCACATATGGGGTATCAGCGTACTCAGCACAAATTGTACAACAACTTTTGCAGTCCATTTTTTCCTGTTACCCTTGGTAAAATAAAACAAATTGGAGCTGAAATAAATTTTGTGTAAAAAAAAATTAAATGTTAATTTTTATTTAAACATTCCAAAAATTCCTGTGAAACACCTGAAGAGTTAATAAATTTTCTTGAATGTGGTTTTGAGCACCTTGAGGGGTGCAGTTTTTAGAATGGTGTCACACTTGGATATTTTCTGTCATATAGACCCCTCAAAATGACTTGAAATGAGATGTGGTCCCTAAAAAAAATGGTGTTGTAAAAATGAGAAATTGCTGGTCAAATTTTAACCCTTATAACTCCCTAACAAAAAAAAATGTTGGTTCCAAAATTGTGCTGATGTAAAGTAAACATGTGGGAAATGTTACTGATTAAGTATTTTGTGTGACATATCTCTGTGATTTAAGGGCATAAAAATTCAAATTTGGAAAATTGCAAAATTTTCAAAATTTTCGCCAAATTTCCATTTTTCGCAAATAAACGCAAGTTATATCGAAGAAATTTTACCACTATCATGAAGTACAATATGTCACGAGAAAACATTGTCAGAATCGCCAAGATCCGTTGAAGCGTTCCAGAGTTATAACCTCATAAAGGGACAGTGGTCATAATTGTAAAAATTGGCCCGGTCATTAACGTGCAAACCACCCTTGGGGGTAAAGGGGTTAAGTCACATGAGTCCAGCTGTGTTTAATTAAACTGATATTACTTGATTTGGAAAGGCACAAACCTGTCTATATAAGACCTCACAGCTCACAGTGCATGTCAGACCAAATGAGAATCATGAGGTCAAAGGAACTGGCCAAGAAGCTCAGAGACAGCATTGTGGCAAGGCACAGATCTTTCCAAAGTTGCAACAGAATTTCTGCAGTACTCAAAGTTTCTAAAAGCACAGTGGCCTCCATAATCCTTAAATGGAAGAAGTTTAGGACCACCAGAAGTCTTCCTAGACCTTCCCGTCCAACCAAACTGAACAATCATGGGAGAAGAGCCTTGGTGAAAGAGGTAAAGACGAACCCCAAGATCACTGTGGCTGAGCTCCAGAGATGCAGTAGGGAGATGGGAGAAAGTTCCACAAAGTCAACTGTTATGATCCTTAGTGGTTGAGGATCACAAAATACTCCAGCTAAGTAACAAAACATGGGACAAGCTCTAGAGAGGTGGCAAACTGGACTGACCGCAAATCTGAACCTATCCAACACACTAAAGGTAGCCGGTGAACGTGTCTAAAATCCTAGACGTCTCGAGCCAGCCTGAGGAACTAACTACCCCTAGAGAGAAAGAAAGACCTCACTTGCCTCCAGAGAAATAATCCCCAAAGATATAGAAGCCCCCAACAAATAATAACGGTGAGGTAAGAGGAAGGCACATACACAGGGGTGAAAGCAGATTCAGCAAATGAGGCCCACTAATACTAGATAGCAGAAAATAGAAAAGGGGTCTGTGCGGTCAGTAAAAAACCCTTACAAAATATCCACACTGAGATTTCAAGAACCCCCGCACCAACTAACGGTGTGGGGGGAGAAACTCAGTCCCCTAGAGCAACCAGCAAGCGAGGAAATCACATTTTAGCAAGCTGGACAAGAAACATGATGAATGCTGATAATCAAAAAGTAAACAAACAAAAACTTAGCTTGTCTTGGAGAGACTGGGAGCAAGGTAGTCACAAGGAATCTGAAGAGCACTGAATACATTGAGAGCAGGCAAGGAACTGAGTATCCAGGTGAGCTAAATAGAAAACCAACCAAGGATAACGAACCAGCTGATGCTGCCAACCTGCAGAAAGACAACACTACACAGTACCGCTTGTGACCACTAGAGGGAGCCCAAAAATAGAGTTCACAACAGTACCCCCCCCTTGAGGAGGGGTCACCGAACCCTCATCAAGACCCCCAGGGCGATCAGGATGAGCCGCGTGGAAGGCATGAACCAAATCGGCCGCATGAACATCAGAGGCGACAACCCAGGAATTATCCTCCTGACCATAGCCCTTCCACTTAACCAAATACTGAAGCCTCCGTCTAGAGATACGAGAATCCAAAATCTTCACCACGTACTCCAATTCGCCCTTGACCAGCACCGGAGCAGGAGGCTCAACAGAAGGAACCACAGGTACCACATACCTCCGCAACAAAGACCTATGGAACACATTATGAATGGCAAACGATGCTGGGAGATCCAAACGAAAAGACACCGGGTTAAGGATTTCCAAGATCTTATAAGGACCGATGAAGCGAGGCTTGAACTTAGGAGAGGAGACCTTCATAGGAACATACCGAGAAGACAGCCACACCAAATCCCCAACACAAAGTCGGGGACCCACACCGCGGCGGCGGTTGGCAAAGCGCTGAGCCTTCTCCTGTGACAACCTCAAATTGTCCACCACATGGTTCCAAATCTGCTGCAACCTATCCACCACAGAATCCACCCCAGGACAGTCAGAAGGCTCAACCTGACCCGAGGAAAAACGAGGATGGAAACCAGAATTGCAGAAAAAAGGCGAAACCAAAGTAGCAGAACTGTTGTGAATTTACCTTTTGGCTCCCTCTAGTGGTTACTAGTGATTTGACTCTGGGTATGTCATTCATCCCTTGTATGCTCACCTGGGTCGTTAGGTCAGGGGTGTTGCTATATAGGCTCCCTGGACCTTCAGTTCAATGCCTGGCAACGTTGTAATCAGAGCTAATCTGTTGTGCTCTTGTCTACTGATCCTGGTTCCTGCTAAATTAAGCTAAGTCTGCTTTCTTGCTTTTTGCTATTTGTTTTTGTTTGCATTTTTGTCCAGCTTGTACATAATCTGTATCCTATCCTTGCTGGAAGCTCTAGGGAGGCTGGAGTTCTCCCCCCGGGCCGTTAGACGGTTCGGGGGTTCTTGTATCTCCAGTGTGGAATTTTGTTAGGGTTTTTGTTGACCATATAAGTTATCTTACTACATTCTGCTATTAGTAAGTGGGCCTCTCTTTGCTAAACCTAGTTCATCTCTGTGTTTGTCATTTCCTCTTACCTCACCGTTATTATTTGTGGGGGGCTTGTATCCGACTTTTGGGGTCTATTCTCTGGAGGCAAGAGAGGTCTTTGTTTTCCTCTTCTAGGGGTAGTTAGTCCTCCGGCTGGCGCGAGACATCTAGCGACCAACGTAGGCATGTTCCCCGGCTACTTCTAGTGTTGGCGTTAGGAGTAGTTATATGGTCAACCCAGTTACCACTGCCCTATGAGCTGGATTTTTGTACGTCGCAGACTTACTTGTTCCTCTGAGACCCTCGCCATTGGGGTCATAATAACAGTTTGCCAGGCCAGTATTAAATGTTAAATGCATTGCAGAAGCGGGATTATAAGAAAGAAAGTTCTGAGGTTTTTTTTCTCTCTCTCATTTTTTTTTTCTTGTCCCCTTTACCTCTGAGTGGCTTGTGTTTGCTGCAGACATGAATGTCCAGACCTTGATTACAAGTGTGGATCAGCTTGCTGCTCGTGTGCAGGGCATACAAGATTATGTTATCAGAAATCCTATGTCAGAACCTAAGATACCGATTCCTGAACCGTTTTCCGGAGACCGATTTAAATTTAGAAATTTCAGGAATAATTGTAAATTGTTTTTGTCCCTGAAACCCTGTTCATCTGGAGACTCCGCTCAGCAAGTAAAAATTGTTATTTCTTTTTTACGGGGCGACCCTCAGGATTGGGCTTTCTCGCTGGCGCCAGGAGATCCGGCATTGGCTGACATTGATGCGTTTTTTCTGGCGCTTGGTTTGCTTTATGAGGAACCCAATCTTGAGATTCAGGCAGAAAAAGCCTTGCTGGCGATGTCTCAGGGCCAGGACGAGGCTGAAGTGTATTGCCAAAAATTTCGGAAATGGTCCGTGCTGACCCAGTGGAACGAGTGTGCATTGGCTGCAAATTTTAGAAATGGCCTTTCTGAAGCCATTAAGAATGTGATGGTGGGTTTTCCCATTCCCACAGGTCTGAATGATTCTATGGCCCTGGCTATTCAAATCGACCGGCGGTTGCGGGAGCGCAAGACCGCAAATTCCCTCATGGTGTTGTCTGAACAGGCACCTGATTTAATGCAATGTGATAGAATCCTGACTAGAAATGAGCGGAAAATTCATAGACGCCAGAATGGCTTGTGTTACTACTGTGGTGATTCTACGCATGTTATCTCAGCATGCTCTAAACGTCTTACTAAGGTTGTTAGTCCGGTCGCCATTGGTAATTTGCAACCTAAGTTTATTCTATCTGTAACTTTGATTTGCTCACTGTCATCGTATCCTGTCATGGCGTTTGTGGACTCAGGTGCTGCCCTGAGCCTTATGGATCTGTCATTTGCCAAGCGCTGCGGATTTGTTCTTGAGCCATTGGAAAATCCTATCCCTCTTAGGGGTATTGATTCTACGCCATTGGCAAAAAATAAACCGCAGTTTTGGACACAGGTTACCATGTGACTCCCGAACATCGGGAGGTAATACGTTTTCTTGTTCTGCATAAAATGCATGATTTGGTTGTTTTGGGTTTGCCATGGTTACAGACCCATAACCCAGTCTTGGACTGGAAGGCTATGTCAGTGTCAAGTTGGGGCTGCCATGGAATTCATGGAGATTCCCTGCCCTTGTCTATTGCTTCTTCTACGCCTTCGGAAGTTCCGGCGTATTTGTCTGATTATCAGGATGTCTTCAGCGAGTCTAAGTCCAGTGCACTGCCTCCTCATAGGGAATGTGACTGTGCAATAGATTTGATTCCTGGCAGTAAGTTTCCTAAGGGGAGACTGTTTAATCTGTCGGTACCTGAACATACCGCGATGCGTTCATATATCAAGGAGTCTCTTGAGAAGGGGCATATCCGTCCTTCTTCTTCCCCTCTTGGTGCGGGATTTTTTTTTGTGGCCAAAAAGGACGGATCTTTGAGGCCTTGTATTGACTATCGGCTTTTAAATAAGATCACTGTCAAATTTCAGTATCCTTTGCCGCTGTTGTCAGATTTGTTTGCCCGGATTAAAGGTGCCAGGTGGTTCACCAAGATAGACCTTCGTGGTGCGTACAACCTTGTGCGCATTAGGCAGGGCGATGAATGGAAAACCGCATTCAATACGCCTGAAGGTCATTTTGAGTACTTGATGATGCCATTTGGGCTCTATAATGCCCCTTCAGTTTTTCAGTCCTTCATGCATGACATTTTCCGGAAGTATCTGGATAAATTTTTGATTGTTTATCTGGATGATATTCTGGTTTTTTCTGATGATTGGGACTCGCATGTGGAGCAGGTCAGGATGGTTTTTGAGATTGTGCGTGAAAATTCTTTGTTTGTAAAAGGCTCAAAGTGTCTCTTTGGTGTACAGAAGGTTCCCTTTTTGGGGTTCATTTTTTCCCCTTCTGCTGTGGAGATGGATCCAGTCAAGGTCCGAGCTATTCATGATTGGACTCAACCCTCGTCAGTTAAGAGTCTTCAGAAGTTCTTGGGTTTTGCTAACTTCTACCGTCGTTTTATCGCAAATTTCTCTAGCGTTGTTAAACCGCTGACGGATATGACCAAGAAAGGCTCTGATGTAGCTAACTGGGCTCCTGCTGCCGTGGAGGCTTTCCAGGAGTTGAAACGCCGATTTACTTCGGCGCCTGTTTTGTGCCAGCCTGACGTCTCACTTCCCTTTCAGGTTGAGGTGGATGCTTCGGAGATTGGGGCAGGGGCCGTTTTGTCGCAGAGAGGCCCTGGTTGCTCTACTATGAGGCCTTGTGCCTTTTTCTCTAGGAAGTTTTCGCCGGCAGAGCGAAATTATGATGTGGGCAATCGGGAGTTGTTGGCCATGAAGTGGGCATTTGAGGAGTGGCGTCATTGGCTCGAGGGTGCTAAGCATCGTGTGGTGGTCTTGACTGATCACAAAAATCTGATGTATCTCGAGTCTGCTAAACGCCTGAATCCTAGACAGGCCCGCTGGTCATTGTTTTTCTCCCTTTTTGACTTTGTGGTCTCGTATTTACCAGGTTCTAAGAATGTGAAGGCCGATGCTCTGTCTAGGAGCTTTGTGCCTGATGCTCCTGGAGTCGCTGAACCTGTGGGTATTCTTAAAGAAGGAGTTATCGTGTCTGCTATTTCTCCAGATCTGCGACGTGTGTTGCAGAGATTTCAGGCTGGTAGGCCTGACTCTTGTCCACCTGACAGATTGTTTGTGCCTGCTAGATGGACCAGCAGAGTCATTTCCGAGGTTCATTCCTCGGTGTTGGCAGGGCACCCGGGAATTTTTGGCACCAGAGATCTGGTGGCCAGATCCTTTTGGTGGCCTTCCTTGTCTAGGGATGTGCGGTCATTTGTGCAGTCCTGTGGTACTTGTGCCCGAGCTAAGCCTTGTTGCTCTCGTGCCAGCGGGTTGCTCTTGCCCTTGCCTGTCCCGAAGAGACCTTGGACACACATCTCTATGGATTTCATTTCGGATCTTCCGGTGTCTCAGGGCATGTCTGTCATCTGGGTGATATGTGATCGTTTCTCCAAGATGGTCCATCTGGTTCCTTTGCCTAAGCTGCCTTCCTCTTCTGATCTGGTTCCTGTGTTCTTCCAGAACGTGGTTCGTTTGCACGGCATTCCTGAGAATATTGTGTCGGACAGAGGATCCCAGTTTGTTTCCAGGTTCTGGCGATCCTTTTGTGGTAGGATGGGCATTGATTTGTCGTTTTCATCCGCTTTCCCTCCCCAGACTAACGGACAAACGGAGCGAACTAATCAGACTCTGGAGGCTTATTTGAGGTGTTTTGTCTCTTCTGATCAGGATGATTGGGTGACCTTCTTGCCGTTGGCTGAATTTGCCCTTAATAATCGGGCTAGTTCCGCCACCTTGGTTTCGCCATTTTTCTGCAACTCTGGTTTCCATCCTCGTTTTTCCTCGGGACATGTGGAGCCTTCTGACTGTCCTGGGGTGGATTCCGTGGTGGATAGGTTGCAGCGGATCTGGAGTCATGTGGTGGACAACTTGAAGTTGTCACAGGAGAAGGCTCAGCATTTTGCCAACCGCCGCCGCGGTGTGGGTCCCCGAATTCGCGTTGGGGATTTGGTATGGCTGTCTTCTCGATTTGTTCCTATGAAGGTCTCCTCTCCCAAATTTAAGCCTCGCTTCATTGGTCCTTACAAGATATTGGAAATCATTAATCCTGTATCCTTTCGCCTGGATCTTCCGGTGTCGTTTGCCATTCACAACGTATTTCATAGGTCCTTGTTGCGGCGGTACGTTGTGCCTGTGGTTCCTTCTGCTGAGCCTCCTGCTCCGGTGTTGGTTGAGGGCGAGTTGGAGTACGTGGTGGAGAAGATCTTAGATTCTCGTCTCTCCAGGCGGAGGCTTCAGTACCTGGTCAAGTGGAAGGGATATGGTCAGGAGGATAATTCCTGGGTGGTCGCCTCTGATGTACATGCGGCCGATTTAGTTCGTGCCTTTCACGCCGCTCATCCTGATCGCCCTGGTGGTCTTGGTGAGGGTTCGGTGACCCCTCACTAAGGGGGGGGTACTGTTGTGAATTTACCTTTTGGCTCCCTCTAGTGGTTACTAGTGATTTGACTCTGGGTATGTCATTCATCCCTTGTATGCTCACCTGGGTCGTTAGGTCAGGGGTGTTGCTATATAGGCTCCCTGGACCTTCAGTTCAATGCCTGGCAACGTTGTAATCAGAGCTAATCTGTTGTGCTCTTGTCTACTGATCCTGGTTCCTGCTAAATTAAGCTAAGTCTGCTTTCTTGCTTTTCGCTATTTGTTTTTGTTTGCATTTTTGTCCAGCTTGTACATAATCTGTATCCTATCCTTGCTGGAAGCTCTAGGGAGGCTGGAGTTCTCCCCCCGGGCCGTTAGACGGTTCGGGGGTTCTTGTATCTCCAGTGTGGAATTTTGTTAGGGTTTTTGTTGACCATATAAGTTATCTTACTACATTCTGCTATTAGTAAGTGGGCCTCTCTTTGCTAAACCTAGTTCATCTCTGTGTTTGTCATTTCCTCTTACCTCACCGTTATTATTTGTGGGGGGCTTGTATCCGACTTTTGGGGTCTATTCTCTGGAGGCAAGAGAGGTCTTTGTTTTCCTCTTCTAGGGGTAGTTAGTCCTCCGGCTGGCGCGAGACATCTAGCAACCAACGTAGGCATGTTCCCCGGCTACTTCTAGTGTTGGCGTTAGGAGTAGTTATATGGTCAACCCAGTTACCACTGCCCTATGAGCTGGATTTTTGTACGTCGCAGACTTACTTGTTCCTCTGAGACCCTCGCCATTGGGGTCATAACACAGAACTAGCCCGATTATTAAGGGCAAACTCGGCCAATGGCAAAAAAGTCACCCAATCATCCTGATCAGCAGAAACAAAACATCTCAAATAAGTTTCCAACGTCTGATTAGTTCGCTTGGTTTGGCCATTAGTCTAAGGATGGAAGGCCGACGAAAAAGACAAATCAATGCCCATCTTAGCACAAAAAGACCGCCAAAACCTGGACACAAACTGGGATCCTCTATCAGACACAATATTTTCAGGAATGCCGTGCAAGCGAACCACATTCTGAAAAAATAGAGGAACCAAATCGGAGGAAGAAGGCAACTTAGGCAAGGGCACCAAATGGACCATCTTGGAAAAATGATCACACACCACCCAGATGACAGACATTTTCTGAGATACTGGAAGATCCGAAATAAAATCCATGGAAATGTGCGTCCAAGGCCTTTTCGGAATAGGCAAAGGCAAAAGCAAACCGCTGGCACGAGAACAGCAAGGCTTAGCCCGAGCACAAATCCCACAAGACTGCACAAAGGAACGCACATCCCGCGACAAGGAAGGCCACCAGAAGGACCTAGCCACCAAATCTCTGGTACCAAAAATCCCAGGATGACCCGCCAACACCGAAGAATGAACCTCAGAAATAACTCTGCTGGTCCATCTCTCCGGGACAAACAGTCTCTCTGGTGGACAACGGTCAGGTCTATCCGCCTGAAATTTCTGCAGCACTCTTCGCAAATCTGGGGAAATGGCAGACAAAATCACTCCCTCTCTGAGAATACCAGCCGGCTCAGAAACTCCCGGAGAGTCAGGCACAAAACTCCTAGAAAGTGCATCAGCTTTCACGTTCTTCGAACCAGGCAGGTATGAGACCACGAAGTTGAAACGGGAGAAAAACAACGACCAACGAGCCTGTCTAGGATTCAGGCGCTTGGCAGATTTAAGGTAAATCAGATTTTTGTGATCAGTCAAGACCACCACGCGATGTTTAGCTCCTTCGAGCCAATGTCGCCACTCCTCAAATGCCCACTTCATAGCCAACAACTCCCGATTACCAACATCATAATTCCGCTCGGTAGGCGAAAACTTTCTTGAAAAGAAAGCACATGGCTTCATCACAGAGCCATCAGAGCTTCTCTGCGACAAAACAGCCCCTGCTCCAATCTCAGAAGCATCAACCTCGACCTGGAAGGGGAGAGAGACATCTGGCTGACATAAGACTGGAGCTGAAGAAAACCGGTGCTTCAGCTCCCGAAAGGCCTCCACGGCCGCAGGAGACCAATTAGTAACATCAGAACCCTTCTTGGTCAAATCCGTCAAAGGTTTAACCACGCTAGAAAAATTAGCGATGAAACGACGATAAAAATTAGCAAAACCCAAGAACTTCTGAAGACTCTTAACAGACGTGGGCTGAGTCCAGTCATGAATAGCCTGGACCTTGACTGGGTCCATCTCCACAGTAGAAGGAGAAAAAATAAAACCCAAAAAGGAGACCTTCTGTACTCCGAAGAGGCATTTTGAGCCCTTCACAAATAAAGCATTAGCACGCAGGACCTGAAACACCATCCTGACCTGCTTCACATGGGACTCCCAATCATCAGAAAAGACCAAAATGTCATCCAGATAAACAATCATAAATTTATCCAGATATTCTCGGAAGATGTCATGCATGAAGGACTGAAACACAGAAGGAGCATTAGAGAGTCCAAAAGGCATCACCAAGTACTCAAAATGGCCTTCAGGCGTATTAAATGCTGTTTTCCATTCATCTCCCTGCTTAATGCGCACAAGGTTATACGCACCACGGAGATCTATCTTGGTGAACCAACTGGCACCCTTAATCCGAGCAAACAAATCAGACAATAGTGGTAAAGGATACTGAAATTTGACTGTGATTTTATTCAGAAGACGATAATCTATACAAGGTCTCAAAGAACCGTCCTTCCTGGCCACAAAAAAAAATCCTGCACCAAGAGGGGAAGAGGATGGGCGAATATGTCCCTTCTCCAAAGACTCCTTTATATAACTCCGCATCGCGGCATGCTCTGGTATAGACAGATTAAAAAGTCGTCCCTTAGGGAATTTACTACCAGGAATTAAATTTATAGCACAGTCACAATCCCTATGAGGGGGCAGGGCACTGGACCTGGGCTCATCAAATACATCCTGGTAGTCAGACAAAAACTCAGGGACCTCAGAAGGAGTGGAAGAAGCAATAGACACCAACGGAGCATCGCCATGAATTCCCTGACAACCCCAACTTGACACAGACATAGCTTTCCAATCTAAAACTGGATTATGAGCCTGCAGCCATGGCAGACCCAAAACGACAACATCATGCAAATTATGCAGAACAAGAAAGCGAATCACCTCCTGATGTACGGGAGTCATGCACATGGTCATTTGCGTCCAATACTGAGGCTTATTCTCAGCCAATGGCGTAGCATCAATTCCCCTCAGAGAAATGGGAAATTCTAAAGGCTCCAGGACAAAACCACAGCGCCTGGCAAACGACAAATCCATCAGATTCAGGGAAGCACCCGAATCCACAAAAGCCATAACCGGGTAGGACGACAAAGAACAAATCAAAGTAACAGACAAAATAAATTTAGGCTGCATAGTACCAATGGTGACAGGTTTAACGATTTTT
Organism: Ranitomeya variabilis; assembly: GCF_051348905.1. Taxonomy (NCBI): domain Eukaryota; kingdom Metazoa; phylum Chordata; class Amphibia; order Anura; family Dendrobatidae; genus Ranitomeya; species Ranitomeya variabilis. The sequence goes on along the minus strand of NC_135232.1, from coordinate 678,902,674 downwards.
TTTAAGCATTTAGAGCATGCTGATGAAGCGCCCCCACCGCCGCAGGGCCGAGGGGTACCCGGTACCGGGCCTACGGGTCTCTGCTTCTGGGGTTGTCACGGCGGCTAGGCCCCGGTCCGTGACCCTGCCGTGGGGCGCACAGTGAATGATAGGTGTGGATGTTGGTAGTGGGGGTGCGGTGCAGTAAATAACGAGGACACCAGGTTGCAGTCTCTTTACCTCTTTACTGAAGATCTCTGGGTCCACAGTCCAGCATACGGTTCACCAGGCTGCGCAAGTCCAGCCGGTCCAATGGCACCTCCAGAGTTCTCTTCACAGGTGGAAATCGGTGCCTTCCTTCTAGCGCTATGTGTTGCGGTCCTTCCCTGCTGTGCTTACGGAAAGTCCCCACAACCGTTGTGTCTGTTTCTTAAGTTCCCTCACAACTCGATTAAATGATGTTCTTCTAATCCTCCATCCCTCCCTGATGTTCTGGTTGGGACGGCACCCGTTTGACGGGTAGGCTCGGAGCTCTTCCGGGACCCTAGAGTCGCCCCTCTCCACAAGGTGCCCCCCAAGACTTCATAGGTGATTTGTGTGAGACAGCCCGCCTTAGACTGACTGTCCTGCCGCTGTTTAGAGTATTGCTTGAAGCTGAATGTTATAATACTCCCTCGGCGTTCCGGCCACCGGTAGTGCGCCTCAGTAGGGTGTTGCTCCGGTCTTACAGCACGACCCCTACTGGTATTCTCCTATTGCTTGATCTCGTTTCTCACTCAGCACAATCTATCTCGCTTCTAGTCCTTTCTTGGGCCCCGCCACTTCCCGGAGCTGGCGCAGGCCCGTTACGTTCTTTCCAATGCCAAGCCTCTGTCAGGATCCCACCCCTGACAGAGACCCTACTGTATCTTCCCCTACAACACCCTCTGCCACAAGGTGTTGCCTGGTTCCAACCCAGTCAGCTTTCTGATCTAACTTCCTGCCTGACCCCCAGTTTACCCACTATGGTGGGGAGTGGCCTAATGAATAGCACCCTTAGCTCCCCCCGGAGGCCCAGCTGTGAAATGTATTGGTGTCTGTGATACCTGATCAGATGAACTCCTTCAGTGCCATCGGACGCACCGTAGCTCCTCATAGTGGCGGAGCCACAGTACTGCAACGACCAGGACTCTGGGGCGCTGCACTCCCCCCTGGTTAAACACAGTACTCCGGGACTGGGAAGAAAACAACAATACAAGTTAGCAAAAAGACATACAATTTTGTTGAGTGCAATAATAATAAGCATATTTGAACAGAGCTTCCCTTTATGGGAGGTGAGGACACTTGAACGTTACAAACATGGTAAAATATCATAGCAACATGCTATAATTAACTTTTCTTACCCAACCGGGTATTCTACTAAGTGCAAGAATTGTTGAACAATAATTTAACTTTGCCTTTAAGGACATACACTCTTAATCCACTAAAGACCTTCCTATAATCACCTTATAAGGTATTTTAACTTTTTCATTCTCCTTCTTTAAATCTGCAGTACCGCCTGTCCTATCGGCACCAGACCTACTGCCTCTCCTTTCTGTTACAGGACCGCCCCGTTCAGCCAGGGCCTACTGCCTTTTCAACTATTATACACAGTATAGAACGTAACATTACTTTCAGTTTAAGAGCACTAAGTCATCTCTACATGACTCCTATGAGGACTCAGGGTTTACCTTCTATCCTAACTATCTATCAGCATTATCAAAAACATTTTCTATCGAACATTAAACCTTCTCATTATCTTTCTTCCTTTCATGCATGCTGGACACCACATCTATCCCTACGGGTCCACTGCATCCTTCTTCTATCTTTCACCTTTTACTTCTCAGAGCACATCATCAGTTTTTCTTCACATTTAACTAATTAAACACATATAACTTTCTCATGTAAACATTATCATCACTTTCTTTGGTCAAGACATTATTGCTTCCAATCTTAAAGCAATATCACAGTTTAAGCGTAACAAATGAACATCCCCTTTAAGAGGGGACCAAGTCTCTATGAGGTAGCACGCCTTCTCAAGCTACCAGTCCATACTCAGCAAAGGTTCCAGTGTGGTATCTTCACAAAGAGTTCTTCTTTAAGTAAAATCAGTAAGGAGCACCTTTAAGAAGGTGCAAACTATATACAAGCAGTTTGTATCATGCATTGTTCATGATCCAGCAGTTCTTTCAGTGATGAATAAACAGGAAACAAAACAAAAAGCAGAAGAAGGGATCCCGGCTAAACAAAGGGATCCCTTTAAGAATAACCCAGGTCGGGTTTAAAGTAGCAAAAAGCAGGGAAACAAACAGTTAACTATTTACAGTTTCAGGTTTCCGAGGTTTAGTTGGAAGGCTTCCAGGGCTGCACCTGGCACTTAACCCTTCCTGACCTGGGAAAAGTGAGGTCCAGGGTTGCACCCAGTGCTGGACAAACGCCGTTAATCCGTCTTTCATGTACAGTTAAATCATGCGCAGCGATGGAGGTCCGCGCAGCTCGAGTAGGGGCATTTGTTGCAGCAGAGGTAGCGGCTGCTGCAAGATCAGTCACTGGAACGGAGTCGGCAGCTTTGGCACTAGCAGTCACTGGAGTGGTGTCGGTCGTCAGGGCAGGGTCGTCCTTCATACCTGCTTCAGATGTGGTCCCTCCGGTGCCGATCTGCTCCGTCTCCGCTGGGGTCTGGAACGCTGGTTGCGGGGCCTTGTGCTGCGACGTTGTCATCTCTGCTCGCAGCATCTCGCTTTCCGGCAGGGCCTTGCTTTCCAGCTTCGGAGCGCTGGGACTTCTTTCCTGCTCCGGACCAGATGAGGCTGCCGACAGATGTCTGGTGAGGCTCCTGATGATGGCCTTCTTCCACCCGGCCTCAGTGCTCAGCTGCGTCCGCCGGGGTCGGTCGCTGAGCTCGTCCACTCCGGCCTGCAGGAATTCGGCATCAGCGGTGGAGGCCTGGTTGTGGTGCCCCTCCGGGTGGCTGGGGAAGTCCTCTGCTCCGACCCCACGCTCCGGCTCCGGGCGGCTCGCCATGGCGTCCTCCATGTCGCTGACTTCTTCTTCCTGGTCCTTTTCCCGCTCTCTCCTTCGTGGGCGGTTTCGTTTTCTTTGTCTCTGCCCACCATTGAGGATCAGGAGGCGGACCTCAGCTGCTGACGGACACGTCCTCAAGGGGCAGAAATACTTAGACTGGGCGGCCATTGTCTTTCGCGCTCTTCAGCTTGTTTACGCCCACTTCCACGCCCTTCTTCCTCTCCTGCGCTCTCCTCAGCGCTGTAATGGCGGCGGTTTTGGCGGGAACTTCTGGCGGTAAGTGACAACACACAGTCTTTGCAATAAAGTACAGTCCAAGCACAATAAATCACAGTTCCAAGGCACACATGACCCGATTCCTCAGGCTTAAGTAGATCCTGTTCGTGACACCAAGTTGAAGCGCCCCCACCGCCGCAGGGCCGAGGGGTACCCGGTACCGGGCCTACGGGTCTCTGCTTCTGGGGTTGTCACGGCGGCTAGGCCCCGGTCCGTGACCCTGCCGTGGGGCACACAGTGAATGATAGGTGTGGATGTTGGTAGTGGGGGTGCGGTGCAGTAAATAACGAGGACACCAGGTTGCAGTCTCTTTACCTCTTTACTGAAGATCTCTGGGTCCACAGTCCAGCATACGGTTCACCAGGCTGCGCAAGTCCGGCCGGTCCAATGGCACCTCCAGAGTTCTCTTCACAGGTGGAAATCGGTGCCTTCCTTCTAGCGCTATGTGTTGCGGTCCTTCCCTGCTGTGCTTACGGAAAGTCCCCACAACCGTTGTGTCTGTTTCTTAAGTTCCCTCACAACTCGATTAAATGATGTTCTTCTAATCCTCCGTCCCTCCCTGATGTTCTGGTTGGGACGGCACCCGTTTGACGGGTAGGCTCGGAGCTCTTCCGGGACCCTAGAGTCGCCCCTCTCCACAAGGTGCCCCCCAAGACTTCATAGGTGATTTGTGTGAGACAGCCCGCCTTAGACTGACTGTCCTGCCGCTGTTTAGAGTATTGCTTGAAGCTGAATGTTATAATACTCCCTCGGCGTTCCGGCCACCGGTAGTGCGCCTCAGTAGGGTGTTGCTCCGGTCTTACAGCACGACCCCTACTGGTATTCTCCTATTGCTTGATCTCGTTTCTCACTCAGCACAATCTATCTCGCTTCTAGTCCTTTCTTGGGCCCCGCCGCTTCCCGGAGCTGGCGCGGGCCCATTACGTTCTTTCCAATGCCAAGCCTCTGTCAGGATCCCACCCCTGACAGAGACCCTACTGTATCTTCCCCTACAACACCCTCTGCCACAAGGTGTTGCCTGGTTCCAACCCAATCAGCTTTCTGATCTAACTTCCTGCCTGACCCCCAGTTTACCCACTATGGTGGGGAGTGGCCTAATGAATAGCACCCTTAGCTCCCCCCGGAGGCCCAGCTGTGAAATGTATTGGTGTCTGTGATACCTGATCAGATGAACTCCTTCAGTGCCATCGGACGCACCGTAGCTCCCCATAGTGGCGGAGCCACAGTACTGCAACGACCAGGACTCTGGGGCGCTGCACTGAGATAACATGAGTAGAATCACCACAGTAAAAGCACAACCCATTTTGACGTCTATGACTTTGTCGCTCAATTCTGGTCAGAGTTCGGTCACATTGCATAGACTCAGGTCTCTGTTCAGAAAATACCGCCAAAGGATGAGCAGATTTGCGCTCCCGCAAACGCCGATCAACCTGAATGGCTAAAGCCATAGAATCACTCAGACTTGTAGGGGTGGGAAACCCCACCATAACATTCTTAACGGCCTCAGAAAGACCTTCTCTGAAATTTGCAGCCAGGGCACACTCATTCCATTGAGTAAGCACCGACCATTTCCGAAATTTTTGACAATACACCTCTGCTTCATCCTGACCTTGAGAGATAGCCAGCAACGCTTTTTCTGCCTGATTCTCAAGATTAGGCTCCTCATAAAGCAGTCCAAGAGCCAGAAAAAATGCATCTACATTAAGCAATGCAGGATCTCCTGGCGCCAGAGAGAAAGCCCAATCTTGAGGGTCGCCACATAACAAGGAGATAACAATTTTAACTTGCTGAGCGGAATCACCAGAGGAACGAGGTCTCAGAGATAGAAATAACTTACAATTATTCTTAAAATTTAGAAACCTAGATCTATCTCCAGAAAACAACTCAGGGATGGGTATTTTTGGTTCAGACATAGGGCTATGAATAACAAAATCCTGAATACTTTGCACCCGTGCAGCAAGATGATCCACACTAGAAGCCAGAGTCTGAACATCCATGTCTGCAGCTGAGCTCAAAACCACCCAGAGTTCAAGGGGATGAAAGAAGCTAAACAGACTGCAGCAAAGGAAAAGCGGGAGGAAAAAAAAAAATGTACTCAGGTCTTCTTTTTATCCCACTTCTGCGATGCATTAAACACTTTTAGGCCTGCTCTACTGTTATGATCCTTAGTGGTTGAGGATCACAAAATACTCCAGCTAAGTAACAAAACATAGGACAAGCTCTAGAGAGGTGGCAAACTGGACTGACCGCAAATCTGAACCTATCCAACACACTAAAGGTAGCCGGTGAACGTGTCTAAAATCCTAGACGTCTCGAGCCAGCCTGAGGAACTAACTACCCCTAGAGAGAAAGAAAGACCTCACTTGCCTCCAGAGAAATAATCCCCAAAGATATAGAAGCCCCCAACAAATAATAACGGTGAGGTAAGAGGAAGGCACATACACATGGGTGAAAGCAGATTCAGCAAATGAGGCCCACTAATACTAGATAGCAGAAAATAGAAAAGGGGTCTGTGCGGTCAGTAAAAAACCCTTACAAAATATCCACACTGAGATTTCAAGAACCCCCGCACCAACTAACGGTGTGGGGGGAGAAACACAGTCCCCTAGAGCAACCAGCAAGCGAGGAAATCACATTTTAGCAAGCTGGACAAGAAACATGATGAATGCTGATAATCAAAAAATAAACAAACAAAAACTTAGCTTGTCTTGGAGAGACTGGGAGCAAGGTAGTCACAAGGAATCTGAAGAGCACTGAATACATTGAGAGCAGGCAAGGAACTGAGTATCCAGGTGAGCTAAATAGGAAACCAACCAAGGATAACGAACCAGCTGATGCTGCCAACCTGCAGAAAGACAACACTACACAGTACCGCTTGTGACCACTAGAGGGAGCCCAAAAATAGAGTTCACAACAGTCAACTATCACTGCAGCCATCCACCTGTTGGGCCTTTATGGCAGAGTGGCCCCTATGGAAGCCGTCTCAGGCCAAAGTGTTCTAGCTGAGAATTCAGGTTGTCATCATCCATGCCACTAATGTGGACTTCTTACATGAAACAGCACTGCATTTGACCATCTGACAAATTCAGCTCTGCTACACCCTATTTATGAAAATAAACTGTTTTTGCAAAGTGACTAGATTTCATAAAACAATAGCCACATGTACACAAATAATGTGCCCTCCACACTCTGCAGATTTCCAGTTACAGAGGAAGCAAAGCAGCCCTTAGAGCATCACTGTGCCATCAGCATTCTTTACTGTAGGCATCATTGAGCCATCATCATGCTTCATGTAGATATCACAGAGCCACCACCACGCTTCACTGTAGACATCACTGAGCCACTATGATGCTTGATGCTTCAGTGTAGACATCACAGAGTCAATGTAAAGCTTCACTGTAGGCATCAAGCCACCACTATGCTTTACTGTAGGCATCACCCAGCCACTGCCATGCTTCACTGTAGGTATCACAGAGTAAACTCCATGTTTCACTGACTACATCACAGAACTACTATCTTACTTCACTGTCAGTATCACCAAGACACTGCCATGCATCATTGTAGACCTCATCGAGCCATGATGATGCTTCACTGTAGTCAGGGTGTTCTTTTCAGCCTATTCTTCATTCTTTCTCCTCCAATCATACTGCTGATCTATAGGTATAAAAATGTTTCAGTGTTACTTCATTACTCTACAAAACCAAAAGTTCTCTGGATTATTTATAATTATTGGGTTGACCTTATTGTGCTTCTCAGACAGTAGAGATGTACGTCTTGGAGTTCGAGCATGGAGACTATCAGCATGTATCTCTAGGAACATTCATCGCATTTCCTATCTTTATAGATAGTTTAAGAACAACAATACATGATACTTAACCAATTATAAGTAACATAAAATATATTTTCCACTTAGATACACAATCATCTTCATTTGAAGAAAAGGTGCTAATAAGAATTTCACACCTTCACTATCTCACCATGTGGAAAGCATGATCGCCAGCCCGCACCCTTCCCACTGGTGTTATATAATTTCAGAAAGTAGAAAAATGTGATTGTTATTACCATTACAAGGCTGGGCCTATAAACACAGCACATGTTTAAGTTGGAACTGTGCTTTATTTTTGCTTAAAAACACATGGTACTTCATTTTATTTCTGCATAGGGAGTCTAAATTTTTATTTTGAGTAGCTATAAAGTTCGATATGAGTGAAGCACGGACAGAGTATAGTTTATTCATTTGTTTAAGGTTTTATGTACATTGTAACTGTATAGTATAATATGACCACTCATGTTAAATCAAAGCATACTGAAGCCAACAATTGATGTAGGAAATCTCAGGAGCCATGTCATTTTTTTTCTACAACACCCTCTACTCTTTCATTGCATGAATTTAATGGACAATTTGGACAATTGCATTTTCTGCACCAAATTGCCATGGTACTTAAGTGGAGATTAAACATCAGACACCTAAGCAGTCAAATGAGTCATATATACAAGCAAGTAATAAATTAAAGTCTACCTGGCCTTTTATACTGTACAAACCTGGGGAAATGCATGGTTCTGCTTCCCTTATTACAGACAACCAGCTGCTTATAGTACACATAGCTATATAATGTTTCCAGGAACTGTTTTGTTTGTTATGCTCTGCAACCTGCTATCCACTCTTTTTCAGTGAGTCGTTCCTACTTACCAGCATTCTGCCAGCACGATAGGTGATGGAACTTCTTTCATCATCTCTCACCATTGCTTCTGCTATTGTCCAATGGCACTACTGCATTATAGATTCACAGTGTGAAAATCATTAACAGTGTGCCCTTATAAAATTTATGGACTTCTCTTGCAGCTCTGTATATCTCTGACTTGGTGTGGTAGGAAAGCAAATTAAAAAGTGCTTTACATGAGACTCATACTCCCTGAAACACAAGCAGAATGTATCAGACACTTGAGGGCATTATTGTACCCTTGTATGACTTACACTGAAACTCTGGGACTATGGGTCTCAGATTTCTAGTCCAAGAGGCAGGTCCTTGCAACTTCTCCCCGCCCCACTCCTTTAGAGTGACAGGTCTATCCCTATGCACATGGATATTGAGAGACCTGCCAGTCAAGGGAATTAGGGCAGGGAGGAGCCGCCAGGGACTGGTCACAGTCTCCGTTTGTACCCCCTGGCTTTTCAAAGTTTGTTTTTTTCTGAAATGCTGTAGTATTTTAGAATAAAACATGCATGGCTGAAATAACACAGACAGTTTCTGATTCATGCTGCCTGTTCTTTAAGCAGCATGAAGCTGATGTCAGGTTCACATTAAGGCCATGTGCACACGTTCAGGATTTTTAGCTTTTTTTAGCGTTTTTTTGACCGTTTTCCGCCGAAAAAATACTTACATAAGCATCCCATCATTTTTAATGCATTGCGCATTTTTTGTGTACATGCTGCGTTTTTCCAGCGGCGGAATCGCATTCCGGAAAAAAACACAGCATGTTCATTCTTTGTGCGGAATCGTGGGGATTCCGCACACATGGAATGCATTGATCCACTTACTTCCCGCATAGGGCTATGCCCACCATGTGGGAAGTAAAAAAAACAAACTACTATTCCCACATAATTACATGTAGAGAAACAGAAGCGATCCCATGTGTGGGCAATAACATTTTTTTTAATTATAAATATAGTAAAAACAACAACAGTATAAACAAATCAAAAAGCAAAAGATGCCGTAGGGGACATCACTAATACCAGAATAGTGAGCCCGCCCTCTATGGAGAATAGAACCAAAGAATATAGCAAATTTGAATGCTGAAACAGCACATGCTGATGTATCCAAAGAATAGAAAAACACACAAGAGTATATTGATCAAAACACTTAAATTTTCATTATTCTCAAGAGATATCTCTGTAAAAAAAATCTGATCATAAATATAAACTCTTATTAATATCCTAAACAGCCTTTAATCCACATAAATCAAACATACATATCATACTGTCAATGCAAACCATAGACCATAGGGCTTCACCCATTATAAATAAGTATAATTAGTAATAAGGCTAATACCTTCAATGGGATCCACGCCCCCGGAAGAAGCAGGCGGCGAAACGCGCGTCGGGGTGAGGGGACGCCACGAGCACCGGTCCCAGCACAGATCCCATTGAAGGTATTAGCCTTATTACCCTTTTATTTCCTGCACTGACAGAATTATATTGATTATATTTTGGGTGGATCACGGCTGTGGTTTATAATGGGTCAAGGCCTATGGTCTATGGTTTGCATTGACAGCATGATATGTATGTTTGATTTATGTGGATTAAAGGCTGTTTAGGATATTAATAAGAGTTTATATTTATGGTCATTTTTTACACAGAGATATCTCTTGAGAATAATGAAAATTTAAGTGTTTTGATCAATATACTCTTGTGTGTTTTTCTATCCTTTGGATACATCAGCATGTGCTGTTTCAGCATTCAAATTTGCTATATTCTTTGGTCCTATTCTCCATAGAGGGTGGGCTCACTATTCTGGTATTAGTGGTGTCCCCTACGGCATCTTTTGCTTTTTGATTTGTTTATATTGTTGTTGTTTTTACTATACATATAATAAAAATTGTTTTTATTGCCTACACATGGGATCGCTTCTGTTTCTCTACATGTAATTATGTGGGAATAGTAGTTTTTGATATTTGAAGTGCCCTGCATTAGGACAAATTTGGTATTCATGTGGGAAGTAAGCGGATCATGTGCGGTTGGTACCCAGGGTGGAGGAGAGGAGACTCTCCTCTAGGCCCTGGGAACCATATAATTGTTAAAAAAAAGAATTAAAATAAAAAATCGTGATATTCTCACCTTCTGGCATCCCCCGCAGCCTTACCGCTCCTCGCGATGCTCCCGTTCCCAGTAATGCCTTGCGAAAATGACTTGTGATGACGTAGCAGTTTCGCAAGACCGCTACGTCATCTGGGGTCATTGCCGCGAGGCATTACTGGGAACGGGAGCATCGCGAGGAGAGGGAAGGCTGCGGGGGACGTCGGAAGGTGAGAAAATCACGATTTTTAAAAAATTATTTTTAACATTATATCTTTTTACTATTGATGCTGCATAGGCAGCATCAATAGTAAAAAGTTGGTTACACTTGTCAAACATTATGTTTGACAAGTTTGGTCAACCTGTCAATCAGTTTTCTGTGGCAATTCTGCAACGTGTGCATTTAGCCTAAAGTAGCTTCATTACATGTAGAGATGTAGATTCTTGACCTCAATGCAAAATCTTTAACAAGCCTTTACCTGTCTTTGTAAAACTGGTGCCCACTATTGCAGAGGAGGGGTCTTTAGTAGCTCTGATGCCAGGCTTGGACTGGCCTACAGGAGAATCCTCCGATGGGCCCTTGTGCAGGAGTGGGCCAACACCATCTTATATGAGCAGTACTTGGCACAGCATACTTGATTCTCTATCTATAGACAAAGGCAGCATCTTATTCATTTAACAATATACCCCGTTCATTGTTATTTAAATTTGTGATTGACAATGTCACATTTGTATGTAGCTGAAAAGTGGGGTCCAGGAGTTGGTTACTGGTGGGCCCTCAGCACTCCAGTCATACACTGTTTGATGCATTAGGGCTTTACTCCTTATAACTCATTGCAAGCAGTATTTAAATGGTATTCTTCACTTGATACATTGCTTCATTTTAAGATAACAGTCCCAATATGCAAAGACAATAGGGGGAAAATGTACTATCCTTTGGTCAGTAATGTGGAACTATATGGTCTAAGTGTTAGGCGATGGGATTCTACTGCTGCATGGGATAGATCCCAAGCCTTATCTGCCTCTGCAGTCTCCCATTTAGCTTCGGCCACTGCTGAATATAGACGGCGGTCCCAGCATCTTGCTCAGGCTCGTAGTGTTCGTTTGGTTACTGCTGGCTCTCCAGTCAAGCCTATGATAACCAGGGAGAGACAGAGGCGAACTGACACTCTGGAGTCCAGAAATTACCTTAATGAGCATGTCCGTGATGTGGCATCTTCCTATTGGTGATTGGATGTCTCCAGCTCTGGGGATGTGGGAGGCACACACCAGTGCGTTAGTATCATTTTATGTGCGGCTATGTGAGTGAAGTCTCTACCACTCTGTCTGCAAGTGCTGTGTGTCTGTGTAGCTTGGGACTGTCCACATAGGCAGGCAGCTAGCATCAGTGGGGGCAATTAGCCATTGGCTTAGCATCTTGTTCCTACATGTTTGCGGTTAGAATAGTAGAGTTCCAGAGCAAGCACAAGCATAGTCAGGGTATTAATATCAGAGCATCTGTTCAGTTTCTGTGTGTGAGTGACACAGCTCAGTTGCAGAGCAGCTCTTTAGTTTCTGTGTGCGAGTGACACAGCTCAGGTGCAGAGCATCTATTTTGTTTCTTTGAGCGAGTGACACAGCTCAATTGCAGAGCAGCTCTTTCATTTCTGTGTGCGAGTCACGCAGCTCAGTTGCAGAGCTGCTCTTTCCTTTCTGTGTGTGAGTGACGCAGCTCAGTTGCAGAGCATCTCTTTCGTTTCTGTGTGTGAGTGATGCAGCTCAGTTGCAGAGCATCTGTTTCATTTCTTTGTGCGAGTTCAGTTCACGTGCTGTTCACACTGAGTGGCATTCAACCCAATGTGTACAGGAAATCGCTCGCCGTGTATTCCGTCATTATTCACTAGCAGCAGTTTTCCATCTCTGCACGGTGGACTCCGAGTTACGATTGCGCACAATTATTTATTTTATTTAGCGCACTCCGCCAACTCTAGCACTACGTTTGCCACTCAATGCTTGAAGCTTTTTTTTTCAAAAAAGGAGCCAATATAGGGAACTGTAGTATTTTCCGATAGTCTTTCAGATTAATGACTAGATGGATGGCTCAAATAGGAGCTGCTGACCATGTATACACCAATTTTCCCATTTTATTTAGGGGGGACTAAACAGACAATTCATTTTTTCACCTTGAGTTGTGTATAAAGGAAAAATATTAATAATAATAATAATAATAATAATAATAATAATGAAACTACTACTACTACTAATAATAATAGTAATAAGATTATAATAATACAATAAAGTGAGGATTTTTTTTCTGCTATATAATAATTTTTTTTGCAATAAAATTTGCTTATGCATTTATTTTTTGCTTCTCTTGGTCTCAAATGTATGCCGGACATGCACTGGTCAATTATGAGGGCAGGCTCCATATTGTGTTATCCTATTTTTGAGAGCAGCTACAGTCTTGTACAAGCAAAAAAAATGTGAATCCTGGAAATTCCTGCCATTGTGGTAATGGTTTTTGCTAATTAGTCCATGGGTCAAATGACAGGGTAGGAGGGCAGTGTTTGAAAACCAAGAAATTACTGCAGTCTAATACATGTGGTTTACAATGGCAGCAAACCTCCGTTCTCTGCTGACCAAATATATCATTTCAGGCATGTAATAATATGGAATTATTTTCTGCATCTTTGCTAGACTTCTGGATTTGGGCTTGTTCTTATAAAGCAATTGAAAGGAAATATCATAAAAGTCAATTTTAAACACTAGTTATTGCTTAATTTCTAGACAATAGGCAGGAAATAGAAGGATTTCTGTCCTCAGCAATTTTTTTCTCTCTCTAGATGGACTGGGAGATATTCCTTAGCTACAGAAAATGAAATTAGGCCATTAGCGGCTATGATGTTGTGACCCTAACAATATTTTAATAAATTTCTAAACTCGAGCTTTGATCCCAGGAGGAGGTAAATCATGGCAGTGTTGTATCAGGACTGTTCATTAAGTAGCCTTGGACCACATCCAGGAATCTGTAGCATGTTCTTTACCAGTCTATTATGCAACTTTGGTGGTCAGATTTGGTCTACGCCACTCAGTTAATCATAATATAGCCCATGGTCCTTGGTGGAAATTTACCACCCACAGTGCATTCCTTTACAGTCAAAGGTACTTAAGTCATCTCAGCAAGACTGTATCATCTGGTAGCTTATATCTGATAACTATACACTGATTTCTTCACTTATCTCAACATCAGTAGGGAAATTAGTGGCATGCAGGAAACTCGCTCTACAGATAGGAATTTACCATATTGCACGGTACAGTAATTGGAGGAAAGGATTGATATGAGTCCAGGTATGTATTGACGTCCATGGATTGGTCTTGAAATACAACTTGACTGGTCAAAATCCAGATGAAAGTATACTTTTTTTTATACTTTCCTTTAAATTAATTTAGCAGTAGATGTTATGCCTGTAGGTTGTGCACATGGTTTGTGGACCCACTGTGCCACGGGGCCGGGCTTGCCTAGGAGCGCTGTAGCTAAGCGGCTACCTAATGTTTACTGGAGCTCCTGATGGTGGAGTCAGACTTGAGCTGCAGGTAGCCGTCAGGTACCACGCCTAGGCAGTCCCCAGTACTGCATCTGCTGACTCCAGGGGTCAGGTATGCTGACACGGACTGGACTCGGAGTAACTTGGCAAGACAAGATATGGACTATGTTCTGACAGCACAGGTTCTGGACCCTCGAATAGAACAGATACTGACACCAAGTCACAGGGCTAGATTCAGATCCTGGAATAAGCTTGGACTGCATTCGGATGACATCTGAGTACAGTCTGATTTTCAGGGACTGACAGGATGGAACAAATGGAGACGTGTTTTTTTCCATCTTCTCATCTGATTAAATCGGGTCACACTATGATCACACTTTGTTCAAACTCTGATTAGAGAGTGATTAGCATAATTGGCCCAATTCTCTTGGATGAGAGAAAATACCATGGTGTGACCCTAGCCAAAGATTGTACCATTGTATTTACAGTTGTTCAGAATCATGGGTTTTAGCCGTAGATTGACGCAGATTTCCTACTCCGAAAAGTTTGGGAGCTTAAGGCCGGCGTCACACTCAGCGTATGAAAATACGGTCCGTATTTTACGGCCGTAATACGCAGAAATGTTCCAAAAATAGTGATCCGTATGTCATCCATAGGCAGGGTGTGTCAGCGTATTTTGCGCATGGCATCCTCCGTATGTAATCCGTATGGCATCCGTACTGCGATATTTTCTCGCAGGCTTGCAAAACCGACATCTAATGGATTTATGTGCTCAAATGTTCGTTAAAACATATATACGGTATGTATATATATATATATATATATATATATATGTCATTGAGACACATATATATATATATTCTGTATTTATATTTTATTCAGCGCGAGATATGTGAAAAGCCGGCTTTTCATTTCTCCTTCCCAAAGCCGACATGATATGAGACATGGTTTACATACAGTAAACCATCTCATATCCCTTTTTTTTTTTGCATATTCCACACTACTAATGTAGGTAGTCAACAACCAAAGGAAAAAGAAGCAGCATAAAGTCCAGATAAATATGTAAACAAGCTTTATTAACAATTTATTACAGGTTTAAAATGAGCAGAGGGAAGTGGTCCCCGTGCTGTACTCAGCACGCACCTACAGAAACAGGGGGTATGTGCCTGTAGTATATATATGCCCACATTATAGCCAAGGCTAGTATAGCAGAAAATTAAAGTGACTGTGCATAGGATTCAAAGAAGCCTGCATTGGACACACAGGTCCATAAGATTAGCTGACAAGCATATTTCATATTAAGTATATAATATAATTTCTCTGACCCCTTGAGAAAGGCGATAGCCGAAACGTGCGTCGGGGGATACAGGGGTGAAGTGCCAATCCATGCCGTGACTTGTTTCCACATTACCTGGTATGTATAGTATTATATACTTAATATGAAATATGCTTGTCAGCTAATCTTATGGACCTGTGTGTCCAATGCAGGCTTCTTTGAATCCTATGCACAGTCACTTTAATTTTCCGCTATACTAGCCTTGGCTATAATGTGGGCATATATATACTACAGGCACATACCCCCTGTTTCTGTAGGTGCGTGCTGAGTACAGCACGGGGACCACTTCCCTCTGCTCATTTTAAACCTGTAATAAATTGTTAATAAAGCTTGTTTACATATTTATCTGGACTTTATGCTGCTTCTTTTTCCTTTGGTTGTTGATTAATTTAGGCAGTGGTCCTATATGTTCCTGCCCTTGGTCCCAGTTTTTCTGTACTGAATATACCCTATCTGGGTTTAAATACTATGTTGGTGACCTTATATTGTTCCACCTTAGTGTTTTACTTATAATGTAGGTAGTGTGTATGTGCAAAATGTGGGCATTCTAGCTTGTAAAATAAAGGGTTAAATGGCGGAAAAAATTGGCGTGGGCTCCCGCGCAATTTTCTCCACCAGAGTGGTAAAGCCAGTGACTGAGGGCAGATATTAATAGCCTAGAGAGGGTCCATGGTTATTGGCCCCCCTGGCTAAAAACATCTGCCCCCAGCCACCCCAGAAAAGGCACATCTGGAAGATGCGCCTATTCCGGCACTTGTCCACTCTCTTCCCACTCCCGTGTAGGGGTGGGATATGGGGTAATGAAGGGTTAATGTCACCTTGCTATTGTAAGGTGACATTAAGCCACATTAATAATGGAGAGGTGTCAATTATGACACCTATCCATTATTAATCCAATAGTACGAAATGGTTAATAAAACACACACATTTTTTACAAGTATTTTAATGAAATAAAGACACAGGTTGTTGTAATATTTTATTATACTGGTAATCTACCTGATGACCCTCGTCCTGTAACAAAGGAAAAATAAAAACTCAACAATATCTCATACCTTCCGACGCTCAGGTCAAGTCCCACGAAGTAAATCCATCTGAAGGGGTTAAATCATTTTACAGCCAGGAGCTGTGCTAAAGCAGTGCTCGTGGTTGTAAAACCCCCAGGAATGAATGGATTGCAGGGGAATGACCTGTAGTTACCTTGAGTTGCGGTAAGGCGCCCTCTGCTGGATGTCCTCATGAACTGGAGCCTGGTAAAAGTTCCCATGCTCGAGTTCATATGAGGACATCCAGCAGAGGGCGCCTCACCGCAACTCAAACCCACCGATTTCGAACATCGGGGGGGTTCACTGTTATGGACCTGGTGGTTAGGAGCACCCGAAATGACCTGATGGTTAAAAGAGAAAACCTGGGACAAGCTCTGAGGAGGTGGTAACTCTACTGACCGCAATCCCTAATCCTATCACACACACTAGAAATAGCCGTGGAGCGTACCTAACTCTCCCTAGACGCCTCTTCACAGCTTAAGAGCTAACTACCCCTAAAGATAGAAATAGCAGCCTACCTTGCCTCAGAGAAATTCCCCAAAGTAAAGGTAGCCCCCCACAAATATTAACTGTGAGTTAAGAGGGAAGTGACAAACACAGGAATGAAACAGATTTTAGCAAAGGAGGCCGAATCTTCACTAGATAGACAGAGGATAGGAAAGGGAACTATGCGGTCAGTATAAAAAACTACAAAAACCACGCAGAGTGTGCAAAAAGACCTCCACACCGACTCACGGTGTGGAGGTGCAGCTCTGCACCCCCAGAGCTTCCAGCTAGCAAGGAAATATCATAATAGCAGGCTGGACTGAAACATAGCATGTACTGAAAAATATATTCAAAAACCGATGAACAGCAAATGACTAGCAAGGACTTAGCTTCTGCTGGAGTAGACAGGTCATCTGAGAAATCCAAGAGAGATCTGAACCAGTACTGAGACATTGACAGCTGGCATGAACTAACAACCTTGGCAGAGTTAAATAGGGAAGCCAGCAGCAGCAATAAACGAGGGCAGCTGAGAAAGCCAACCTCAAAGATCAGCAGTTCCACTCAAAGCCACCAGAGGGTGCCCAAGGACAGAATTCACCAAAGTACCATTCACGACCACAGGAGGGAGCCCGAGAACGGAATTCACAACAGTTCACCCATCACTACTCATTAGATATCACTGCGGTGGTCAATTTTTGGCTATTAATAGCATAAACAATTTTGAATTACCACTTAAAAGGGTATTCTCATTTCAATTAGACATGCCACAACTTTATGATCTGTAACGTTCTGACTTCTTATCCTGAGTTTTCAGGAACCGCAATGCTGGTTCCCAGATACCAGACACAGTTCTCTGCACAACTCGGTGGCAGGGAACATCGATGTGCAGAGATAAAAACTGTGAAGGTCACAAATTACTGAAACTTGTTCTCCGGACCCAAAGATCTAACTCTATGAAATGTGAGGCTGAATTACAGTGCCAATTGGACATATTTGCCAGTAAAGCTACTGCAAATGTTACATGTTTCTGTACGTCATAGAGTTGAGCAAAAAGATTTGTAGGACCCTGGTCCATATTGGAACTACATGTCTGCTGGACCAGGGCAATGTGTACTTCCTATGCCGGCATTTGAATGTCAGCTTCTTGGGCTCCTCTTGTGTTTACTAGACCATGGTGACATCATGAAGTCGTGTAAGGCCTTTGAAGCCATAAGAGGTGCCCAGAATGCCGGCAATGAAGTTCTGCCATGGACTACTGCTGTGGATGAAGGACCAGCATTCTACAAATCTTTTTGCTCAAGTCAAATATGCCTCCCATTCACTTGACAAATTCTGTGGGCTGTCATAGGTTGGTATACCTTTTTCTTGTTGAGAAATACAGTCTGTTTGGCTTTATGGAAAAGTCCAATCTGTAACAAATGGAAATGGAGGCACAGATGGTGAAGTACACATTTGTTTATTGAAATTTTTGTGAAACCATGGGACCACTACCCATGGGGCTCTGAAGGGGGCGTGACAAAGCGAACCCCGGGCTCCCGTAGTAAGACCCCTCAACCAGGGCCAGAATGGAAAGTTTAGGAGACACAAGGTGCTACCTCGAGTTAGACCCTGGGTACGTGGTAGCTGACTCGGCTGGACTGGTGGGCAGGCAGGTACTGCAAGTAGCGGAGAGCCAGGCAGGAGATAAGTGGCTCAAGCGAGCAGTGAAAGACAGCTGGCATGGAGAGAAGCAGCCTGGTGCTGGCATAGTCCCGGAAGGTGTGGGAAAGCACAGTAGAAACACTGAGGAAACAAACCAGTATTAGCGAGGTGCAAGCAGAGCATAAGACACAGGCACAGGGAACCTGAGAGCTAGCAACAGGAAACACTTGATGCTCAGGCACCTCCCTAAGGGCAGTGGTGCCTGAAATAGTTCAAGACACTCAGCCATTGGCTGAAACGTATCTTTGAAAATGATGCTTTGTCTCTTTAAGAGACCGGGAGTGTGCATGCCCTTAGTGGTATACTAGGAGGCCTGTGGAACGCTTGCAGCATCCTGGAAGCTGCAGCAGGAGCAGGTATGGCGGGACATGGGAGGTGAGCACCAGGAGACCGGCATCCCTGCCGGCGCCGGGCACTGCGTCGAAGCGGCAGCCCTGAGGCAACAGGTGAGGACCGAGGAGTGGACCGGGAATGGGACAGAGATGCTACACAATCTGTTTTGCTTATCCATACAAAGGCATCCCTCTGAATTTTTACTTGTTGATATGGGAGTCTGTAATTGATATATGACACTTTATGTCTATATCCACACCATCCATATCGCCATACTATGGATGGCAAGAAGAAAAAAACAAAAATCTTGGGACAAACCAAGCAAGGCATGTAACTCGAAGCAAGGATCACAAGCTATGACTTGCCTACTTTGGACACATCATATGAAGAAAGCAATCACTGGAGAAGAAAATCATGGTGGGAAGAATAGAAAGAACAAGGCAAAGAGGAAGACCTCAACCCCAAGGCTTGATACAATCAACATAACAAAGAAGTCCTTGGTGGACGTATTTAGGCTTGCACTAGATCAATCTTTCTACAGATCGTAGCTCGATATCGAGCTGAAGGTTGTTAAATAATAATAATGCCTATAGAGAGGTGTATATTGGAAGCATCCGTCATTGGCATAAATCGGTAACTACTTCTGATATACTATATAATTCCAACATGCACAATGCAAGTGCAGTCTTTGCATAAAACGCTTGAAGAAAAGACATGTGTTCAAGTTCAACAGAAGGATGCAAGAGGATAAAGGGAAGGGGTATAGATATTGATAGTAGGCATTAGTGAGAAGGCATGTTACTAGGTGCAGGAACAGGATTGTATATTATTATGCAGCAAATTATAAGTCAGAGCTTTGCACATACAGTGAGTCTAAAAGCCATGCTGGAGCCATGTTGTCTGCCTGACCCGTACTACTTGATTTTCACATGAATGGAAAACGAAGAACAATACAAGATAACGTCAAACGACCACAGCACTAATGCACTCATAACAGCATCTCAGAGAGAGATTTTCCTAGATGTAATCCTGTTCTTTTTATTATACTGGGTTGAGATAATGAGGTAGAAAGAGAGATTTACAAAGAAGGGAGTGTGTCAGGCATGAGAGTGTTGAAATGTTTGGCTTTCAGGCACAGAATATAAATGTCACCGCAGTCTAAAATGATATTGTGCTGCTCTCTATAAAATCAAATGCACATTTTTATTATTGCTATTATTGTCCAAGGAACAACACTTGGCGTAAAGCATAATGTGAAGCAGTGGATGTCTATTTATTATGACAACTATACATTAAAATGTACATTTCTGAGGATAATTGTCATGTTTCTATGGAATGAGTTGTGAAAAATATTTAAAGATGATTGACAAAATTTTGGGAGATTTGTTAATTTTTATATCAGTTGCGGATAGGTTTTAATTATTTATCCAAGAAAATAGTTTCAATTTAATTATTTAAAGTTAATGTATCATGAATTTTATATTAGTTTAATATGTAGAAGGGTTGTCCATGATCAATGGGCTACATTAAAATGAGCATTGCTTCCCCGAGTCGTTCCTCTGCTCCCTGATGGTCTTTGTTTACTTGTCTTTAGTAACGTCCTAAAAACATATATGACTGCTGCAGCCATTCACGGTTGTGACTGTTGAGGCTAGTGATTGGTTGCACAATTTTATTTTTTAATATTAGTCTGAATCCCATTGCTTTCCATATAATGGAGCATTGTTTCTAGGAAGCATTATGTGGCACCCCAGGAATCTGGGTACTACAGTGGTATTGCCTGCCTACAGGGGAGGGTGATGCCTGGAAGTGAGGAGGATCCCTTTAAAGGGACTCTGTCACCTGAATTTGGAGGGAACAATTTTCAGCCATAGAGGCGGGGTTTTCGGCTGTTTGATTCACCCTTTCCTTACCCGCTGGCTGCATGCTGGCTGCAATATTGGATTGAAGTTCATACTCTGTCCTCCGTAGTACATGCCTGCACAAGGCAATCTTGCCTTACGCAGGCGTGTACCATGGAGGACAGAGAATGAACTTCAATCCAATATTGCAGCCAGCATGCAGCCAGCGGGTAAGGAAAGGGTGAATCAAACAGCCGAAAACCCCGCCTCTATGGCTGAAAATTGTTCCCTCCAAATTCAGGTGACAGAGTCCCTTTAACAGGTAACATGCACATTCAACACTTTCTGACTCCAGGCCAGAAGGGGGAGCTCTGGACCCGGTTTCATGGGAGCTTCCCTATATATATTCTGGCTGGGGAGGAGTTAGTTTGTGAGAGAGTCAGTCAGTAGTTAGTCTGTGGAGAGTGTGAAGGGAGAAGGAGCAACGGAGAAATGAGGAGCTGGAGGGGAGCTGCGACTGAGCTCCCTCCATGCTGAAGCGCAGGAACCCGACTCCGGGAGTCCGAGGCTGTGTGCCCCACAGCAAAAACAGGAGGTCAGGAGATTTCAAGTTTTATATCCACAACTACGCCCGAAGACACAGCAGCACATAGAGCCCAGAGTTGCAGCAAGTAGGGACACCTGTAAAAAGGCTTGTGTTGCCTGCCATGCGGGTACTGTCCTACTTTTAGGACAGAGAGAGAGGGCCTTGTGAGAAGCCTCAGGCAGCAAGAGACTCACAGTTCAGTGCAGTAAGGAAAGCTTCCAACCCCACCTGGATAAGGGGACTCCAAATCGCTTCCAGGCTGCCTAGATCCCAAGATAACCTGTAACCTGTGTCTTGGACCATGAATGCATCAGTAAAAGGTAAAGAGATGGCAAAACCTGTGTCTTGCAATTCCTTTCTGCACCCTAACACCCATCATCCTTTACCAACTACACCGAGAGCCCTGGGGACTAAGCTTCACCTATGGGAAGCCATTCCAACTCTCCTGCAATTCCATCAGCCCCCAGTGGACCCCTCTTCTAAGCAGCGTCGGTCAACTCTGACCAAATATCAAAGGTGGCATCACGAACATTCTTTTTTCTCACAAAACATCTCCTTTAAAGACTTTCCCTTTAACTTGGATGCCCAGGGCCACAGGCCCAAGTACCCCAAGGTCCTAGCGGGTGCTCCAATTACAGTGCAGCTTGAATCCAACATACATTGGCAAATAGATTGCCTACTAGTGTTGAGCATTCCGATACCGCAAGTATCGGGTATCGGCCGATATTTGCGGTATCGGAATTCCGATACCGAGATCCGATACTTGCCGCATATCGGATACCGGAATCGGAAGTTCTCAATTCAAACAGCACGAATTCAGCCAATGAGGACTGATTACAAGTGTGGGCACATCCTGTTCAGCATGGTGGGCTTGAAACTACTGGCAAGGCTGTGATTGGCTGCTGAAATGATGTCATGCTGCAGTTTAAAAGTCGCTGGCGCCATTTTGGGCTCACTCTGCTGTGAATTCAGTTAGGCATAGGACGCTGTGTTCTGACTGAGGGCCAGTTGAGATAGCGATTTGCTTCTTTGTGCTTTTCCCAGGCTAATTTAGCAACCGCTGTGTGTTCACCTTGCTTTTGCCTTGCAGCGCTGTTTTCACAGCGATCTGCAAGGTCTCTGTGTGTGTGTATGTGAGTGAGTGCAGCCCACTCTGTAGTCTGTGTGCAGCCATAGCTGGTTGTATCCAGCTCAGGGTGGTTCACTGACTCATACAGTTCTATCCATTCCATTGTCCTTTTTTGCAAATAGTGCAGCTCGCTGCACATTTTTTCAAATAATTCCTATTAGTGGCTTTCCACCCGTATCCAGCTAAATTGTGGAAAAACACTACATAGGATAACGTAGAGGAGGTTTTTGGGGCCTTGCAGCGCTGTTTACGGCTGTCTGCACGGACTCCGTGTGAGTGCAGCTCGCCCTGTAGTCTGTGTGCAGCCACAGCTGGTTGTATCCAGCTCAGGGTGGTTCACTGACTCATACAGTTCTATCCATTCCATTGTCCTTTTTTGCAAATAGTGCAGCCCGCTGCACATTTTTTCAAATAATTCCTATTAGTGGCTTTCCACCCGTATCCAGCTAAATTGTGGAAAAAAACTACATAGGATAACGTAGAGGAGGTTTTTGGGGCCTTGCAGCGCCGTTTACGGCTGTCTGCACGGACTCCGTGTGAGTGCAGCTCGCCCTGTAGTCTGTGTGCAGCCACAGCTGGTTGTATCCAGCTCAGGGTGGTTCACTGACTCATACAGTTCTATCCATTCCATTGTCCTTTTTTGCAAATAGTGCAGCCCGCTGCACATTTTTTCAAATAATTCCTATTAGTGGCTTTCCACCCGTATCCAAATAAATTGTGGAAAAACACTACATAGGATAACGTAGAGGAGGTTTTTGGGGCCTTGCAGCGCCGTTTACGGCTGTCTGCACAGTCTCCGTGTGAGTGCAGCTCGCCCTGTTGTCAGTTCAGCCCCCCAAAAATAAATAAATAATAAAGTTCACCAAACACACCACTTTACAGTTGTGTAGGCCACATTAGCTCATATTAAAGTCTAGTCCACACTTTAGAAAATTAGTGTTTCTTATACCTGTTAGGAGCTGTTCAGGAATAAGCACACTAAGCCGTTAGTACTTTTCTGCTTATCTTTATCAGTCAACCAAGATGAAGAAGGCAGGGAGTAAGGCACGTGGGCGTGGGAGCGGAGCAGGGAGAGGACGTGGGGATTCTGTGCCTGCTGCGGGCACCGGTGACTCATCATCACCCAGTTTCAGCAGGGAACAGTCCTTCATGCGCAGCTTTGTCGGAGAGCGCCGTACACCGCTGCTGCGTGAAGACCAAATTGAGGCCGTTGTCGGATGGATGGCAGCTAACGCATCGACTTCAATTAGTGCCACATCCTCTCAGACACAGAGCACTGGAGAGCACCCATCTGTCTCTTCGCCACCTGCCAAATTGCCCAGGCAGACAGAGAGCCCAGGACAGGAGCCGTCTCTACTTCTGTTCTCTGAATCTCTTGGCTTGGAAACAGGGGGCCAACCAAGCAGCATTGGAGAAATGGAAGAAGAGGCAGTGTGCAGTGATGCCCAACAGCTTTTTCTCTTTGAGTCTGAAGAGGCAGGTGGGCCAGTGCCTCCGGTCACCACACCGCAGAACGCATCCGCTGATGACCCTCAGGTGCCACTTTCTGGTGCCTGCTGTGCTGCTGAGACTACCCAGGAGGAGCAGTTGGTGGCAGAGGGTAGTGTAGATGATGAGGTCCTTGACCCATCTTGGCATGAGGGACAGGAAGGTGGTGGGAGCAGCTCTGAGGAAGAGATTCCCCGAACGGGCCAAAGAGGGAGAGGGAGGGGAAGACTGCGGATCCTGTAGCCTCCACTTTGGCACCCGTTAGGAGCATGTCTCTTCCAAAAGCCAAAAAGGGCGCTCCCAAGACTTGCAATGCCTGGTCATTTTTTGACACAGTTGCAGATGACATTTGCTATGTCAAATGCAAGGTGTGTCATCATAAAATCAAAAGAGGGAAAAATGTCAGCAACCTCAATACCTGCAACATGTGGAAACATGTGCGGACCAGGCACGCGGCGGAGTTACAAAAACACTGAAGACCTAGGCCAACCAACAGCGGCAGCTACCACCTCTTCAGCTCGTGTTGCCTCTTCCTCCAGCTCACACACAGCTGGTTCGGCTTCCTCCCAGGATCGCTATGGAAGAACCTCTGGCACTGTTGTCCAGAGACCCACTGTAATTCCACCCGCAGCACCACGTTCCCAGTCATCCTCACACTCCCAGCCCAGTCTACAGCCATCGGTAGTACAGGCATGGGAGAAAAGGTGGCCTTTCTCGGCAAACCACCCACGAGCACAGGCTCTGACTGCAGGCATTGCCAAACTTCTGTCACTGGAAATGCTGTCATTCAGGCTGGGGGAGACTGACAGCTTCCGTGACTTGATGTCATTGGCAGTCCCACAGTACAATGTGCCCAGCCGCTTTTATTTCAGCAGGCAAGCCGTCCCTGCCCTGCACAAGCATGTGGAGGGACACATAAAACACGCGCTACTGAACGCCGTCAGTAGCAAGGTCCACCTCACCACCGATGCGTGGACCAGTCACCATGGACAGGGGCGATACCTTTCCCTCACTGCCCATTGGGTTAATGTTGTTGAGCAGGGTACAGATCGTGCGAATGGCGCAGGACGTGTCCTGCCCACTCCAAGGATTGCAGGAATCCAAATGATGTCAGAAGATGGGCAGCGCTAAGTGTGCCTGGCCAAGGGATAACATAACAGCGCAGGCTCCAGGACAGAATCAAACAACACTGAGGAGGCGGCGCACAGCGCCAAGGGGGTAGGAATGACGGCTGTGCTGCGTCACATTACAAAGGAAAGTCCCACCTCCGGGTCGGTTTAACGGTGTGAGGGGACACATTTCATAAGTGTGTAGTTCAGCCTTTGAAAGGAGCATAATTAAAAGAGCCACCATTTCCTTTTGCATCATTAGTGCTGTACAAGATGGCTCTTTCAGCAACAAACGCCTGGGGTGGGGGTTAAAGGTTCCCTTTCAACTTTCTCCAGTGCAGGCTTCGGCCTACACTCTGCTCCTCCTGCTGACCCCGGGCTCTAACACCGCCAGTTGGCGCCCGGAAGTGCTGGCTGCACAGAGCCAAACACCTCGCCAATGTGTCAGTGGGGTTCAGCAACGCCAGCTGTTCCCCTGCTGTGTAGCCGGCATCGTGTCCTGCAAACGCCACGCAGACACAACAGACCTAAAACTGCCTCCAGTGCAGGCTTCGGCCTACACTCTGCTCCCTCTGCTCCTCCTGCTGACCCTGGGCTCTAACACCGCCAGTTGGCGCCCGGAAGTGCTGGCTGCACAGAGCCAAACACCTCGCCAATGTGTCAGTGGGGTTCAGCAACGCCAGCTGTTCCCCTGCTGTGTAGCCGGCATCGTGTCCTGCAAACGCCACGCAGACACAACAGACCTAAAACTGCCTCCAGTGCAGGCTTCGGCCTACACTCTGCTCCCTCTGCTCCTCCTGCTGACCCTGGGCTCTAACACCGCCAGTTGGCGCCCGGAAGTGCTGGCTGCACAGAGCCAAACACCTCACCAATGTGTCAGTGGGGTTCAGCAACGCCAGCTGTTCCCCTGCTGTGTAGCCGGCATCGTGTCCTGCAAACGCCACGCAGACACAACAGACCTAAAACTGCCTCCAGTGCAGGCTTCGGCCTACACTCTGCTCCCTCTGCTCCTCCTGCTGACCCTGGGCTCTAACACCGCCAGTTGGCGCCCAGAAGTGCTGGCTGCACAGAGCCAAACACCTTGCCAATGTGTCAGTGGGGTTCAGCAACGCCAGCTGTTCCCCTGCTGTGTAGCCGGCATCGTGTCCTGCAAACGCCACGCAGACACAAGAACTGAAATTGAAGGGAACCTGTCCCCCCCCAGGTGTTTGTATGTATAACAGCCACCTTGTACAGCAGTAATGCTGCATTTGTACAAGGTGGCTCATTAAGTTACTCTCCTTGCACACGCCGAACGCAACACATCTAAAATGTGTCTCCTGAGACCATTAAACCGTCCCTGAGGTGTGACTTTCCTTTGTAATGACACGCTGCAACCCCCTTGGTAGCACTGCCCGTCTTCTGACATCATTGGTTGGCTGGCTGCTGTTGTGAATTAGACTTTTTTGGCTCCCTCTTGTGGTCACTAGTGATATGACTCTGGGATTGTCTTTCCTCAGTTTGGCACCCACCTGGGTCGTTAGTCCAGGGGTGTTGCTATATAAACTTCCTGGATTCTCAGTCCTGTGCCTGGCATCGTTGTAATCAGTTCCTTTCTGTTTGCTCCTGTCTGCTGGTCCTGGATCTTGCAAAATTAAGCTAAGTCCTGCTTCCTTGTTTTTTGGTTATTTGCATAGCTCTTATTTTTTGTCCAGCTTGTACTAAATGTGATTCCTGATTTTGCTGGAAGCTCTAGGGGGCTGGTGTTCTCCCCCCGGGCCGTTAGACGGTTCGGGGGTTCTTGAATATCCAGCGTGGAAATTTTGATAGGGTTTTTGCTGACCGTATAAGTCATCTTACTATATTCTGCTATTAGTCAGTGGGCCTCTCTTTGCTAAATATCTAGTTCATTCTTACGTTTGTCTTTTCTCCTTACCTCACCGTTATTATTTGTTGGGGGCTTGTATCCAACTTTTGGGGTCTTTTCTCTGGAGGCAAGAAAGGTCTATCTTTTCCCTTCTAGGGTTAGTTAGTTCTCCGGCTGGCGCGAGACGTCTAGAACCAACGTAGGCACGTTCCCCGGCTGCTGCTATTTGTGGTGCTAGGATTAGATATATGGTCAGCCCAGTTACCACTGCCCTAAGAGCTGTTTTTTTTGTGTTTGCAGACTTGGTATGTACTTTTGAGACCCTCTGCCATTGGGGTCATAACAGTATGCCAGGCCAAGGTTGAATGTTTAATGCATTGCAGAAGTGGGATTACAAGAAAGGAAAGTCTGAGTTTTTTTTTTTTTTCTTTCCTCTCTTTTTTCCTCCCCTTTACCTCTGAGTGGCTTGTGCTTGCTGCAGACATGAATGTCCAGACTTTGATTACAAGTGTGGATCAGCTTGCTGCTCGTGTGCAGGGCATACAAGATTTTGTTACCAGTAGTCCAATGTCTGAACCTAAAATACCTATTCCTGAACTGTTCTCTGGAGACCGATTTAAGTTTAGGAATTTCAGGAATAATTGTAAATTGTTTCTATCTCTGAGACCCCGTTCATCTGGAGACTTAGCTCAGCAAGTAAAAATTGTTATCTCTTTCTTACGGGGCGACCCTCAGGATTGGGCCTTCTCGCTAGCGCCAGGAGATCCGGCATTGGCAAATATTGATGCGTTTTTTCTGGCGCTCGGATTGCTTTACGAGGAACCCAATCTTGAAATTCAGGCAGAAAAAGCCTTGCTGGCTATTTCTCAGGGTCAGGATGAAGCTGAAGTGTATTGCCAAAAATTTCGGAAATGGTCCGTGCTTACTCAGTGGAATGAGTGTGCTCTGGCCGCAAATTTCAGAAATGGCCTTTCTGAAGCCATTAAGAATGTGATGGTGGGTTTCTCCATTCCTACAGGTCTGAATGATTCCATGGCACTGGCTATTCAAATTGACCGGCGTTTGCGGGAGCGCAAAGCCGCAAATCCTCTGGTGGTGTTGTCTGAACAAACACCTGATTTAATGCAATGTGGTAGAATTCAGACTAGAAATGAACGGAAAAATCATAGACGTCAGAATGGGTTGTGTTTTTACTGTGGTGATTCTACACATGTTATATCAGCATGCTCTAAACGCCTAACTAGGGTTGTTAGTCCTGTCGCCATTGGTAATTTGCAACCTAAATTTATTTTGTCTGTGACTTTAATTTGCTCATTGTCCTCCTACCCTGTTATGGCGTTTGTGGATTCAGGTGTTGCCCTGAGTCTTATGGATCTGTTGTTTGCCAAGCGCTGTGGTTTTGTTCTTGAGCCGTTGGTAAATCCTATCCCTCTTAGAGGTATTGATGCTACGCCATTGGCGGAAAATAAACCGCAGTTTTGGACACAGGTAACCATGTGCATGACTCCTGAACATCGGGAGGTGATTCGTTTTCTTGTTCTGCATAAAATGCATGATTTGGTCATTTTGGGTCTGCCATGGTTACAGACCCATAATCCAGTCTTGGATTGGAAGGCAATGTCTGTGTCAAGTTGGGGCTGTCAGGGAATTCATGGTGATTCCCCGCCGGTGTCTATTGCTTCCTCTACTCCTTCGGAAGTTCCTGAGTATTTGTCTGATTACCAGGATGTATTCAGCGAGTCCAGGTCCAGTGCTCTTCCTCCTCATAGGGACTGTGACTGCGCTATAGATTTGATTCCAGGTAGTAAATTTCCTAAGGGAAGATTATTTAATCTGTCTGTACCTGAGCATACCGCAATGCGTTCGTATATCAAGGAATCTCTGGAGAAGGGGCATATCCATCCATCCTCTTCCCCTCTTGGTGCGGGATTTTTTTTTGTGGCCAAGAAGGACGGATCTTTGAGACCTTGTATTGACTATCGGCTTCTGAATAAAATCACTGTTAAATTTCAGTATCCTTTGCCTCTGTTGTCGGACTTGTTTGCCCGGATTAAAGGTGCCAAGTGGTTCACCAAGATAGATCTTCGTGGTGCGTACAACCTTGTGCGCATTAAGCAAGGAGATGAATGGAAAACTGCATTTAATACGCCCGAAGGTCATTTTGAGTACTTGGTGATGCCTTTCGGGCTCTCTAATGCTCCTTCAGTGTTTCAGTCCTTTATGCATGATATTTTCCGGAAGTATCTGGATAAATTTATGATTGTTTATCTGGATGATATTCTGGTTTTTTCTGATGATTGGGACTCGCATGTAGAGCAGGTCAGGATGGTGTTTCAGGTTTTGCGTGAGAATGCTTTGTTTGTTAAGGGCTCAAAGTGTCTCTTTGGAGTACAGAAGGTTCCCTTTTTGGGTTTTATTTTTTCCCCTTCTGCAGTGGAGATGGACCCAGTCAAGGTCCGAGCTATTCATGATTGGACTCAACCCACGTCAGTTAAGAGTCTTCAGAAGTTCTTGGGTTTTGCTAACTTCTACCGTCGTTTTATCGCTAATTTTTCTAGCGTTGTTAAACCTTTGACGGATATGACCAAGAAAGGTTCTGATGTTGCTAACTGGGCTCCTGCAGCCGTGGAAGCTTTTCAAGAGTTGAAGCGCCGGTTTACTTCGGCGCCTGTTTTGTGCCAGCCTGATGTCTCACTTCCCTTTCAGGTTGAAGTGGATGCTTCTGAGATTGGGGCAGGGGCCGTTTTGTCGCAGAGAGGCCCTGGTTGCTCTGTAATGAGACCATGTGCTTTTTTCTCTAGGAAGTTTTTGCCTGCTGAGCAGAATTATGATGTTGGCAATCGGGAGTTGTTAGCCATGAAGTGGGCATTTGAGGAGTGGCGTCATTGGCTCGAGGGTGCTAAGCATCGTGTGGTGGTCTTGACTGATCACAAAAATCTGATGTATCTTGAGTCTGCTAAACGCCTGAATCCTAGACAGGCCCGCTGGTCATTGTTTTTCTCCCGTTTTGACTTTCTGGTCTCGTATTTACCAGGTTCAAAGAATGTGAAGGCTGATGCTCTTTCAAGGAGCTTTGTGCCTGACTCTCCTGGAGTCGCAGAACCAGTTGGTATTCTCAAGGAGGGAGTTATCCTGTCAGCCATTTCTCCGGATTTGCGACGTGTGTTGCAGAGATTTCAGGCTGGTAGACCTGACTCTTGTCCACCTGACAGACTGTTTGTTCCTGATAAGTGGACCAGCAGAGTCATTTCCGAGGTTCATTCCTCGGTGTTGGCAGGGCATCCGGGAATTTTTGGCACCAGAGATCTGGTGGCTAGGTCCTTTTGGTGGCCTTCCTTGTCACGGGATGTGCGGTCATTTGTGCAGTCCTGTGGGACTTGTGCTCGAGCTAAGCCTTGCTGTTCTCGTGCCAGCGGGTTGCTCTTGCCCTTGCCTGTCCCGAAGAGGCCTTGGACACACATTTCCATGGATTTCATTTCAGATCTTCCGGTGTCTCAGGGCATGTCTGTCATCTGGGTGGTATGTGATCGCTTTTCCAAGATGGTCCATTTGGTATCTTTGCCTAAGCTGCCTTCCTCTTCCGATCTGGTTCCTTTGTTCTTTCAGAATGTGGTTCGTTTACACGGCATTCCTGAGAATATTGTGTCTGACAGAGGATCCCAGTTTGTTTCCAGGTTCTGGCGATCCTTTTGTGCTAAGATGGGCATTGATTTGTCGTTTTCGTCTGCCTTTCATCCTCAGACTAATGGACAAACGGAGCGAACTAATCAGACTCTGGAGGCTTATTTGAGGTGTTTTGTTTCTGCAGATCAGGATGATTGGGTGACCTTCTTGCCGTTGGCTGAGTTTGCCCTTAATAATCGGGCTAGTTCCGCTACTTTGGTTTCGCCATTTTTTTGCAACTCTGGTTTCCATCCTCGTTTTTCCTCGGGACATGTGGAGCCTTCTGACTGTCCTGGGGTAGATTCCGTGGTGGATAGGTTGCAGCAGATCTGGAATCATGTGGTGGACAACTTAAAGTTGTCACAGGAGAAGGCTCAGCGTTTTGCCAACCGCCGCCGCTGTGTGGGTCCCCGACTTCGTGTTGGGGATTTGGTATGGCTGTCTTCTCGATTTGTTCCTATGAAGGTCTCCTCTCCTAAATTTAAGCCTCGCTTCATCGGTCCTTACAAGATATTGGAAATCCTTAATCCTGTGTCCTTTCGCTTGGATCTTCCGGTGTCGTTTGCCATTCACAACGTATTCCATAGGTCTTTGTTGCGGCGGTACGTTGTACCTGTGGTTCCTTCTGTTGAGCCTCCTGCTCCGGTGTTGGTTGAGGGCGAGTTGGAGTACGTGGTGGAGAAGATCTTGGATTCTCGTCTCTCCAGGCGGAGGCTTCAGTATCTGGTCAAGTGGAAGGGCTATGGTCAGGAGGATAATTCCTGGGTGGTTGCCTCTGATGTGCATGCGGCCGATTTAGTTCGTGCCTTTCACGCTGCTCATCCTGATCGCCCTGGTGGTCTTGGTGAGGGTTCGGTGACCCCTCCTTAAAGGGGGGGTACTGTTGTGAATTAGACTTTTTTGGCTCCCTCTTGTGGTCACTAGTGATATGACTCTGGGATTGTCTTTCCTCAGTTTGGCACCCACCTGGGTCGTTAGTCCAGGGGTGTTGCTATATAAACTTCCTGGATTCTCAGTCCTGTGCCTGGCATCATTGTAATCAGTTCCTTTCTGTTTGCTCCTGTCTGCTGGTCCTGGATCTTGCAAAATTAAGCTTCGGCCTACACTCTGCTCCCTCTGCTCCTCCTGCTGACCCTGGGCTCTAACACCGCCAGTTGGCGCCCAGAAGTGCTTGCTGCACAGAGCCAAACACCTCGCCAATGTGTCAGTGGGGTTCAGCAACACCAGCTGTTCCCCTGCTGTGTAGCCGGCATCGTGTCCTGCAAACGCCACGCAGACACAAGAACTGAAATTGAAGGGAACCTGTCCCCCCCCAGGTGTTTGTATGTATAACAGCCACCTTGTACAGCAGTAATGCTGCATTTGTACAAGGTGGCTCATTAAGTTACTCTCCTTGCACACGCCGAACGCAACACGTCTAAAATGTGTCTCCTGAGACCATTAAACCGTCCCTGAGGTGTGACTTTCCTTTGTAATGACACGCTGCAACCCCCTTGGTAGCACTGCCCGTCTTCTGACATCATTGGTTGGCTGGCTGCTGTTGTGAATTAGACTTTTTTGGCTCCCTCTTGTGGTCACTAGTGATATGACTCTGGGATTGTCTTTCCTCAGTTTGGCACCCACCTGGGTCGTTAGTCCAGGGGTGTTGCTATATAAACTTCCTGGATTCTCAGTCCTGTGCCTGGCATCGTTGTAATCAGTTCCTTTCTGTTTGCTCCTGTCTGCTGGTCCTGGATCTTGCAAAATTAAGCTAAGTCCTGCTTCCTTGTTTTTTGGTTATTTGCATAGCTCTTATTTTTTGTCCAGCTTGTACTAAATGTGATTCCTGATTTTGCTGGAAGCTCTAGGGGGCTGGTGTTCTCCCCCCGGGCCGTTAGACGGTTCGGGGGTTCTTGAATATCCAGCGTGGAAATTTTGATAGGGTTTTTGCTGACCGTATAAGTCATCTTGCTATATTCTGCTATTAGTCAGTGGGCCTCTCTTTGCTAAATATCTAGTTCATTCTTACGTTTGTCTTTTCTCCTTACCTCACCGTTATTATTTGTTGGGGGCTTGTATCCAACTTTTGGGGTCTTTTCTCTGGAGGCAAGAAAGGTCTATCTTTTCCCTTCTAGGGTTAGTTAGTTCTCCGGCTGGCGCGAGACGTCTAGAACCAACGTAGGCACGTTCCCCGGCTGCTGCTATTTGTGGTGCTAGGATTAGATATATGGTCAGCCCAGTTACCACTGCCCTAAGAGCTGTTTTTTTTGTGTTTGCAGACTTGGTATGTACTTTTGAGACCCTCTGCCATTGGGGTCATAGCCGCCCTGCTCGACACAACGCCCCTTGGTGTCTTATTTATTTTGACTGCGAGGGTGTGATTGACGGGCATGAGCATTGCATATCTTCGCCTGTCTCTCATCTCCTTCCGCCTTCTTCAGACTGTACGGCTTTATGGCCGTGGCATGCGATAAGGGATCAGCTGACGCCGCACAGTCTGTAGCAGGTGTAAGGACACGAGTGAGAGGCGAACATATTTACTGCGCAAGGCCATGAATCCCAGCCCCACAGTGTGAATTAAGGAAAACACACTGCAGGGCTGGGATTCATGGTCAACGTGAACCGCACCGGCCGACATGAAATGATGTCAGAAGACGGGCAGCGCTAACAGCGCATGGCCAAGGGATAACACGACAGCGCAGACTCCTGTACAGCTAATAACGACGCTCAGGAGGCTGCGCCGAGCACCAAGGTGGGATTTTTGACAGCTGTGCTGCGTCTCATTAAGAAGGAAAGTCACGCCTCCAAGACAGTTTGACTGTATAAGGGGCTAAATGTTATACGTGCTTCATTCAGCGTCTGCAAGATTCAAAACTTAAAGAGCAACCTTTGACTTGTGCAGCATTACAGCTGCACAAGGTGTGGCTCTTCTAGTTTGTAACACCTGAGGGGGGGTTAAAGGTTACCTTTAAAATTGGTTCAATTAGGCTTCGGCCTACACTCTGCTCCCTCTCCTCCTGCTGACCCTGGGCTCTAACACCGCCAGTTGGTGCCCAGAAGTGCTGGCTGCACAGAGAAATACACCAGCCAATGTGTCACTGGGGGTTCAGTAACGCCAGCTGTTCCCCTGCTGTGTAGCCGGCATCGTGTCCTGCAAACGCCACGCAGACACAAAGCTGCCGCCAGTGCAGGCTTCGGCCTACACTCTGCTCCCTCTCCTCCTGCTGTCCCTGGGCTCTAACACCGTCAGTTGGTGCCCGGAAGTCCTGGCTGCACAGAGAAATACACCAGCCAATGTGTCAGTGGGGTTCAGTAACGCCAGCTGTTTCCCTGCTGTGTAGCCGGCATCGTGTCCTGCAAACGCCACGCAGACACAAAGCTGCCGCCAGTGCAGGCTTCGGCCTACACTCTGCTCCCTCTCCTCCTGCTGTCCCTGGGCTCTAACACCGTCAGTTGGTGCCCGGAAGTGCTGGCTGCACAGAGAAAAACACCAGCCAATGTGTCAGTGGGGTTCAGTAACGCCAGCTGTTCCCCTGCTGTGTATCCGGCATCGTGTCCTGCAAACGCCACGCAGACACAAAGCTGCTGCCAGTGCAGGCTTCGGCCTACACTCTGCTCCCTCTACTCCTCCTGCTGACCCTGGGCTCTAACACCGTCAGTTGGTGCTCGGAAGTGCTGGCTGCACAGAGAAAAACACAAGCCAATGTGTCAGTGGGGTTCAGTAACGCCAGCTGTTCCCCTGCTGTGTAGCCGGCATCGTGTCCTGCAAACGCCACGCAGACACAACAGACCTAAAACTGCCTCCAGTGCAGGCTTCGGCCTACACTCTGCTCCCTCTGCTCCTCCTGCTGACCCTGGGCTCTAACACCGCCAGTTGGCACCCAGAAGTGCTGGCTGCACAGAGCCAAACACCTCGCCAATGTGTCAGTGGGGTTCAGCAATGCCAGCTGTTCCCCTGCTGTGTAGCCGGCATTGTGTCCTGCAAACGCCACGCAGACACAAGAACTGAAATTGAAGGGAACCTGTCCCCCCCAGGTGTTTGTATGTATAACAGCCACCTTGTACAGCAGTAATGCTGCATTTGTACAAGGTGGCTCATTAAGTTACTCTCCTTGCACACGCCGAACGCAACACGTCTAAAATGTGTCTCCTGAGACCATTAAACCGTCCCTGAGGTGTGACTTTCCTTTGTAATGACACGCTGCAACCCCCTTGGTAGCGCTGCCCGTCTTCTGACATCATTGGTTGGCTGGCTGCGCCTCTGCGGCCGCCCTGCCCGACACAACGCCCCTCGGTGTCTTATTTATTTTGACTGCGAGGGTGTGATTGATGGGCATGAGCATTGCATATCTTCGCCTGTCACTCATCTCCTTCCGCCTTCTTCAGACTGTACGGCTTCATGGCCGTGGCATGCGATAAGGGATCAGCTGACGCCGCACAGTCTGTAGCAGGTGTAAGGACACGAGTGAGAGGCAAACATATTTACTGCGCAAGGCCATGAATCCCAGCCCCACAGTGTGAATTAAGGAAAACACACTGCAGGGCTGGGATTCATGGTCAACGCGAACCGCACCGGCCGACATGAAATGATGTCAGAAGACGGGCAGCGCTAACAGCGCATGGCCAAGGGATAACACGACAGCGCAGACTCCTTCACAGCTAATAACGACGCTCAGGAGGCTGCGCCCAGCACCAAGGTGGGATTTTTGACAGCTGTGCTGCGTCTCATTAAGAAGGAAAGTCACGCCTCCAAGACAGTTTGACTGTATAAGGGGCTAAATGTTATACGTGTTTCATTCAGCATCTGCAAGATTCAAAACTTAAAGAGCAACCTTTGACTTGTGCAGCATTACAGCTGCACAAGGTGTGGCTCTTCTAGTTTGTAACACCTGAGGGGGGGGGGGTTAAAGGTTGCCTTTAAAATTGGTTCAATTAGGCTTCGGCCTACACTCTGCTCCCTCTCCTCCTGCTGACCCTGGGCTCTAACACCGCCAGTTGGCGCCCGGAAGTGCTAGCTGCACAGAGAAAAACACCCGCCAATGTGTCAGTGGGGTTCAGCAACGCCAGCTGTTCCCCTGCTGTGTAGCCAGCATCGTGTCCTGCAAACACCACGCAGACACAAAGCTGCCGCCAGTGCAGGCTTCGGCCTACACTCTGCTCCCTCTCCTCCTGCTGTCCCTGGGCTCTAACACCGTCAGTTGGTGCCCAGAAGTGCTGGCTGCACAGAAAAATACACCAGCCAATGTGTCACTGGGGTTCAGTAACGCCAGCTGTTCCCCTGCTGTGTAGCCGGCATCGTGTCCTGCAAACGCCACGCATACACAAAGCTGCCGCCAGTGCAGGCTTCGGCCTACACTCTGCTCCCTCTCTTCCTGCTGTCCCTGGGCTCTAACACCGTCAGTTGGTGCCCGGAAGTGCTGGCTGCACAGAGAAAAACAGCAGCCAATGTGTCAGTGGGGTTCAGTAACGCCAGCTGTTCCCCTGCTGTGTATCCGACATCGTGTCCTGCAAACGCCACGCAGACACAAAGCTGCTGCCAGTGCAGGCTTCGGCCTACACTCTGCTCCCTCTCCTCCTGCTGTCCCTGGGCTCTAACACCGTCAGTTGGTGCTCGGAAGTGCTGGCTGCACAGAGAAAAACACAAGCCAATGTGTCAGTGGGGTTCAGTAACGCCAGCTGTTCCGCCTCTGCGGCCGCCCTGCCCGACACAACGCCCCTCGGTGTCTTATTTATTTTGACTGCGAGGGTGTGATTGACGGGCATGAGCAGTGCATATCTTCGCCTGTCACTCATCTCCTTCCGTCTTCTTCAGTCTGTACGGCTTCATGGCCGTGGCATGCGATAAGGGATCAGCTGACGCCGCACAGTCTGTAGCAGGTGTAAGGACACGAGTGAGAGGCGAACATATTTACTGCGCAAGGCCATGAATCCCAGCCCCACAGTGTGAATTAAGGAAAAGACACTGCAGGGCTGGGATTCATGGTCAACGCGAACCGCACCGGCCGACATGAAATGATGTCAGAAGATGGGCAGCGCTAACAGCGCATGGCCAAGGGATAACACGACAGCGCAGACTCCTGTACAGCTAATAACGACGCTCAGGAGGCTGCGCCCAGCACCAAGGTGGGATTTTTGACAGCTGTGCTGCGTCTCATTAAGAAGGAAAGTCACGCCTCCAAGACAGTTTGACTGTATAAGGGGCTAAATGTTATACGTGTTTCATTCAGTATCTGCAAGATTCAAAACTTAAAGAGCAACCTTTGACTTGTGCAGCATTACAGCTGCACAAGGTGTGGCTCTTCTAGTTTGTAACACCTGAGGGGGGGTTAAAGGTTACCTTTAAAATTGGTTCAATTAGGCTTCGGCCTACACTCTGCTCCCTCTCCTCCTGCTGACCCTGGGCTCTAACACTGCCAGTTGGTGCCCGGAAGTGCTAGCTGCACAGAGAAAAACACCCGCCAATGTGTCAGTGGGGTTCAGCAACGCCAGCTTTTCCCCTGCTGTGTAGCCGGCATCGTGTTCTGCAAACGCCACGCAGACACAAAGCTGCCGCCAGTGCAGGCTTCGGCCTACACTCTGCTCCCTCTCCTCCTGCTGTCCCTGGGCTCTAACACCGTCAGTTGGTGCCCGGAAGTGCTGGCTGCACAGAGAAAAACAGCAGCCAATGTGTCAGTGGGGTTCAGTAACGCCAGCTGTTCCCCTGCTGTGTAGCCGGCATCGTGTCCTGCAAATGCCACGCAGACACAACAGACCTTCAAATGCCTCCAGTGCAGGTTTCGGCCTACACTCTGCTCCCCCTGCTGACCCTTTGCTCCAACCCCACTAGTTGGGGCTCTAAGAAGACAAGCTTGAATAGGTCCCCATCCTGGTTCCAGTACCGTCAGCTGGTTCCGGGCAGAGCCTTTGGCTTAGGTGCCTCCCTCTGGGTATCCGAGTTCCACCAAAGTCAGGTGGTCCTTGGTAGTGCTTTCAGGCACGGGTACCTCCTGCTTAGTAACCGGGTTCCAGTAACGTCAGCTGGTCCTCGGTAGTTCCATTGGCTCTTGGACCTTCGGCTACCCATCCGGGTTCCAGTACCGTCAGCTGGTTCTCGGCAGTGTCTTTTGCTCTTGTACCTTCTGCTCCCCATCCTGGTTCCAGTACCGTCAGCTGGTGCCGGGCAGAGCCTTTGGCTTAGGTGCCTCCCTCTGGGTATCCGAGTTCCACCAATGTCAGGTGGTCCTTGGTAGTGCTTTCAGGCACGGGTACCTCCTGCTTAGTAACCAGGTTCCAGTAACATCAGCTGGTCCTCGGTAGTTCCATTGGCTCTTGTACCTTCGGCTACCCATCCGGGTTCCAGTACCGTCAGCTGGTTCTCGGCAGTGTCTTTTGCTCTTGTACCTTCTGCTCCCCATCCTGGTTCCAGTACCGTCAGCTGGTTCCGGTCAGAGCCTTTGGCTTAGGTGCCTCCCTCTGGGTATTCGAGTTCCACCAACGTCAGGTGGTCCTTGGTAGTGCTTTCAGGCATGGGTATCTCCTGCTTAGTAACCGGGTTCCAGTAACGTCAGTTGGTCCTCGGTAGTTCCATTGGCTCTTGGACCTTCGGGTAGCCATCCGAGTTCCAGTTCCATCAGCTGTTTCTCTGTATTTTCTCAGCCTTCTTGTACCTTCTGCTACATTTCCAAGTTCAAGACCCTAAAGACGATGACCCGGAAGACCACCCCTAAGATGACGACACCAGAGACGACAACCACTGAGATGACGACGACCCTGGAGACGACGACGACATGGGAGACCTAGAAGCAGAAGAACAAGAGGCTGCAGAACAAAGAGCAGAAGAACATTAAGCATAACACTAAATATCAGAGCAAAAGATATTATCTAAATTATAAGCAGAAGAAGACTAAGCAGTGTATGGGGGTGAGTCCGTTCCTCCTCGTGGTGCCCCTGGATAAAGCCTGATGCTGCAGGCCAAACTGAACGCGGACAAATCTAACTGTTTTGTGACAGGCAGAACGGAAGGTGTAATCTTCAAACTTTTATAGATAACAACTACGGGAATGCCTGTCACAAATAAGAATATGATTAAGAAGTTGAATATGAAGAAGAATAATAGTTAAATAAAAAGAATATGAACAATGTAACAAAAAAAAATTATAGGTAGAAGATGAAGAAGAAGATGAATAAGGTGAAGAAGAACTTGATGTCAAAGATGCTGATGATGATGAAGAAGAAAGTGTGGGAGAAGTAAAAAAGAGGGTGAAGGGCGTGGAAGTAGTGAAACATCAATATCTGACAAAATAAAAAAAATCTTAACATAGTCAATATCTTTGTAGCTCCGAACGTCTTAAAAAAAAAATTAAAATTCCTGCTATTCTATTTGATTGGGCTAAACCTCTATGCCTTTAATGTCTCCGCCACCTCCCCCAATACATCCTACATTATTCTTAGTTGTTTTCCTTCATGTAGAATGAACCTACAAGGAAAGAAAGGGTTTATTTTAATTCCGATATTTTCGTCCCATTGACTTGCATTGGTATCGGGTATCGGCATCGGCGAGATCCGATATTTTGCCGGTATCGGCCGATACTTTCCGATACCGATACTTTCCGATATCGGAAGGTATCACTCAACACTATTGCCTACAGGTCTTTATACGGAATCACATGGACTCTGTATAATGCACTACAGGCTCTGCGCACAGCACTTTTAGGTCATGCATCACAATTTTTGAGGCCAGAAAGTGCATTCATTTGCCTCATCTGCTTCTTTTAAACACTGATGGGATTGACTTAACCACAGAATACATCCCCTGAGTTTGTGTTCTTAAAATAAAACAATAAAGTTTATGAAAAAATATGAAACAATAAACTTTAGATAATTTGTTTTCGTTCCCTCATCAATTTGTTTCCAGAAGAATGTGGTCCACACACTAGCCACAATCATTGTATAATCACCGGATGATCAGTTCTGGTTATACTCATCATTCAGTCAGGGAGACAAATTGTTACCCAAGTACGGTATGTGGTCTCCCTAGTTATTACCATCTTTATGAGCTCTGTATCGGGCCTAGGAACATGTGCTGGCAGTAGGCATAGGTGGCACACAACGCTCCTAACCAGGCAGTTATGTCATGCATTATACATACTGCTACTAAATGAGGGGAAGAACCTTAGCTTTTATTCTTCTAACTTTTTGTGGAAACTTGTCAAATGTGTTGAATCTAAAAATGATCAATACTTTCCTATTGTTTGATAGAGAGAAGGTTGCCACTTAGAATTCCAGAATTTATAATGCCACTTAGAGCACTACATGGTGGCACACGGAATGTCTCGCATACTAATAGAACACTTTGTGTATGTTGTGAGCATGGAATTTCATTATTTTCATGCTTTCATAAGGTGTCTATATATTATGTAATAGAGCGTAGGCAACAAAATCATTTCTTAGCTACAGGAAACCTATAGAGTATTTCTCAAATGTATCCAGGGATTTTGGTCCTCCATATTTGCAATAAAATAGTCTTTTATTAAAAAAATATTGTGCCATTTTGTGCATACAGCTACTAAGAAAACTTAAAGGTAACCTGTCACCAGTTTTTTTGCCTTATTAACCATGCCCATCACCTTTAAAATCATGTAAATGTGATTCATTCCTACAACCCCTCTATATCCCGTGATGCCCCTGCATGTCCCAGAAAAAGTGCTTTATTTACCTTACGTGCTGCATACAAATTGTGTGGTCGAATCCGATGGGTGAATCCAATTCGCGCCCAGTGCCACACAAGTCTCTTCAAATGCTGCCTCTTATAGGTTCCAGGCAGAAGCTATTGTTGTTATGTACCCTATCACGATTCCACCAGTGATGAAACATAGCATGGATAGCATCAGCCATCTTTTCGATATAAGTTGGATGTGTTCAGCCGGCCTTATGGTGATGTAAGTAAATGCTTTATGTTCATCCCTTCACTACAACACCGAAAATATATCTGACATAAATATGGGATAGAAGAAAACCTCAATATTTCTCATGGACTACTGGCTCCAGAGTGTCTGAGATAATTCTTATAATTCTTTAGAACAGTGGAAGCCCCTGTACTTCTCTGCCTCTGAGTATATGAATCCTAGACTTTTTGGCTGGTTCTCGATAGATCTCTGCTGTAGTTACCTGTTCACAGCAGCAGGTCCAGCTTCAATGGAGGTTGGAGGTTGTTCTCTCATTTACCCAGTTCTAATTATTCTCATATGTTTCATTTGAGGGTGACATGTCCCCTCTCCGGAGATGTCTTCATGGATTTGACAATTTTTCTCTACAACACAATATAAGAAATGGTTGGAACAAACAATACCACTACTTTTTACCTTTTCTGTCATCCCTGAAAAAGCAACTCACCAGTGAAACATGCTTTGGGGACTGCTTACGCAGTACTTATTAAAGTACTATTTCCTTATTATATACATGTCCATCACCTGGTACATTTTACTGTTTGCTGGATATATGTATACACCCTGGGGCAGAGTTGCTATTACCAAACACTGAGTTTTCTGAATGTCATTGTGCTATGTAGTTGTGGAGCTGTGCTACACTGGGGCCACAGTGTGGAATTTACCCTTTGAGACTTACAGTGTATTTTGGCATAGGACATATATACCAAGGACCTAATCCAGCAATGGATACAGTTTTTCAGGACGGACAAAAGTGAATATTAGTAATATATACTAACATATTCTGTTTATACCCATTGTGCTTCTCAATTAGTGCCACTGACCGCTCAATCTCTGGGTTAATTGTCACTATATTTTTTTCCCTCATCTTTATTCTTTGCCCAAGTTCTCTATGTATTCTAAATGTGTATGTAATTTTTAAATAAAACTTTTTTGATTTGCAAGATCGTGTAGCACTAACTCCTTGTCCTTTTTGTACGCATTGTAGACTGTAAGCCTGCAAGCAAATGACTGGAGATCTTGTGGGGAGTTCCCTCTATGCAGTGGTTAGCACCTACTAAAATTAGTTGGAGGAAGGACAGCAAGTAAACTAGTGACAGGGTCATGGACACCCAAGACTCAATAAAGAAGCACTCATATCAAAGTTTTTATTATCTTAATATATTGCAGTCATCGTATTATATAGCACTTTGTACTATCAATTGCTCATTTTGCCTTTCTACCCAGCTAATTCTTCTCTTTTATCTACTCTATGTAGAAACAGAAAGTCTCTTTTATGCGCAGTTATCTTTCCCCTCTTCAACTTCTGATCCATCTGCTACCTCCTCCCTTCTGCCATGGACTTTTGCAGTGACTCATGACTCATGCAGGGAAAATTGACCTCCTGTTTCTACATAAACCTTATCAGGATTCAGCTCCTCAGTTTGTAATTACACAATGTCGTAGAACTAATGGATAGGAGAACAATTAATTGGGTAGAAAGTCAAAATGAGAAATTGTAAGTACACAGTGCTATATAATAAGATGTCTGCAATATATTAAGAGGATACAAATTTTTATGGGACTGCTTCTTTAAAGGGAATCTGTCACCTACTTTTTGGTATAGAAGCTTCGGCCACCGCCATTAGGGGCTTATCTACAGCATTCTGTAATGCTGTAGATAAGCCCCCGATGTAACCTGAAAGATAAGAAAAACAGTTAGATTGTACTCACCTGGGGGGCGGTCCAGTGCGGTCCGATCCGATGGGAATCGCAGTCCGGGTCTGGCGCCTCCCATCTTCATGCAATGTCCTCTTCCTTGCTTCCTGTCGCGGCTCCTGCGCAGGGGTACTTTATCTGCCCTGTTGAGGGCAGCGTAAAGTACTGTAGTACACAGGCACTGGGAAAGGTCAGAGAAGCCCGACGCCTGCGCACTGCCCTCAACAGGGCAGGTAAAGTTCGCCTGCGCCGGAGCGGCAACAGAAAGCAAGGAAGAGGACATCATCGCATGAAAATGGGAGGCGCCAGATACGGACCGCGATGCCTATCGGACCTGGACCGCCCCTGGGTGAGCATAATCTAGTTTGTTTTTCTCATCTTTCAGGTAACATGGGGGGCTTATCTACAGCATTATAGAATGCTGTAGATAAGACACTAATGGCGGTGGCCGAAGCTTATATACAAAAAAGTAGGTGACAGATTCCCTTTAATGTACTATACATGGGGAATGAAGTCTTACCTGGTCTGATGCTACAGAAAAGGTACTGAAGTACACATCACCGAAGAAGGTCAATGATGGCCACCATTAAAAAGGTCTACAAGTAACATGCAAGCATAGAAATGGATCATAGATCAATGCAAAAAGTTGGGCTGGTCAAGTTAATCACATTTTTTACATCATGTGAAAGACCAGGGGCATATGTATAATTTTCACTGTCGGATTTTCCAGATAGCGGCTGCTTGCTTTGAATTTTGCACAAGTACACCAAATGGTGATGTCACGACATACATATGCATACACAGTAGCTTCCCAGGGCTAATTCCCTGGATATTAAATATCAGTGGCGCAACCTGAAGATGCATTAAGGACCGGACAGATAGCAGTGAGGAGCAGATAGGTTGGAGAGGTGAGCACTAAGGCAAGTATAATGTTTTTTCTAACATTTTAATGGCTTTTTATGGTTTAGAAAAATGGCGGCTGACAATTTGATGAAGCAGTGCAGAAGCGAAGTACGTAGTAAACTGCATTTCAGTGAAGGTCTATTTTTGTAAAATTAGAGTAGAATTCAATTCCACTTGAATGTATTCGCTCATCTCCAGTCAGAGCTGTTTAAGGAGCACAAGGGCGACCTACACAGTATTAGGCAGGCAACATGGTAAGTGGGTGATCGGTATAGAACGCTTCTATATTTGAGTTCCATCTATACTGGTTTTGTTTCAGAAGCACAAGATTTTATATTTTTATATATTTTAATAATGAATGATTGAAAATACATCACGCTACCAAAATCATCTTCTCTACTGGATTTACTATGGCAGGAAATGTGTAATGATTTGCATTTAAAGAAACCGCT
Source organism: Ranitomeya variabilis (assembly GCF_051348905.1). Taxonomy (NCBI): domain Eukaryota; kingdom Metazoa; phylum Chordata; class Amphibia; order Anura; family Dendrobatidae; genus Ranitomeya; species Ranitomeya variabilis. Next base: position 678,859,544 of record NC_135232.1, on the reverse strand, counting down.
GGCTGTTTATCTTTTAAGTTATAGCAGATTGCTTACTCCACAACCATACCAACACATAGAGAGTAGCCAAGAAAAATCTAACCTTATGGATAACAAGATGTTTTCTCACAGGGAAGTCGGCCTGATAAGTCTTGGTGTCTTTGGTACAGATGTTTGAAGTATAATGAAATGATGGTGACAGCGGACATGTCTCTGGGTATGACAAGAGAAAAAATATTGATTTAGTAAACACTTTCACATACTTTGGTCTTAGGCTAGAAATGTATAATGTTAGTTCACCCTACTGGATAGTGATGTCTTGGCAAGCACAATATATAAAAAGCAAAAACAACACTAAAAATAAGGGTGTCATTAAGTTTACATAGGGAACCGCAATCTTCTTTAGTGCCTTCTTGGGACACACTCTGGGATTTCATTACTGGAGAAGATCATCACTTAGCACTGACCAGGAGGGAGCCCTAAAAAATGTAGTCATTGCATTTACCTATTATTTAAAGGGAAGAAGCTACACACTGACATATTAGAACAATATCGAAGCCAGCATATTAAATAAATACGGATTGTCAATGTGTCGTACCATAACTCAGGGGTAACAAATATGCTATGAGGACATATAGGGGCCAGCTGCCAAACATGAATTGGAGAGAAACAGGAAGAAACAAACAGCCATAAGGTCCCATAAAACATAAATATTTATTAAACCTTGTTAAAAACACCAAGCAGAATACAGTGATGCAGTACGGGGGATAGACATGCGTCCCTAGTGGCCATACATAACGGGTCAGGACGCCAACCCATAATCTGCGCCAATGCAATGATGAAATGTATTATAGCAGATACCCATAGCATTAAACAAAAACATAATGGACCAGTGCCCTAATATGGGAAACAATACATGTCATAATGACATGGTTTACATACCCAGCAGATGCACGGCAAACAGATCAGGGAGGCGAACAGACCCAACCCCGACGCGCGTTTCGGAGCGGGCAGCTCCTTCCTCAGGGGGACACTGACATATTGTATAAAATTGCATAACAACTATTGAACCTTATTACATTACACTTTTCATTTTATGCAAAATAGCTCTCTTCTAAACAGGAGAAAACTTTATCTGAAGTGCCACCAATAGATATCTACCTTGCAAATCCAATAAGTCCTTGAAAAATTATTTATTTGTCCATCAACCAAAGGTACCCTCTATATGAATCATCATCCTGAAAATTAGTACCATGGTGGCATCCATCACTTTAACAACTTACCAGTCAACTTATTATATTGAGATACTGTTCCTGTAAGCAGACATTTTATCTTGCATAGTCTTCAATAGGATTACTGATTCAAGCTGGCCATACACATTAGCTCAGTGTTGACTGAACAAAGCTTCAGCTGATCATTCAACCGACAGCAATCTTGGCTGGGTCTTCCATGCACAGGGACAAGACACGTTTAGCGACAACTTATCTCTGGGAGAACAAAGCAATTAGCAATCCGAAATTGAACATACCAGATGGACATATTATCTGAAGATCAGTTGACCAGGGCCCCGTTCATGTAGACTGAAAGCCAAACCTGTCGACAGGGTTAAATCCCGGCTCTCTGGTGTCTTGATTAGAAGCGCCTGCGTGGTTTCTCTAAGGGTACCGTCACACAGTACCATTTACATCGCTACGACGGCACGATCCGTGACGTCGCAGCGATCGTATGATCATCGCTCCAGCGTCGTAGACTGCGGTCACACTGTGCAATCACGGCGCTGGAGCGATGCCGAAGTCCCCGGGTAACCAGGGTAAACATCGGGTAACTAAGCGCAGGGCCGCGCTTAGTAACCCGATGTTTACCGTGGTTACCAGCGTAAAAGTAAAAAAAAACAAACCGTACATACTCACTATCTGATGTCCGTCCGGTCCCTTGCCGTCTGCTTTCCTCTCTGACTGTCTGCCGGCCGGAAAGTGAGAGCAGATCACAGCGGTGTCGTCGCCGCTGTGATCTGCTCTCACTGTACGGCCGGATTCAGTCAGAGCAGGAAGCAGACGGCAAGGGACCGGACGGGCATCAGATGGTGAGTATGTACGGTTTGTTTTTTTTTACTTTTACGCTGGTAACCACGGTAAACATCGGGTTACTAAGCGCGGCCCTGCGCTTAGTTACCCGATGTTTACCCTGGTTACCAGCGAACACATCGCTGGATCGCTGTCACACATCGCTGGATCGCTGTCACACACAACGATCCAGCGATGTCAGCGGGTGATCAAGCGACGAAAGAAAGTTTGAAATGATCTGCTACGACGTACGATTCTCAGCTGGGTGCCTGATCGCAGTAGCGTGTCAGACACTGCGAGATCGTAACGATATCGCTACAACGTCACGAATCGTGCCGTCGTAGCGATAAAAATGCCACTGTGTGACAGTACCCTAAGAAGAAGGGAGTAGATTAATTGTGTGGCAATATCCTGGGAGAGTTAGTGATTCTGCTGGATGGAGTGGAAGCAAATGTGTTAGCTGGTGAATGCACAGACCATGGGTACAAGACTGGATGTGTCTTGGAGCTGATTAGAGGCCACAATCCCTCTGTGAGAAGAGTGCACAGGCTGTATGCAGAGAACCACAAGTATAAGTGGTTACTATGGACAATAACTGTTTTGTTTCAATTAAAAGGAAATTAAATCCAGAGAGATTCCCTCTCTCTGGTAGGGCATTAGGCTTTAGGTATTCAAGACAAAATATATATACACACGTGGTCAAAATTGTTGGTACCCCTTGTTTAATGACAGAAAACCCCACAATGGTCACAGAAATAACTTGAATCTGACAAAAGTAATAATAAATAAAAGATCTACGAAAATGAACAAATGAAAGTCAGACACGGCTTTTCAACCATGCTTCCACAGAATTAAAAAAAAATAAAACTCATTAAATAGACCTGGACAGAATGATGATATCCCTGAAAATAATGTGACAAGACAGACATGTTAAATCATTGTGTATCCACTAACTAGCATCACAGGTGTCTACAATTTTGGAATCAGTGAGTGGGCCTGTATATAGGGCTAAAGATACTCATTGTGCTGTTTGGTGACATGGTGTGTATCACACTCAACATCCACCAGAGGAAGCAAAGGAAAGAGTTGTCTCAGGAGATTAGAAAGGAAATTCTAGACAAGCATGTTAAAGGTAAAAGTTATAAGACCATCTCCAAGCAGCTTGATGTTTCTGTAACTACAGTTGCACATATTATTCAGAAATTTAAGTTCAATGGGACTGTAGCCAACCTCACTGGACGTGGCCGCAGGAGGAAAATTGATGACAAATTAAAGAGGCAGATAATATGAATGGTAACAAAAAAGCCCAGAAAAACTTCTAAACAGATTAAAGTTCAAGGAAGTGTTAGATCGCACCATCTGTCGTTGTGTGAGCCAAAGTGGACTTCATGGGAGACGACCAAGGAGGACACCACTGTTGAAGAAAAATCTGGAAAAAGCAAAACTGGAATTTGCCAAACTACATGTTGACAAGCCACAAAGCTTCTGGGAGAATGTCCTATGGACAGATGAGACAAAAATGAAACTTTTTGGCAATGCATGTCTGCTCTATGTTCACAGATGGAAAAATGAAGCATATCAAGAAAAGAACACTGTACCTACTGTAAAACATGGAGGAGGCTCTGTTCTGGGGCTGCTTTGCTGTATCTGGCACTGAGTGTCTAGAATCTGTGCAGGGTACAATGAAATATCAAGACTATCAAGGGATTCTAGAGAGAAATGTGCTGCCCAGTGTCAGAAAGCTTGGTCTCAGGTCATGGGTATTGCAACAGGATAATGACCCAAAACACACAGTTAAATACACCCAAGAATGGCTAAAAGGAAAACATTAGACTATTCTGAAGTGGCCTTCTATGAGACCTGACCTAAATCCTATTGAGCATCTTTGAAAAGAGCTGAAACATGCCGTTTGAAAAAGACAATCTTCAAAAACGAGACAACTGGAGCAGTTTGCTCTTGAGGAGTGGGCAAAATACCTGTTGAGAGGTTCAGAAGTCTCATTGACAGTTACAGGAATCGTTTGATTACAATGATTGCCTCAAAAGGTTGTGCAACAAAATATTAAGTTAAGGGCATCATCATTTCTGCCCAGGCCTATTTCATGAGTTTTATGTTTTTTAAATTCTGTGGAAGCATGGTTGAAAAGCAACCCCAACTCTGAGGACTGCTTTTTCCAGCAGGACAATGAGCCATGCCACACAGCTAGGTCAATCAAGGTGTGGATGAAGGACCACCACATCAAATCCCTGTCATGGCCAGCCCAATCTCGTGCCCAAGTTCCTCAGGTGGAAATACAGCATGTAAGTATTCTTGAATGTTTTAAGTGTTTTATCTTTACAAGTATATGACATGTGTTTCTTTGATTTCTGGGTTCCACAACTTGAGGAAGGCACCAATGACCGCTTGATTATGCTGGTGCAAGAGCGAGTACAATTGTGGGACACCTGTGATCAGCAGCACTCGGGCACTGTGGTGATTCGCCAATTTTGGGAGGAAGTGGCCAGATTGCTGTTGGATGATTGGGACACAGCCACGCCACAGGTCAGAAAGGATTTTCGTAAGTATTGCAATGTTGTATGATGCGGCAGTGAACCTGTAAAAGATGCATTGTATTAAAATTTCTTTTTTTTCCCCTTCACAGTGAAGAGAATAAAAGTCCGTTGGAGTTTGATGAAGGATCGCTTCAATAAGGGCATGAGAGAGGAGAACCAAGTTCGAAGTGGTGCTGCTCGAAAAATAGGAAAATACAAGTACCATCGTATGCTCTCCTTCCTGAAACCTGCAGTTAGTCATCGAACATAAGTATTTTTTTATTGTATTCCATGGTATACATCTTCTTCTACATCTACTTCTATTCCACAGGATATCTTGGCACTTTTATAGTGTTTATTTTTGATAGTAATGTTTTTCATTTCTTTTCCACACAGAACCTGGAGCAGCACAACCAAACCTGGATTGTCCACTGTTGGAGCGGCCCCTCATCGATCAACCAACAAACAAACAGTCCCAGTCATCCATCAGCTGTGCAGCAAGTGAGCATGCTTCACAGGCTGGGGAACAGGCAGCCGATCCAATAGGTTTTCCCTTCTCACAGTCCTCTGCCACTGTTTTTGGGGTCTTCTCGCCAGCGGCAGAGGGCCTGTGACAGGCCATTCTTGCCCGAGTTTCTTCACTTAGGCTCTGTCTTCTAGATTGGGCTGAAGGCGATTGGAGATAGACTGGAAAGTGGGTTCACCCATGTGAACACACTTTTCCAGGAAGTCAACCGACACCTTGACCACCTGGAAGCTGATCTTCAGAGACCGGCACAGCATTTTTTTTTTCTATAGAGCGGGGCATGTCAAAAACCTTATGCCTGAGCTCCAGCTGAATGTGATGCAGGTTTGCCAGGCTGCTTACAGCCAGGCAATGCAGCAGTCCCATTACTACCAGCAGCCACATATGGCATTTTCTACACGGCAACAAGGGCAATGGCAGAGGATGGTGACCTATGTTCCACCACCACCGCAGGACACCAGGGCTATTCCACCACTACCCAGCTACACCACCATGCCGAGTCCAGCAGCACGCCAGTCTAAAGCCACCACCATGCCGAGTCCTGCAGCATGCCAGTCTGAAGCCACCACCATGCCGAGTCCTGCAGCATGCCAGTCTGAAGCCACCACGATGCCAAGTCCTGCAGCATGCCAGCCTCTAGCCACCACCATACCGAGTCCTGCAGCACGCCAGCCTCTAGCCACCACCATGCCAAGTTCTGCATCACATCAGCCTCTAGCCACCACCATGCCAAGTCCTGCAGCATGCCAGCCTCTAGCCACCACCAGGCCAAGTCCTGCAACATGCCAGCCTCAAGCCACCACTCCCACGGAAACAAAATGGAAACAGATGCCCAGTACCAGCTCCCATCAGCACTGCCAGAAGAGGAAGACTAGGAGCATCAAACATCGCCCCAAAACTGTCCAACAACCACCACCCTCACCTCCCAATGTGTCTCTGTTTTCTAATTTGTCTCTCCCTTCCAAAGTGTCTCATCATTCCCACGATTCCACTTCTAATGTGTCTACTCCCATCCATGACTTCCCAGACCCCTTATATAGCATTATGTAGACCCTTCCCCTGGAACCCCTTCGTCATCCACTCATGGCTGCCATTCATCCCAGCTCCACACCCCCCACGTACATAATATATCACCCTCTGACACACCCCAAAGCTAAATTTATGATTTTATTGTTAAATAAAAATTTTCTTTTGCTTGCACAATCACTGTACTTTCTTTGTCTCTTTATGTGCCGTAAACACACACATGTGTGTATTGTATTGTTGAAGTAACTTGTAACTGGTGTTTCACTAGAGGTGTTTTATTATTAAAGTCAGCAAACATTACAAGTACATAACATTACAGGTACACAACATTACAGGTACATTTTATCGGCCTAAACAATTTCGTCTTGCCATGCCACACGTCCAATATCCAAAACAAAGTAGGCAGCAAATGTATCCCTCATTTGGGCAACTTCCACTGTAATCCTCAGAGGGTGATCTTGGTAATCTTGCAATGTGTTAGCAATAGGTTCATCAAGTTCTAAGTTGGGTCGCTCTTATTCCAGGATGTATTTGTGCATAAAACACACGTTTTCACAACCTCATCAATTGTCTCAGTTTTTCGGATTGATGGGTGTTCCCAAAATGTGCCATTTAGATGCCAGCAAACCAAAGGCACACTCCACAGTTCTTCTTGTCAGTCGGTAGTTGTAAATCCGTTTGGTGTGATTCAAGTCCCGACTTGAGTATGGTTTTATGAGGTTGGCACACATTTGAAATGCCTCATCCCCTACCACAACAAATGGCATTGGCAGTCCTTCAGTGTTCTGAAAATGTCTTGGCATAGGAAAATTGAAATTATTCCCATACAAACGATAGCCCATGTCAGAGTTTTTGAAAGTCTGTGAGTCATTTCCTCATCCAAATGAGCCAACGTCCACGGCGTCAAATCGACAGTCAGCATCTGCAATCGCCATGAGAACTATAGAAAAATATTTTTTGTAATTGAAATACTCGGATCCACTTCCAGCAGGTTTCCTAAAACGAATGTGTTTGCTGTCCACAGCCCCCTAACAGTTAGGAAAATTACAAATGTCCTGGAATTTTTGCAGCATTTTGCAGCCAAAGTTCAGTTGTGGGTTGGGGGAGGAATTCCTCACTCAGAACGTCATATAAAGCATGGCAAGTGTCTCCAACAATCCCAGAAAGGGTGGACACTCCAATGCGGAATTGAAAATGTAAAAATGATAAGGTCTCTCCGGTAGCCAGGAATCTGCGGAACAGAAAATGTGAAAAAAAAATCAGTACATGGCTTTTAGAACAATAATATGATGACAGCTGATGATCTTTTTAATCATAGACCAGTGACAGGGACAAGGGGGCATTCTCTACGTCTGGAGGAAAAAAGGTTTAAGCATAATAACAGACGTGGATTCTTTACTGTAAGAGCAGTGAGACTATGGAACTCTCTGCCGTATGATGTTGTAATGAGTGAGGCATTACTTAAATTTAAGAGGGGACTGGATACCTTCCTGGAAAAGTATAATGTTACAGGGTATATATATTAGATTCTTTGATAGGGCGTTGATCCAGGGAACTAGTCTGATTGCCGTATGTGGGGTCGGGAAGGAATTTTTTTCCCCATGGTGGAGCTTACTCTTACCACATGGGTTTTTTTTGCCTTCCCCTGGATCAACATGTTAGGGCATGTTAGGCTATGGGTTGACCTAGATGGACTTAAAGTCTTCCTTCAACCTTAATAACTATGTTACTATGTTACTATGTTACTATGTTACTAGGTGTTTCTTTTTCAAAATTACGTACCTTAGGGTCACCAACAGATGTTCCTCAGCAGGAATTGCTCGACGTTGTTGTGTGTCCTGCCTGGTGATGGATCATCGGACACGTAGCAGCAAGTCATCGAAGCTCTGTTCCGACATCCTGGTGTAGTCGAAAAACTTCTGATGGTTTGCTCGCAGCTCAGTGTACAAGGAGTGGTAGGCTCCACGGCTCTCTCGTACTTCAATGATGAGGTGTTGTCAGTAGCGACGACAATGGCTGCTCTGTTTTTCTCTTCTTCTTTCTTCTTCACAAGCCACAGCAAAGGCAACATCCAATTTCAAATCCAAATCCAGATTATGATAGAAGCTCTCCATGCCAAGGTTCATCTTGCAGCTGGATACAGCAGCAAAAGTTGAGGATTTCGTCTGTACAAGGGTCTATATATAGAATTTCCATGAGTCACGCCCATTGGACATGGCTTGTGTCAAGGAAATTTTGCTGGAAAAGCATTGTCCTATCGAACGCATGCGCATAAATAACGCAAATGCATGCCAAAACGCATGCAAATGCATGCACACGCAGCATTTTTTTTGCGTCATGCGTAAGCTGATGCAGATAAAAAATGCTACGTTAGCATGCATTTGCATGCGCTTGCAGATGATACGCTGTGCACATATACGCAAATGTGAACTTAGCCTTACTGTGTGACATTTTGCAAGTTGTGCAAGTAGGCTTTTGTGCATGTTAGCAGGTGCATCATTACAGTATGTGTTAATGTGTTTGGGTTTTGGAAATCCACGGGTTTAGCAGCTCTGGTTAGGTTTCCTATCTTTCTATTGACTCTATTTACATATCTGCCTAAACCATCATCACCTGATTGTTCCTTTGAAGGACAATTAAATATAAAATAGTAGGTAGCTGATTAAAAATCAGATCAGGTTATTGACAAATATATGCCATTTCTAGTTTTACAATAAGAAATATGAAAGTTAACATTGTGATTATGAGGTGGATGTTTTTTCTACCCAATAATAATATTCTCTATACTGATCTCAATGAAAGTCAGTATGGGTAGCCAAATATGTTCAAGTAAATCACATTATACAGGGTACAACTGAGTATAGATTGTAATAAACCTTGTAATGATTATATTATTGTTAATAATATTAATTATCAGATTCAACCATCACCAAGCACGGAGTAATAGGCAGCCATAATTTAGTGGTGCTGGAAAATCGTAGTCTTTAGTGACATCCATTTAGATGAATGGCTACACATGTAATACATAACTGAGATTGAGAACTTATAAGGGAATGCTCACATGGAGTATTTTACATGGATTTTGCTGCCAGACACATCAGTGGTGGAGAAAAGGTCTCCACTTCAACCAATGATTACCACTTATGGCCATTTCTTGTGTGTCAAAAATGGGACAAGAAAACACAGACCAGCGGAGACCAGGTAAGCAGTGAAATGGAACAAGATACACATAATTGAGTCCACCAAGGTGGTTAATGTCGCTCCAGTGGATCTGGCCCAGGTTCCATTCATTAACATACTGACTGTAGAGTTATAGAGTTTAAGTCCTCTTTTTCTCAGAAGAGGCAATTTGAATATTTAATTTCCCAGAGGAGCATTGTACGGCGAATAAGCCTCCTTACCTTGACAAGCCAGCTGGTATGTCACTCTCCATAAGAAGAAACCTTACCCCTTAGACCCCAGTCCAGAGCCTCTCACCTAGCCAAATCAGTTCTCATGCTTCGCACTGACGAGGGCCAACAGCCCGAAACACCACGTCTGCGAATTCAGATACTGATTTGGCTTTTATCCTAAGTCATATTGCACAACTCATTAAAGGGTTGATTGTGACTTGTAGGATCGCTACTTCCAACAGGTGGCGCTATAGAGTTAAGTCCTCTTTTTTCTCGGAAGAGGCAATTTGTATATTTAATTTCCCGGAGGAGCATTGCACGGCGAATAAGCCTCCTTACCTTGACAAGCCAGCTGGTATGTCACTCTCCATAAGGAGAAACGCTACCCCTTAGACCCCAGTCCAGAGCCTCTCACCTAGCCAAATCAGTTCTCATGCTTCGCACTGACGAGGGCCAACAGCCCGAAACACCATGTCTGCGAATTGAGATACTGATTTGGCTTTTATCCTAAGTGATATTGCACGACTCGTTAAAGGGTTGATTGTGACTTGTAGGATCACTACTTCCAACAGGTGGCGCTATAGAGTTTAAGTCCTCTTTTTCTCAGAAGAGGCAATTTGAATATTAAACTATACTTAGTCAAGAAGTGTTACTGATGTAAAAGAAAACCTTTATTAACACATAAACAATACACACAATTAAAATCAGTGCCTCAAAACCAGAGAGACTATCTTAATAGAGGTAAGTGAGGGGAGCCACAGGTATCCAGACACAATCAATCAATTTTACTGCTACCCAAGCGTCCATAGATGTTCATAACAATTCTTTGGTCATTGGGAAAAAATTCCTTGCAGCATATACCCCCGAGTTTTAAAGTGACAGTGCAGAATAATCATTATTAGGCCATATTACATGGAGGTGCAAATACATAATAATTATAAATAGTCATTATTTTAGTAATGAAGAAATCCATTTACCAAAGAATAAGTTTTTCAATATACAAAGCAGATCACCACCGCCGAATGCTCAAAATGGGACCGCCAAGCATTGCAAAGTTTGTCCCGATCAAGCTAACTTCGTACTAGTTGGGTCCTCGCTTCATGGGCCAATTCGAGGTTCTCAAGCAGATAAATGCTGTATCTTACAAGCTCAAGCTCTCAGCCTCTTTAAGTATCCCCAACTTATTCCATGTTTCTCACTTCAAGCCTATTATCTTAAACTACTTCTTTGAGGATCTGGGTACCACTCCTGCTCCAGTTGGCTCTGAAGAAATCTTTGAGGTAGAGAATATTCTGGTTACTAAGAGTGTAAGAGGAAAAATCTTTTTTCTAGTAGATTGGAAAGGGATTCAGTCCTGATAAGAGGTTGTGAAAGCCCAAAGAGAACATCCATGCCCCTCTCATCCTGGAGAGATTTTTTGCAGGCTTGAAGAAGAGGGGGCTTAAAGGGGAGTGCTATAGCGAAAGAATCCATGCACGTTTCGCTCCTCCACCGCAGAGATGCCGACTTGTCAGCGGCCCCCATCCTGCAATCCTCCTCCTCCTGCTATTGCCTTGGGTTCAGCACACAACTCCAAGATCCCCGGTAACTGTGCTTAGGGCATGGGTGCACGCTCCCCCCTTCTTAAAGGGACAGCATGCTTTGTCCTGAAGTGTCCCCAGCCAATGGCTGGGAAACACTTATTATTTAAGGCACTTCTACCTGATAAGAGGTGCCTGAGCAATGTGTTCATGCGTTGTTGCACACATGCTAGTTCTCAGGTCCCCTGAATTTGTCAGTACCTTTGACATTTGACAGCACAAAAAGGGGACTCCTTCTGCATCATTAAAGTCAATAGCCTTATTGGGAGATACCTGAAATACCATTATCAGGAGTTCACATGGAAGCCCTAATGGAGCTACTGATGTGTGGCTAAAACATTATGTGAACAAATTAAAAATTGTTCTTAAAACAAAAAAAATGTTTAATTTTTTCAATTATTACTTTCCCACAATATCAGTAGTTTACCCCATTATTTAGCTTGGATTGGGGAAATGTATTTTCTCCATCATGCTAAAGGAAATGCAAATCAGACATTCATTTTTTTTTTTCCTCCAGCAACAATTTGCTTTGTTGCTATTGAAGCCATGTATTATAAGACGTACAATAAGACAAAACAGCTGTTTTCAATATAAAATCTTTATTGCTAATGAAGTCAGCGCCTGGTATGTGAATGTATTACCTATCCATTGTGTATGTTACTGGATTGTTCCCAAGAAGTGAGGAAAAAAATATCATATAATAAAATCATCAAAAGTAAACATTCCTGTATGGAGAATAGAGATGAGCGAGGAAAAGAAAGCCCCGTGTGTTTTATTCATCTGGAACTTGCCGGTCCGCTCTGTTTTTGTTGGCATTACAGTTGCGTGGTTTCATGTTGGACTTGGAAGCCTGAGCTGGCTGTAAAATTCTGCCTGAATCATCACTCTCTGTATTGCATAGAAACTACGGGACGCTATCAAAATATAAACAGATCGCACATGAAATAGGACGAGATAATATGCTATGGTCTTGGGGATTTTCATAATTTTTTTGTTATCTTAATACATATAAATGAATGTTTTTGTAAAGTAGGGAGAACCAGAACTTTTGTATAACTAAAAGTTCTCATTGATGTTAGAAACATGCTGAGATTTGTTTCCCAGCGTCTGTCAGCTGCAGTTCAGCCGATTCCAAAGATCTGTTTTTCAGCTATTTATATTTTTGAAAAAACTCGGTGACAATCAATGTAGCCTGCAACTCACATAGCAGTTGTCTCTCAGTTTTCCTAAAATCGTGCCGAATACACGAAACTGCCCAGTACTGTGCACAATTTTAGGCGGTGTGGAAGAAAATGCTACTTAATAAGAGTGTTTTAAAACTAGAAGTGTTGCAGTTTATTTTTATCAATTAACAAAATGCAAACAGAATGAACAAAAGAGAAATCTAAGTCAAATCAAAATTCAGTGTGGCCATCCAGATAAAAAAGACCTAATGTTACTTCCCTTCGAAATCGGAAGATGTCCAGCAGTGCCATCATCTCAGAACTGGCAGCAACAAGTGAGGCCCAGCTACATCCATCTACAATTCTGAGACCTCTGCCCAGAAGGGGAGGCCAAAAAATCCATTCCTTTCACATGGAAACAAAGTCAAGCGACTCACCTATGTATGAAAACATAAAAATGTGCATAAAAATGGCAACAGATGCTCTGGGCTGACATTTACTGAAGGGCTGGAGAGCAGTACAATAATGAGGGTCTGCACTGAGGCAACGGTGAAGCATGGTGGAAGGTTCTGCAAGTTTGGTGCTGCATTTCAGCAAATGGAGTTTGAGATTAGGTAAAAATTAATGATGTCCTTGCAGCGCCCCAGAGTCCTGGTCGTTGCAGTACTGTGGCTCCGCCACTAAAGGGGAGCTATGGTACGTCTGATGGCACTGAAGGAGTTCATCTGATCAGGTATCACAGACACCAATACATTTCACAGTTGGGCCTCCGGGGGGAGCTAAGGGTTCTATTCATTAGGCCACTCCCCACCATAGTGGGTAAACTGGGGGTCAGGCAGGAAGTTAGATCAGAAAGCTGACTGGGTTGGAACCAGGCAACACCTTGTGGCAGAGGGTGTTGTGGGGGAAGATACAGTAGGGTCTCTGTCAGGGGTGGGATCCTGACAGAGGCTTGGCAACTTGAACGAACGTAACGGGACCGTGCCTGCTCCGGGTAGCGGCGGTGCCCAAGGAAGGACTAGAAGAGAGATAGATTGTGCTGAGTGAGAAACGAGATCACGCAAAAGGAGAAATACCAGTAGGGGTCGTGCTGTAAGACCGAGGCAACATCCTACTGAGGCGCACTACCGGTGGCCGGAACGCCGAGGGAGTATAATAACATTCAGCTTCAAGCAATACTCTAAACAGCGGCAGGACAGTCAGTCTGAGGCGGGCTGTCTAACCTAAATCACCTATGCAGTCTTGGGGGGCAACTTGTGGAGAGGGGCGACTCTAGGGTCCCGGAAGAGCTCCGAGCCTACCCGTCAAACGGGTGCCGTCCTAACCGTAACATCAGGGAGGGACGGAAGAATTAGCAGAACATCATCTAATTGAGTTGTGAGGGAACTTAAGAAACAGACACAACAGTTGTGGGGACTTTCCGTAAGCACAGCAGGGAAGGACCGCAACACATAGCGCTAGAAGGAAGGCACCGATTTCCACCTGTGAAGGGAACTCTGGAGGTGCCATTGGACCGGCCGGACTTGCGCAGCCTGGTGAACCATATTCTGGACTGAGGACCCGGAGATCTTCAGTAAAGAGGTAAAGAGACTGCAACCTGGTGTCCTCGTTATTTACTGCACTGCACCACTACAGCCTCATCACCATCATCCGTTATACCTATTACACTGTGCGCCCCACGACAGGGTCACGGACCGGGCCTAGCCACTGTGACAACCCCGGAGCAGAGACTCAGAGGCCCGGCACCGGGTACCCCTCGGCCCTGCGGCAGTGGGGGCGCTACAACTTGGCGTCACGAACAGGATCTACTTAAGCCTGAAGAATCAGGTCATGTGTGCCTTGGAACTGTGATTTGTTGTGCTTGTGCTGTACTTTATTGAGAGACTGTGTGCTGCGCCATTTGCCGCCAAAATCTGCCGCCATTGCAGCGCTGAGGAGAGTGCAGGAGAAGAGGAAGGGCGTGGAGTAGGCGGAGGCAAGCTGGAGAGCGCGAACAACAATGGCCGCCCAGTCTAAATATTTCTGTGTCCTGCGGACGTGTCCGTCAACAGCCGAGGTCCGCCTCCTGATCCTGTTTGGAGGGTGGAGACCATGGAGACGGGGCCGCCCACGAAAGAGACCGCGGGAAGAAGACACTGGAGAGGAGATAAAGATGGCGACGCCGAGAGCCCCGCGTGGGGATAACCTGACTCAGCATGGAGCCGCATCACCAGACACAGCCTCGGAGACGCCATCGTTGCGGGAACTGGCCCTTACGGAACCACCGATGGGTCGACCCAACTGGCGGATGTCCGAGGAGTGTGTGGCCGCGGCCGAGGCCTGACAAATAGCACGCCGCTTAGAGGCTGATGCCCGCGTGCTCGCTCGGCTGGGCCAGCCCACGGAGATCCGTCTGTCTCCAGTGTCCCCGACTCCTCCCAACCCGGCCGCGGCTGAAGATACGCTGCAACCACAGGGCATGAGAATCCTGCCGGAGGCCGAACACCTGCGGCACCTGATGACGGCATGGCGGAGCCGGCCCCAGCCTGCAGCTCAGATTGATCTGACCAGCGTTGCCGAGATCCCATCGTCCCACTGGGGTGTAGTGGTCTCCTTTAACCCCCGATATGGGAGAGGGGTTATCCAGGAGATCGGGGAGCCGCTGCAAGTCCACGTGGACCGAGAGGAGGTGGAACATGGCAGTGGAAGGTTCGATCACGACCTGGAGCCAGGTGATGCCGTGACTTACACCAGGTGGAGGAGAGCAACCGGCGAAGCTGGCTGGATGGCGCGGGGGGCGTCCAGCGGTGCGTCGCGCTCCAGGCCGCCGCTGCAACCCCCAAAGATGAACCTCCCGCCGAAAAGACAACGGAACCTGATCCTGCGGAGCAGCGGGGGACCCGGACCCACCATGTACCTTGGGGGCGCGCCGGAGCCTCAAGGAAAAGAACATCCCGGCGAGGGATCCTGTCGTTGTTGGGGTGGGACCCAATCCTTGAACCAGCCAGACGACCCGTTGGTCTGGTGAGGCCCGGGAGGAAACCACCTTCTTCCCCGAAGAACAAGTAAGCATGACTGCTCTAAATATGTACATAGTTCTTAACTGCTTGTTTGTTTCCTGATTTTGCTGCTGAACCCGTCCAGGGTTAACTCTTAAGGGGATCCTTCTGTTGACCCGGGATCCCTATTGTTTTGTTTTTGTTTGATGTTTCCAAGTTTTTGCACAAAGTTTCTAGAACTGCTGAAATCATGAACAGTGCATGATCCGAACTTCTTGTACATAGTTTGCACCTTATTAAAGGTGCTCCCTACTGGTTTTACTTAAAGAAGGACTCTTTGTGAAGATACCACACTGGAACCTTTGTTGAGTACGGACTGGTAGCCTGAGAAGGCGTGCTACCTCATAGAGACTTAGTCCTCTCTTAAAGGGGATGTTCACTTGTCGCACTTAAACGATGATATTGCTTTAAGATAAGTAGCAATGATGTTTGACGAAAGAAAATGATGATAATGTTTACATGAGAAAGTTATATGTATTTAACTAGTTAATTGTGAAGAAATGCTGATGATGTTCTCTAAAAAGGAAAGGTGAAAGATAGTAGAGGGATGCAGTGGGCCCGTAGGGGTAGACGTGGTGTCCAGCATGCATGTTAGTGAGAAAAATAATGAGAAGGTTAGATGTTGTATAAAGAAAATGGTTGATTACGTTGATAGATAATTAGGATAGAAGGTAAACCCTGAGTCCTCATAGGAGCCATACAGAGATGGCTCAGCGCTCTTAAACTGAAAGTGTGTTATGTTCTATACTGTGTATAGTAGTTGAAAAGACAGAAGGCTCGGGCTGAAAGGAGCGGTCCTGTAAGAAAGGAGAGGCAGTAGGTCTGGCGCCGTTAGGACAGGCGGTCCTGCAGATTTAAAGAAGGAGAATGAAAAAGTTAAATTACCTTATAATGTGATTATAGGAAGGTCTTTAGTGGATTTAGAGTGTATGTCCTTAAAGGCAATGTTAAATTAATGTTCAACAAATTTTGCACTTAGTAGAATACCCGGTTGGGTAAGAAAAGTTATTTGTAGCATGTTGCTATGATATTTAGCCACGTTTGTAACGTTCAAGTGTCCTTACCTCCCATAAAGGGAAGCCTGTTAAAATATGCTTATTGTTATTACACTCAACAAAACTGTATGTCTTTTTGCTAACTTGAATTGTTGTTTTCTTCCCAGTCCCGGAGTACTGTGTTTAACCAGGGGGGAGTGCAGCGCCCCAGAGTCCTGGTCGTTGCAGTACTGTGACTCCGCCACTAAAGGGGAGCTATGGTACGTCTGATGGCACTGAAGGAGTTCATCTGATCAGGTATCACAGACACCAATACATTTCACAGTCGGGCCTCCGGGGGGAGCTAAGGGTTCTATTCATTAGGCCACTCCCCACCATAGTGGGTAAACTGGGGGTCAGTCAGGAAGTTAGATCAGAAAGCTGACTGGGTTGGAACCAGGCAACACCTTGTGGCAGAGGGTGTTGTGGGGGAAGATACAGTAGGGTCTCTGTCAGGGGTGGGATCCTGACAGAGGCTTGGCAACTTGAACGAACGTAACGGGACCGTGCCTGCTCCGGGTAGCGGCGGTGCCCAAGGAAGGACTAGAAGAGAGATAGATTGTGCTGAGTGAGAAACGAGATCACGCAAAAGGAGAAATACCAGTAGGGGTCGTGCTGTAAGACCGAGGCAACATCCTACTGAGGCGCACTACCGGTGGCCGGAACGCCGAGGGAGTATAATAACATTCAGCTTCAAGCAATACTCTAAACAGCGGCAGGACAGTCAGTCTGAGGCGGGCTGTCTAACCTAAATCACCTATGCAGTCTTGGGGGGCAACTTGTGGAGAGGGGCGACTCTAGGGTCCCGGAAGAGCTCCGAGCCTACCCGTCAAACGGGTGCCGTCCTAACCGTAACATCAAGGAGGGACGGAAGAATTAGCAGAACATCATCTAATTGAGTTGTGAGGAAACTTAAGAAACAGACACAACAGTTGTGGAGACTTTCCGTAAGCACAGCAGGGAAGGACCGCAACACATAGCGCTAGAAGGAAGGCACCGATTTCCACCTGTGAAGGGAACTCTGGAGGTGCCATTGGACCAGCCGGACTTGCGCAGCCTGGTGAACCATATTCTGGACTGAGGACCCGGAGATCTTCAGTAAAGAGGTAAAGAGACTGCAACCTGGTGTCCTCGTTATTTACTGCACTGCACCACTACAGCCTCATCACCATCATCCGTTATACCTATTACACTGTGCGCCCCACGACAGGGTCACGGACCGGGCCTAGCCACCGTGACAACCCCGGAGCAGAGACTCAGAGGCCCGGCACCGGGTACCCCTCGGCCCTGCGGCAGTGGGGGCGCTACATCCTCAGTGCTGAGAAATGCAAGCAGATCAGTGATCAATTAGGGAGGCATCTGATTGGCTATAAATTTATTCTGCAGCTGGACTATGACCCCAAACATACAACCATTGTAGTAAAGGACTATCTTCAGAGGAAAGAACAAGGAGTCCTTGAAGTGATTTTACGGTCCCACAGAGCCCTGATATTACCATCATTCAGTCTGTCTGGGACTACATGAAGAGACAGAAGGATTTGCACAAGCCTCATACAGAGAAGATCTGTGCTTAATTCTCCAAGATGTTTGGAACAACCTCCCTGCCGAGTTCTTTCACAAACTGTTGTGACAGGGTCACTGGCACAGTGTATAAAGGGAGATATGTGTCACTGTGCATACTGATAACAGTGATGTAAAACCAGAATATTTTTCCTCAAGCACACTACGTGCTGAGAGGATTAATTTAAATTGGTATACATGGGCTGGTTTTGTGTGGGCACCCATAGAGTAGGAGGGTGCTCACCATATGTCCACTTACAGAGTGGACTCCGGCATGTGTACGGACAGGACCTGCGGCGATGTCAAAGTCATTTGATCATCACATGATTTTGGCTAAATATCTGGAAATGAGAGTCAGTTGGTGATGTGCTTTGGAGAGAGGAAAGACTCCCACGTGGCTCCAGGAGTTGCTGAGGACATTGTGAGGTGTCTGTGGGTGGAACCTGCAGAGAAAGGACTGTGTTGGACTTTGTTTGCTTTGTTTCCATTAAGCCAGGAAGGCTCTGCTTATGTTCTCCTGAACCCTGCTTTGGTCTATGCTGACTATAATAAACCAGCAGGTAATTTATTATCAAAGCATTCCTTTGTCTACCTGAAGAAGCAGCTAAGCGTGTCAACCCCTCACAATGTGCACAAATACACCTAGAAGAACTGATGCTGTTTTGAATACAAATGCTAATAACATAAAATATTGATTTCATTTGGATTTTTGTTTTGCTCATTCACTTATCATTATTATTGAAAAAAATAATCTACTATCACTTCTAATTTTAAAGCATTCTTAATTTGCAGAATTTTCTCCACACCTTGTGAAATCTTTTTTGCACAATACATGTAGGAAAAAAATATTGGGCCACCTATACATTACATCTACAGGAGCTTTTATAAGCACGTTATCAGCAAATACTGTAGGCAAATTTGCACTCAGCCCTGAAGCTGTGCATGGGACGTAATTGGACGTTCCAACATGTCAATGATCCTAAAACACAAGGCCAAGTTGACCTGTCATTGGCTACAGCAGAACAAAGAGAAGGTTCTGGAGTGGCCATCTCAGTCTCCTGACCTCAATATCATTGAGCCACTCTGGGGAGGTCTCAAGAGCGCAATTCATGCTAAACAGCCCAGGAATTTACATGAACTGGAGGCTTTTTGCCAAGAAGAGTGGGCAGCTTTACCATCTGAGAAAATAAAGAACCTCATCCACAACTACCACAAGACACTTCAAGTTGTCATTGATGTTAGAGGAGGCAATACATGGTATTAAGAAATGCGGTATGTGAACTTTTGATGAGGGTCATTTGAATGTTTTGGGTTGTCATTATGATTTAAAAGGAAAAAACAAAGTAGTTTGACAATAAATGGTGTTACGGAACCCCCCAGCACCCAGAATATGTTGTGCAGTTATATGTATGTATAATAGGTTCCATGTGAGATGCATGTCCCTAATGCATCAGCCCACAGGCTGCGCCCCTGGGCAGAGGGGACAAGATATCCCCCTTCTGACCTCCCCCACAGTAAATATCGGCAGGCTCTGGCCACCTGCGGCTATTGTAATGTATGTCTTGCCTGCCGCTTTTCAATTGGCCTGCCCTCTGTATCTGTGTGATATATTCTGTGTGTGTGTGAGTAAAGTGTTGTCACACTGGAAATACGTGGAGAAGCAGTTATCTTTTATATGCGCCCATGTAACCAAGCAATTCCAGCCAGTGTCCTTCATTCAGACTCCAGCCAAAGCAGAGTGGACCTCCTGAAACACAGGGTGGTACTGAAAGAGGTACTCCAGCACGGTAGACCACGTTACAAATGGCTTTACCCAACCACTGAACCATGAGTGGGAAAAAGTTTTGGTGTTATCATTCATATTCTCTGAAAAAAGGCCAAGAAAGCAAAACTTTTGCCAGGGTATGTAAATTTTGAGCACAACTGTATATATACACATTTGAAAGTAGAAGTTTACATACACTATATAAAATACACATTTTCATGTTTTTCTTAATATCTGACATGAAATCAGAATAAACCTTTTTCGTTTTAGGTCAATTAGGATTACCATAAAAATTAATATTGGCCAAATGCCAGAATAATGAGAGAGAGAGAATGTTTTAAGGCATTTATATTACTTAGTGCAAAGTCACAATTTTACATACATTTCATTAGTATTTGGTATCATTGCCGTTATACTGAATGAGTTGGGTCAAATGTTTGGGATATCCTTCCACAAGCTTCTGACAATAGTTGGTTGGATTTGGGCCCATTCCTCCATACAAAACTGGTGTAACTGATCCTGGTTTGTAGGTCGCCTTGCTCGCACCTGCATTTTCAGCTTTGCCCATGCATTTTCAATAGGATTGAGATCAGGGCTTTGTGATGACCACTCATTATGCCCAAAAAGTTCCTGGTACAGTGGCCTTTCAGCCCATGTTGATACAGTACTCGTTTCATTGTGGATATTGACACAATCTTACTAGCTTCTGCCATCATGTTCACAATGTCTTTTGCTTTTGTTCTTGGGTTGACATGCACGTCGGACCAAAGCACGGTCATCTCTGAGACACAGAACTCGTCTCCTTCCTGAGTGGTATGTTGGATGGACATACCCATCTTGTTTGTACTTGCGTAAAATTGTTTGTACAAATGAACAAGGCACCTTCAGACATCTTGAAATTGTACCCAAGGATGAACCAGACTTGTGCAAGTCCACAATTTTCTTCCTTATATCTTGGTTGATATCTTTAGACTTTCAAATAATGCTACACAAAGAAGCAGTGTGTTTCAGGTGTGCATTAAAATACATCCACAGGTGTGTCTCAGAACCTTCCAAACACATGACATCATCATATGGGCAGTTCAACATTGTTTAAAAGCATTGCAGTAAATAATAAAAATGCCTTAAAACTTTCTCTCTCTCATTATTCTGGCATTTGGCAAATATTAATTGTTATGGTAATCCAAATTGACCTAAAACGGGAAAGGTTTATTCTTATTTCATGTCAGATATTGAGAAAACCATGCATATTTGTCTTTTAATATAGTGTATGTAAACATATACATATGTGTATTAATCTGGAGTTGGTCCCTTTGCATCTAGAGCAGGTAAAACTCTTTTTCCTGCTCCCATAAAGTTTGAAACTACAATTGTCTAAAATCTGAAAACTAAGATATCCAGGTCGATCCCTGAAACATAAGCCCATAGCATTTTCCATACTCCAACAAACTTAGCAGTTGGTACAATACACTCAGGCGGGTAAATTTCCCATGACCTTTGCTTGGCTTAGGTTCGCCAATCAGAGAAGTGTCATTCTTCACTCCATAGAACAAGTTTCCACTGCTCCAGTGGAATTGTGCTTAACACCACTATTCTATGACCTGAAACAGTGTTGTGGTAACAATGATATATATAAATTGATGCAACTGGGCCCAAATGCAAAATGCAACTTCCCTCCCTATTATAATACTGCTATTACACTTATGACATTGGAGCCTTTTGGTTCCCTGACCCATATTCCACTGCTACCTCTATAACACCTTATAGCTGCATCCCTATACTGGTGACATATTCTCAACCTACAATGCTTTCTAGTATATAGCTAACTCTATTAAACAAAAGAAGAGTCTCTTTATCATCATTATGTTATGTTGAGTTTTCCTGTCTTTTTATTTAACAGAATTCTTAAATTGTAATCATATTTTTCTCAGCTTTGCCCACTTATTGCATAAAGTGTTGTGATCTCCAAAATTAAAAGATTGATATCACATGCCTGATCATGAGGGTAGTGTTAGCCCAGTCAAGTGAAACGGCTCCAGATGTCGCCTTATCATACAGAGCTGAAAGCTTCATTGCAGTTATAGTCCTTCATGGTCCTTCTACTCACAGACAGTAGTTACGCTTAAGGTTATTATGACTACAAAATCTACATTTAGTCAGATAATGATAATTATTATTATGTAAATGTAGCCTGCTGACCCTGATCAGATGGAGGTCAGCCATCAGTGCAGATAGTACTGCTGTCAGGGGCCCAGGCAAAAATGTTCAAAAAGGGGCCTTCCATCTTATGTCACCTCTGTCTCTCCATCTACTAATCATTCAATGGCATCTGCACAAGGGCTAAAATGTGGCTTGTTTATTTCATGCACTGGTCTTCTGCTTTCCAGTTCTGCAGACAAAGCAAATATGTGGAATGGGGCTCATTGACCCACTTGCCACTTTATTTAGTGAAGGAAATCACTTAGGTGAAAAAGGACTATTTTGTTTTGTCACTAATTGTCTATCTAACATGTAGGACAGGAACTGCGGTGCCAAAAAAGCTATAACCATTTGTCTGTATGGAGTCCAGGTACTACTAAAAGTTGTGACCAGTTGACACATACACTATTGACTACACATTAGATGAAAATAGTCCAACTAACAATCATTTGTTGATAGCTCTAAAGACATCACAAGCTATATTGACCAATAATGGATTTTTTTGGTCATCATGATGCATCCGATGCTGATGATCTTTCAAAAAAACTGTAACTGGTGGTTTCGAAATGATTAATGCTTATCACTTGGTCATCGCTTGTTCCAAAGAACCAGACGACAATCATGGCTATTTCTTGTGAGTTTTAACCAAAGTGAAGGGCTCCCTATATGTAGGTAACCGAAATATGAGGTCAGTGTCAACAAACCATATCAATCCTTTCCATGTTTGGACATTTTTGGCTGAGAATTAAGATGAGTACCCTGGTGGTCACACCATTCCCTTAGAAGTCAAATCTACTGTATATGCTACTAGTAGGAATAACAATTTTTCCATAGAATAGGAAAGGAAAAGCTTTGCTATTGAGGATGGGGGAAATATTTTAGATGAGTGGATCAATCTGTTGTAAGTAGGATTCATGTTAAATGACCTAAACTTCGCAGGTCCAGGGAAATTTGAACAATTTGCGATTCAATTTTTGATGATTGCCGAATATATTTTAAAAGATGCATCATTGTAAATGTAAGAGGGTGTGCTGTAGAGGATGAAATCTCCTGGCACTCTGCATCATTTATGTCCGGAGACTGCAATCGTTTACCCAAGCAGAACCCTGTGGAACCAACAGGAAGCAGAAAAGTTTCAGGAAGAAAGAATCTGTTACCCACAAAGGTGGCGCACATGGTTCATGGACTCACTCTGCCACAGACCAGACTTCTGGAGCTACTTTGGTGTTTACTGGAGCCTCTAATGGTGAGGTCAGGCTTGTGCAGCAGGTAGCTTACAAGTGCCACTCCAGGATGGTGTCCGACATAAGCAGCTGACCCAAGGGTCTAAGGGTACTGTCACACATTGGCACTTTTGTCGCTACGACGGTACGATCTGTGACGTTCCAGCGATATCCATAAGATATCGCAGTGTCTGACACGCAGCAGCGATCAGGGATCCTGCTGAGAATCGTACGTCGTAGCAGATCGTTTGGAACTTTCTTTCGTCGCTGGATCTCCCGCTGTCATCGCTGGATCGTTGTGTGTGACAGCGATCCAGCGATGCGTTCGCTTGTAACCAGGGTAAACATCGGGTTACTAAGCGCAGGGCCGCGCTTAGTAACCCGATGTTTACCGTGGTTACCAGCGTAAAAGTAAAAAAAAAAATACGTACATACTCACATTCCGGTGTCTGTCCCCCGGCGTTCTGCTTCTCTGCACTGTGAGCGCCGGCCAGCCGGAAAGCGAGCACAGCGGTGACGTCACCGCTGTGCTTTCCGGCTGGCACAGACACAGTGTCGAGAAGCAGAATGCCGGGGGACAGACACCGGAATGTGAGTATGTACGGTTTTTTTTTTTTTACTTTTACGCTGGTAACCACGGTAAACATCGGGTTACTAAGCGCGGCCCTGCGCTTAGTAACCCGATGTTTACCCTGGTTACCCGGGGACTTCGGCATCGTTGGTCGCTGGAGAGCTGACTGTGTGACAGCTCCCCAGCGACCACACAACGACTTACCAACGATCATGGCCAGGTCGTATCGCTGGTCGTGATCGTTGGTAAATCGTTTTGTGTGACAGTACCCTAAGACGTTTACTCAGATTCCTTAGCAGGGCAGGACAGCCACTAGGACAGGTTCAGACTCTGTGGAAATAACGGCCACTTGGGACTTGTTCAGACTGTACAGTCACCGAATAGCAGATGGGACAGCCAAAGGAACAGGTTCAGATAGTGCAGTCTCCAGATAACAGACGTGACGGCCACAAGGACAGGTTTGGACTGTGCAATCTCCGTATAGCAGATGCGATGGCCATAGGGACATGTTCAGACTGTGCCGACAGGATGGCCTGAAGGACAGGTTAGATACATTGGTCTCAGGAAATAGTTCAGGTACCACTGATGCAGTTTCAGGGTATGAACACTGCTGAAGCGGACACAGGAACAAAGACTAACTATACTGGACCTCACCAGAAATTAGCCAGACAGCATAGAGGGTTTGCTATAAGAGTTATTGTGTGTCCGATAACAATCTTGCATATTGAATAATGCAAATACTGTTTCCACACCATTTCCCTTTTGTTGAAACCAATTCCACCTTTACCCGCTTAAGGAAATAAATGGTTACTTTCACCTTGTCTTTTGTGTTGCATCCTTTGACCTGTTTACATTTAAGCTGCTTAATATTGAATCAGTCAGGGAGTAGGCTCATGATGTCAATCGCAGCCACGTGGGCTTTCCCATAATGCCTTGTAGCTACCGCATCACATGGTCTAGTGTAGCCAATTAGCAAGATTATCACAGGGGCTATGAAAGTTGAGGAGTGTAAAATAGTAGCATAATTTTAGGATTTTGCAGCCTAGGAATAGGACATCAGAGCGCACAGCTCATCATTTCAGAAGAGGGCTATGAAAGCCTAAATCTGATTGTGATGTACTGTTCACTGGGAAACATTGAGAATTGGAGTAATTGTCTCAGTATGTGAATAAAAATACAAAAATTCAAGTAATAGGGTGGTTATGGACCTCCAGAGTCTATGTGACTGTGAATCAATTGCTCTGTGATATACTTCAGTACAGGCCCTTAATAACAACGGTTTTTTTAATTTTGATGCACTGCAAACAATGAGGACAGTTTAACCCCTTTACCTCCAAAGGTGGTTTGCACGTTAATGACCAGGCTAATTTTTACAATTCTGACCACTGTCAATTTATGAGGTAATAACTCTGGAAGGCTGCAACAGATCCTATTGATTCTGAGATTGTTGTTTCATTAATATTTTACTTCATGATAGTGGTAACATTTCTTCAATATGAATTGCATTTATTTGTGAAAAAATGGAAATTTGGCTAAAATTTAGAAAATTATGCAATTTTTTCATGTCTTTAAATAACAGAGAGATGTCACACAAAATAGTTAACAAATAACATTTCCCACATGCCTACTTTACATCAGCCCAATTTTGGAACATTTTTAATTTTTCCAACAAAATCTACAAAACCATTTTTTTTATCGACTACATCATATTTGAATTCGCTTGAGGGGTCCATATGATAGAAAATACCCAAAAGTGACACCACAAAAAAAACTGCACTCCTCAATGTGCTCAAAACCATATTCAAGAAGTTTATTAACCCTTCAGGTGCTTCAGAAGAATTTTTGGAATGGGGACAAAAAAATTAACATTCAACTTTTCACAAAAATTTTTACTTTAGATCCAAATTTTTTATTTTGACAAGGGTAGCAGGAAAAGATGGACCCCAAAATTTGTTGTGTCATTTCTCCTTAGCATGCCGATACGCCATATGATGGAGAAAACCACTGTT
This sequence comes from Ranitomeya variabilis, assembly GCF_051348905.1. Taxonomy (NCBI): domain Eukaryota; kingdom Metazoa; phylum Chordata; class Amphibia; order Anura; family Dendrobatidae; genus Ranitomeya; species Ranitomeya variabilis. The sequence continues at coordinate 678,833,885 of NC_135232.1, read as the reverse complement.
TGGGTGCATGGCAGAGCTCGGAAAGGAAGGAGCACCATTTGACTTTTTGAATGCAGAATTTGCTGGGACAATTAGCTGATGCCATGTTGTGTTTGGAGAGCCTCTGATGTGCCTAAACAGCAAAATTCCCTAAGTGACACCATTTTGGAAACTGGACCCCTTCTGGGAACTGATCTAGATGTGTGGTAACCCTCAGGTTATTCACAGAAGTTTATAATGTTGAGCTGTGAAAATAAAAAATAAATAAATCACATTTTACCACAAATATGTTTTTAGCCCCAAATGTTGCATTTTCATAAGGGTAACAGGAGAAATTGCACCATACCATTAGTTGTGCAATTTCTCCTGAGTACGCCGATACCTAATATCAGGGAAATAATTACTGTTTGGGTGCACGGCAGAGCTCGGAAGGGAAGGAGCATCATTTGACTTTTTGAAGGTAAAATTTCCTGGAATCATTAGCGGATGTCATGTTTGGAGAGCCCCTGATGTGCCAGAACTGTGGAAATTCCCCCATTTTGGAAACTTGACCCCTCAAGGAATGTATTTAGGTGTGTGGTGAGCACTATGAACCCCCAGGTGCTTCACAGAAGTTTATAAGGTTGAGCCGTGAAAATAATAAAATCACATTTTCCCCACGAAAATGTTATTTTAACCCCAAATTTAGAATTTTCATAAGGGTAACAGGAGAAATTGCACCAACCTATTTGTAGTGCAATTTCTCCTGAGTAGAGATGAGTGAATTTGCTCGGGTTCCCTCTTATTTGGCAAGCTATAGCGCTTGCTGAATAAGCTGAAGAGGGAACCCAGATTTCTGGATCGTGCTGGCCGAACAGCTGATCTGCCCCCACATGTAAATCGGGAAATATTTTCCAGGCACAGTGCAAAGCTCAGAAGGCAAGGAGCGCCAGATTTTACTGTTATGGTTTGCAGGTGCCATGACCCACTGGGAGAGCCCATGAGGTGCTAGAACAGCCGAACCTCCCATAAGTGACCCCATTTTACAAACTACACCTCTCAAATTCATCTAGGGGTGCAGTGATCATATTGACACCATGGGTGTGTCACAGAATTTTATACCATTGGGCAGTGAAGAAACAATAACTACATTTTTACCCCCCAAATTATGTTTTAGCCCCAAATTTTAAATTTTCACAAAAGAAGTGGGTAAAAATGGCACCATAATTTGTCCCACAATTTCTACTGAACGTGGCAATACCCCATATGTGGCTGTACAGTACTACTTAGCCTTACAGAGAGACTCTGGGTGGAAAGGAGCAGTATTTGCCTCCTGGAGCGCAAATTTTCCTAGAACAGTTTGCAGACTTCATATTCAGAGCCCCTAATTGCTAGAAGAGCAGAATCCAGGGATTATAGAGATTTTTTTACAGGCTGATTGCTTGTATAGCATGGGAATGCAGCAGCATCCCTATACTGTGAAAACTGTCAGCTCTGTACTGATAGAGAAAGTTGCTGATCATGCTCTGAGCATGATCTGGCAACTTTTCCTAGCTCTGGTGACCCTGGGTCACCATGGCAACTATTGGAACCATGTGTCACACCGCAGGATCTCTGATCCAAGGGCAGAGGGGCTGTCATCTCTCTGCCTGCTCCCGGAATGCTGCAATCATGTTCATTCACAGCATTCAAGGGGTTAAAGTGCCGGGAGCGGTGTGGGACTGCTCCTGGCACTGAGTGCTGGGTGTCAGCTGTTAGAATCAGCTGACACCCGGCGGAGATCACACAAGCACAGCACAATTGAGATGCAGTAACAATACGTCCCGCTTCAATAAGGCCCAGGGAGCGTGAACATATTATTACTGCAAATATCAGAAAGTGGTTAATAACTCCTATACTGCAAAGACCTACTGATAAGTAATTTAGATTGTGAGCTCCAATGGGGATAGTTCCAATAATGTCTATAAAGCCCTGTGGAATTAATGGTGCTATATAATTGAGTAAAATAAATAAAAAATAAATTATGAAGATGACATCAGAACATCTCTATCTGTCCATTGTGCCAGCCACCTTCTTTGAAGTTTTACACCATGTGGCAGGATCTAGTCATGCAACACTGCTACTTATCCGTGTAATAGTCGATGTTTACAAAGACACAACCCTGTCATACTTGACAGGAAGAAGAGCATAAATGAAGTAAGAAGCATTGAACTTCACATTTATTGACTTTTTCATTCCAGGTAATCCTCATGATATTTGCAAATCATCGACTTGACAGGATCCTAATGATCCATAATCTGTTTCCGACTTGGAAAAAATATTTCCTTTCTATGTAAAAAAAAAAAATCAAGTGGGAATTAAAGAGATGGCAGCACTACAGATTATAGATGTGTAATGAGACTTTATTGAAGACTTTATTATGACTTTTATTTCTCTTTATATGAAACATTTCTGTGCCTCATTTCTTCTCTGTAGCATGTTATTTATAATACCTAATAGGTTTGGACCAGCAGTGGTGGCAGTTCATAATGAGCACCTTCTTGCACTTCTGCCCACCACTGAAATTTCTAGCCCACATCGGATCCCACAGCCACAGGCAAAAATTGATGTTGGCACCCAATTTGGAAAGATAAATGAATTTCAAGGAAAATAGGTAGACGTCGGACAGGCAAGCATTCAGCATGACAAATTCTTGTTTCTCCTGCTGCTACAATCATTTGGGATGACATTAGGTAATGAATCATGAGAAAATTGATTGGATTTGCCAAAGAATCTAAAATTATCTATGGTCATCTTAAATTGATTTATTTATTAGCTGTTCACACAATAGGTGATAATCTCATTGGTAACATCCATTGTACAGGTATGATGGATGGGTACGCTATGTATTTGGAGCTAGCTTAAAATTTGAGACTGATCCACACACAACAGGTGCCAGCTATCTTACATATCCGGTACATAAATGTAACTTTATTGTACACCCTTAGATTCCACTGTCAAACCTGAAGGTGGCATTTAAGCGGTTGGATAAACGATATCCATCACCAATCAACGTGTTGATGGTGTTGTCATCGCAGGCAGGGGTTGCTGATCGATCCTGTTTGTGCCATGTGTGTATGCTCGACCTTGATGGGAAGTTCATCAGTAACAATCAAGAGAATGGAGGGCACCACCAAAGTAAGAGGATTACCTGTTCCATGCCAAAAATATAATTAATTACAAGAAAGAGAAAAAGAAGCATGTATAATACAGGGATCACTGGAAATAAATTACATCATATCTTTATTCAAAGTACAACAATGACAAATCAAAAAAACATTAAAAACAAGCAAAACTATGTAAGCCCACAATAGGGCTGTGCCCTATCTCGCCACTAAAATCACTTCAAAGATTAGAAATCACAAAAATACAATATAGTACAACACACAACCACACAGCATAGAAATATAAGGGTCACATATAATCAATTGTGGTGAGCACAGAGGGAAGAATTGCACCTACTAATAAAGTGCTACTGTTCTTAAAAAATTGCAACAGCCAAAGAGAAGATGTGGAGATGCTTCTATATAGCTAAATAAAGCTAACCAGAAAGGGCACCACAATTTGAAGAGAATGCCCCAAAACAATGGAGAGAATGGCACAAGAAATAACAGAATCCTGATATTGATCCTGGAGCGCACTGCTACCTGTAAGAGGAACAGTGCATGGTGCTTGTTTTGAAGGTCCTATAGGCGGCGGTGGAGGCTGTGCTGGAGGTATAGAGGAAGAAAGAGATAAGGGCACAAAGTGCACCCAACGCATGTGCCAGTAATCTGGCTTCCTCAGGGGCCAAGGCTACAGTGCTGTAGTATGATAAATATCTGTCATAATCATGTGCCACAGTCGCGCGAGCCGGGGGTACTCGGTAGCCAGGCAGGCACTCTATCAGAGATGTCACAGTGGTGATTGCCCAGCACCATGGCCCTGACCGGGCAAATGAAAAGGAGAATTTTTACAGGGGATAATAGTCTATGGTTGTATCGTGACACCAGCTGAGGTGTCTGGCAAGGGATGGCCAGCACTGCAAGTGGGGTCCCCAGGGAATAGATGGTAATGCAGCAAGATGGATCACTCCCCTCAGCAGGAGCATGTCCCTGGGGCAATGATGGGAGTTGTAGTGAGCAGTGCAGCAGAAAGAAGCAAGGAGGCAAAGGAATTCAGTCTTTACCTTTACTGATGATGGATGCAGGTTGAATCCAGGGGCACTGGTCACTAAGTAAAACCCCCGGCCGGTTTGTAAGCAGCTGGAGTCCACTCCACTAAGTGAGTAGAATGAGCCTTCCGTTCTGCGTCTGCCTCTTTGGAGATTCAGCAGCTTGCGAGTTGATCTGTAGCCCCTGCTTGTCTATTCTGAAGCAGCTCCAGCCAGCATACATTGCGAGCCCCTTTGGAAGCTGTATTCTCAGTTCCAGCTCTGAACTCTATATAATGTGGTGTTTCTGGTGCTGCAGGGGTGGCCAGAGGACCTGCCATTCCCCTGGTCTCCAGATTCTGCTCCCAGGATTTGCAATCTCTGGTGCCCTGTTCTCTTCTTATCCTAGGGTGAGCTTTCCATAGCTCCAACCCCTTCCTCACACTACACTGCACTACTCTGCTCAAACTCCTCCCACCCAGACAGAAAGGACAGTCACTCTACAAACTAGGGGCTTGTGCTCCCCCCTTCTGGTCAGGGATCAGACTTGTGTGTGGATGTGTAGTTTACTCAGTGTAGGGAGCTCCATTTACTTCCAGACACGATACCACCACCGGTTAGGGAGGCGATACCATTGTGGTAACCGAACTGCAGGGGTACCACACATGGAATCCAGAGTCAGCTGGGGTCATAGAGACTGCGGGCATTGTCCAACCGGAAGGGGTGTGTGCCAGTATCAGTAATCAGGAACGTCATATAGGGGATGCGTATGGGCAAGTGCCCTGGTGACGTGTGTTAGTGATAGCAACCAGAGACACGCAGAGTTAGTATGCACGTGCACAGGCATGCTAATGAAATCTTCTCGCATGTCAGGCTGACACACTGGTTCTGCTCTGGAAGTGACGAATTGCCGCTTCCTGGAGACAGCAACCAAGGACACGTGTCAGGCTGATACACTGGCGGCTAGCGCTGCTCCAGAAGTGATGGACCGCTGCCTCCTGAAGACAGTAACCAAGGATGCCCACAGTAATGAATTGTAGTAGCTGCGGCCACGGAAGGAGAGCACGGAGATAATGGCATTCCTTTGCAGCAGGGATAGGGAACAGGCGAGTGTCGCAAGTGTATTATAGAAAAAGACACCAAAGTATGGATACAAATGGTATATAATAAAAATGAGATGATCTTAACACACATGTATCTCTGTAAGTGAAGGTGTAGAGGTAGTTAAAGATGGCTGGAGGTAATATTGATGTAGCTGAAAAGACCATAGTCTTGAGCAGATAGAGCGAAGTTCATCTGCTAGAGGTGGTTTGTTGATAGAATAGACCGAGCTGGTTGTGTGATATGGATGGAGGGTAACAAAAGATCAACTCCTGTATGAAAGTTGAACTCCTGTATGAAAGTTGACAGAATGTGAAGCAGGGTATAACCAGAGGTGTAAATATCAAAACATTAAAGATGTAGAATTAATAAAGGATTCCTATATGCAAATTGCCTCTTCTGAGAAAAAGAGGACTTAAACTCTATAGCGCCACCTGTTGGAAGTAGCGATCCTACAAGTCACAATCAACCCTTTCACGAGTCGTGCAATATGACTTAGGATAAAAGCCAAATCAGTATCTCAATTCGCAGACACGGTGTTTCGGGCTGTTGGCCCTCGTCAGTGCGAAGCATGAGAACTGATTTGGCTAGGTGAGAGGCTCAGGACTGGGGTCTAAGGGGTATCGTTTCTCCTTATGGAGAGTGACATACCATCTCTGGCTTGTCAAGGTAAGGAGGCTTATTCGCCGTGCAATGCTCCTCTGGGAAATATAATATGCAAATTGCCTCTTCTGAGAAAAAGAGGACTTAAACTCTATAGCGCCACCTGTTGGAAGTAGCGAGATTCCTAGAAGTTAGAAGCCTGCATGAGGATAAAGGCATGCTGAAGAGTGAGCATTTCAGACGGTACTCATACAGGATGGGGAATACAGTATGAATAAAGAAATATGTTTAAGAAAAGGTATATAATTAAGAAGCCACAGTCAAGACAATGCTAGTAATGAAAGTCAAATATATTTAAGGTAAACAAATGCTTACAACGGGGTGGCCTTTTCTAAAATGCCATGCAGTCCCTTTTATCTCTGAAAATGGAGACATGCTGGTTCTTAAAAAAAATGACAGTGTACAAGAGCACAGGGGTAGGGGTAGTCCAGATTTTCTTGTGTATATGGGATCCTGATCCAGTGGTTCTGAGTTTCAATCATGGGTGATCTGGAAGAGTAGTAGATTAAAGTTTTGCAATACTTGAAGTCAGTTGTGTCCATACTTCTATGTGCCCAATACTAAATGCCAGGGGAAGAATATAGATGAGTGGAAGCAATTTCCAATAGGGTAATGCTTTTAGATTTTTTTGTAGAAGCTCGTGAATAAGAGTTCCTCATTGAGTCCGTGAGATGCCAGGCTGCACAAATTGTGAATCCGTTTAGATTCACATCTGAGCAATTTGTTGATGATATCACCCCCTCTAATATTAGTTGGAATTACTTCCAAGCCCATTACCTTCAATCCTATTGGGCGGCTCTTATACACATCCAAAAAGTGCAAGGCTATAGATGTTAGGCTTTTTCCCTTTTCACAATCTTTTTTGGCCTTAGAGATATTGGAGAGATGTTGCTGTAACCTTCTATGCAATTCTTGGGTTGCCTGTCCAACATAGATTTTTGAACAGTCGCATATAACATAAGAGCGTATACCAAGTTCCGGGATTTACAGTTGAAAAAGGCATTCTTCAGGGAAATCTGAAATAGGAAGACAGAAATGGAAAAACTCTCCTGTGCTACTGTATGTTGGCAGATGTTGCAACTACCGCAGGAATTTGTACCATGTTGAGTCTAGAGGTAGGATGGGTGGTAGAAAGGCCAGGTTCACATTGCGTTAAAGCAGCCCATTCAACGCATAGCGTTGACGGGCTGCGTTAACACTATAGCATACACGCCATCGCATTATGCTGTACCGCTAGCGCAGATGATTCATCTGTGCTAGTGGTGACAGAGCCTCAGACGCTGCAGCCCGCATCCAAGGCTCCGTCACTGAATGACGGCACATCGCTAGCGCATGCCAATTATGATAATAGGGGTTAATGGCAGCATTAACAGACTGCGTTACACCGCGTTATGCCGCGGTGTAACGCAGTCCGTCTAACGGACTGGGGGAACATAATGTGAACCCAGCCAAAGGCTTTCATCATTGGGTAACTGGTCAATGAGAGAGGGTTGGTGGAAAAGAAGCTTAAGGGTACGTTCACACAGGACTTTTTTGCTGCTTTTTTTTTGCTGCTTTTTTTTATGCTAATTTTCAGCTGCTTATAGGTGCGTTTTTTGTGCGTTTTTAGGGTACGTTCACACAGGACTTTTTTGCTGCTTTTTTTTGCTGCTTTTTTTTATGCTAATTTAGGTGCGTTTTTTTGGTGCGTTTTTGGTGCGTTTTTTGGGTATGTTCACACAGGACTTTTTTGCTGCAGATTTTTGCTGCAGATTTTTGCTGCTTTTTTTTATGCCAATTTTCAGCTGCTAGGACACCTCATAATGGCTCTTTACACCTTACTACCAGGAACTCCCTCACAATAGATCACAATCAGGACACCTCACAATGGCTCTTCACACCTCACAATGGCTCACAATGGCTCTTCACACCTCACTACCAGGAACTCCCTCACAATAGATCACAATCAGGACACCTCACAATGGCTCTTCACACCTGACAATGGCTCACAATGGCTCTTCACACCTCACTACCAGGAACTCCCTCACAATAGATCACAATCAGGACACCTCACAATGGCTCTTCACACCTCACAATGGCTCACAATGGCTCTTCACACCTCACTAACCACACCCCTAAGCTCTTGGCTGTGAGATCCCTTCCTGCTGGCCATGATTTTCTGCACAAAAAAAGCAGCAAATAATGCTACATGCGTTTTTTCAGCGTTTTTGCAGCGTTTTTTTCATCACCCATTCAAGTCAATGGGTGAAAAAACGCTGCAAAAACGCTGCAAAAACGCTGAAAGAAGTGACATGCCCTATGTCCAAAAAAAGCAGCAAAGCAGAAAAAACTGATCAAACAAAAAACCAACGTGTGTGCATGAGATTTCTGAAATCTCATAGGCTTTACTGGTACTGTAAAAAGCAGCTGAAAATTAGCATAAAAAAAAGCAGCAAAAAAAAGCAGCAAAAAAGTCCTGTGTGAACGTACCCTAAAAGTTAAGATCATCAGTATTACAATAGATTTAAGTTATGTAGGAGGACTAAAAAATAAAAAAAAAAGTACAAAATTCTTACAAATATTTTTGAACCTATATAAAAAACAAAAATATAAAAAGTTGCTATGGCAGATTAACACCAATGTAACATATCTAACTATAGAGTTAGCTATGTCAACATGCATATTTTCAAGAAATAAACATTGGCACACCAGATAATAGGTACTCAAGTTGGGTCCCAAACCGTAATTATATAGTAGAAACATTTTTTTCTATTATAACATGCATATTTTGGCACATTATATTGAGTTAATTACAATCATTTTCATGAAATAACACCTTCATTTTGATTGAATAGGTCATTTGGGAATTAGCCAAGTTAAATTGACCCTTGTCATGTCAATAGGTGTTTCTAATGTGCACTCCAAATAGAGTTGTCGATTGCTGGACTTTTGTGGCTCATTATTGTGTCAACCCTTGGGTTCCTCAAAGGTGATGTGGTTGGCCAGTCAGATCCATCTAGTTGGTATTAAAAAAACTTTATAACTATTACAAATGCTACCTAAGGGTCCATGGAGAAAAGTTTATCCTTAAGGACACTGCCAGAGACTTGTAGTCCATTGATTTGGGATATAAAGACAAACTTGTATCTTCTCCTCAAAAAAAAAATAAAAAAAACTCTATTTGTAGACATTTTTAGGAGTTGACAATGAGCTAGATCTCCTGAAATAGCTGTCTGCAAACTGCAGTCTTTTCTTTTTAGAGAAGATTCTGGTTTCACTTCATGCCGTAAATGATGTGCAATGCTCGGTAAAGGTAATTTGTAATCAGAAATGACCAACTGTCTAAATCAGGTTTCTGGTTTACACGTATTTAAATTTTTTTTACAAACTTTATATATATATATATATATATATATATATATATATATATATATATATATTAGATGGTGGCCCAATTCTAACGCATCGGGTATTCTAGAATATGTATATATGTATATAGCAGTCACATAGTATATAGCACAGGCCACATAGTATATAGGAGCCATGTAGTATATAGCAGACAAATACTATGTGGTCTGTGCTATATACTATGTGGCTGCTATATATGCAGCGCCCCAGAGTTCTTTGCTTAAAATGCGCGCGTTTACTGCCTTCCGTGACGTCACGGCTTCTGATTGGTCGCGTGCCACCCATGTGACGGCGACGCGACCAATCACAACAAGCTGTGACGTAATTTCAGGTCCTGAATGCCTAATTCTAGGCATTCAGGATTTGAAAATTACGTCACGGCTTGTGATTGGTCGCGTCGCGGTCACATGGGCGGCACGCGACCAATCACAAGCCGTGACGTAATTTTCAAATCCTGAATGCCTAGAATTAGGCATTCAGGACCTGAAATTACGTCACGGCTTGTTGTGATTGGTCGCGTCGCGGTCACATGGGCGGCACGCGACCAATCAGAAGCCGTGACGTCACGGAAGGCAGTAAACGCGCGCATTTTAAGCAAAGAAGGCTGCCGGTTCCCTCGGTGAGGTGCAGGCTGCGTCAGAGAGGTGAGTATAGCAATATTTTTTATTTTAATTCTTTATTTTACACATTGCTATTAATCCCGATACCGATTCCCGATATCACAAAAGTATCGGATCTCGGTATCGGAATTCCGATACCCGCAAGTATCGGCCGATACCCGATACTTGCGGTATCAGAATGCTCAACACTAGTTAAGACTCTAAAAAAAGCCCCACTGGACAGTGTGAAAATTGCAAGATTTCTAATTTTTATTTTTAATGCAGACTATGAGTTAAAGATAGATGGGACCAGAGACCCTGTTCTGTTATGACCAGAAGTAGAAGAACAGCGCTCCAACAGGGTGTTATAATCCAGTAGAAAAAATCTTTATTTCAGCCATGATAAAAAGCAGCAACGTTTCGACCGTACAATCGGTCTTTTTCAAGCATACAAAATGGTGTATAGGGCTGTCTTAAATAGTGTGGACACCACGCAGGGAGCCAATCACCATCCAGTGTCAGCCCACATTAAAATATCAAACATAGAAATACATACATAAATAGACATCAGACACATCTATATATATAAAATCCATCCAACCGAACCGTCACCATATACATTAGCATGTTATTCACCGAATAAGTGTAAGATAATAACGTATTTATCTCTCTCGGTCCACATGATTGCATGATGCGTCTCCATTACCATGGTGATCATCCACCAATGAATCGCATTTTCAGCACTCTTCCTGTATAGTCTGGACCAATCAAAGCTACTGGGTGCTCATGGCGCCAAGTTGAATATTTACCCAATCAAGCACCCTCACATAACGGCGCATTTACATAGTAGCCAATCTAGTGTGGCCACTCCTTACCCGATATCACTACAGAGTCACTGACCAATGTAAAGGCTGCGGTGAGCGTCCATGACCACGTCATCAGTATGCTCCAACACCCATTCGGGGTGGAGTTAAGCTCCGACGTGAAGCGCATCTGCAACGCCCATCGCTGGACTCACATGACCAATGGACCCATGTGACCGCCGCTCACATTGGTTACCTAGGAGATGATAGTAACCAACTCCACTTCAGCCTATTTACTTAGCGCACAACGCACTATATAGCACAGCCGTTTAATACAGGTTATAGGATCTAGCTGAGATCTAAATCTCCAGATGTAGGCACCCCACATAAAAGACGCGACCCACTGCATATGTGATGGAAACGCGCTCCCATGTAGACAGTGTCCACACCATATGAAGTCAGACCTCAGCAGTCTCTATTCAAATTAGCCTAATATGTCGAGGGAAGAAAAACCAACAGCATATCATGAAAAACTGATTAAGACATGAAAAAAGGGGGGGGAAGGGGGAAAGATAAACATGATGGGGCAGTCGGACTATAGACAGAAGGCGAAAAAAAAAATTCAGGTATTTAGCATATATTAAATGACTGTGCCAACCCAGCACTTCATCCAATTTTTGCAGCTTCTCCATCTTCTATCCACCGACTGTCCCATTCATAGTCCATCTAGTGACGTAAAAAAAAGCAATTAAAAATTATGTACAATCATGTCTAGAAAATAAAAACAAAGAAAACAACGACCTAATGAAGGGGATATCCATTTTTTAAGGGGTACACATATGCAAATTGAAATCTATATTTAAACCCTTGGGTTGTAGCGAACCCAGGGTGTAAATCCATCTCATCTCTTTAGTTTTAAGTATTCTTAATCTGTCCCCACCCCTTCTTAGGTTTGGAACACTGTCTATAACTCTAAATCGTAATTGATTCACCGTATGTTTACTTTCCAAAAAATGTTTAGGGACCGGCAATTCAGTAAGTCCTGTCCTGATGGTACTTTTATGTTTACTGATGCGGGTCCTTATTTCAGTAGTAGTCTCCCCAATATACACCAAGCCACACGGGCATGTGATCATATAAATAACGTAACTCGACGTACAGGTGTATCTCTCTTTCAAGTAGAATTTCTTCCCCGTGTGGGGGTGACAGAAAAATTCGCCTTTAATCATGTTATTGCAACAAGCGCAACCCAGGCACGGGAAATTCCCGAGCCTTGGTGCGCTTAACGTTTGTTGATATGATACCTTTGCTGTACCAAAATCAGATTTGACCAATCTGTCACCTAGATTCTTTCCCCTCCTATAGGACATCATGGGGAGTGATTTGAAACCGGGGACCTGGGGTAGCCCACGTTGTAGCAGGGGCCAATGTTTTTTTATGATCCCACCAATCTGGTTACTAACTGAACTAAATGTGGAAACAAATGGGATACGTTCACATATGCGTTTAGTGGGAGTTTTCTTTCTAGCACTATCTCGTGAAACATTGAGGGCCTTTATTTTGAAGTTATTTACGTCTTTACTGGGGTACCCTCTTGTCACAAATTTAAGGCACATATCATTCAATCATTGGCTTAGCATACTCTCGTCGGACACAATCCTGCGTACTCTTAATAACTGACTCCACGGAAGTGAATCAACCATCCTCCTTGGATGATTGCTATCATAGAGCAACAGACTATTTCAGTCTGTCTCCTTTATGAAAATGTCAGTTTTTAATCTGTCACCATCCTTGTAAACCAAAGTGTCCAAGAATTGTATTTGGACCGTTGAATGAGTAAGCGTAAACTGTAGTTCTGAGTACACCTCATTGAGGCTATTATGGAACGCTTCCAATTCCGTCAAACTGCCATCCCATATCATGAAAATATCGTCAATGTAACGCCACCCGGCTCTGACGTGGCACCAGAATATGGACTGATACACAAACCTCTCCTCAAATACCACCATGTAAATGTTGGCATAAGTGGGGGCCACATTGGACCCCATGGCGGTACCCCTCAACTGAAGGTAGTACTCATCCCCGAAGAGGAAGTAATTCCTCCCGAGGATGAGCTCCAACAGTGTGAGGACAAGCTGTGCACAATCTGGGGCCATGTCAGAGCCCGATAGCGCACAACGAACTGCCTCAAGACCTTTTTCATGTTCAATTGATGTATATAATGAAGTGACGTCAAATGACGCCAGAACTACATTATCAGAAACCGTCACATCTTCGATCTTATCAAGAAAATCACTTGTATCTCTGATATATGACCTTGCTGATGTTGCAAAGGGACGTAACACTCGATCCAGAAAGATAGCAGGCTTATTGAATAGTGAACCCCTCCCAGAGACTATCGGTCTACCAGGGGGGTTCAGCAAATCCTTGTGGATTTTAGGCGACACATATAGCACCGGTACAACTGGTGCATCCACAATCAAGAATTCAGCCAGCTTGTGGTCAATGGCTAGGGAGTCACTGACCACAAGCTGTAACTCCTTCTGAAAACGTAGCGTTGGATTACAGGGTAACTTATCATATACCAGATGGTCTTCTAATTGTCTAAGAATCTCAGCTTTATATTTGGAACTGTCCATCACAACTATTGCCCCACTTTTATCGGCTCTTTTTATAGTTAAGGCAGTGTTGTTTACCAAATCATTCACAGCCCTCCTTTTGGCCATTGTCATATTTTGATGTACAGGAGGTTTATAAGCCTTTTTTAATTTTTCCACTTCTCTCTGTATCAATTCAATATATGACTCAATGAAATGATTCTTAATAGGGGGTTGAAACGTGCTCTTATTGTATAGGCCCAGTTCTTTTAAAGAGAAGCCCTGTACGGAATCCCTATCGTAATTTGTATTATTAATTTTATCAGAAAAATAAGACGACAGTCTCAACCTCCTAAAAAAAGCCTGTAAGTCTATCTCGGTCTCAAACCAGTCCGGATTGTTTGTTGGGCAAAATGACAGTCCCTTGGAGATTGTCTTAAGTTCAATATCAGAAAGTACAATAGAAGAAATATTTACCACCAATTCTTTTCCCTCTATTAGTTGTTCTTCATATTCCTCGTTATCATTGCAGTTGTTCTCCCTTGTCTCTGTTCTTTGATTCTTGTGCTTTCTGTGCCTCCGACCCCCTCTCCGACCGCGCCTCCTGAGAAGTGAGTGCTGCTTGTCACTTTTGTATTGTACCTGTTCTGTTATGAGTCTACTTGCATTCTTTTTCACCAGGGAGGTTTGTATAACCTATAAGTATCCTATACCAGCTTCAAGGTTTTCCTCTTACCCCTTATTGACCTCTCCAACAGCAAATCAATCTCCTACTTTTGTACTGTTGAGAGGCAAAAAAGGGTCTTTTTCTTTTGGAGAAGTTTCTGGTTTGGCTTCTTATCCTAAGTCATGTGGCAAGGCTCATTGCTACCTCCAATAGGTGTCACTAAAAAGACTCTTCTCTACCTCTACAACGAGGCTGCTTGTAGACCCTACCGAATAATTTAGGACCATGGAAGAGACGAATTTGGATTTATTGATCCGGTCTTCCAAACAACACTCGACAATAACCTACATATCACTGTAATCAGAATGGTCATTCCTGAAATATGACTCAACCTTTTGAATGTTTGACTTCAGATTAAGTGGAGATATTTCCATCCCAATGAGCAATAAAGATAATTCTACTTACCTCGCTGGGTTTTGTCAGCTAAAAAGTTGCTCTTAACAAAAAGTTTCCACACCCTGAGAATACAATCTGTAACTCGGTGACCTTCTCTGCAGTAATATGCCACCTCTGTGTAACTATGAGAGATACCACCTCTGCCATGTGTGCTTGCACAAGGGATTCTGGACCTTTGCTTGCATTGCTTTATTTGTCCTGTCTCCAATCTGAAAGGTCATCACACACGGGCTAATAGATTCTATTCATTAGACAGTTAGCTGTCAGCGGCCTGAAAAGGCAGAACTCTTACCGCACAATATTACAACAGAAAATTATTGCAAAGGACAGACATTTACAGACTGATATAAAGAGATCATAGCCAGCAAGGCCTTTGTCAAGGAAACGAAAGCTTTTAGCAGGGATTTTAATTAAGCTTTCATTTGGTTTCAGTAATTACTTCTCACCAGCGGAGTAGGACAAATGACATAGTCTCAATACAGTGCCTGGAACAGAAATGGTTTGAAGTCACTAGCCCAATTTATCAGTACTTTGCACTTTTGTCCTTGAATTTTCCATATAAATGCAATTTCCTCTGTTCCTTTTCTGAACATCTTGACTTTATATTATAAAGGGAAAAGGGGATTAAGATTTTATTCTAATTAAGGATGATAAATGTTGCTGAATGTTTACCCTTTAATGAGTAACTAAATTCTCCACTTGATTTTTCATATTTGTCAGGCAGTTGAATTGGATATCCCCCGATCAACCAAAAGACCTCCAAAAAGTGCGCAGATCCCGTCTGAGCCGGCCCTGTCCGAGTCGGCCTCTGTCTGAGCTTACACATAGCCCGTGCGTACTGATTTAATAGAAAACAAAAGTTACAAAGTATGCAGTCATTTTTTTTAAAGTGTTTTAATCAGGTTTTCGTGTTACATGTACTCTTAAAAAATTTTCAGTTTTTTTTTAATATCTTGATCTTTAATTTAAAAAAAGAAAAAAAAAACTAAATTAGTAATCTTGTAATTTTCATGCTGGTCACTGGGGCTTTTTTAGACTCATACTTCCTGTCCTTTCAGGAAGAGTTTACAGCAGGCTCGTTATCATCAGAGGCAGGATTACAATGACAGGTAAAACCATATTCACAGATGATAACACAGGATCCACAAATCACAATAATGTCACAACTGAAAAAGCTCTATTCAAATGTGTTATGATTAACACTTTATTTCAAAACATTTAAAATCCCAACAAACCAACCTCCTTTTTCCTATTGATCAGTTGTGTTGTGCAGGAGTCTGATGGATACACAGCTGATAGTCCTACTGAATAGACTGTTCGAACTTGTATTATGGCAAGAAAAAAGCAGCTCAGTAAAGAAAAACGAGTGGCCATCATTACTTTAAGAAATGAAGGTCAGTCAGTCTGAAAAATTGGGAAAACTTTGAAAGTGTCCCCAAGTGCAGTGGCAAAAAACATCAAGCGCTACAAAGAAACTGGCTCACATGAGGACGGCCCCAGGAAAGGAAGACCAAGAGTCACCTCTGCTTCTGAGGATAAGTTTATCCAAGTCACCTCTGCTTCTGAGGATAAGTTTATCCAAGTCACCAGCCTCAGAAATCACAGGTTAACAGCAGCTCAGATTAGAGACCTGGTCAATGCCACACAGAGTTCTAGCAGCAGACACATCTCTACAACAACTGTTAAGGGGAGACTTTGTGCAGCAGGCCTTCATGGTAAAATAGCTGCTAGGAAACCACTGTTAAGGACAGGCAACAAGCAGAAGAGACTTGTTTGTGCTAAAGAACACAAGGAATGGACAATAGACCAGTGGAAATCTGTGCTTTGGTCTGATGAGTCCAAATTTGAGATCTTTGGTTCCAACCACCGTATGTTGGGAGTCGAGCTCCCGTCACTGCACAGGGGGAATCTTGAGCCATGTCCACTGCGGTCTCCCATTCCTCATCAGCCGCAGTGGAGCCTGCTCAGCAGAGACATCGGTCCCAGCGTCTCACTCAGTCTGGTATTGTGCAAAGGGTTACTGCTGCCTTTTCAGGCCCTGCTATTGTACCCTTTACTGGTCTGCAGCAAGCAGACTTTTTTGGGACTAAGTCCTGCTTTGCACACACTGAGCATGCCCATGGGAGGACCTCTCATTGGAGGTCAAGGGTCACATGCTCAGGCCCTGTAGCAGCTCCCATTGGTCCTCCAGGAAGGTCCTGTAGAGCTGCAACTATAAAATGTTCACAGGTCCGCACGGCCATGTGCTAGTGTAAATTATGTATGTGCTCAGCCCCAGTGTGGTTGTGTGTGTGTGCAGTCAGGGACCCGGCTGAAATAAGCCCCTAGAATGCTGGCACCTCTGGTGAGGAGTTTCTTGTGCGTGCATTCAGGGACCCGGCTGAAATAAGCCTCTAGAATGCTGGCACCTCCGGTGAGGAGTTTCATGTGTGTGGATTCAGGGCTGGCTAATAGCCATTAGAATTCCGGCTCCACCGGAGAGGAGCTGCGTGTTTGCATTTGACTGCATGACCACTGTCGGCTCTACTAAGTAGCTGTGTTCCCCTGTGAGCTAAACAGGGCACAGCGTTCTCTTTGCTAATGGACTCTGAAGTAACAGAGTTCGTTTATACCAATATACTTCACCGCCTTACTTAGCAGCGGGTTCATTCCTGCACGGTGGATCCCGGGTTGCGAACGCACCTATTACTTCTAATAAATATATTCGGTGCGTTCCGCCAACCCTAACACCGTGTCTTTGTGCGACGCAGAAAAGGTGAACGGATGGACTCTACATGCCTGGTTCCCACCGTGAAGCATGAAGGAGGAGGTGTGATGGTGTGGGGTTGCTTTGCTGGTGACACTGTTGGAGATTTATTCAAAATTGAAGGCACACTGAACCAGCATGGCTACCACAGCATCTTGCAGCGGCATGCTATTCCATCCGGTTTGCGTTTAGTTGGACCATCATTTATTTTTCAACAGGACAATGACCCCAAACACACCTCCAGGCTGTGTAAGGGCTATTTGACCAAGAAGGAGAGTGGTGGGGTGCTACGCCAGATGACCTGGCCTCCACAGTCACCAGACCTGAACCCAATCGAGATGGTTTGGGGTGAGCTGGACCGCAGAGAGAAGGCAAAAGGGCCCACAAGTGCTAAGCATCTCTAGGAACTCCTTCAAGACTGTTGGAAGACCATTCCCGGTGACTACCTCTTGAAGCTCATCAAGAGAATGCCAAGAGTGTGCAAAGCAGTCATCAAAGCAAAAGGTGGCTACATTAACCCCTTCGTGCCATGCGCCGTACTAGTACGGCGCTGCCGGCACTGCATTAGTGCCAGCCGCAGTACTAGTACGGTGCATCGATCACCGCGGTCTCGCGCTGAGCGCCGCGGTGATCGGGTGCGGGTGTCAGCTGTATATGACAGCTGACACCCCGTAGCAATGCCCACGATCGGCGCTATCGCCGATCGCAGGCATTTAACCCCTCTGATGCCGCTGTCAATAGTGACAGCGGCATAGAGGGGGATCGCGCAGGGACGGGGGCTCCCTGCGCTCTCCCACCGGAGCAGCGCGATGAGATCGCGCTGCTCCGGTGACCTGGAAGGAGTCCCCGGATCCAAGATGGCCACGGGACTCCTTCCTGGTCATGAGATGACCCTGCTTGCCGGCGCCTGCTGAGAATTCCTCATAGCAGGCGCCGGCAAGCCTCTGTAACGTGCCTCTAAGATCGGTGATCTGACAGAGTGCTGTGCACACTGTCAGATCACCGATCTGTGATGTCCCCCCCTGGGACAAAGTAAGAAAGTTTAAAAAAAAAATGTCCACATGTGTAAAAAAAAAGAAAAAAAAAATTCCTAAATAAAGAAAAAAAAAAAAAAATTCCCATAAATACATTTTTTTATCTAAATAAAAAAAAAATCACACAATAAAAGTACACATATTTAGTATCGCCGCGTCCGTAACGACCCCACCTATAAAACTATATCACTAGTTAACTCCTTCAGTGAACATCGTAAAAAAAAAAAACCGAGGCAAAAAACAACGCTTTATTCTCATACCACCAAACAAAAAGTGGAATAACACGCGATCAAAAAGACGGATATAAATAACCATGGTACCGCTCAAAACGTCATCTTGTCCCGCAAAAAAAAAGCCACTATACAGCATCATCAGCAGAAAAATAAAAAAGTTATAGCTTTCAGAATAAAGCGATGCAAAAACAATTATTTTTTTATATAAAATAGTTTTTATTGTGTAAAAGCGCCAAAACATAAAAAAATTACATAAATGAGGTATCGCTGTAATCGTACTGACCTGAAGAATAAAACTGCTTTATCAATTTTACCACACGTGGAATGGTATAAACTCCCCCCCTAAAAGAATTTCAGGAATTGCTGATTTTTGTTCATTCCGCCTCCCAAAAATCGGAATAAAAAGCGATCAAAAAATGTCAAGTGCCCGAAAATGGTACCAATAAAAACGTCAACTAATCCCGCAAAAAACAAGATCTCACATGACTCTGTGGGCCAAAATATGGATAAATTATAGCTCTCAAAATGTGGTGATGCAAAAACTATTTTTTGCAATAAAAAGCGTCTTTTAGTGTGTGATGGCTGCCAACCATAAAAATCCGCCCATGCGTGGTCAGAAATGGTGGACCATCGGCACAAAAAAAGTTACATGTAACGTTTTTTGCTGCCGGCGGTCCGCCACAACACGACGCAACCGTCGCACGACGGTTGCGACGTGTGTCAATACGTCGCAATGCGTCGCTAATGTTAGTCTATGGGGAAAAAATGCATCCTGCAGATGACTTTGCAGGATGCGTTTTTTTGCCAAAATGACGCATTGCGACGTATGCAAAAAAACGCTAGTGTGAAAGTAGCGCTAGGGTTAGGACTAGGGTTAGGGCTAGGGTTAGGGTTGGGGTTAGGGCTAGGGTTAGGGCTGGGGTTAGGGTTGGGGTTAGAGTTTCAGTTAGAATTGGGGAGTTTTCACTGTTTAGGCACATCAGGGGCTCTCCAAATGCGACATGGCGTCCGATCTCAATTCCAGCCAATTCTGCTTTGAAAAACTAAAACAGTGCTCATTCCCTTCCGAGTTCTCCTGTGCGCCCAAACGGTGGTTTCCCCCAACATATGGGGTATCAGCGTTCTCAGGACAAGTTGGACAACAACTTTTGCGGTCCAATTTGTCCTGCTACCCTTGGGAAAATAAAAACGTGGGGGCTAAAATATCAGTTTCGTGGAAAAAAAATATTTTTTATTTTCACGGCTCTGCGTGATAAACTGTAGTGAAACATTTGTTGGTTCAAAGTTCTCACAACACATCTAGATAAGTTCCCTGGGGGGTCTAGTTTCCAATATGGGGTCACTTGTGGGGGGTTTCTACTGTTTAGGTACATCAGGGGCTCTGCAAATGCAACATGACACCTGCAGACCAATCCATCTAAGTCTGCAATTCAAACGGCGCTCCTTCCCTTCCGAGGTTCCCCCCAATGTATGGGGTATCAGCGTACTCAGGACAAATTGGACAATAACTTTTGTGGTCCAATTTCTCTTGTTACCCTTGGGAAAAAAAAATTGCGGGCTAAAACATCATTTTGTGGAAAGAAAAAATGATTTTTTAATTTTCACAGCGCTACATTCTAAACTTTAGTGAAACAATTGGGGGTTAAAAGTGCTCACCACACATCTAGATAAGTTGCTTAGGTGGTCTTCTTTCCAAAATGGTGTCACTTGTGGGGGTTTCCACTGTTTAGGCACGTCAGGGGCTCTCCAAACACGACATGGGTTCCGATCTCAATTCCAGCCAATTTTGCATTGAAAAGTCAAATGGCGCTCCTTCCCTTCCGCGCTCTGCCATGCGCTCAAACAGTGGTTTATCCCCATATATGAAGTATCAGCGTACTCATGACTAATTGCAATACAACTTTTGGGGTCCAATTTATCCTGTTACCCTTGGGAAAATAAAAAATTTGGGGCAAAAAGATCATTTTTTTGAAAATTAATATGAATTTTTTTTTACGGCTCTACATTATAAACTTCTGTGAAGCACTTGGAGGTTCAAAGTGCTCACCACACATCTAGATTAGTTCCTTAGAGGGTCTACTTTCCAATATGGTGTCACTTGTGGGGGTTTCCACTGTTTAGGCACATCAGGGGCTCTCCAATCGCGACATGGGTTCCGATCTCAATTCCAGCAAATCTTGCATTGAAAAGTAAAATGGCGCTCCTTCCCTTCCGAGCTCTGCCATGTGCCCAATCAATGGTTTACCCCAACATGTGGGGTATCGCCGTACTCAGGACAAATTGTACAACGACTTTTTTGGTCCAATTTCACCTGTTACTCTTGGTAAAATAAAACAAATTGGATCTGAAGTAAAAATTTTGTGAAAAAAAAGTTAAATGTTCAATTTTTTTTAAACATTCCAAAAATTCCTGTGAAGCACCTGAAGGGTTAATAAACTTTTTGAATGTGGTTTTGAGTACCTTGAGGGGTGCAGTTTTTAGAATGGTGTCACTTTTGGGCATTTTCTGTCATATAGACCCCTCAAAGTCACTTCAAGTGTGAGGTGGTCCGTAAAAAAAATGGTTTTGCAAATTTTGTTGCAAAAATGAGAAATCGCTGGTCAACTTTTAACCCTTATAACTCCCTAACAAAAATAAATTATGTTTCCAAAATTGTGCTGATGTAAAGCAGACATGTGGGAAATGTTGTTTATTAACTATATTATGAGATATATATCTCTCTAATTTAAGGGCATAAAAACTAAAAGTTTGAAAATTGCAAAATTTTCATAATTTTCGACAAATTTTAGTTTTTTTCACAAATAAATGCAAGTCATATTGAAGAAGTTTTACCACTATCATGAAGTACAATATGTCACGAGAAAACAATGTCAGAATCACCAGGATCCGTTGAAGCGTTTTAGAGTTATGACCTCATAAAGTGACAGTGGTCAGAATTCTAAAAATTGGCCCTGTCACGTAGGTGTAAACAGGCTTCGGGGTGAAGGGGTTAAAGAACGTAGAATATAAGACATAACTTCAGTTGTTTCACACTTTTTGTTAAGTATATAATTCCACATGTGTTAATTCACAGTTTTGATGCCTTCAGTGCGAATTTACAATTTTCATAGTCTTAAAAATACAGAAAAATCTTTAAATGAGAAGCTGTGTCCTAACTTTTGGTCTGTACTGTATATATGAATATCACAAGCTGACCCTGCCCCCCCCACTTCACAATGACCTTTGCACACACTCATTGGACATTATAATATTAAAGATAGCTACAACGATCAGAAACCGACCCTATGCACATGAAACAACTGCAAGCTAGAATGTAAAGAAGCTCCAGTGGTCAATGTGAAAATTGCAAGATTTCTATTTTTATTTTTAATACAGATTGTGATATGAAAAAATATGTGCCAAAAAATGTAAGAATACATTTAACACAAAAATCTGATTTAAACAATGGGTCATGTGTCTTTCATCTGACCTGTGATCTTTTATGGTGAGTGTTCGGCAGGTGTGGAAAAAAAAGCTGCAAAGTAAGAATGCAATCAAAAATATGTGTTAATACAAAATGCAAAGTGAATGAAATCGTGACCATTTGCCACATCATGGAGAGCGAACCACAGATCTTCTGTGTATGAGGCTTGTGCAAATCCTTCTGTCTCTTCATGTAATTACACACAGATCTGACTTATCTTGTTCTATAAATCATTAGTATATTCTGTATTTTGCCCAT